>NW_004524593.1:16845016-16851247 GCF_000260255.1 Octodon degus
TCTTTAGCCACACGCTCCTTTTCCCAGCCAAAACAGACTCTCAAGAGGTCAAATCAGGGCGCCTTCCACCCAGCTAGTCTTGCAGTAGCTCTTCGGCTCATACGATGAAGCCAAACCCCTTAGCATACATGTAATTCTTCCTCACAGAGCCTAGGCTTCCTTCCTCCCTCTGCCTTGTACATTCTCTGTAGGGTTGAGATCTAATGTGCCCTGGCTGCCTGGCCTCGTGTGTTCAGGGCTGGGGCTTTGGGGCTGGAACGGGATTGCACCATGGGGGCGCCATCGCCACCTGCCTTGCTGCTAGGAGGTGGGCTCTGGCCAGCAGCTGCGGGGCAGTGGGGGTGGGGCTGGGGACACCTCCCTCCCCAGGGCCTCCGTTTTCTGCTACGTGGTGGTTGCTGTCAGATGTGCAGCCCTCATCTTTAGCTCTCCTCCACCAGAGCCTTCTAGCAAGCCCTTCTTGCCTTGGAGCTAGAAGCGAGGGGCCTAGTGCTCTAAAATCCAGCGTTCTAAATACACCTTTCGTCCTTTAAGATGCAGGTGCTCGTTGTTGGGTCCCAGTGACCAGGAAAAGACTAATACATCCTTGTGCACTTATGGAAATGTTTCATTTCTCTAAATACCAGATTTTTTGTTTTTTTCTAAGAATTTGCTCCTGTGGCTCCTCAGCCTGGTCCTGAGCCCACCTTCTCTCTGCACCTTCGCAACTCCACTTAGTTTCTGATCACAGCTTTGGGCGACCAGATCCTGTGTGCAGATCCTCTCATTCTCCTAAATACATAGACACTGAGGGCATCCTGCGCTTTTCTGTATCAAGCGTGTGTTTGTCTGTATTAGTTGCTGATCTTTGTTCTTTCTGACAGGTGAGGTCTGCCTACTTCACACTCGCATCCTTAGGTTTTAGGATAGTGCCTGTCAAATAGGTATTCAAACCGAATTTTGAATTTTTGAATACATGAATGAATAGTTATATATCTTTTTGGGGGGTGCAGGGCACCGGAAATCAAACTCACAGCCTTGCACTTACCAGGAAGGAGGAAGGCATTGTGCCGCTCACTTATATCCCTAGCCCATGATGAGTAGCTACAATACATGGACAAAGCAGATGTTAGGAAACTTGGTCCTTACTGTTCTGTGCACGCATATGCTGGTCCGTCAGACCAAGGTGTTAATCACAGCAAGTGATTATCTGGCTCCTGTTCACCTTTTGCAGCCAAGACGTCTGTTGTGGCTGGAGTTTCCTAAACAGGGATTCACTGTGTAGCTCTCGCACTTTAATTTTGTCCTTTGTCTTGAAGAATCTCGAGTGGGTCTGATTCCTTTTCACATTTCAATCAGCCAAATGGTTGGAATCAACTGGTCTATGCCCTTCTGCTCTGGCTTCTTTTCTTCAGAATAAACACCCCCAGCCCTGTCAACCCTTATATGTGAAGAGTTGCCTTATGCTTTTCGTGCTCTTTGGTCACTGTTCTTTGTCAAGAATGGCGCCTCCAAGTGGACAGTATGGTAGAGAACACCGTGTAACTACAAGCCATTAGCCTACCTGTTAAACAGTTTGTGTACTGCTAGAGCCAACTGCTTTGACACTAATCTTTGCTTTTACCTGATATTACTAATAGTATTGATCGTAATCATTGTGGTTCCTGGTATTTACTGGACACATACAGTGCAATGAACTTTCCTAAGCACTGTTCACGTAGGACCTTAATGAGTGACAACTCAAGGAGGGGCTCAACAGCAACAGCATTGCCTTTGTGAGAAATGGGTGGTCATTTCCTCAAGGTCACGTAACTGAGTGATGGAGCCAGAAATAATACATTGCCAATTCATACTATGGTTTTACCCTGACTGATATTTCTATTGTTTAATCTTAGACGTTAAAGTAAAATGCTTTTAAGAACCATGGTTTGCATGTCTTGTGTGGCTTTTTAATGAGATAATTAATACTGAACATTTGGCAAACTCACAGAGTGAACTCCTTTAGCCCAAACCTGTTGATTGGTGCTACCTTCAGCCAGGATGGAGCATGATTAATCCCTGCGTCACGTACCCTAGATCCTGTCCTTTCCCAAAAGCCCCACTGGTGGTATCATGAGGCTTTGATGCAAATCCCTAGATATAAGCCATAGCACATGTCCTTATCTTGCACTGGCAAAATGTGACACTGAGGTGACAGAGTGCATAAAATAATAGTATAAAAAATTCCATTGTCTCAAGGCAGGGAAGGGGTTTTGAAGGTACTATGGTAGGAAAGGATTTACAGCATGGTGTGATGCTGGTAGATTCAGATTGACTCTGAAATCTCTTGGAATTAAAGAGCTCATATAGAAGCAAAACAGAGGATTGCAAAATGAACATTTTTTAAAGGGAATTTCATAAAGTTACCAAAATTAGAAGCAGAAGTGGGCCATGGAGAATTGGCCTGTAAAATAAAGTTCTGTGAAACTTCTAGTTGTAACTGCAGGGCTTGCCCCTGGAGTGCAGCCATGAAGAGAAGCTTTGGGCAGAGATCTGGGGACAGACCTCCACAGAGCAGGTGCTGGACCACAGAAGCATCGGGCAGCTGGGAACTGGTGGCGGTCATCCAGAACTGGGAGAACCTGCTCCCACGTGATACACAGAGAGTGCACCTACCCTAGAGTCCTACAGAGCCACGCAGCTGCTCCAGCACCTCGCACTGTATTTTGCCAGATAGTGCAGATCAGCTCCGAGCACAATGAGGCTGAAAAGTATCCCTCATCTGCAGATGCCAGCCAAGCCAGCAGTGTGCCGTGCTTCCACTCCAGGAGTGCCCAGCTGCTGAAAAAAGTCACCTGCTTAGAGGAAGTGCAGGACGCAGCCCCGAATAATGAGGACAAGTGTGTAACGGCTGTTATTGTGACATAGGACAGGATCATGGAAAAAAAAAAAAGAGCATTCCTGACAGGTGCATTAGACATATTCCCTCAGCAGGTGAACTGACTTCCAGTAGATCAGACTGACTGAGTAGGAGGACAGGAAGGGTACAAGTGTTACAGAGGAAAAGGTGTGAGTTAAAGATGGCCAAATATAAATAGGCTTTTCCTGAATCCTAACAAATAAAGCATCCATATTTTGTTCAAATAATGATGAAACAGTTATAGAATGTAAGTCCACAAAAAAAAATCACTAGATTCCAAAAGTAAAAAATCCTGCAAGCCATAATCTTTGATTATACTAGTCCAAAAAAAAAAGGAAACAATATCCAAAAGCCAATCTCAAAATACCTACCCATATGTTTGAATAAAATAAAATCAGAATTAAAGTATTAAAGTTTTTGGTTAGTTAAGCTGAAGAACAGAGAGAGGTTTGTCTACCACAGAAGAATTCTGTGGCTTTCTTGAAGGGGAGAAGCCTACTCTTGCGTGGAGGCAGCGTCCTTGTGACAGTAAAGCCAAGCAAGTTCCAGTGCTTGGATGCTGACAGGCTGGCGGCCTTGCACAAAGCAGGAAAGGCTTCAGAAGGTTCAGATCTGGAAAAAAGAAATTTAAGTCTGCAGTTACTGCTCTTTGGAGAACACTTGAATAAAAAGTTAAAAAACTTGCTCCCCAGCTCTAATATTTTTCAATCATTTAAGCATGCTTGAATACTGGTAAATGAAAGCGATCTATTTGTTCTCAGTGCATTCTAAATATTGATGAAATAGCTAATGGCCTTGACAATGTTGGGGAGAGAGAAGCTGGTGGATGAACATGTTGGTTTTATTGCATGTGGTCCTAGCTCAGAGTCGCTGCTTTATCCAAGTTTAATTGGGACAGTCGCTGCACATTGTTGTATTGAAACATTTGCTTGGAAGTGTGTTTCATGTTAAATACATCAAAAGATTATGTAATATAAAGTGATTCTTAACTAGCTAAAATCAACAATTGTTATAATATGTGGGAATTTTTGGGTCAATCTGCAAGTTAGATACTTAGATTCCTCATTTACAAAGACGTGAATTTTTTTCTCTTTCTAGGATTTGGAAACATCTCACCACGGACAGAAGGCGGAAAAATATTCTGCATCATCTACGCCTTACTGGGAATCCCTCTCTTTGGTTTCTTGTTGGCTGGAGTCGGGGATCAACTGGGGACCATCTTCGGAAAAGGAATCGCAAAAGTGGAAGACACATTTATTGTGAGCACTGTGGACTTCTACTAAACGTATTCATTCTTCCCTTTTACAATAGTGTACCTCTGGCACAGCGGAGGAATTCCATAACTGAGATTTCTGTAATGGTTTATATACATCTCTCTTACTATGTAATTCATCGCACTTTATCTTATGCTCATCTGAGTGAGTCAGTTATCACTTATTTTGAGAAAAACTCCGAAGCACACAAACATAAAGAAACCCAGTGGTCCTAGCCTCCAGTCTCGCGGCGGCCTCCTGCCTCTGCCCTCTAAACAGCTGTTCCCCCTCCAGCATCAGTCTCGCCTGCATAATGGACATGCTGGAAGCGTGGGGCCTTATTAGGGGCCGGCGGCAGGCTTAATTGTAACAGAACACAGGCAGCAAATGACCGACAATATTTTGTAATTTTAAAAAATTGCCCTGATGCTTTTTTTATTGACTGTGTCATTGTCAACTTACACAGCCCCTCGGGGAGGCTGCAGTAATCAATAGCACCGGCAAAGGTGGTGAGCATGTGACGGAACTCAGAAATGCCGTTGATGGAAATTTATCCAAGAACTGTAACTCAACACAAGCGAAACAGGTTCTATGCTGGATAGAAAAAAGAGTAACAGAATAAACATATTTTATTGGTGTAAGTAAAATAATATGCCAGCAATTAATAACGAAATTATGAAAAAGGAACTGCGTTCCAGTGTGTGATTATAAATCACTTGTTACCACCTATACCACTACCACAAATACATTTAAATATTACTCAATATTTTATGTTTTCACATTTGTAAAGTATTTACACTTAACTTCACTGGGGAATTAAAACTACGGAGTATTGTTTCTCAATTTACATTACTGTTCCAGGCTTAGCATTAACTGTTTCCTATTTCACACTAAAATTAGCTCTCAAATACTTTTTACTGTTAGACATAGTCCAAAACAGGACTCTAATTCATTTATCATGATGTGGTACTTTCCTATTGAGTTTTTTTCTTTTTAATGTATTTGGTTGTTACAGGGTCTCATTACACAGCTCAGACTCAGAGTGATCCTCCCGTTTTCAGCGTCCCCAGCACTGGGATGACAGGCGTGCATCACCACGCCCAGACTCTGGTCAGCTCAGCCGGCCTTGGGGGCTGGGCCGGTGCAGCATGTGGGGCCGGGATCCACCTGGGGTCCCTGCGCTTGCCTAAGCTTGCCTGGGCAGGCGCTTTAGTCCACTGAGCTATCGAGCCGCCCTCCTATTAAAATATTAAAGGTCTTGTATCTGTATTTATCAAGAGCACAGGCCAGTGGCAAGGACTTGGTCATGCTAAATGGTTTGTTCATTCGGCAACACAGTTCGAACTGCCTACAAGGTGCCGACTGATGTTTTCTCAGGTGGCCAAATGTTGCCACATTAAAAACAATGTCCTCATGGTGATACCACGACAGTGACCACGATTCAGTGTTTGGTACCAAGCACTGTTCTAAAAACTCATTTAACTCTCACATTGGCAGTGGGGATGGCAGACTAAAGATCCTCTCACAGTTTTGCTCCTGAGGTCTCGCAGATCTTCATCTCCAAAACATTCCTAAGCTGTAATAGTTAGTGATTTTCCTGGTCCAGGATGTGGCCTGTACTTTTTGCAGGATGTAAGACAGGTCCAGCTGAGATTTAAAGTCCATGGAAGTTGAGCTTAGGTGGGGAGCCCACATGCCGACGTCACTTCCTGCATTGCATTGTGGAGATGGCTTGTGGCCCATGGCTGTAAAGATGCCACAGGTCTGGCTTGGATTGCTGAAGGCTCACCCTTGCTCCCAGACCCTATAGCTTTGCTGGTTGCACAGCTGGGACCAGCAGAGGGTGGCACAGAGGAGCCATGCCAGGCATTTATAACTCCATATAGGAGGGCAAGCTTCAGCTGTGTATGGGCACATGCCAGTAAGCTCAGCACTCCGGAAGGCTGAGGCAGGAGGGCTGTGGAGTCAGCCAGCCCAGGCAACTTGGTGACTTAGTGAGACTGTGACTCAAAGAGAAAGAAAAAAAGGAGAGAGAGAGAGAGAGAGAGAGAGAGAGAGAGAGAGAGAGAACAGATACACAAGCTTGTGCCATAGAACACA
>NW_004524593.1:16851380-16852563 GCF_000260255.1 Octodon degus
GGTCCCTGTGCTTTGCTAAGCTTGTTCTAAGTAGGTGCTTTAGACCACTGAGCCATCTCACCAGCCCAGACTTTGTTAATATTATATGCTAATAAATGGAATTAATTCTGTATCTGAATTTAACTCATTTCATAATTAATGTTTACCAGTGTATATAATTAATGTTTATAAATATGTAATTTCTGTTTCAGTTCTTTCTACGCTCAGGTATTTCTAAATTGTGTCTGGCATGAAATCAACTGTATGCCTGGAGGGGAGAATAGCTGAGAAGTAGTTCAGGTGCACAAGTAATGATGCCTGTCTGAAATAGTCCCAGAGAAAGTGGAGTATGTTTTTGAAAAACTGGTAGAGTACATCGCCATTAATATTGGTTGTTTTGAGTTATTTATGTTATATCCACTTTTTATAGGTAAAGGTAGAGCAGGAGGGATAGCTCAGCTGACTAAGTGCCTGCCTGGCAAGCGCAAGAAGCTGGGTTTGATCTTTGGTACTGGGCATGGTGGTGCACACTTCTATCCCAATGCTGGGGAGGCTGAGACAGGAGAATCGCTATGAGTCTGAGCTGCCTAGCAAGACCTTGTGCCAAATATATAAATAAATAACAAAGTTTTTTTAATTAAAAAAAAAGATAATTAAGGATAGAAGGAAATAAAACAACAGTTACTTTCTGATGACATGGAGTAAGTCAGCCTTCCAGTGCTGCCAGTAATCGGCTGCTGTCTCTCTGCCTCCTTAGAAGTGGAATGTCAGTCAGACCAAGATCCGCATTATCTCCACCATCATCTTCATCCTGTTTGGCTGTGTCCTCTTCGTAGCCCTGCCTGCAATCATATTCAAGCACATAGAAGGCTGGAGCGCCCTGGACGCCATTTATTTTGTGGTCATCACCTTGACGACCATTGGATTTGGTGACTACGTAGCAGGTGAGGTCACCCTGGTGCTGCTTGTGCTTGCCCACTCCTGTCCCTTGCATCGACTTCTCATGTGGCTTTGTAAGAGTACACAGTGCCTGTGTGCACTTCGTAGGCTCTGTCCCAAGGGACCACACCTGGGCATCTATAGATGGATTCCTCTGTCCTGGATGCTAGAGATGGAGGTGTCCGGTGGGCCAGGGTCCTCTGAGACTCTGGTAGGAGTCTTCCTTGTTTGGGGGAGGCTCAGCACTAAACCAGCATTAGCTTGC
>NW_004524593.1:16853173-16854228 GCF_000260255.1 Octodon degus
AGTTACTTTTCTCTTGTTCTTGAGACAAAATGCCCTACACCCAAAATTAAAGGGGCGAGGTTTATTTAGCTCACAATTTGTGAAGGTTTCAGTCATCGCTGGCTGGTTCCAAGGCAGGGAGCACATGGCAGAGGGCAACTGTTCGTGGCAAAGGAAGACAGCAAAAGCAAGCAAGGGGTGGGAGACACACCTCTTTCTGCCCCTTGGATTGTACTTTCTGCCCCTTACACTGGGATTAGGGCAGTGCCATCCAGTCAGTGGACTAATCCAGCAATCACCCACCCTTAATTCCAGCACTGAACTATGGATCGACCATGTAATCTAGATTTAGCCATGTCCAAAAAAGCCCCAAGACTGCACAAGTCTTTGGGGGACATCTGGACACAAATCATAGCATGCACTGATTCACTTAATTCTACTGTTTTGCATTTAGGATCGAACCCAGGACATTTTCATGAAGCAACACCCAGCTTTCTGCTTTTATTGTTATGCTTTTTCTTTTGTGACACAGCCTCACTTTCTCACTAAGTTCCTAAGTTCAAAAGTTTGAGCTATGATTGGACTTGAACTTGGGATCCTCCTGCTTCATTCTCCTGTACTGCTGACGTTATAGGCATGAGCCACTGTGCCCAGTTTAGGGGAGTAATTTTTACTTTGTGTTTCTACTGACATTTTTTGATTTGTCCCATCCCTATTATATATATATATATATTTTTTTTTTCTTTGACTCCCGTTTGATTTATTGTTCTCTTAGCTCTTACGTTCATACATTTGACTCTCATTTTCCTAGTTATATTATCCAATAGTATTGCTCCCATTCCAACATTCCAGTTTTAAATAAATTATATTAGTAGTGGTGAAAATAAGTGTGCTGGTGGTCCTTCATGTGCCATTTTTATTAGCTCCCCCAAATTAAGCCATTCTTTTTTGAAAGAAAAATCCAGTTCAGAGCTGGGGAGACAGCTCAGCAATCTAAGCATCTGCCTGGCAAGAGCAGAAACCTGGATTAAATCCCCAGTACCACATGCCACGCCAGCCCTGCGCTGTGCCAACCG
>NW_004524593.1:16855678-16863853 GCF_000260255.1 Octodon degus
TTTAAACAAGCTTTCCTCTTCATACTAGATTCATGGTAGGTGGTGTTCTCATTTCATTCTGGTTACTTTTTCTAACAAATAGCAAGTGAAGTTACTCTAACTGGACTCCTCTCTTTTTCTCTTTTGGGCTGCAAACTTACCCCCAAATCAAAGCCCTACCTCAACCCTTGCCCACTGCATACCCTTCTTAAAGCCAGCAAAATCTATCCCCATAGGATTAGGGTTCAGTTGTTCAGGTTTCAGTTTCCTTGAAGATAATTTAAAGACTGTACTTTTTCATCTGTGGTAATATCAAAGTGTTTTATAAATGTTTAATAGACACATTATAATATATCTGTATTTCTTAATGTTGGCATAATAATCAGGGGCAGCTTAGTCATCTAAAGTGACCACGTTGCCAGGGAGATGGCTCAGTGGACTAAGTGCTTGCCTGACAAGTGCAAGGTCCTGAGTTCAATCCCTGGTACCACAAAATAAAAATAAAAATAAAAATAAAAATAAAGTGACCTTGTATAGACCAGAACTGGTGAATCTTCACGCAGGCAGACTTTTTACATGGAAAGAAAACATGGCGACTCTTCCATTCCACGAATTTCAAAATATCCTTCTTAATGTGCTCATGGTAGTATATACTGAGGCATGATGTATTTCTAACTCACAATAAGTACATTTATCTTTGGACCTTTCCAGTGCTGATGACGTAGAGCCAAACGCATCAGTAGGCTGCTGGAGGCAGGCTGTGCTCAGGTGACTCTCAGTGTGTGATCCAAGGATCCAGCTTTCATCTGCGGGAAGTGCTGGCCCAGCGCCTCAGCTCTGTGCTTCTGTTCCTGGAAGGGATGCGTTTCAGGGGCTGATTGGTCCCCTTAGTCCTTGGTACCTGATCTTCGCTGATGGTCCTTTTGTCCTCTCATAGTGCTCCATGTTCTGAGGCTAGGAGGGACCTGGGAGGCCCCAGGATTTTACCTGACACCTGGGGAGCCTCATAATGAGAGTGAATATAGAGTCACCCTTACAGAGAGGGAGGGGAAAGGAAATACTCCCATGTCACTTATGAAGCACCTATGAAATCATATTAAAATTTGGGGATGTAATGGCAGCATTATATTTGATGATTAACATTTAGTTCCATGTTGCTTTGAAACTTCTGAAATTATATTTTCAGTTGACTAGAAATCTGGGATGGTATATCATTAAATTCTCCTTGCCTTAGAGACAAACCTAAATCAGATTTTCTTCACTAAGATCTAAGAAGCAATATTAATTATGTGGAAATGTATGAAATTTTGTCTTTTACTTATCTAACTTTGCTTTTACAGCTTGTGTTCTTTGTCCAGGATTATAAGAACTATAACAAGAAATTAGTAATCCCTTAAAATTAGAAAAAAGTCAAAGTATTACCCAGTTTACACACACAATTCACAGCTCCATGCCAAAGCTGGTGTCTGCGTTGGTGTATTCAGTCAGACTTCGTTAGGTGGATGAAAAACTGGGTGAAAAGTCATAATCACACAAAGTAGTGTCCTCGGGTTACCTGGTTTTCTAAGAAGACTCAGAAGTTTTAGCCAAAAATTTGTATATTCTAAAAAAATCCTCATGATTGATACTGTAAAAAAAAAAAAGCTTACATTCCACAAGAGGATACATTTATTCAGTCACTGAAAATACTGTTGAACATTACATGTTTGGTTAGAGAGTGGCATAAGCAGTTAGGGAAGGTTTTTGGAGTTAATCAGACTTCATGTTTAGTGCTTTTAGTCTCCTCTATAAAAAACATAATTTGGGGGGCCAGGGAGATGGCTCAGTGGAATAAGTACTTCCCTGGCAAGTGCAAGGGCCTGAGTTCAATCCCTAGTTCAACCAAAAAAAAAAAGTAATTTGGGATTGCCTAGCCAGTTTTTGTCTTCTGTCACACTGACCTTTACAGCTGTTTTGTTTTTTTTTTAGGGGGTGGGTGCTGGGGATCACTTTTCAGAGTTCTGCAATCATTTGTCATCACCGTTTCACTTGGAAAAGAGGTCGGTCCTCTGCAAATTAGTATTTGTTCCAAAAGAAGTGAAAGTTGTAGCCATATGCCATTTACCTGATGGAAAAGTATTTCATCTTTTAAAATTTTTATTAATTAAGTAATTTATTTTGATTTTAGGGAAGGGTCTACAGGGTGTTCAGGGTCTCGCTACTAGATCGGACTCGTGGTGATCCGCCTGTTTACAGCCTCCCAAGAGCTGGGATTACAGGCATGTGCCACCATGCCAGTCTCAATTGCTTTCTCAGTGTGCCCCAGGGGTGGGGCCAGCATAGCAGGCCTGGGAATCGAACCTCTGGCTCCTGAGCCTGCTTGCAGGTGCTTTAATCTGCTGAGCTATTTGGCCGGCTCTAATTTTATTATTTTTAAAAGAGAATACAAAATAGTAAAAAAAAAAAAAAATCATTAGAAACCATACAGAAGGGCTGGGAAGATAGCTCAGGGGACTAAGGACCTGCTTAGGCAAGCACAGGGATAGGGATTTGATCCCCAGCACCATGTGCCAAGCCTGCACTGCCCCCGGGCACACTGAGCTGTTCATGGAGATTAGGCATTGAGGCACATGCCTGAAACCCCAGCTCTGGGAGGGTGAAAACAGGAGGGTCGTTATGAGGGTGAGTTGCATACAAATACATAAATAAATAGAAGATTTAATTTTTTTTAAGTAAACATACAGAATTTCACTAAAAATATAATAGGAATTTGACAGTGGTCATTGCAGGGCATAATGTTACCAAATCAGATGTTTAGTTTTGAACAGGCAAAATTGGTAGAAACAAACAAAAACTTTCCATGATTCTACCTAAAATGCCTGTCTTTCCAGATCTGCCCAGATGCAGTCATTTCCTGGCCAGTTGAGAAAATAAATTTAAACATTAACTTGCCCTTCAATATCTGAAAATATCATTGTGGATTACTCAAAGTCTACTTTATCTAGAGTGATGTCATACTCTGTATTTTGTATTTGAATTCAGCATATGCTTGCTATTTATAGGCTGTTCTTCAGAATATGTGGGTTTGGTGTTAGGGATCCTGGTGAACTCAGGTGTGACCCCATGTGTGAGCTGTTGATTGTAAAACCCTCATCTCCTGCTCTGGGGGTGCACATGGCTGGAGGAGTCTTTCTGGTGTCCTTGCCCTCTTCTCCCTCGAGCTCTTCAAGCCTTCGCTGTCCCCTGCATGCCCAGGCGCTGTGTCCAGGAGGGTCCGTGTGCTCCTCAGGGCTTCTCTTCACACAGATCACACCAACTTCACACGAGTCTGCCTCTTACCTGCCTCTCGTTCCAGGTCTGCCCAGATGCAGTCGTTTCCCGGCCAGTTCCGCAGGAGTTCTCTTTGAGCTGCCCTGTCAGTGCGTCTGTGTCTGCCTTGGACCATTCTGCATGTAGAGCCCAACATGAATATCGATTACCTGCTCCCCAGGGAGTGCCTTAGGTCTTCTAATCTGGTGCAACCTGCCTTTCTAGATTCCTTTCTTGTCCCTATCTGCTTCCGGGCCGCCATTCATATAGATATTCATTATCTACTAAAAAGTCCTTTCAATATGCTATGTATTCACACACTGAACTAGTTCACATTTGGATGCTCGTTACTGAAGGCTGAGCTTCTCCCTCCCAGAAGCGAGCATGATTTCTTGTGTGTGCTCACGGCACTTTCTTATTGTCTTTGACTGTCACTCCTACTACTTTGTGGTTCCTTGTGTATGTGAGTGTGTCTCAGGCTGAATTGTCAGTTTCTCAAGAGGGGGCAGTGGCCTTAGGAGGCACCTCCATTCCTACACAGAAGGTGCATAAGTTCTGGAGGGATCATTACGGTGCCAGTGAACAGAGTGCCTCAGAATGAAAGTCAAGAAAATAGCTTCCCTGCCCATATTTTCATGAGAGCGAGGGATTCAAATTTGAGAGAAACATGGGAGTCTTCTGAAAACTCACACAACGAGTGGCACTAGGACCTGGAATTGCTGCTTTGTCTCATTGGACCTAAGGCATCCTCTCTGGCATTTGTTGTCAATCTGTTGGATTCAGGACTTTACAGTAACAACTGTGGCTAGAGTTGCCCACGTTCTGTTCAGGTTGGCACTGCGTCCACAGGCCAGTACTGCCCTCTGGGTGTTAACATATGCACAGCCAAAGAAAACATAGTCTGTACCTGAATTCATGACAACAGAAGTGGAAAGAGGAACGAACAACATCAGATCATTAAAAGTTAGACTGGTTGAGACAGATTATATGTGAATGAGAAACCTACGTCATTAGGGCTCGCAGAAGTAAGGGACGGTCTCACCATGAAGCATCTGCTAAATTGGCTCTTAAAATATTGACGAGAAGCTAGGAAGTAAAGCTCTGTACACGGGAACTTAGCATGCATGAGGCCCTGCAGCCCATCTCCAGAGCTGGAAAAATAAAGCAGTATGAAACAAAGAAACTGCTCAAAAGGGAAGAACAACTGGGATAGGGAAAAGGAGAAAAGAAGAACGAAAACAATAGATACACGCACACACAAGATAGCTAAGATAATTGTATTATTTATTGTTGTTGGTGTTCATTGAAAGGAACAGCTAGTGCTTATATTGTTTGGTCAGTTTTGCAAGGCTGTATCTGCTAATCTGAGCACCTACTTTGAAGAAGGAACATGCAATATAATAACCCACGTTAATTTCCTATTATCTTGTTTTGAAATTCTATACAATTATTTTTCTATTTAAAATAAAAATCAAAAGACAAAGCAAAACAATATTGATAAGAAGTCAATATGGAGAAAAAGGAGTCTCCACACTGATTTCCATAACGGTTGCACCAGTCTACATTCCCACCAGCAGTGGAGAAGGGTTCCTTTTCCCCACAGCCTCTCTAGCATTTGTTGTTGGGTGATTTCTTTATGATAGCCATTCTTTCTGGGGTGAGATGGTACCTCAGGGTTGTTTTAATTTGCATTTCATGGATGGCTAGTGATGTGGAGCATTTTCTCATATATTTATTCTCTTCTTTAATTTCATGCTCTGAGAAGTATGTGTTCATCTCGGTTGCCCGTTTGTGGACTGGGTCTTTAAATTTTGAGGCCCTTGTGTTTTTTTAGTTCTTTATAAATTCTAGAGAGAAAACCTTTGTCTGAGTGCTTCTTAGTTAAGATGTTTTATTCCAATTTGTGGGTTGTCTTTTCACTTTGTTGGTAATGGGTCAGTTGATAAGCATATTAGACTTCTACATCCTGTAAGGCAAATTTCAGCTGGTAATTTTAGCCAGTTGTTTAGGCTGTTGGTACTTAATTTCAGGAATTTGTAGTTATTTGTCCTGTTTTGTTTCTCTCCCACAGGTGGGTCTGATATTGAGTATCTAGACTTCTACAAGCCAGTCGTCTGGTTCTGGATCCTCGTGGGGCTGGCGTACTTTGCCGCTGTGCTGAGCATGATTGGGGACTGGCTCCGCGTGATATCTAAGAAGACCAAGGAGGAGGTGAGAGTTATGAAGCGTGCAAGCATGTGTGGGCAGCAGATTCAGTAAAGACTTTTAAAATGTTTTTGAAAAAGTTCATATGTTCCAATAGTGAACATTATTTGAAATGTTTCATATTTGCATTTGGCATGAAGTTACTGTCTGACTGACATCATGGGAAAATACGTCACGTGAGTTACAACTCATCAATTTAGAAAATATTTACTGAATACTTTTTAGGTGCCTGATGCTAAGCTCAGTATTGAGGTTAATCTATAGTGAAAAAGGATATAGCTTAAATATTTTTTCATGATATATCCTTTTATTTCTTTCTCAAAAACAAAGTGAATTTTATCATGTCAAAATGATAGCAAATACTGGTATCGAAGTATTTTAGTGTGAAATAATGAAGGTTTTTCTCATGTGGAATTCTTGTGTGTTTGACCGTTTCCTTCTTTATGTCTGTGTAAACATGTGTTTGCCAATACACATGCACACATTCACACACACACGCTCCAAGGCCAGGCGCATCATGAGCACTTACCCCGTGCACGTACTTCAGCTGATCAGAAAGATGTCCCTTTACTTATTCTGTACAAGACTATGTAGAGAAATAAATAATAGAATTTTGATAAATGAAATTTTAGAAAATTGAAAAGTTAAGTATTGATTCTGAATTTTAACTACTTTGAAAAACAAATTTTGATTTCATATTATATGCCCAGAAGTACTATTAGAGAGTAGCACCGCCAGGCTTTTTTTTTTTTTTTTTCAAAGAATTTTGTACTTCTTGCTTCTGAGTCTTAGCTTTGCCGAT
Organism: Octodon degus; assembly: GCF_000260255.1. NCBI lineage: Eukaryota > Metazoa > Chordata > Mammalia > Rodentia > Octodontidae > Octodon > Octodon degus. Next base: position 16,861,953 of record NW_004524593.1, read on the forward strand.
TATTTAAGAAAACAAAGTTATAAAAATCTGCACCACCCACATTGTCCTTTTTTAATTGGTTTCTCTGTTTCATGATCTACTGTTGATAGGCCAAGAGGAATCTTTATCAAATCTTTGATTGATACAAGCCCAAGATCTCTAAACATATAATGAAAAGTAATGGAATCTGACACCCATTTCTCACCACAAATATTTTCTTTGAATCTTGTTAAGTCATACAATTTTTTTCTTGATACCAAGGTGCCTAAAGTGACCCATGGGAGGGCTGGGCATGCCCCTTCCTGCTGTGGGCGTGGTTCCCTCGAGAATTCACATACTCGGTCACTGTCTGTGTGAATCTGCATTTCAGTTGCATCATATAAACAACATCTTTTTATTATATGCAAGTCAACAGAACACCGTGCCTAATGTGCTAACTTGTGTGAAAAGTCTTCTGCATAGGATCTGAGTGGGTTGGAGTCACCTTGGTCTTAGGCTCTGTGTGTGTGTGTGTGTGAGAGAGAGAGAGAGAGCGAGAGAGAGAGAGAGAGCAAGAGAGAGAGAGAGAGAGAGACAGACAGACACAGAGACTGAAGAGTGTTTTCAAGTGTATATGTACTTTTAAGAATCTTGGTGTGCTAAAGGCAAAAAGGAAATTCTAGCTGTCAAATGTTTCAGATGCTATAAGTAAGCCAACAAATGCCTCAGACATCCAGCCATAGCTGGCTTTCAAATGAGTCTGAAGCACACACTTTCTCAGGCCTTTTATTTTTCTTAAAATAGATTTGACAGATCACATCTCATGTAGTTCATTAATTAACTATTAGTCTGATGATTAGGAAGAGTAGGCACATACATAAATATAAATGTACAGTATATTCTTTACATGTGTACATGCAAACTAAATGCTACTACTGTCGTGGTTTGGCGTTTTTGCAAGGGGAACAATATAATACAGGACACATTTTATAATAAGTCACCCAAGAATCACATACAAGAAGTGCTGGAAATCTGTCCATAAACATAAACACTAAAGACTCCAGCTGAGGGCCTGGATCCTAATAACCTGCATGAGTTCAGTTGAAGACCTAGAGCTCATAACAATGACTAACACATTCAACTGGAAGCCTAGAGCACGCGACAAAGTCTCATTCAGGTGTGCTTCATGAATCTGCGTTGGAAAGGCTCAAAGGTCAGTGGTGGAAGCTAGGAAGTCTATGTCAGCGGGATGAAGGATCTTGGCTAGCAAGCTGGGGGTATGAACTGGAGCTAGGAAGCGATGCTCAAGGTAAGCACCAGAGCTCCCCCAAAGATACCACAGCCATCCTCAGCAACAGTGAGGTCCTGAGCTCCTCCAGAGATGAGGAAAGCCAAGCTCCCATCAGGAAAGCCAATGCAACAACCTCTCCATGAGGCTGAGCAGTGCACTACCTTCCCCTCTGGAGCCAGAAAGTGATGCCCAAGATGAGGACCAGAGCTTCTCCAAAGTTCACTGGGGAAGCCAGCATGACAAAGTCCTCCAGCAGAGCAGCCCAAGAGAACTAGCTGCCTCCAACAGCTCCAACAGCTTCTCCTAACAGCACCCCTAACGGCATTCTGGCAGCTTCTCCTGTTCTGCCTGTGTGCTCCTGGAACAGCCCTCAGGTGGGCCTCCCGCACTCAGCACCATGCTAGTGCAATTCAGCTGGGTGTAATAAGTTGGCCACCAGTTAGGAATCCACTGCAATTATGGATCACAACCATAAAGTTTGAAAACCACAACATTACAGGGAAGGATTTGATATCTTTACGATATTGCTGAAACTGATAATAGAATATTTGATTGAAATTTAACAATTTGGGCCCAGGGAGATGGCTCAGTAGAATAAAAGCTTCCCTGGCAAGCGCAAGGGCCTGAGTTCAATCCCTGGTTTCACCAAAAA
>NW_004524593.1:16863953-16869850 GCF_000260255.1 Octodon degus
AGCTTCCCTGGCAAGCGCAAGGGCCTAAATTCAATCCCCAGTTCCACCAAAAAAAAAAAAAAAAAAAAAAAAAGCAAGAAAGCCTTTAAAGGCCTGGGGAGATAGCTCAGTGGAATAAGCACTTCCCTGGCAAGGGCAAGGGTCTGAGTTCAATCCCCGATTCTGCCAAAAAAACCCCAACAACAACAAAAAAGAAATTTAACAATTTGTACTATGAAAAGCAGCTACTTTTCATAATGAGACAGCATTGTTAGTGCTCTTTCCAGAGTTTTAGTGAGATAACCCGCTCAGCAAACAGTCTGCTGAGCTGTTAGAAAATGCCATGCACGTGAGGACTAGGCAGCACGTTTGTGTTCCCACGGGTCTGGAGGCGCGGCAGTCCATGATGGCGCCGGTAGAGTTGGTTCCTGGTGGGTCCTCCCTCCTGGGCGTGCAGGTGGTACCTTCTCACTGTGGCCCGTGGGGCCTTTCCTCTATGCCTGAGTGTGGGTTAAGAGAGGCGTGTGTTGACCCCTAATATTCTTTTAAGGTCCCTGGTGTTATTGCATTGGGATCTCATTGGATTACCTTCTGAAAAGCCCAATCTTCACATACAGGCGCATCAGACATGATGGCTTCTAAGTATGTGTTTTGGGAGGACAGAGTTCAGGTCACGACATTTTCCTTTCAGGTGAATTCATTTGTCCGTGTAGCTGGTATGTTGCATATGGGCAATGAGGATGGCTGTCTCTCTGCGAGGGCTCTTCATGGCCCTTAATTAGAAGTGAGTGTTTTCATGCAACCTAAGCACAGCGGACTCGTCCTCACCACAGCCATTTGGCTTCCGCCTTGTCTTTCTGAGTAATGTGTCCTTCCTGGTACTAGACCTGGAGAAAGCACTTGTGAGTTGGGGCCAGGACACAAAGTTCTGTGCAGCCCCTGAAGCTGCAGCTGCTCTGAGAGCTGCGTTAGTGGAAGAAGAACTTGCTGCTGCTGCAGCAGATGTGCATTTTCTGATTTATAATGTAATCCAGGGCAATGCAGAGTAAGGTCGCAAATCCAACAGAGAACGTGAGCCGGTAAAGGGAAAGGCAATTTATGATTCATCTGAAGGTGATCATGAACGCGGATGTGATAAATGAAATAGTACTCAAACTCCTGTAGCAGTGGAAAGCGAGTATTAGTGTTTTAAATAATGCACTAAAACCAACTAAATACATTCTCACTGTCATCCGGACGCAGATGAGCCCGTGGGACCTGGTGACTGTTCAGTATCAATTGTTTTGCCTTCTGTGTTTCAGCCATTGTGAAGCCTCCAACTTTTCTTTTTCTTTCTTTCTTTCTTTTTTTTTTTTTTTTGGTGGAACCAGGGATTGAACTCAGGCCCTTGCGCTTGCCAGGGAAGCGCTTCATCCACTGAGCCATCTCCCCGGCCCCAAGGATTCAACTTTTCTTTTTTAATTTAATTTAATTTAATTTAATTTAATTTTCTACAGGACATCAGGAACTCCCTCATGAATCAAATAGACATGAAAAATAATGTGAGATTTGGAAAGACTTTCCTCAGAGAGTACAGTGGGTTGAAGCATCGAGAGGTGACTTACTGAAGGTTGTGTAGTTGGTCAGTGTGCCTCAGGGGCCAGGGCCTGGCCTTGTCCCCCTCGCTGTGCAGCCTCCCAAGAACTACAGTGCTGTCTATGCATCTCTAGGCCCCTGTTTTCTCCTCTTCTTTTCAGAAGCAAGAGCCCAAGTATAATCTATCTTTACTGAGCAAGTACAGAGAAAGACATGAAAATTTTAATTCGCTTACTCATTGTGGAATGGTATAAATCAGTGAAGCCTTGAACTCTAAAGTCTTAATATTCTTTTAAGTGAACAGAAGTGATTTGTGAGAATGCCGAAGTGCAGCCAGCCTTGGAGCCCATAGATCTGAGGTTCAGTTGTCTAACTCAACAATTGAACAGAGACCGGCTGTGGTGGTGCACACCTGTCGTCCTAGCACCGGGGAGGCTGAAAACAGGAAGGTCGCTGCAGGCCCAAGCTGCAGAGTGACACTCTGTACCAAGTACATAAAACAAACAGACAAACAAGCAATTGAATGGCTCTGCGTGAATCACCATAGCTCATCTCTCCTGTTGCCTCCTCTGTGAGTGTATAAGGTTGGCGGGGTAAGCTGTGCAGGGCAGCTCAGTGCTTCTCAAGTCCTGGGTGTTTTCTGATTCTAAAGAGATTAGTGTAGAGTGATTACCTCTACTAAAAATTCCTGTGCGATGCATTTTTATAGATCAAGCATATAAAAAAATCTAGTGTTCATATGCCTGAACGTTTTATCTGGCTGAAATAATAACTATATGCAGAGCAAATGAAAAACAAGAAAACACTGAAGTGTGTATATTGCTAGAATTCAATCATGAAATCATAGTGCGGAATAATTATGGAAAAAATGAGCATAGAATTTGAAATCTAGATCCGCTATGGACTTGAAAACAAGTTTCTATACTCTAGTTTCTGTTCAGATCATATAAATCTTTCACCTTTTACTTGAAAATGAGTTTCTACATTAAGTATTCCTTAAATGTGCACCCAACAGTATTGTCTCCATTGTTAGTTAATTATTATCAATAATTAAATATAAGAATTATTGTCTTAATTCCTTTCTTGAATTACATCCACAGATTTTTCTGGTGCCCCGTGGTCTTAACTGTCACAGAATCCATAAGAATTCCTCCTATTAATAAACCAAGCAGTAGTAACTCAATTTTTCTCTTAAAAAATCTAGAAGATTACTTGTTTTCTTTATTTGAATTTTAGATCTCTTTTATTGCAGTACTGGGGATTGACAGGACCTTGTGCTTGTCAGGCAAGCGCTTATTCTTAGATCTAACTCTTATTATTTATAAATTGTGCCTTCTTTTTACTTCAAGTATTTCAAAGAATGTCATCTGGTAATAGAAATGTAGAATAATTTTTCCTATTCATTTGTACATTATAGGAAAATAAGTTAATAGCGTTTGCCTCAAAGAACTTCGTAAGTAATTTCATTTCTGTAGTTTGAGATCAAATTATATAGATTTAGTGCATCAAAATCTAATGTTCTCTCCTTTGGTTGTTTTGAAACTGTCATCCATTCTGAGATTTAGTATTTTTTTTCCATAATTTTATTGATAAACAAATAGCGATGAGACAGTTTCAAACCAAATTGGTAGGACAGTTTCAATAATTAACACATTGCATGCATCCTTCCTAGTGGTTATTTGCTGTACAAGATGCAGACATGATATCCTATTTACAAACTCTATTAAAACAAATCCCTCTATTCATTAAGAGAATGTAACTATATATCTATCCTAACCACTTTGAATACACAGATACAAAATGGACATTCATCTGTATACCCTTTTTTGTTTAGTTCCATTATTTGAGTATTATAAGTGTGTTAACTCAGCAAAATATTCTAAAAGAGTCTAGTAGTCCATAATAGTATTGGGTCTTCCGCTTGACTGGCAATGTCAGAAATTGTTGACCTGAGTCCCCTACAGCTCAACATAACAGCATGGCTTTACTTCTTATACTTCATTTTTATACTTTTCTGCTGGATGGTTAAGACCAAGATAACGCAAGAACTATGCAACAAGAGTTGTAGCTTTTGGGTCTGATAAGGTCAGTGAAATCCCCTCAAGATTTATGCTGAGATCCTGTACCTCAGATTGTAGAACCTTTGTCAGTGTCAGCCAAGTGGATGAGTCACGGCCATTGCTTGGCAAATGTGCTCTCTGTGAAAGCCTGAGAGAATGTTTTCTCTCCAGGTGACTCTCCTTAGGCACACTCTACATCATCAATCACTTTCCTCTTTGATAAGATTTAGTATTAGTAACAGTGACCACCATGAAGTTGGCCTTTGAGACTGTTTTTGGCTTTTCTTTGTCAAGTTCACATATTGTGGTTACTTATATTCAGTGATAAAAGCAGTCAACTTTATGAAAAATCAAATTATATTTGCTGAGAAAACAGGCACATGTTTTCAAAGATGAACCAACAAATGAATATTTTAGCTCCTTTTCATATATGGCCATTTCTAAAGAAATACTAGTTTGTTTATGTCTGGGTTGGGACTGAAAGTAGGGCAAGCCCTTTGAAGTTTAATGAGAATTATTTGGTCATCTTTCATACTGAAGGGTGATAATTTGTTTAGTGCTCATGGATGACATCCTATTTGTAATAAGGGAGTGTAGCTCTTCCTGTTTAAAGTTGGTTTACACACGTGTGCAAGTACACACACACACACACACACACACACATGCACACACAAGATTTCTCATTTCAGAACAGGGAATAATACCTGTTCTTCCTCCAGGAAAAGCATTAGGCATCAGTACAGGTCATGAAGTACTGTCATTTATTTCCCCTTCCAAACACATTTCCTCTTCCTGGGGCGGCTGGGAACACAGCCCTAAATAGACCTGTGCAATGAACAATGATGGAATGGATAATAGCAAACAGGAAGAAGATTTAATTGCTCCTGGCCTTGCAAGATCTGGCTTGTCTTTGGCACAGTCACTGCCAGAGGCTGTGTCCTCTGTGTCAGCCCTGGTCCCCAAGTAATCAAGGAGCAGAGCTCCTGCTGGCGTGTGGACAACCAGCGAGAGGCAGTGAGCGCCCCTTGCTACCTCCGGCCCCTGAGAATGAGGAATATTTTGTCTGTATTACAATACCAGCAATCCTGACAAATTCATATGCGACCACAGTCATTGATTTCCTAATTCAAGGAGAGAGTTAAAATTACAAAAGCATAAGAGGTTCATATTTCAAATATCATACTCACATTGATAATATAATTCAAAAAAGAGTTAAAATTATCCTAGTTGGGGATATTTAGCTTGTGGAAACCACATTCAGTGCTGGTGACTCTGGTAGGCTGTCGCGTATCATCAACACTTCGTGCATTTAAAAACTCATCAGTGTTTTTATTAAAATAGAATCATCAAAGTGATGCTTGAAATAAAATAGGGCGACCTGCTTTTTAAGGAAAGCAAGGATGAGCTTTAAATAGCACAACCAGACATTCTGGTTACTATAAGAAGGCGGCTTCTGCTCTAGCTGCTCTGTATGTGGGTCTCTTTCTGGGCATCCACTCAGGATTGCCTTCAGCGACACAGAGTCTGTTTATTTAGACTTTCCTTTTACAGAGCTACATCCCCCGTTCTTTCAATTTTTTAAAATTTTGAGACAAGATCTCTGTAGTTACTAAATTGCCCAAGCTCAGCTTTAGCTTGTGGTCCCTGTTCCTCAGCCTCGCAGGAGGCAGGGACTGCAGGCGTGCGTCACCGTGCCTGGCTTACCTGTACACTTCCTGTAGGAAGAAGCCTGGAACTGGAGTGGGCCCTCGAATGCCAAGTCATAATCCTAAAGGGAGGTAAGCGGAGAGCCATGTGCATCTAAAATTTACTAGGTTGAGCTGTACGATATTGTTGATATTGAACTATTTTTTGATCTTAAGAAGTTTGTTGTGATTCCATATAACATTCTAAGAAACTACTTCAAGGCTATGCGTGCATACATTGTAATCCTCTAGTAAAATCTAGAGTTGGTTGTAGCCTATTTATTAAGCAAAATCATATTTGCCTTTATATTTGTGGTAGATTTCCCTTATTTATGGTTTGACTAAAATTTTAAAAAATTCTTTTTGGGTCATACGTAAGCTGGATATAACTTTACCTCAGCTCAGAGACAGACCAGTGTGATGCCCGTCCCAGGTGTCCTGTCCAGGTGCCCGTCCCAGGTGTGCTGTCCAGGTGCCCGTCCCAGGTGTGCTGTCCAGGTGCCCGTCCCAGGTGTGCTGTCCAGGTGCCCGTCCCAGGTGTCCTGTCCAGGTGCCCGTCCCAGGTGTCCTGTCCAGGTGCCCGTCCCAGGTGTCCTGT
>NW_004524593.1:16869950-16889965 GCF_000260255.1 Octodon degus
CTGTCCAGGTGCCCGTCCCAGGTGTCCTGTCCAGGTGCCCGTCCCAGGTGTCCTGTCCAGGTGCCCGTCCCAGGTGTCCTGTTAGCCTGGTCCCCTCTGCATGGACGCTGTCCCTGTGATCTCCCTTTTCTCTGCCCCTCTGACCATGGCACAGCCGCTTCTCTCGGCGCAGAAGCTCTGAGGCCAATCTTGGGCACAGATTCCTGCTTTATTCCCCAGAGTGCAGCTCTTTTAGGGCCGGGACAGTGTAGATTTAAACTGGTAGAAAGCTTGAGGGTGGAAGGTAGTCCCATGGCGCACAGGGCACTTCCTTCTGAGAACCAGACAGCGCTGCTTGTGGAGCTCTTGGCATGTGTCTCAGTGGCTCCACACTTGGTTGTCGCGCTCCTTATCCCATTGTGGGTTGTGGTTGTCACTGTGTTTTAGGGAAGGGTCTACAGGGTGTTCAGGGTCTCACTACTAGTTCGGACTTGTAGTGATCCTCCTGTTTACAGCCCCCCCAAGTGCTGGGATTGCAGGCACATGCCACCACACCCAGTCTCAATCACCATCTCAGCGTGCCCCAGGGGCAGGGCTGGCACAGCATACCCAGCCCCTGGGTTGTCACTGCGGACAAATTGTGCTAGCTGGTCCCTTCTGTCCTGAGCAGGGAGGCCAGATGGTTAGAAGATCTTGACAACTGCAGCACAGTAGCGATGTGTGTATAGGTACACTCTCTGCAGATGGAGAGAGGACTATAAATGAGCAAATTTGACCCAGGAGGCCTGAATCTGAACAGCTTTGCAGGTAGTGTTGTCCCTAAGAGTGGTGGATGGGTATTTGCCCCACACATCTGTGAACAGGCAGGAAAAGCAGCAAAGTTGGTCACCACGTTTGTTACTTTCATGATGAAAGAGATCCGATTTCAGCAACAGATTCTGTGTCCCTTCCAAAACAGTAGGCTTCTCATGATCTTTGAAATATCTACTTTTTTAATACTTTTAATATAAGAAGGAAAAAAACCCTTCACATTTTACAGTGGCTTTCCCCTCTTGTACATTGTTCAGGGCACTATGAATTTGTTACTTTTTAGCCTCTCTGTAAGTATCAGCACTTGAGTATGCTCTAAGCAAAACCTTTCGTATGAGATAGTGTGTAGCAGCTGGGTAAGCTACCAGCTACTCGGAGGCTTACTGTGCAAAGAAATCTATTGCAGAAGTGGAACCTATGGGTCTAAATATGATACTTTCTATGAAATTTCTCACAAATGCCAACTTCTGTAATCTGTGTGGCCCCTTCACTTTCCTGGTACTCATTTGTCAGAAGCTAAAATAATTTAGTGAGGGTGTTGTAAGGCCATCCAGCAGTAATTACGTCTGTAAACACACACATACATGTATCACACACACAAGAATCGGTTTGGACCGATTTTCCCTGAATATAGTTTCCACTTAGCAAATACTGTTCTATGTTCAGTGCATGTTTCTAACTTATTAGGCAAGAAAGCAGGGACCCATACCAACCAGAGCCGTAGCAGAATCACTCTTCCACTCTGAAAGCACAAGAGCTTCTGCATGCAGACTTCATCACAAGTGGGACTTCGCCACAAGGCCAGGTGGAGAGAGAAAGGAGAAGCAAGGATTGCCCTGCATGGCTTGCTGGGCACCATCGTGCTATCCACAGAAAGCGCAGAGGCACCCAGCTCAAGTATTTACTGGTTGATTTATTCAACAAGAATCTGTTGACGGCCCACGGTATGTTGGACGTCTGCCCAGTGCCTAAGAAGATAGTTAAAAAGTTGTAGAATTCACCCTCACGGAGAAATGTGTAGGTGAGTGGAAGTGTGGTTGCATTACTAGTAATTCCTGCATATTAGGTGCTGTGTGGCATGTGTTCTTGTGCACAGTGTCAGAAATGGGAATTGATAAGTCTGATTAGGCGAAAAGGTGACCATCGCATGAAGTGACACTCTCACCTCTCTCGCATGCCTGTTTTGCGCTCCATCTATCATCAATCCTGTGTTCCTTCTATGGATCTATCAATAATCCTGTGACACAGATCTGACAACGTATCAGGAATCCACCCTGCTCACATCAGCTCCCCGGGATTGTTCTTGGAGCCCCCAGACTTGTCTGCCGCTTCTGCCATGCCGTGCCTCACGTCTTCTCGTCAGAGCTCCCCAACTAATCCTTTGAGGCACAAATCCGGTTACATCCTTTCTCTGCCTAGAAGCTGCCCAGGACTCCCTGTTGTCCTCAGAGCCCAAGATGAGGTCTCTAAAGTGCTGTAGCGCCACAGGTCCTGTGGAGTGCAGCGCCCTTTGTCTTGGCCTCCTCTCCACCCTTCCCCTCCCCTTTCCCCTCTGCTGTGGCCCCACTGGCTGCCACTTCTCAGGCACACCAGCCATGCTCCCTTCCAAAGGGGCTGGTGCTGCCCATCCCTCTGCTGGCCAGGCACTGCCTACTGTCCTCAACTCTTTCCATCACTTACCGTTTGGTCCACAGGGTCTATGCCAGCCCTGCTGTTTAAGGTTCACCCTTCACTCGCTCCAGCACTGGATTCTCCTTCACCAATACCTTGCATCTTATATGGCCTGCTTGTTTACAGCATGTCCTTGTTTCCCACCCTGTCCCAGGTGTGATTCATAAGGGAAGAAATTTTTGCTATTGCACCTTCTGAAAATCAAGCGAAGTCGTGCTTCGTATATATAATGGGTGCTCAAGTGCTTGCTGAAGAGAGCAGGTGTGGAGACAAAACGGTTTGAGTCATCCGAAGCAGTAGAATTCCCATTCAGAAAATCTGGGTAGAACTAAAGCAGAGGTGCTGAGCCGTGGCACGTGTGCGGCAGGCCGGGGTTTATCACGAAAGCTCTGGAATGTTTGCCCTCACTGACCTCGGGTAACGCAGGGTGGGCTTTTATGCTTATTTTTATTGTTAACAGATCTTATACCTCAGTGACAAAAGTGGAAGGGTGAATTTTCTTCTCTCTTAAATCAGAAATAAAGTTTTAATTATATGTTATGCTTTACAGAAAAGCCAAAGTACATTTACTTGGGTGGTTTTTAGTTTTTCTATTATGGCTTATAGGTCCAAACAAACTGATTAATTTTTAAGGCATGATTAATTTTCATCATTAAGTACTTTGGTATAGGAATTGTTCAAAAAAAATTTTTTTTAAATGTATTTTAGTACAAGGTCTACAGGATCTCACTACACAGATTGGATTCATAGTGATCTTCCTATTTTCAGCCTCTCAAGCTCTGGGATTACAGGTGCATGCCACTATGCCCAGTCTCAATCTACATCTCAGGGAGCCCTGGGGGTGGGGCTGGCGTGGTACACTGGAAATTGAACCCAGTCCCTGCATTTGCTAAGCAGCCACTTTAATCTGCCGAGCTATCTGGCCAGCCGTCAAAATTTTCAACAGGGTCAAACAATTCATAATGCAGTTTTAAGAATCTGAGTAATTGCTGTAAAATGCAAGACAAAATTTTCTGACACCACATTAGATGCTACATCAGTAGTTAGTTTTTATCCCTGAGGTGATGGTTCTATGACAGAATAGTTTTATGGCAGTTTTAATACTGTTGTGTGCATGGGGTGGTGTTTCCAAGATGAGGTGACATTGATCTGCTTAGGAGTTTAGAGAGGGTCACGTGGGACACTAGGTCTTCGCCCTCTTCCTACAATGTCACGTACTGACAGGTCCTTGGCGCTGGCTCTCACACTTAAATTTTAATCTAGATTTTAGGAAGCACATGTAGAACAAAGACTGTGGTCTTTGTAGTTTGTAAGAGGAGCGTTCTGGGGATCTTAGGCTCAATGGAATAGACGTGTTGAGGCTTGGTGCTATCTCACAGTGTGAGGCTCTCAGAAGTGGAAGTGCTCGGAGGAGTTTCTATTCTGTGGTAGACACTGAGCCAGCGGGCCGCCTGCACGCTAAACACAGCTTCTCTCAGCTCATGGGAATGTGATGCCACTGCTAAGGATGTTCTGAAGGGGACCTAATGAGACATGATCAAGCTAGAGCACTCTTCCTAAGCAAGCGGGTTAAACCCTACAAAAAAGTTTACAAGTGTGCTTTCAGCCATAACATTATAAGAAATGATGACTGCTATTAAAGGAAAATTGGCTGTGGTGGACTTCACAGCACAATACCCACTTAAGCAATAAAAATTTGAAGTTACAGCCACGTTCCTTAGCTTGCCAAATATGCCCTAGGTTTTATGATGACAAAGGCAGATATTATATATTGAAAATGCATGATTCAAAAGTGTTGTTTCAAAAGTTATTGGAGAGGGTCAAAGTTGTAGAATCTTGTATTTGATAAATCTGCTGGCAGTGGTCCATCTCTCCTATGGCCTGTTTGTGACAATGGGACACCCATCTCTATTTGGATGCTGTTAATTGAACCAGATTTAAACTTTAAGGTTATAAACTTCAGCTGTATGTATCTTTGAACATTATTAGAAATGCTCAGATTATGAATCTGTTCCAGTTACCCCTATGTGGCATCCACAAATAGCTTTATGTTCTTTTATTTACTAAAATGATCATGTATTTTGTCCCTACAAAGTAATCATATGTGTATGGATTGTCTCTTGTGGGAGAAAGTGGCAGTTTGAAGAGATTTTTAGACTAGAAAAAAATAAATTGCCTAATTCTCCCTTTCCCTGGATGTTTTCACCATCTATTATGCAAACTACACAAGCAACTGGCTGTCACTTCCAAAAAAGAACAGAAGATGGGAATGCTGATGGGAGAGAGAGACTTAGACATAAGAAGAGCCTTTCAGAGCTTTATTATTAGGCCCTGAAGATGTTAAAATCAGATGCAAGCACGAGGCTTCTCTCATTCCACACACTTGGAGCACTGGTTTAATGAGAGAGATAATGAGGCTGGGTTTACTTTCACAAGTATCAACTATATAATATTAGGTCTCCCTGGCAAAGTCCTGGAGAGGCACTGGGTTCATTCTTGCTTCGCACCTTCCTGCCTAGTTCTGCCCTTTCAGTACTGCATGTGCCATAGACTTCCTAAAGCAACCAGAACGAGTTGGAACAGAATCTTATTATAAACGACACAGCTCTGTGTTTCGTGAGTACAAGCAAAAATAGGTCAAACGACGCCCTTCCAAGCACAAAGTGGTGGCATCAGTGCTCCCTGTGAAAGTCAGCCTGTGCCAGCGACTGGCAATGGGGGGGAGGGGTCCTTTGTATTTTCGGTCATGGCAGTGTCCCTTTCTTGTGATGCACCATGCGTAGACACTTTGCCCAGCTCTGGTGGCCACTGGCCAGTGTGGCATGTGTGTCCCCATCACTCTACCTTCAAAACTTTTGAGAAACATTTCCTCTAAGGACAAAGGGTAGAAAAGATGAATGAATGATAGTTCATTCATGGTAGAAAGTTGCCCTACATGTCCCCCTCATTCTGACCTCGCCACCTATCACGGGTCTGCCTGGAAGGACAGGTCCCTAGACAGCCCCAATTCGGGTAGGCAGTCTTCCTCTTTCAGGGTGAGACTGTCACATCTGCGTTATCTCCATGGCCTCGTGTTTTGCTTTCAATGTTTTCTTCTTCTAGTATCTTGGGCAGCTCTGTTGCTGTTCAGGCAGTTAATGAAGACACGGAGGCAGGCTTCAGAGCCCCTGCCCCAAGGTGAGCTTGCTTCTGGAGAGCTGATCTGACGGGGCATTTGGATGGGGACACAGCTGTGAGGCTTCGCTGAACACGCACCCAGACCCTGCATTTTGCTACTTCTACTGTTGAATACAGTGCGGGACATTGCTGCTTTTCCAAAACTGCATGAACATTTCTACTTTTTATTTGTATTCCTGATTATTCCCTGAAATTTTTCGGCACATTCATGAAAAAGACAAAAGCATGATTGATTTTAATCTAAATTAAAAATGGCAATGAATGGGTCCGGAGAGATAGTTGAGCTGAATAAAGTGCCTGCTTAGGCAAGCTTAGGCATGTGTAGGGACCGCGGTTCGATCGCAGGCACCACATGCCGTGCCAGCCCCGCTGCGTAGTGAGACCCTGTACAACCAAATACATTTTAAAAAATGGCAATGAAAAGGTACTCTGTGAACAAATGTTTTCTAAAATAATCAAAAATACACAATATATATTTATATTATGCACAATAGTGCATACAAATGTTAATACAAATTATGTGATAGTGTTATATCAAATACAGTATATAATGCACAGTATATGATACTTAATGTCACTGTGTATAACACTTAACACAGAGCTATACTACAAATATTATGCATCACTACATAATGGAGTATACTGAATAGTTTCCTTGCAATAGAAATGTACTGCAAAGCAAAATTGCAAGCCATGTATGTTCTTTACATTTTCCTGTAGCTTTCTTAATGAAATAAAAAGGACAACAGATAAAATTCAATTTCATATTTTGTTTAACACAATGTAGCTAAACTATTATTGTTTTGATATGCAAATATTGAATGATCTGTAATAGTGACAGCTATTTCAGGTTTTTATAAGAAGCCCTCAAAGCCTAGCACACGCTGCCTGCAGCGTCTGCCCGGCAGAGTGGCTGCCCGGGAAGGCGCTGGGGCCGGCAGAGCTGTAGACCCGGATCAGGACCTCGGACACTCATCCGCTTTTCGGCAGAACTTCTCTTTCCAGGCTAGAGCTGCCGATTGTGTTTTTCTTCTTAGAAATTTTCTTGTGCTTAATTAACATCATGGCAGGGAGGTAGGAAGGGAAAAGGGAGAGCAGCGGAGCACACGCACATTCACGTCACTGCCCGCGGGTAGGAAGTAGGGTTTGCAGAACGCCTCTCGGCTCCCTCCTGCTGCTGCCGCCGGCTCCCCAAGCTAGTCAGAGTGCGCCTGCAGCCTCTCCAGTCAGTCGTGTCAGCGGATTCCCAGGCATGCCAGACACCCACCGCCGGGCCACTGTGCACAGGAATTTAATTTTAAGAGAAGTTTCTGGGAGCCGTATGTCCTTTGAAAAACAAAAAGTACAAAAACAATTTTACTCTGTCTGTTAGGCAGCATGAATATATTTCCTGGCATTCCACTGGGCCAGGTCTGTACATGACAAGGCTGTTCTTATACCAGCGCAGCCTATTTTCAGAGTAAAACGGTGACAAAGAACAAAACAGAGACGCGTGTGCCTCTTGCTCCTTCATTCTGCGCTCCTGGTGTCCCTTTCACGCTCCCGAGCTCCCCAGCTGCTCATCTATATTTTACACTGGCACCGTTCTTGAAGTGTACGCGATCAGAGACGGCTGTGGTTAGGAAGCAGAATTAATTTTTTCTCTTGACTTTCATAGAAAAAAAAAAAAGAATATGTATCCAGCACTGCTAGAAATAGAATTACCATTATGCTTATGTACAATGGATGCAAACTATTTCATGGTTTCAAGTTTTAAAATCATCTCCTTTAGTTCATCAGTTGTCCTGGATTTTTGAGTATGGCTATGCTTGAGCTCTACATTATTACAGATTTAGGATAAATCATTTGAATTTGTGTAAAAGCAGATCATTTCAGGAGTGATTCTGTGTTTTGCAGCTCTGATGGTTGGCTGTTCTATTCCAGGGATTGAGATGGGTGCTGGAGATTAGGTTAGACAAGACCCAGTCTCCACCTTCAGCGACAGGATCTAACCGGAATTGTAGCAGACGGAAGGCAGTGGATATGGCACAGTGCCCATTAGGGGTGTGTGTGTCAGTCATGCTGGAGTCAAGAGGAAGTCTAGAGGGCGTTGGGAGACTCCAGCGATGGTGCTTGGGGGGGAATAGTTAGGGCACTGAGGAGCCAAAGCAGGCCGTGGGACCCGCCAGTGAGGAGCCGCGTGTCTCCAGGCCCCGCTGCGCAGGTGTGGTGGCGCGGGAGGCGAGCAGTGCAGCCCGAGGTCAGCCCGCAGCGTGAGCTCGTATGTGACTGTTGCCCTCAGCCCCGTCACAGCGCCGAGAGCCCTGCGGCAAGAGCGTGTGAGGCCGCGTGCTGGCGAGGAGTGCAAACACCGCTAGGATGATGGCAGCTTTGCTGCAAGGAGGGTTCCAGCTGCCAGCTCAAACGGAAAGTCACCCACGCAGGACCGTGAGGTCCCGCCCCGTAGCACCCTGTGCTGCAGTGCAAGCCCGTAGTGAGCATCGCCAGCATGCACAGAGCCGCTCAGGCGTTCCTGGTGCTTTTCCTCTTCTGTGTGGCACATGCACCGTGAGGCCTAGTGCGCCGTGACCGGAGCGCCCACCAACACCGCCCCTCTGCTGTGTGCACACCATCACCTTGGTGCACACCGTGACTGCTGCCTGATCCGCTCCAGCAGCATCTCGACACTGACGCTGCTCTTCTCCTCCCCTCTCACCAATCCATTTCTTTTCTCCCGTAGTCTCCAGGTTTTTATTGTGAGTCATTATTAGTAAAAATATTTTAGCAAGTGCCTCTACTGTATGTATTAATGCTTAAAATTCCCATAGATGAGCACCTCTGTTTCCATGCTGGAATGTTAGCGTAAAGTGTGTGCAAGGGCCAGTGAGATGGCTCAGCGGACTGAGCACCTGCTTAGGCCAGTGCAAGGACTGGGTTTGGTCCCCAGCACCACAGGCCACGCTGGGCCTGTCCCCAGGCATGCTGAGCTGGCCACTGAGACCAGGCATGGTAGCACACACCTGTAATCTCACCACAGGGGAGGCTGAAAACAGAAGGATCACTACGAGTGTGAACTGCGTAGTGAGACCCTGCACAAAATACATTTTTTTAAAAAAGTGTGTGCAAAAATACAAATGTTAGGAGATGAATGGAAAATGGTCTTTCAATACTTTAATTGTACTTATTTATAGCACAAAACTTTTGGTTTCACTAAACAATTACTACTAGAAATATGATATGCACACTTCATAATTTTTTTTCGATTTTCATTTAACCTTTTGTAGGAAATCATAATTCTTTTTTCAATTTTAAAAAAATCTATTTAGTTAGTTATTTGGTACAGGGCCTTGCTACACAGCTCGGACTTGTAGTGATCCTTCTGTTTCAGCCTCCCTAGTGCTGGGATTACAGGCGTGCACAACTGCACCTGGTTTGGGTGGCTGGCTTGGCTCCCAGGGCTGGCACAGTATGGGGTACCCGGGACCAAACCCAGATCCTTGCACTTGCCAGGCAGGCACTTAGGCCACTGAGCTATCTCCTCAGCCCAAATCATAATTCTGAATGTGTACTATGTCTGTAAAAGGCAACTCAGATAGATAGATACGGGAATCCAAATGAAAGGAGTACGTCTTTGCTCTTGCCTACTACATGCAGTACTTAGTTTTCAATATCATTTCTTAAATGTTCACATGCGTTTGTCAGGCTGGGAAATACGTATCTCCACTGCTGTCAAATTGCAATTGCGAAGGTCGGTGCCTGTCCAACATCGATGAGTGTGACTTGATAAACAGTGTCCTCTTCATTTGGGCACACGTGAGTTGGCACATTTCTTATGCACACTAAATTCACCTGACAACTTGGACATTTACTTGACAAAATTTTATTAATCACCTATAATCTGCCATAATACACTTGTCAGTTCAGAAGAAACAGAATGGAACTTGTAAAATATCTGTCTTTTCGTGTTTTCCCACTAAAAATGTCGACTCTACTGAGGTACGTCAGGGTTGAGTTTCCTTTGTGGGGCAGGGGCTCAGAAGCTGGGCATTGTACCCTCTCTCACAAGAAAAAAGATCCACAAACTCTTAAGCCACATCCACTTCTGAGATGTCCACATAAGCTACCACAGCTCATGGTTGTGTCACACTTCTAAATTAGGCACCTTCTAAGGTGCACCGACCTTCGCAATTGCAATTTGACAGCAGTGGAGATACGTATTTCCCAGCCTGACAAACGCATGTGAACATTTAAGAAATGATATTGAAAACTAAGTACTGCATGTAGTAGGCAAGAGCATTTTCTTTCTTTCTGAAAGTCTGACACAGAAGAAGAAGAAGAAATTTGAAATAGAGAATAAAGAAATGAGCCCACAGTTTGTTTCCTGGAATAAGGAGGACAGTCAGCTGGGGAGATAGCTTGGCAGTCTAAGCGCCAGCCTGGCAAACGCAAGGTCCCTATTGGATCCCCAGTACTGCATGCCATGTTGGCCCCAGAATCCCAGGCATGCTCTGCAGGCCCCGAAAACAGACGTGGTGGGGCACACCTGTAATCCCAAGACTGAGACAGAAGGATCCCTACAAGTCTGAACTGGGTCGCAAGAGAGACCCTGTATCAAAAACATAAAAAAGATGAAGAGGACAGAGTGCACTGGGAGACAAGCTGTCATCACTGGACCCAGATTCTGCAGATACCTGACAAAAGTCCAGAACAGTGATCTTCACATCTTTGCTTGCGAACTCTCTGATAGTATTTTGAAGATATAGGCCTGTCCATTTGCATTTTTAATTGAAAATCTAAAATTATCCAGGTGCACCACTGCACCTGGTTTGGGTGGCTGGCTTGGCTCCCAGGGCTGGCACAGTATGTGGTACCCTGGACCAAACCCAGATCCTTGCACTTTTTGTATAAGTAGTTGCAAAGGATATAGTAACTACCAGTGAAATTTAAGCACTGACAGTTAACTATGGAAACCTCTTCTTAATGTACTGATAAAACATAAATAACATAACAGATTTAAACTCAACATAGGTCTAAGTAACACATTGCTTCTTGTCATACCCATGTGATTTCAACTGATGTCAAGAATGAGGACATGAACTAGATTACATAAAGTGCTGTGGACCTCAGCACTGTGAAGGTTCTCTTCCTTAGGTAGTTTGTATGTGTTTAGTAATTTTCATCATGAAGTGCTCCATCATTTCTTCATGACAGCACAGACTCAGAAAGGTCTACTGTTGGGCACAGGTTATAATTTATTACAGTAATCATTGCTTTTGATCCTCAGCATGTGTAAATTTTGGTCGGGGGAGCCCTCTGTCTTCGAGGTCTCCTTGGCATAGCCCCATCATTCTCTGATTTATTTACACTGTGACACCATTAGATGTTTTAAACTCTTATTTTTAGCACTCCAACTCTGGAATCATCCCTTTGTGCAAACAGCCATCATCTCTTCTCTTTTAGTAGCTGAAGGATAATGGTGTTGGAGACAAAGGTGTAGGTACTGATTGTTACAGCGCCTTTCTTTTTGCAGTGGTTGACGTGTTACATCAAGTTGAGAAATTTAAAGGCTTAACTATGTGACTCAGCAGGTGTGCATCCTCAGTATTTAGATGCTATGCCCTATGGTGGCTGTTTACAAACTTAGATATTATTATGGTAGATTCATTGTGTCAACTTGAGAAGTTTAGAAGTTTAACTCACTCAGCAGTTATTTCTGCATCCATGTGTAGAGGACACACCCGTAGGACAGGTAGCCGACTTACAATATGAGAGAGGAAAACAAGCTCTCTCTCTCTCTCTCTCTCTCTCTCTCTCTCTCTCTCTCTCTCTCCCATTCCTGCCCCTGTTACGTTTGCTGTTTTCTGTAACTTCAAACTGTTGCTCCTGTACCATGCCACTCTGCCCTGGAGCCAGCTACTTATGAATTAATACCTCCACAAGCTGCAAGCTAAATAAATCTTTCCTCCTTTGAGTGTCAGGTATTTTGTCTCAGCAATGGGAGAAAAATAGCTAAGAGAGAATTTAGCATAGGAGCAGGATTGTTGCTGTGACTATACCTGACTATGGTTCAGGAACCTTTGGACTGCCTCGTGGGAAGAGTTTGGAAAGATTCAGAGATGTTGCCTGAAAGAGTAGAGCTGGAATTGCTTAGTGTGTTCTGGATGGGAGATTCTAGTCAGGGTTCCGAAGATCAGAAAACCAGTAAAGATCAAGCTCAGAATGTTTGTGCTGAGGACTTCATCGGCTGCTGTACTCCCAACAAGGTATGTTATGGCTTGGCAGAAAGTTTGTCCACGTTTTGCTCATGTCCAGAGACTGCTTGAGACTGAAATTAAGGGCAGCAGACTAATCTGACAGGAGAAATTTCAAGGTAGTTGAATGCTGAGACTGTAGTATGGCTGCTCTTGGGGGCTTTTAGCCAGATCTCTATTGAGAAAAGAGTCAGGCAGGATTGTTTAAAGCCTTGTGAATTTGGCCAGAATGGAAGCTCTCAACTGCACAGAGACAGCAGAGGAGAGCTTGATTGTTGAGAAGGACCAGGAGAATACAGAAGATGACCTGAAGGCATCACAAGAAGCAGCAAGTCCCCAGCTTTTTCAGCTTCCAAATTGCAAAAGTGAAAAACTTTGCTTTAAAAAGAAAGCTGCAGAGCACCATGTTCCGGAATGGCAGCAACAAAGAAAATCTGGACTCAGAGTGCTTAGTGATCCAGGCATAAGGGAGAAGGAGGCCTGGTTACTCCTCCACCTGATAGCAGACCTTGGAAATGGCACTGATTTCCGCTGCATGCAGAATGCGAGAGTGGTGGGGTTCAGAAGGCTTCCACCCTGAACTCAGAAAACCTAAGAGGCCAGGCAGTGTACCCTGAGAGACTGTGAGAGTGAAGCCAAAGATACAGCCGAGACCCTAGAGGTTTGAAGAGGCCAGAAACATGGACCATCTGAGAAAACCTGCAAGCAGGCAGTAAAACAAGCCCAAGAGAGAAGCCATGGGAGCTACTACCCCTGGAAGTGCTGTAGGGGTGGAGCCACCTGACCATTTGGAGCTCACAGCTTCTCACAGATTGCCTCAGATGCTGCACATGGAACTACCGGACTTGATGCTTGTCCTGCTGGGTTGTGGACTTGCTTTGGTCCCAATCCTGTGTATCTCCCTGTTTGTAACTTTTGGAATGGAAATGTTTATCTTGTTCCATTGACTATTGGAAATATTTAAATTTCATTTGTGCAGGGGCTTGCAGAAAATCTGCCAGGGAGGTTGGATTTTTCAGCAAGGCTGACACTGTTAGAACTTTGGCATCTCTCAGCTATCAACTAAATGCTTTTTGCATAAAGGAACGTGCATGAATCTTTGGGGGCCAGTGGCAGAACGTTACTGCCTGTGTCTGGATGTCCCCCAAAGCCTCACGTGGTCACAGTGTGGGCTTTGTGGAGGTGGCTGAATCTGAAGTTTGTGACTGGCTGGCTCAATGACATGTGCTGGGATTGGCGGTGTGCGTGTTGTAGCTTCCATAAAGCGGGTATTCTGCATACAGTATACAGGAGAAAAAAGAAGTGTGCTCTCCGCCTTGCTCTTGTTTTGTCACGAACTATTGCCCCTCTGCCATGCCACCTTGCCTTGGAGTCAGCTGGCAGTGGACTGAAAACTCCAGAAACTGTGAGCTAAATAAACCTTTCTTTTCTTAACTTTGGGCATTCGGTAGTTTGTCTCAACAATGAAAGAAAAATAACCAAGACACTCAACTACAGTAAAGCGCTTGATTCCTGTGTTATTTGGTCAGTCTGTTCATTCTGTCTGGCCTTGAATTGCCTCTGCTGCCACCACTTACACCCACAGGGAAGCCGTTCCTGCCTGCATGGTCCCCACACCAGCTGGTTGCCCCTCAGCACCCTGTTCATCATGATACCCAAGCTGGGCTGTCACCCACTGGGTGGTCACTCTCCTGGTGCCGATTGGTCCTGGTGTCCTCGGGGAGCCGTGGGCCCTTCCCAGGCCTGGTGCATGGATCTCCCCCAGCTCTGTCCACCGACTGTGCTGAGTATGAACTGTGCAGGAAAGGAGAAGAAGCAATACTGCATTTTAGCAACCTGGTCTTATATCCCTGCCATGAACATCAAGCCCCCTTTCAAAATAAACAATTATCAGTTGCTCCTTGAACAAGTTTTGAGGCATCATTAAATTCTTGATTTCATTAAATATCTGAATTGTGTCTGACAAATGCCGGTGAGGTCTTAGTCTGCCCCTTGACCCTGTTAGCATTTTGCTTCAGTGATGTTTGCACACTTTAAGAACTTAATAAACAGAAAATTCCCACCCCCATTGTGGCCTGCCCACCGTCTGCAGACTTTCCACACTGTCCTGACTGTCACATGAGTATCTAGCCACTAAACTCTACCATGCAACACTGTATGTACTTTCATTAAAAGTGCATACATTATTTTTTAATTTTATGAATTTCAGTACTCATCTTTGCAATACAGTATATGTTGTGCATGTTGGGTGGGATTTATAAAATAAGTTGTTAAAGTAACCCAACTTCTGTGCATTGGGAAGAATCTTAATTAAGGCTGTTCAGTGACACAGGGACAAAAACAAGTTGTTCGCATCATGAAAAGTACATGATTGGCCCTCCTGCTCTCTTTTCTTTATAACAGTTAATAGATATCATATCTTGACATTTTTAGAAGAAGGATACTGTGTGAAATATTATTGATTTGCATAGTATTGTTTTGTCGACATTATTTTATGAAAAAGGATTAAATGCTCTTGAGTATAACCTTTATATAATTATGTCAATTGTGTGACATTAAAAAGTTAAGAAATTACTCACTGTAAAAGTATCTCAGGTCAAGAAGACTATGAATATTGCATATACTTTTCTTATAACCACAGAAAAGATGTCACATAGTGTTCAGTGCAAGACAATGTGACACTCAAGTAATTATGTTAGGTTTGCTTTTAACCTGGTTGGTAAAGGGAATAATTAAAATTGTTCTTTTTCGCAGTACAGTTCAATGATACAATGAAATGTTAATACTTCAGAAAATGGACAAAGGATAATTACCAGGAATTATAGTCTAGGCAACCTCTGAAAATGAAATCTAAAGTCTTGAATTATTTTTACAGACTTAACCAGAAAGGCATTTTTCAACTCTGCCAGCTGCTTTTAATATTTAGCTCTCCTCAAAGTATTAAGGAAGATAAGCATCCACATGCTGGGAGAAGTAAATTAAAACCCCACTATCATAAGAGACAGTATAGTCAAAGACAAGGAAGACCTCTTTAACTCAGTTCCTAAAGGAAAAAAGTTATCAAATTGCAGCACCAAATCTTAAATGCTCATCTTTCCTCAGATTCTTTTGCAGACATCTGTGGGAAAATTTCTCTGTATGTCAGTCCTCTTGCATCAAAGGCAGGAATTACAGCTGAACATGTTAGGGTCTTTAATTTAAAAAAAGAAAGAGAACTAAAAGCTTACAGGTATTCCCAGTACTGGAGTGCACTGCTGGTAACTGGGAGAAGCCCTCAAGGCTTTACATAGAAATTCTACATCTCCTGATGATCCCAGACAGGTGCCAACTCAGCTTTTTTGAGTAGTGCTTATTCATGGTTGAGGATCACTTGAGAAAGTGAAGCCAGTTAGGATGAAAATATACATAAGGTATGGTAAAGCCCGGCAGAGAGAAATTGAGTGGGATAAAGTAGTATGACTTAAAAAAAAAGACAAGAATAAAAGGTATTGTACTAAAAGCAAGGCTGAGATGACCAGGTAGAGGCACTCAGAACTGATCAGACAATACAAACAATATAGGCAGTAGCTGTTCCTTTCAGTGAACCAGCAGAAATTAGAAATCCAATTAGCTCAGCTATCTTGCATATACATTCATTATACACAAGAAGATAATAGTATGCAATATAGTAACCACGGTTGATTTCCTATCATTTTGATTTGAAATTCTGTATTGTTTTATTGCAGTTTTTCTGTCTGTTTAAAATAAAAGATAACAAAGAAAAAGCAAGGCTGGGAGGCAGGGCGTGGTTGGCACAGAGGGGGCTGCAGGGATGTGGCTCTCTGACCTGTGGCCCTGGCAGTGTTGCTGCTGCTGGTTCTGAAATGACACCACAGGTTTCCATTCCACAGTGGCTGGCTGCAAACAATGGCAGTAATGTTTTGGGGATACTCATCTTTTCAAGATGGACCATTTAGAATATTAGCAAATTTAGATGGTTTTACTCTTCATGACTAGAAGCTGGAATTTCAGAGCTCACAGATAGGCAGAGTCCTGCTGAGTGACACACAGAAGCACACAGAATTAGATTTTCCAGCAGGGTGGCCAAGTGCAGAGGGCCAGAGACTTGGTCAGAAGGACAAAGTTTTGGACTGAAGGTCAGAGTGAAAGAGCTTGCGGTAAACAAATATTTGCTTAAAATTATTCTACGTCTGGAGTTTACCAAGACTGTGTAGATAATAAAGTAGCAGTTCATACGTTCTTGCTGATTATTTGATGAATTCTATAGAAAGCAGGACTTGTATACGACAACATTATTGAAGCTTTTGGAGCCTCCAACATCTGAGATAATAGTCAACTATGGATTTCCAGGGAGTTCCGGTTGTGCAGAGACAGATTTCTATCATCTGGGGAAGTCACTTTCTGGTGAAATTTATCCCAGACACTCTTTCCTTATCAAAAAGTAGAGTAGGATTATAAGCCTTCCTGTGGCAAAGCAGGCCTGAGAAACAGATCAGATGGAAAAAAAACGGGATAAGGAGTTAGTGCTCCTCAAATATTGGCTTTACTTTGTTGGAGAAATGTGTAGCTGGCATTTTGAAGATTTATTTGGAGGAAAATAATCTCAGAAATGCAGTCGATAAAGACCAAGCATTTATAAATGTCGTGTTGAAAGCTTCACACTACAAAGACTGAAAAATCTCTTCAAGTTATGTTAGACTTTCTGTTACAAAGAAATGACTGTTCCACTGGAGAGACAGAGAGACTTTCAGAAGTGAAACCACTGAGTAGCCACGCAAATCAGGACTAGTAATTGCACTTCGTCACACCCACTAAAGTGTAATAATTCTAGTTTAATGAATAATGTGTTTAGAAATATAAACTCCCAAAGTGTTGACCAATTTTCATTGTATTTATAACATTAAAAATTAATGATTCCTATAAAGGGTGTTTTTACTTTGATGTCTAAATAAGAAAGACTTCTAGGGCAACAGTAGTCCACTTCAGATCGTTAGCCTGTGTTGGGCCAACAGGTCACACCTACAGAATGCTGCCTTCAAGGGTGTATTTGGAACTCTGAAGGTTACACACTAATTTGCATAGAGATTATTATAATCTCAACAAGAGGAGATTTTACAGGAAAGAAATGAAAGATATAGGGGCCGGGGAGATGGCTCAGTAAAATAAGCACTTGTCTGGCAAGCACAAGGGCCTGAGTTCAATCCCTGGTTCTAAAAGGACAAAAAAAACAGTGTGAAAGATACTCATGTAGGTTTACATGTTGAGGTGCTAGCTCTGTTAGAGCCCTTGCCTAGCATAAGTGGGCCTCTGGGTCCCATCCCTAGAGCATCAATCAATCAATCAATCAATCAATCAATCAATCCCTCTGACTTCAAAACGAAGCCCATTATCTTATATAATACATATGTCTATCTCAAGTAATAATTGCTGAACTTTACAATTTTCATTTTACACACTTTTAATGTCTTTACATATGCATTCTGTATTGTTTTTGGTTGTATTCAGTTATATAAGATCAATGACACAAGTTTAGTTATTGTTTAACACAGTCATATTAGCGGAAAATATTTCTGTAACCAGTGGACTCCTCATTAACATTTGGCTTTATAAATGACACTTTTTAGTATTTTTTTTTGTCCTGGGGATTGAACTCAGAGCCTTGCACTTGCCAATGTGATATTAATCTTGACATTATCTTATTTGAAGTGTGCTTCTGAGTCTGTCTTCTTACATACTGTTTTTCTTTTGATGGTAGTTCTTGACCGGATGGTCGTTCTTCTGATGGCAGTTCTGTACACTATCAATTTTTGTACAAGGACATGAACTAATTTTAGTGCTATTAAAATTGATTTCTGGTTGCTTTTTCTTCAGGCTGTCCCTGAAGGCACTGATTCAGAGCGCGTGTGAAAACCAGTGTCACTAGAGAGTTCCATGTAGTGCAGAGGAAGAACCCGTGTCAGTCGGTGTCCTTACACTTCTCACTGGTGCAGGCCCACGTCCACGCAGAGGTCTAGTTCTGTGCTGGGTAGTTTCATGAAGATAGAGCCAGAGTGCCTATTCCTGTCATGAAGCTGGTGGTCTCACTGAGAAGCCTGCATGCAGTACTGAAGTTATGATCCTCCAAGCCCTGTCCAAGGTGCTGCAGTGTCGAGCGCTGGGAACGAAGAGAGCTCAGTGTCGCCAGGTGTGGTAGTGCACACCTGTACTCTCAGCACTCTGGGAGACGCATGCAGAAGGACCAGAATTTTGAGTCCAGTGCAGCTGAGTTAGTGATGCTATTTCTCAAAAAAAATTATATATATATATATATATATATATATATATGGAATAGCTTAGTGTGAAGGCCCTGGGTTCAGTGCCCAGTATTGGCAAAACAGTCTACTTCCCCCAACAATAGCAACTCCCTCCCCATAAACCCACACAAAACAACCCAAGAAATAGAGCTGTGCTTTTCACCCTTAATGAATGTACTGAATTGTTGATGGGAGCCAGTGGAGTGATAAATACCCTTATGACTACAAATGAGCTTATTCTAAAATTCATAAATTGTAAGCATCTAGAAGAGTGAAATCTCATCTATGCTACCTCATTGTATCAATCTTATGTGGTGTAGGAAAACGTGCCCACAAAACTTTTGGAATATGGTAAGTGCTTGTTTTTAAATTATGTTGCTACTATTACAAGAGATTTCCTGACACTGTTTGGGGTGACACCAAGAACCTGAGGACTGTGGGACTTTAGACCAATGTTGGAGAGACAGATACTGGTCCTCTGTGGTAATGATATTGTGTGACCCTGAAGAGCAGTCAGATGCACAAAAATGCTCGTGGTTGCAGAGGAAGATGTTAGTAGTTGTAAAGTGAAATTGCTAACCTTTCTTTAGAGAATGCGTTTTATAAAGATGGTAAAGCTCAGGTTCTGAGATAGCCTAATATGTGGCATCATGTGGAGTGGTGAGAGAGGAGCAGGATTAAGGGTTAAGGAGAAGGAAGAAAGGGGAAGTCTGGTTTATAGAATCTGTGAAGCAGGCCTGACATAATTCCCTTTGAGCGTGAGAGGTCAGATCACCATAGACTCCTCACAGTGGTCAGAAGTCTCTAAAATCAGCCAAGCTTTTGGTTTTAGGTGAACATACTTTCCTGTGAACAGCTCTCTTCTTGAATCGGGGAATACTGAGTAGGAGGTGGCAGTCACAGCCCCGATACAGTCATCAGTCCAGACGAGAAATTCAAAGAGTTATGGTAACAAGTTGTGACAGGAGAATGCTACTGGGTGCCAAGTGGTATAGGCACCAAAGCCCATTGTGCTTATCAGTTCTGTAATAAGATACTGAGTGGAAAGAAAACATGTTTGAGATGTCTAATGGTTTCATTTGGGGGAAATGTTGAGTTTGGGACACCTGGGAATTCATCTGAAATGATTGGCCTGATAAGCAGATGGGTACAGAATTCAGTGGAGACTTGGTTTGGAAAGAGGGAATTGGGAGTTATCAGCAAATATGTGGCAGCTGACACAGTTGGAAGGAGGGGATCATTCGGGGAAAGAGACTGGAGCCCTGGGGATGAAACTATAGTTAAGGGGAGAGTAAGAGAAAATGAGTATGCGAAGTTGCTTGAGCCAAATTGGCCTCAGTAATAAGAAAGCAAGCAGTGTACATGTACTGACTTGGAGAACAGAACAAAACCTGGTTGGGAGGACTGAGACATCCATGGGGCCTTTTGGGGCAGTGAAGTTCAGGCAACTTAAGGACAGGAAGGATCCCTAAGTTAAAGAAGTGGCATGACAGAAATGCCAGTGATCTGTAGTGTGAATGCCTGCCTGTAGCCCTCCACTTCCCTGCTTTTATTTGTGAATCCAATCTTGTGAGAGTTAGCTGGAAGTCGAGCATTCCTGAGAACCAAGGGGAAGATCTGGGCCACAGGAACGTTCATCATTGTCCATTAGGAGCTGGTTCTCTTCACCTTTTTGTCCACAGTTTTGTTTCCACTAGGCAGTGATGCAAACTGCCTAGTAGTAAGTAGATGATATAGGGTTTAATTTGCTGAAAGATTTTTATAAATTCTTGTTGTATGGCTCTTGCTCTTTCTTGGTCTTAACCATCCAGCAGAAAAGTATGAAAATGAAGTATAAAAAGTAAAGCCAAATTAA
>NW_004524593.1:16890485-16912467 GCF_000260255.1 Octodon degus
CAACCCAGGGAAATTCCCAGGAACTTATTTGTGAATTTCTTTTACCACAAAAGTATCTTTATTCCTTAAATGTGCTTTAGGGCACCGTGTGCTGTTATATTACTAATGAATCCACAATGATGGAACTTTGTAGAAAGTTTTTTTTCCTTCAAAATAATGGTGCTGCGTGATTTCTCTTGACTTGATTTGGTATTGGTGGATGCATTTCATTCTTATTTTTAGTTCCTTAAGCCCAGTGTCCTGGAGAATAGTAAGATGACACAGCAGGACAAGGTGGGCCGCACTCAGTACTAAGTCCCATGAGTAGCCCAAGGGCATACATTTAGGAATCAACTCACCATTCACAGTGTGTGTAGGAACTTAAAGGTGTGTTCCCTTCACTTGATTGTGTTCTGCTGTAGAGTAGATTTCTGTATGGTAAGAACTTGCTTTGCACTCCTCTAAAAGAACTAGTTAGCTCTTAGAATTAATAAATAATGAAGGCACCATAGCAAGCCGTGCTATCAACAAGTCCTGCCATGCCTTGTTGTAATTACTAACTGTAGAGTCCTTTCTATTTTAAGAACACACATCTTGCTTCTCCCTATTTGAAGTAGTCTATTCTCCTGTGCTCATATTGATGAATCTGATACTGGGAATGCATGACATGGGTTCCCCAGGGCCAGGTAGAATGTGATCATACAGTTGGAATTTCCCCCCAACTTCCAAAAGCTACATCTGCATTCTTAGGAACCCTGTAGCAGTCAGGAAAAGCATGTTCCCCAAAGTGGGCAAAAATGCCTGCCCTTGCCAGAGATTCAGTGCAGTTGAAGATGAGGACTGAAAGAAGTTTACAGACTTCAACATGTGTGAGCTTTCCTTGCATTCCATTTCTTCCTAATTAGCAGGTGTCATTAATCTGTGAAAGCACTTGGCTGTAGGAGGAGATTTGGTGCACAATCAGGGGAACCTGAAAAAGTTCAAACAGTTGCTAAGGAAGGCTCCAATCTATCATGACAACTTCAGTTTTAAGTTGTGATAAAATGATGACTGAAATATTTGACTTTCTGTACAGGTATCAATAAGCAGGTGCCTTGACATGCAAAGGCAGGGATTACACCTGAATATTCAGAAAAAAATATTAGGATTGTTGGGAACCCCAGATCTGAAAATGACACTCAGTAGTAGCACTCATAATAAGAAAGACTCTAACCACTACCACTGGTTTATGGCATGGAATGGCATAAATGTTTGTGTCTACACATTGTGTGCTAGACATTGCTCATTTATAAAGATTGACATATTTATAATAACAGCTCTGTGGGGATGATTCTGTTGTTTCTCTCATTTCACAGAAGTACTGACACTGAAAAGGTTAAAAACCACAGACACACAGTGAAGATGCAGTAGAATCAGGTTTCCGATGCGTCGGTCTAGCTCCAGCACATTCTTCTGCCCTTCCTCGAAAATCAGACAGAAATGTCAGGGCCTGAAAAGTTGAAGCCATTCCTGTCTTTGACTCCATGCTTCCAGTAGTAATAATTAGCATGCACTAGCAAAGATATAGGTACAAGACTATCGTCTGAAGTGTGATTTTTAATAGTATGCATACAGCATGTCCATCCCAGTGTCCGTGGGTTGGGAATGGTTTAATTAGGCATAACCATCATTGTCTGAATGAGGTGAAAGAGACACTACTAATATGGAAAATGGACCAAAAGTGGATGGGAGAAGTCTTTTGCAAAACAACATGTTGAATGTAAGACTATTTTTGTCAAAAATATTAATGATACCAAGACCGGTGCATATTGAGAAAAGAAAATCAATCGGCAGGTGAGCGATACAACTGCTGATAGTCATCCATGAGGTGCACGGTTACAAACTATACACATTTACAATGATATATTTACTCCTTTGCTGTGTGTTTATTCAAAAGCCAGGTACCACATACTGATGTTGTGTATACAACTTACAGTCTGGTTAGAGAGGACAGAAAACTATCAAGGAAAGAGATTAACCTTTGAACTTTGATAGGCAAAGAGCCTGTGACTTTCATAGTTAATAAAACTTTTCTTTATGCTGGAGCATCTGGATTTCTTCTAAGGAATTCAGCAGTGGTTTTTGTTTTGTATATTGTTGTCTTCAAGTTAGTTGTTCAGGTGACCAGCTATAAGCATGCAAAATTGGTCGAAATAATTATAGAATATTAAAAAGGACAGAAAAATTAAGCATCAACTGCTCTTCAGTAGACCAGTAAAAAACAGCGTTGCCATTCATTATCCAAGCTAGTCTGTATGTATGCATATATATTTCTGTTTCCCTTGTTTCTTTTCTCCTTGCCCTTATGTCAGTTGTTCCTTCCCATTGAGCAGTTTCTTTCACAGTATATGTTGTACCTTTCAGGTTTTATTTACTCTTTCAGGTTCCTACACTAAGGAGACACCATGATGTTTGCTCATGTAGATCTGATTTACTTCATCTGTTTACCTTTAAAAGCCTCAAGTTTGTTCATTCCTCAGTCGATGGGCATTTGGGTTGTTTGCAAGATTTAGCTATGAAAAATTGTGCTGCTATAAACATGGGCGCACATGTATCTCTGTGGTGTGAGGCCTTCAGTTCTTCAAGAAAAACACCCAAAAGGGGAATAGCTGGGTTTCGTGGGATCTCTAATGATAGTTTTTGAGGAATCTCTATGCTCACTTCCATAGTGGTTGTACCAGTCTTCACTCCCACCAACAGGGGAGAAGGGTTCTTTTTCCTCAAAGGCCCTCTAGCATTTGTTGTTGCTTGACTTCTTGATCATAGCCGTTCTTTCTGGACTGAGATGAAATCTCAGTGTTGTTTTGATGGCATCTCTCCAGCGACCAGTGATGCTGAACATTTTTTCATATATTTATTTTCCATTTGTGCCTCTTCATCTGAGAAGTGTATGTTCCCTCAAGATGCCTGCTTTGGGATTGGGTCTTTGAATTTGGGGGGCCTGATTTTTTTTGTTTTTTTTTTATCATAATTTTCTTTTATTTCGAAGAATAAAAACAAAAGCAAGAAAACCCAAAACAAATGCAGAAACAGGGCCTGATTTTTAAAATTCTTTATTTTCTAGATAGATGTCCTTTGTCTAAGGGATAGTCAGCTAATTTTTTCCCCAATTTGGGGGTTTTCTTTTAACTTTGTTGACTTCTTTTGACATGAAGAAATATTTTAAAATCAGGAATCGTGATGCCTCCTGCCTTACCTTTGCTACCCAGGATTGCTTTTGCTATTCTAGGTCTCTTTTGGTTCCAGATGCATTTCAGAAATATTTTCTCTAGATCTGTGAGGTATATGACCACTCCTATTTAATATAGTTCTGGAAACATTAACGAGGGCAATTAGACATTAGAGGGAGATAAAAGGAATAACGATTGGAAAGGAAGAAGCAAAATTATAATTATTCACATATGACATGATACTCTACGTAGAAGCCCAAAAAACTCCACCAAAACACTTGTAGATTTAATAATGAAGTGTAGATTTTAATAACCATTAGATTTAATAATGTAGATGTTGGTCTACATTAGGTCTACAAGACCTAATGTTTGTATCCTGCTAGTGATCTAGCAGGATACAAAATCAACACTTAAAAATCAATAGCATTTCTGTACACAAACACCAAACACACTGAGAGAGAAATTAGGGAAACCATGGTTTTCAGAGTAATGTCAAAAAAAAAATTAAATACTTAGGAATCAATCTAACAAAAGAAGTGAAATATCTGTATAGTACTGTTTCTCGACCTTTTGGCTAAGATCAAGTGTAAAATAGCTATATAGTGAAAATTACAATATTCTTCAAAAAGAGATTAAAGAGGGTTTCAGAAAATGGAAAGATACTCCTTGTTCGTGGATAGGAAAAAAACCAACATTGTGAAAATGGTCATACTCTCAAAATTGTTATAAAGATTCAATGCAATCCCAATTAAAATTAAAAAAAATTAAGATAAAAAGGAGGAGCCCATAACCGAAGAAAACAGAGGCAGCTTCTGGGAGTGTCAGCTGTCCTTCTTCCTAACCTGAGAATCCCCCAAGCAGATAGATGTTTCATGGTCCATTCTGTATTGGAGCAGAGTGCACAGGGTACCTTATCGGAGCAGCAAGTGTGTCCAGGCTAAAGTGCTGTGAGTTAGCAGCTCTTTCCCACCTTCTTCCTCTAAGCTATCTGCGTGGTTAGGGGACATTGATGACACCAGAGTTCTCATTTTATTCAGAGCCAGACCAGATAGCCAGTTGCCTCTTGTTGGGACGATACAAGAAGGAAACAGAGACCTTGTAAAATTAATAAGAGTAGCTCACTAAAAATGTGTGTGTGTGTGTGTGTGTGTGTGTGTGCACAAACATGTGTGATTACGGATGGAGGCACAGTAGTGGAGATGTCATGTCCCATCCTCCAGGCATACCTGAAGCTATTATTCTGCTTCTGTGTCTACAAGACCTAATGAAAAATACAATGAATATTAACTGTTTGTAAAAATGTGCTACACTAAAGACATGTTACTGTGAATCCTCATCAGAGTCCTCTCCCTCACGCCAAGCACTTAGCTCACCATTCTCGGCACCTTTGGAGCAGTCCTGCAAGGCCCCTCTCATGAGTGTCTCTTACCTGTCCTGGCCCCCTCCCTCCCCTTTCTACATTCTGAACACACCTTTCATGGTCATGTTAACTGGGGCAAAAGCCAGGAGGCACACGGCGCCCCGACCAGGTGGGTGAGGACGCACTATATTTCCCATATCAAGGTTTAAAACAAAACCCAGGAGACTTAAAAAGAAATAAAATAAAAGAATAAAGGCAAGAGAGCTGATCTTGTTTTCCTGCCAGGGAAGAGTCAGCCCCTATCTCAGGCTCTGAGGTCACTGGGTCCCCAGTTGGAGGCTGGAGCGCAAGGAGACACTCGCTGCGACTGCTTTCTGGTTGGCAAGCGGGCACTGTAGGCTTTCTTAGTGGCTTGCTCTGCTTTCCCTTCAGGACATGGCGGCATAGACACACTTCCCAAAGGCCTCTCGGATGCGTAGGATCGTGCAGCGGATTCTTTGCCGAGGATGTGGTTGGGCCTTGGCCCGGTTTTCTCTCCAGTGCTCAGAGGAGAAGCACACTCTAGTCAGCACACCAGGTCCGATGTGTGCGCAGGGTGCCAGTCTGGCCGTGCTGAGGAAACAGCTGGCCCAGACCGGGCGGTCACTTCCCTGCTTCCATGCACCTGCCTTATTCCCCAAGCATCAAAATAGGCTTGCCGCGCCTTATTTCTTTGCTTTCTCTGAGAGAAGAAGCAAAGTGTTTTGTTGCATATTTTGGAAGTAGAGACTTTCTTAGAGGCCAGGTTGAGGCTGGGCGCAAGGCCGGCACCCCCTGAGCTCGGAAGCCCAGGCTTCCGCCCTGGCACACAAAGCTCCCCGGGGCGGCTGGCACATGGTCCAGACTTCCTCCGCGCACCAGCCTCTACTCTGCCTCACTGCCTTTTCTACATCCAGATACTTCTTGGCGCCACACAAAGACGAGGACCGTAAAAGTGCTCCAGGTGTTTTCCAGAACATTCGAGATTTCCTTTCGACAGCTTCTGAAGATTCTAAGACGGGATTCATGTGCAAAACGTGAGCGCAGCTAGTGCCTCTGAGAAATGATTTGAGCTCATAATCATGATTAGCGTTGAGAGTTGCGGCTCTACACAACAGCTTCACAGAATCATGCCCTGTTCAACGTGCATAATTACATTAGCAATCAGACTCCACTATCAGAAAAGGCTGCTTCAGTCTTTTTCTTTTCTGTCCTCTTCTGGGCTACTGAGGATTGAACCCAGGGTCGTGCACTGAGCTATACTGGGCTGTATTCCTCACTCTTTTAAAATTATTCTTATATTTCTGTACGTCTTTTTTATTTTTTAAAGAGAATAAAAAAGCATAAAAATACATTAGAAATGATGCAGAATTTCACTAAACAAAATGACAGGAATTCAACAGTGATTGTGATATTGCATATTGTTGACTTCAAGTTATTTTATGTTTTTCTTGTCTCTTGTTTTATTGTACTTCTTTTACAATCATTTGCTTTAAAGAGAGTATAGCAATAATTAATATGACATTACAAGCAGTACGCATCTAGAAGTTCAAAATGATGAATATTTCAAGCATAGTTTTAGTATTACACATTGCTACCCTCAGTTTAGTTGTTCATTTCACAGGCATCAGCATATAGAGTTAGTCAGGGTGAGAATTCTATCCATTAACTGCTGCTTTCAAGAACCTGATGGAGATTCATAGGACCGTTGCCTTAACCATCTTGTGTGTATAAATGTTTGGTTTTGCCTCTGCCATGTTTCCTCGCTTTTCTCTTTGCCCTCTCTTCATTGCTTAATCCTTAATTTCTTGCTTTCCATTTAACTGTGTTATATCTCTCACCCCGAAAGAATGGCTATCATAAAGAAATCAGCCAACAACAAATGTTAGCGAGGCTGTGGGGAAAAAGGAACCCTTCTCCACTGCTGGTGGGAATGTAGACTGGTGCAACCGTCATGGAAATCGGTGTGGAGACTCCTTAAAAAACTAGGACTGGAAATTCCATTCAAGCCAGCTATCCCCCTACTGGGAATTTTCCCAAAAGAACTGAAAACTTATCATAATGATATATGTGTGCCTATGTTTATAGCAGCACAATTTGTGATAGCCACATCTTGGAAACAACCAAAATGCCTGTCACCTGAGGAATAGATGAAAAAGATGTGGTGTTTTTATACTATGGAGTACTACTCAGCTATAAATAATGATAAACTCGAAGCCTACATATATAAGTGGATGCCACTTGAAGATATACTCACAAGTGAAATACCAGACCCAAGTGTGTAAATATCGTATAGTCTCCCTACTGTAAGAACTCAAAAGAAGAAATATAAATTCAAATTATTTTAGGTTATCAGATATGCAAAATTGGTCAAAAATTATAAAACATTAAAAAGGAGAGAGAGAGAGAAAATTAAGCATTCAGTGCTCCTTCCAACAGACCCGCAGACGTCAGCAGTACAGTTATCCAAGCTGTCCTGTGTGTCAGCACACACGTTTCTGTTTCCCTTCCCTCTTTTCTCCTTTCCCACATCCTAGTTGTTCCTTCCCTTTGAGCGTTTTCTTTCCCTTTACAGTGTGCATTGCACCTTTCAGATTTTATTTACTCTTTGAGGATCTTACACGAGGGAGACAACACGACGTTTATACATGCGGTCTGATTTATTTCACTTAGGAGTATAGCTTCAAGTTGTATCCGGTTATATACGGAATCCATTTACCTATAAAAGCCTCAGGTTTATTCTTTTATAGTCAAGTAATAGTTCATTGCATAAAAATACCACATCATTTTTTTTACAATCTATGCCTCAGTTATCTTTTTAAATTTGCCCCAGGGTCTCCCTTGGTCACAAGTTGCTGCAGGGTGGGCCCGCACTGGGGGTCCTCTGCCTCAGCCTTTCACAGGGCCTGCTAGTGTGCAACCCTTTCTGGTGTCTAATCTTCTTCCTAAAATCCTAAAGCACCACGACAGAAGATGAAGCACACGCCACGTTCACCGTCACGCTCACCCCCTTTTCTCTCTTCCTGGCTCTGTGCTGCAGGTGGGAGAATTCAGGGCGCACGCAGCCGAGTGGACAGCCAACGTCACGGCGGAGTTCAAAGAAACGCGGAGGCGGCTGAGCGTGGAGATTTACGACAAATTCCAGCGCGCCACTTCCATCAAGCGGAAGCTGTCCGCAGAGCTGGCAGGGAACCACAACCAGGAGCTGACCCCGTGCAGGAGGACCCTGTCGGTGAACCACCTGACCAGCGAGAGGGACGTCCTGCCTCCCTTACTGAAGACCGAGAGCATCTATCTGAACGGCTTGACGCCTCACTGCGCGGGCGAAGAGATCGCGGTGATTGAGAACATTAAGTAGCCCTCCGTGCGGAAGAGCCTTAGCCCTAGCCTAGGTGAGGACCTCTCCACGCTTTAGGACTGTTGCTGGTAGCAGCTGCAACATTGTGCATGAGCTCCAAAGGGAAGCCAGTAGATACACCCATCACGGTCATCTGCCATCGCGGGAATCGGAAGCCTGAGCCAGCACTCTTGCTGAGGCTGCTCCACTTCCTTTGACCAGCGGAAAGACAAGCGGTATCTGATGCCTTTCTGTGCCCAGACTGTTCCCCTCCCCTTTCCCACTGTGCCATAAGGCCTCGGAGCGAATTAGAACCGTTTGGAGGTAATGATGTAGCTTGGAAGGGTCAGTCCCCAACTTTTCAGGGTCCACCTAACTGAGCCGAGATGCGGACCGTTTCGGGATGACAACATTTCTTTTTGTAAATGGCAAGATATTCTTATGCAGCCTTTTACCTAAGAAATTTTCTGTCAGTGCCTTATCTTATGAAGAAGCAGAACCTCTCTAGCTAATGTGTGGTTCCCCTCCCCCAGCCCGGTCACCTCCTTCCGTCCTTTCCCCCCACCGTGGTGAATGCCAACCCTTGCTGGACACAGTGTGTCAGAGGACTGAATTGCTGGCCCCCGAAGAAGGGATCGATGCCAAATTGGAAGGACAGTGAGGCAGCACTCAGACACTCTGGTGACACAGGCACTGCAGAGAAAAGAGGCACGAAGGGGCCCCTCTGAGTATTTATTTGACTCAGGTACCAGCGGTACATGCGTATGGTGTAATTATTACCCAGCCGGTGACCTTGGCTGCTGAAAACTGTCCCTTTTATCCTGGCAGTATTTTGAATTGGTCATTGATTAATAATTATACATTTTTAAAGTAGAAGAAAGTTCATATGGGTACGATCTGATAGAAGAAAAGTGAGAAAAATCAACATCACTAGAGGAGATCCAAAACAGCAGGAATTCATTCTCATGAAAAGAAAATAGCAAAACTATATGTTACAAGGATTTGATAATAAACATTAAACTGCCAGCTTCTTTTGCTTTTTGATGTCTGAAAGGCTGTGATTTTCTTTTCCTAAGTGACTTTTGCCAAATGAGCGGGAGGCCCTCAGAGGGGTGGAGGGATAGTCCCAGCCTTCCGGGATTACTTTGAGTCATGACTAGGTGTGACAGCACAAGCCGAGGCTGGGATCACTGT
Source organism: Octodon degus (assembly GCF_000260255.1). NCBI lineage: Eukaryota > Metazoa > Chordata > Mammalia > Rodentia > Octodontidae > Octodon > Octodon degus. The sequence goes on from NW_004524593.1 coordinate 16,899,583, forward strand.
GATTTGCACATGGAAAAATACAGATTGCAGGCATAATTCATTTCTGGCATTAGAGAAAATGCTGTTATAGCACAAATACTGGGAGTTTTTTGAAGATAGGAAAGGCTAATAATCCTTTTTAGTTTAATGTTATATCTTGTAATTCTTTAGATGTTCCCAAGATTCAGAAAAAAAATTAACAAATGCACCCAGCATAATGCAACCTTCTTCTTTTCATTTTTGTACTTAGGTCTGCTGTACATTGATAATTTTAAAAATTCAGAAGGAAAATGGTTTCCCTAAATATAATCGCAAAGCAAAGTTGTTTAACTTTTTCTTGAGAGGTGGGGTAGGAATATTTGAAGAAGAAGAGGGTATTAAAAAAAAAATAAACCCAGAATCTTTAAAAACAAGCGAATGATGTTTATTTTCCCAAATTTGAATTTAAGGTAGAAATGTAAATACACAGTTAACTTGTGGAAGGTACTTTTGTAAATCAAAAAAAAAAAAAAAGGAAAATCTAACCAAAATGTTAGAAAGTCAGCTTTTTTAGAAAGAAAGCTGCACCCACGTCCTCAGTAACTGTCTGGAAAGCTCACATGGTGGAATGCACCACTTATAAACTGTGAATTGTATTGCTGAATAAAGTTTGTAATTAAAGTCAGCATTTTCTGAGTGTCCTGCTTGCTGCTGAGAATTTAGATCTGATTCTGGCTGAGTAGAACAATAGGATGCCACTTTTCACAATGAAATTTTTGTGGATCTTTGATTCAAAATATTCACCCAATATTTTTGATGTAGTAGTCATGCCCTGAGCAAATAACACATAAAGCATTGTTTCTTTGGAGGCTATTAATCAAAAGTAAATATGCTCGAATTCATGTGTAAAGTATGATTTTTAAATAGCGTATAAACTAAAGATTGATTTCATTACATTATGATATTTTTATATCATATTTTATCATTGTTAGACCTTGCCTTGTCACTGATGTAGCCTGAATGCTGAACACAAGCAGCTGATTATTTTTGTTAGAAAAATAATAGTGTCCTGTTAGTACTGAAGCTTAAAGTAGGCAGTTGCCAACCAATCTTCTAGACCTTATACCTCAAATATATGAATTATTAATCTTAGCAGTGTCCTACATACATGTGTTGATTCATTCTTAAAAATTTGACGTTCAACACAGATCTGAAAACTGGGCCCACATTCTCCTTAGACATATATTGCCTCAATTGACAGCACTTTAATTTCTTCAGCTTTAGTTGTTCACTCTTATGGGAAGAATATTGGCAGTGATCTTGACGTAGCCTGGAATCTTCTAGTGAGTTCATTTTTCCATGGTCCAGTATAAGAGCAACTAGGTTTGTCCCGAAGGAAAGCTCAGTACAGAACCAGGCAGACTCAGAAATACCCTGATTGATATTCTTGGGCATGAGCTCTAAGTAATATGCTCTACCTGACCTCAATCTACTAAAGGTAAAAGTGATTCTTTTTAGATTTCCTTCATTTTTTGCAGAGATCTGTATACTTTTTCCATAGTTTATGCCACGTGCTTCTTTTCAATAATATTTCACCCCTTCAGTGAAGGACAAAGAAATCTTCACAGCCAAAATCAAATTAAGTTGTATGCATCTTGATCTTCAAAAAGATAAAAAGAAGAGAAAACAAAGGGAAAGGAACGGAAAAGGAAAAAAAAAAGAAAAGGAAAAGCGGTGTATAGGCCTTTGTTTTCTTCTCAGATTCCATGGAGCAGGTGACATGTTAAGAGATATCAAATTTTACATATGTCAAATATCAGTATAATTCTTTGATTCTTGACTGAAAAGACAAAAAGAAACTTCAGATGGAAAAAAGTCACAAACCAAATTTAGACATTCTGCAAACTTGAGACCCTAATTATGCCTGAGAGCTAAAGGTCTAGATCAATTTTTGTTTGTGTCTTTCTTATTTCTTTACAGTTTTGCTGTTCTCAAAATCATAACTTATTTGTGGTTTGCATTTCTTATCGAAGTGTGAGTATAATTTGTTGCTGTATAAAGATGTCTCTATTTGGATCTCATAACTATTAAAATTAATATATGACTTGTTTTGCTTTAGTGTGAGTTTACTGGAATGTTCTTTCATAATGAAACTTCCCAGATTTGAACATGCTCCCATGTCAGTCCTAGGGAACATGGAGTGACTCGGTTACTTCCAATAAGAAAGAACCCTTGAGGGTAACATATTGTCTATAATTTATAAGAGAAAATCACCAAAGCTCCACATGCTTCTGTCACTTCCATCCCGACCTGAAAAATTTACATCTCTTCCATTTCATTATTGTACCCACCCTAACTCTACTACTCCTCTCTCAAAGATGGGGATTTCTTCCAAGGAACAGGGGTTTTGATGTCGATCTTCTGTTTTGACTCAGTGCTCTTGGTTCACTAAGCCTCGGCCTTTGCTATTTTTACTATTCATAAAACCATGTATAATATCCCTTCTATGAGCTTCATAAGCTATTTCCACTTTGGGTATGCTTTGATTTGTAGCTATTTTTCTTCTTTTGATTTGGTGTTTCTCTCTAAAGTAGTTCTGGACATTCAGCCGGATTTCACTAGCTATTCTTTATTCTGCTTACTTCGAGTTCATTCACCTGAACTTTCTCTGGGGTCCAGATCCATCTAGCTAACTCTCATAACATCTCTCCACTTCTTATAAGCACCTCCACTTACGTGAGATGCTCATCCACTTTTCCCGGACAGGGCCACCTGTGCCTCATAGTTCAGAGAATGAACCCCCAGTTCTCTGGCTAAGAAAATCATCCTTTTTTAATGGCTTTGTTCTCTTTCACCTCCATACCCACGTATCACTAAACTCTTTTGATGTGTAGCCTAAATAAGTGTTGAATTGTGCACAGTCATCACCTTGATCTACATTGTCACCATCATCCTCTTCCTTTCTGCTAACCACCTTTATATCATTCTCTCCTTCTGTCACTGAAGGTGCTGTGTCTGGAATATAAATCTGACCCTGTTATTCTCCAGTTTGAACAATCTACCATTCATTATTATAGAAGGACTGCTTGAATCCTTCAAGTGGTCTATAAGGTCATTTTTTGTTTACATTTTTTTTCGTTTCTTTTCGGACTTGACTGGCATTTACGGAATACTCTAACCAATAAGAGGGGAATAAACATTCTTTCCAGTACATAGGAAATATCTGACTAGTAGAGTCTGTACACTGGTCAGTCAAACAAGTCTCAAAAAATTGGAAAGTGTTCAAATCATAGAGAGTGTGTTTTCTGTTGTTGGTATAACTTATGGAATCCTCTTCTGCTTTGTGCCTAAAATAACTTTTGTCATCTAACAAACTCTGAGCCATCTTGTTGTATCACCCTCTCCTTCTCTGCCATCTTGTTGTATCACCCTCTCCTTCTCTGCCATCTTGTTGTATCACCCTCTCCTTCTCTGAATCCTTTCCACTGGATTGCTGGCTTCTGTGTTGAAATCACATAGATGTTGTTCTCTTTGACTGGAAAGGTCATGCTCTACCTGCAACTTGTTTCTTTTTTCTTTTTTTTTTTTAATTTTTAAACTCAGCTGTATTTATTACCTCTTAGCAGAATTTGACCTGGGCACTCAATTCCATTCACAGGCCTTGTTCCGAATGATTTTTGAGATGGCTCGCAGTATCCCTAGGAAGTTATTTCTCCCTTGAAACAGTACTTGTCTTTGGAAAGCCAGCCCGTGCAGCTCCTGCCATCAGGTTTTCAGTATGACACACTTCTAGAAGCCCAGGACATGCAGATTTGAAACTACTGGGGAGCGTTTAAAAAAAGATCCTATAAGAAAGCGTAAGCTATCTTAACAAATATTCCTTTAAACACCAGGGAATCTCAACACTTCAGAGACACAAGATTGTGTCTGCTAAGGAACGTGGCTCGGTAACTAAGCACTTCAGACCTCACAAAGTTAACAGTTAAGTTACATCTTACCACAAACATCTCAACCTGTTAAAATAAACCAAAGTGAAACTAGAGACAGCACTGCTAGCTCTGCTTTAGTACCTAAAATAACTTTTTTCGTCTAACAAACTCTGAGCCACCTTTCAGAACCCACTCTCATAAGCCTTTCCTTACACCTCAGAAAGCTTTCCAATAGTCTCTATAAAATTCTGCTCCTTTTTCCCCCATAATTTTATTGAGAAACAAATAGCAATGAGACAGTTTCAAATCAAATTGGTAGGACAGTTTCAATAATTAGCACATTGCATACTCTCTTCCTAGCGGTTATTTGTTATATAAGATGCGGACACGCTATCCTGTTTACAAACACCGTTAGAACAAATCCCTGTATTCATTAAGAGAATGTAACTATATATCGATCCTAACCATTTTGAATACACAGATACAGGTCAACAATTTCTGACATTGCCAGAAGAACCAATACTATTATGGACTACTGTACTCTTTTAGAATATTTTGTTGAGTTAACACACCTATAATATTCAAATGACAGAACTAAACAAAAAAGGGGATACAGATGAATGTCCATTTTGTATCTGTGTATTTAAAATTCTGCTCTTTTCATTCAGCTTGTGATTAGACATTCATCACTACTTTATTCAATTATTATTTGTATCACTAAAATGTAATTTTTTGTATAGCTTACTATTTTATTTCCAGATATGAACAAATATACATAGTAAAGTGCTTAAAATGCATGAAAACTTAAGATTAAAAGTATGGATTTAACTAATATACTGGTTTATCCTTATACATAGTGTCCCAGATTTTCCAGCTCCACAAATATTAATTTACCTCTTAGTGACGCACCAGTCAATTTACACAAGTAACATTTTTCTTCTGTGAACTCAAAAGCTCCTAATTGTGCACAATTATAAAGCCAGTACTTCAGCTGGAGAGACTTGCAGTTATACTTATCAACAAGGGTTTTATTACTTTCATATCAAAGAGGGTTTTATTATTTTCACTTCCAAATGTTGACTCACAGTGGATGCTATCACAGCTTTTCAGTTATAATTTAACTTTGAAAAATTATTTGGAGTTAATTTCAAAACATATTTGGTAATATTAATAAATGATTATATTTAATCACTAAATGCACATTTATTATCCTTGCCAAATAAAATTCAGCTTTTTCATGCTTAAGTAACTATAAGCAGGCTGAGAAGAAATTAATTATTTTGAATATTTGAGCCATATTTGGCAGGGAATAGTAGTCACTTACAACAGTATAATTTTTAAAATGAATCCACAGAATAAATACTATTTTTCAGCAGTTGACGCTTGAATTTTGTACATGGTATCTTTTTCATACCATACAATTAATAGAGAGTAAAATGTAGATGATTTTATCATTGTCTGTTTAAAAAACACTTCAGACACTTCCAAATTATTAACTTTACAGTGTATCTTTCTGGAGTTACATTTTTAAAAATTTTTCAAAAGCATCATTAAATGATATTGCCATTTCCTGACACAAATCTTGCCCCTGACCAAATGTTTCATGGTTGGGAAGACACAACATTAAGGTACCGTAAAGACATCTCACTACTGTATCTTGGTTTTCAGTCAGCTGGAAGCAGCAAGTCAGAGCTTACTGATACATCGAGAAAGTTTAGAATCTCGCTGTCTAGAAATATATAAGGAGTTGTGGCAGGTGTGTGAATCTCTGCAGTGACTTCACTGTGTGTGCAAACTAGTGGCTCACTAAGTCACCACTTCCCAAGAGCCTTCAGTGTGCCAGTCATTAGAAGTCTTAAGGTCAAGTGAATGGAGGTAGCGAGCCATGGATTAGATGTGAAGATAAGTAAACTCTAATGTGACAAATATGACAAAGAGATAGGCAAAGAAGTGTCAGGATTGCTCCAAGGAACCTGAAGAAGGAGAAGCTATCAATAAAGGTTAGAAAAGGCTTTACAGAAGAACTCCAGTCTGAGTAGAATCCGGAAAGATTTAGAAGTTATTGCTTAAAGCTATGGGAACAAGCAAGGGCCTGGAATGTGTTGTTTGTGTGGGATGAGCTGCAGGGGGTGAGTGGAAGGAAGTAAGTGCCTTTCCTTTGGCACACCATAACATGATGAAGAATACAAGGTAGGAGGTCAGCTGGTCGGAAGTCAACCTTCCACCCCACTACACTCCAAGCAATTTTTCTTTTGTTTTTCAACATCTATTCGTCTCACTTTCCCCATGTGCAAAATGAAGACAGCAAGAGTTCCAGTTCTTAGCCTTATTCTGAAATTCAAATAAACAAGTGCATGTAAAGTGTTAGATGCAGTCTCTGGGACATTATAAGAACTCTGTAAGTGTTTACTAATTAGGATACAATTCATGTGGATACACAGAGAAAAAAGACTACAAAGGTCTGGTGAAGGTTCCAGTCTACCAGACATCGAGGTAATCATTTAGGACAAAGAGCCAAATTTTAACACCCAAACTTGTTTGCTAGAAAAACAAAGGAAAGGCACTTACTTCCATTTTCTTCATGAAATGGTTATGAATGAGAATCAGAGGACTTATCTGACAGGGGGGAGGAAGAGTCTTGGTGCTGAGGAGTCCTGTTGTAGTTTGGGTCTAGATTTGAAAGACTTGTGTTGAATGCTCAGTCACCAGCCTGTGGTGCTATTGGGAGGTGGTGGCCCCTTTAAGGGGTGGTGCCCTGTGGAAGGAAGTGAGGTCATTGAGGTACTGTCCCTGAAGGGAAGAATGGCACTTCTGACTTCTCTCTTTGCACCCTGGCTGCCCTGAGGGAAACAACTGTGCTCTACTACTCATTCCCTGTCTTGGTGTTCTGCTTTTCCACACTCCAGAAACACCAGAGCTGAATAACCATGAACTGGAGCCTCTGGAATCAGGAGCCAAAATAAGTCCATCCTCCTTCTCAGTTATTTATCTCAGATATTTTGGCACTGAAACAGAAAGCTGACTAACCCAAATCTTGTACTCAAGGTTTCTGCCTTTCATGGACCCTGAAGGGTGAGAAGTGAAAGGGACCAAATAAAAGGGTCAAAAAGTGCCTCAGAAGGAGGCCTCCAGGTAGAGGCGACTAGGCCTGGGCCTTGACTACAGCTGGCTGCACACCTGCTCAGGTGTGGGATGGGCCGTCTGCCTCCAAGAATCCTGTCCCAAAGCTTCTCACTGATGGTCCTCAAGGAGCAGACACAGGGTGCGGGGCTGGAACCAGGTAGACTGCTCAGAAAGAAAAGATGCAACACCTTTCTGAGAAGGTTGGATTTGGTAGTGCAAAGCTATCATGAAAGACCACAGGAGTGGGGATACTAGATTTGCTTCTAGCCCTGTCACCCCCACAATATAGAATCAATGCTTAGGGGACAGAAATAGATGCATAGCAAGAGATTAGAGGAATCTCTCAGCGGTTCTGTGACAGGGATTTGGTGCGAACCATGTGGAGAGCACTGGGTGGATAATGGGGCTGTCAGTGGGCAGCAAAGATGTGGAAGTAGCTGAGAAGGGTGATGCGCCTTCCACAGGCACAAGTAGGCACAACCTCCTCAGAGAATACTTAATTGTGAGCTCATTCACAGATGCATACAATAGCTCAGAGCTGCCCCCTTTTCTGGAGAATATCTACTGCAGATTAGAAGCCACTTCACTTGAACAGCATATAGACCCATACCCACCCCAGTGTGGGCACCCCGTAATTGACCCCAAATGACAAAAGACAGCCATCTTTGCCTTCAGGTAGCACCATCTTTGTGCTGAAGCAACATTGCTGAGCATCTTACAATGCCAGGCTGAAGCCATGCGCTCACCTGGTGTCCTCCTCTACTCCTTTCTCCTTAGTGAACACCCTACATGTCACAATTGCCTATGTCCCAGCCTCAGGCTCTGTTTTGAAAACTGTAGAAATTATCTATTGGAACAGAAGGTCTTGTCCATGGTGGGAGAAATACTACTTCTCTCCTTTTAGACACAGAAGGGAGGATTCTAAGCCTGTCACATGGCTTTTCATTTCGGGACACACAGAGTGTGATAAAGTTCTCCTTGGCTAAGGTGACACAGTCTATGCCTCCTGGAAACAAAGCCTTTCCATGGTGGGGTCCAATCCTACCCTAACAGACTGAAGAGAGGAACAGTGAAATATTTTGCTTTGAGCAGAGAGACCCAGGACACTGTGCTACAGAATGACATTAGCCTAGGGAGTAGTCATTCATGCCACAGCGTTCAGTTCTCTGTACACAGCTATCCAGTCACTCAAAGCTCTGTGGTCATCATCAGGATGCAAAAGGAGTTGGTGTCATCCATAGACGCTGAGTTTATGTGCATGCAGAATGCAAGAGTCTGGGGGTTAGAAAGGCTTCCACCCATATTTCAGAAGGCCAGGGAAGCCATTCAGTATGCTCCTGAGTGGGCAGTGTGCAAAGCTATGAAGAAGAAACTGATAGGGCAGTGTAGCCCTCAGCATGTTGGGCAAGCCAGGAACATAGATAACATGAGGAAATCTGCAAGGAGAATCCATGAAGGCTGCAACCATGGGCCACACCATGAACCAGAACTGCCCAAGCCATTAGGAGCTGTGATCTCTCCACAATTTGCCCAGGGTGCTGGACATAGAATTCAGTGTTTGCCCTGTTAGATTTCTATCTTGCTTTGGTCCCATTCCTTTCTATCTCCTGGTTTATCTTTTGAAATGGACATGTTCAACCTGTGTATGTTGGCAGTGTTTAATTTTTTTTTTCATTTTTACAGGGAACTGCAGGTAAGTATTTACCTTAAATTTCAGAGGAGATTTTGGAGCTGGACTCTTCATCAATGGTCAAACTGGCAGGACTTTGGCAACTCTTAGAGATGGAATAAATACACTTTGTGTAAAGGGATGCACCTGAGTCTATTGGGGACTAAGGGCAGAATGTCATGGTATATATCTAGGTGTCCTCCAAGGCCTTATGCTCTTAGAGCTAGGGTTTGGGAAGTGATTGGGTGATGGTGGAATGATGTTCACTAGTGGATTAAAGGACTGATGAGATCATAGCTAAATGTGATGTTGGAGGATGAAGCCTGACAGAGGAGAGGGTCACTGGTGCAGCCTCGAAGGTCAGCCTCCCTCCCTTCCCCTTGATCTCTGTCTGCTTCCTATCTACTATCCCATGAGCTGCTTCTTCTCTACCACCCCACTCTTCCTTGGAGCCAGCTGACTATGGACTGAAACCTCTACACCATGAACCAAAACAACCTGTCCTCCCTTCACTTATGGGTGCCAAGCATTTGTCCCCACAGTGAGAAAGTAACTAAATACTCACAAACTAGGGAATACTTTTAGAGGTTTGGTTAAAATACAAAATGTATTCAAATCTAAAAAACAAAAAGTAAGGGAAGCTAGCCAAGCAGCCTGTTCTGAGATGACCTGACTCAATCCAAGTGCTAAGGAGTGCTCCCTTACTAGGCTTAGATTTCTAGGCACGAAAGCCACTCCGAGCCAGCATGGTCCCAATTCTTACATGGCCCCATCTGGGAGCAGCCATAAGCAAGTGAAGGTATCAAGGAGTGAGCAATTCCATCTGCTTTTTGCCATAGGCATGCATTGTTAGGGCCAGATTTTGGACGTAAGTGACTTAGAGATAAACTTACCTCAGAATCCTTTTACCCAGAGAATCTTGTAAATATTTTGGTCTTCTTTTTAATACTGCAGATTAAACATATGTCCTTCATGCTTGGCAACATCCCTACCCCTATTTATTTTGAGACAAGTTCTCCTTGAGAAGCTACATTGTTCAGGCTGAGCTGAGACTTGTGATCCTCCTGCCTCAGGCTCTAAGATTGATAGGACTACGGGCACCTGTACCTGGCTATGAAAATGTCCTCCGAGTCCTTCCCCAGCGTGTTCTCCAAAGAAACCTGAAAAGGCCTTGACTTTATCTGAATTCAAGCAGCAGTTTCTTTCAATAAGGGAGATTCAATGGCAGCAAGGAAAGAAAACACACCTTTCCTCCTCCTTTGTGAATGCTGTCCCTATGCCAAGCCAGAATTCTGTAAGCTTCACATTTGTAGAATGAAAGTTTCTTACAGCCAAAGTGTGGAACATGAGCAGCCCTATACAGAAGGATACCCATCAGTTATTTTGGCCATGGCTCATGGTAGCAAAATATCTGTTGAATCATGACCTGAGGATTTTCTCCAAATTTGGTGTGGCCATGCCCTCTGCACATTGTAGGAAATTCACAAAAGATCAAAGACTGGGAACAATTTCGACTTCTGCATCCTACTTAGCCAAGGGCTTTTGGGCTTTTCCAAATCTCTCTAAATTGGCTGCTTTGAAATTGTTACTTACCCAGGCTTATCTTCTTTCCTACAGTGTGACTGAAGTTTAAAGCACCATATCAGCCCTTTTCCAAAAATATTTGTGAAATGCAATCCTTCAAAATTACTTGATGGGGGTATGCTTTATGTGTTCAAAAATTGTGAACATCCTATATGCCATTCTACTCCTTAAAGATCTCTAGCCAGTAGGCAAAGTTACAATTTGAGAATTCCTATAGTCAAGAATCTTTCTTGTATTAGTTCTGGGTGTGGTAGTGCATGATGGTAATCCCAGCTACTCTGGAGGATGAGGTAGGGAGACTGCAAGCTCGAAGGCCAGCCTGGGAAATACAGAGATCCAGGCTCAAAATGAATTTTTTAAAAGAGCTAGAAGTACTGACAACTCAGTATTCAGTTTCTAGAGTCTCCCACAAACCCCAAGAATCTATATTTGTTAAATTACTCCAAGTTGAAGAACTTGAAACCCTGTATAGCAGTTGGTAGATCTTTTGTCAGTGTCAGCCATCTGGATGAGTCACAGCCACTGCTTGACCAATTTGCTCTCTGTGAAAGTCTGAAAGTTTTCTCTCTAGGTAATTCTCCTTCGGCACACTCTACATCATCAATTACTTTCCTCTGTGGCCCCATAATCTCCTTTATCAGAAAATTTGGGACACAACTGTGTTACAGGATATTACAGTACAGGTTCTCCCATGTCCTGAGTCCTCACTGACCTTGAAAGGCTAGGGCCAAAATCTTAGCTGTCCTTGCAGCCCTTCTTTTTCTCTAATTTTTGATCTGCAAACTTAAGTTGTTAACCCTCCAGAAAAGAAGCTTAATGATATTATTACCCTAGAATGTAGGCTTTTGAGCTTAACATCAGTATCTGTCTGAATATCAAAAGCCTTAGACATAATATGGAACAGAACACTGACAAAAGACCTGCAAACTGCTGTACAGGACTTCAAGGTAAGCCTTGAGGGGATTTGACTGACCTTGTCCGATACAAAAGTTACATTTTTTGTTATATAGGTCTTGTTTTATCTTGCTTTTAACCATCCGGCAGAAAAGTACAAAAACAACGTATAAAATGTAAAGCCAAGGGCCAGGGAGATAGCTCAGTAGAATAAGCACTTGCCTGGCAAGTGCAAGGGCCTAAGTTAAATCCTCAGTTCCACAAAAAAAAAAAAAAAAAAAAAAAAGGGAAAGCCATATTAATATGCTTATCTGTAAGAGGCTCAAGTCAACAACTTCTGCCATTGCCAGTCATGTGGATAACCCACTACTATTATAGACTACTGGACTATATTGGATTACTTTGCTGAATTCATGCATCTACAATATATGAATGGCAAAGTAAAAAAGGAGATATAAATGAAGGACCATTTTGTAGTGAAAAAATATATATCTGTATATATAAAATGTCATAGATATATAGCTACTTTCTCTTAGTTCAATGAGAAGAAAGTTTTGAACTAAGTGTTTAGACAAGATATCATGTCTGCATCTTGTACTATGAATAACTACCACAAAGGCAACAATATGCAATGTATTAATTATTATAACTATCCTACTAACCTGTTTTGAAACTGTTTCTCATTGCTACTTCTTTCTCAATAAAATTATTTTTAAAAAACCTGAAGAACTTGAAACACACATTTGTTACCTTACAAGGAGCCTAAAGTTCTGGAGACCAGCAAGGCTTTAGTAGGATGACCTGGTTTCTGGCCTTTCATGGGGTCACAGCCACACTTGGGCCAGGGCTGCACTGCAAAGATGGCTGCTTGTGCTGCAGCTGGAAGCCACCAAAAGCTGTACCGTTGTGCCCCTCTGCCTTGTCCCAGTGTCACTCTGCCCTAGCATCACTGGTAGTGTGGCAGCTGGCTTCCTATAAAGTGAGGGATCTGAGGAAGAGAGAACAGACAAGAAGCCATGGGCTTTTTCTGGTCCAGTTCCCAAGGCCCTGTGTAGTTATTTTCATTGAAATTCTGTTTGCTAAAAGTGAACCACTAAGTCAAGCTCCATTCATAGAAGAGGAAGTAGGCAGGGCCCTTTGGGTGGATCTGTAGACACCAGTACTTGCCCTGAAGCCAACTATTCACTCTACCTTGAGAGGACACACTATTTACCTCAGATGAAAATTCAAGTTTTTGATAATGTGCACTAACTTCTTAGATAATTCATAACTCATCCTTAAAATATAAGCATACTTAATATATTCATTCTTAAAATATAAATTTTGCAAGAGCAAATGAAAACTAGATATTAGTGACAAGATTATGCTAATTAAATGGATTCTGCACTTTTGAATATTTAAGTGTGCCTTTATTACATACCATGTATATACTTCATAATGAGAAAATGTTCACTTCTGAATATAAGGTCTGAAATTCTTATGTCTAAGGTGAAAGCATGTGGAATGTTATGGTTGTTAAGACAATTGGAAGAAATTGCTATGTACTCTAAGCATAAACTTCTTTAAAAAATTTACTTTAACTACTATACCCTGAAAAACTCTCTTTCAAATTTGATGGAGAAGTGAAACACTTTCATGACAAAGAACAGCTAAAGAATTTCATGATGACAAAGCCAACCCTACACAGGCTACTGCAAGATGTTCTAGAGAGGGACCAAAATGATCAGA
>NW_004524593.1:16921962-16975300 GCF_000260255.1 Octodon degus
ATACAGATGAATGTCTATTTTGTATCTGTGTATTCAAAATGGTTAGGATAGATATATAGTTACATCCTCTTAATGAATAGAGGGATTTGTTCTAATGGTGTTTGTAAATAGGATATCATGTCCGCACCTTTTACAGCAATTAACCACTAGGAAGAATGTATGCAATGTGTTAATTATTGAAACTGTCCTACCAGTTTGGTTTGAAATTTTCTATTGCTATTTGCTTCTCAATAAAATTATGGAAAAAAAAAAGGAAACCATGCACATATCACAGTAAAAGCCAGGACTATTTTCAGGGAAAATTTTTTTTGAAAAGAGGCATTTTGTATTTGAGCTATCAATCCCAAAGAGCACATTTTGACTACTTAAAATTCTAAATTATAAAATTTCATTCTTCCTGGTACATTTATAAAGTTGGTCAGTCAGACCATGAGCTTATGTTTGAACAGTTTTCGTCATCTCAAATGACAGAACTTGCGCTCAGTAGCAGCCTTCTCATTTCCTTACTACTGCCTTCAGTCTTGCTCCTCCAGAGCTACTAATCCATCTTTTAACAATTTAGAGATTTTAACTAATTTGAATTATATGTTTAAATGAATGCATTCTTTTAATGAGGATGTATAATTTCAGCTTATGTTAGTAAATGATATGTTTGCAGAAGAAATTGCTTACATTTGGAATATATCAGATTTATTTCAAGTTTTAAAAGATACAATTCATATTCATTGTAGAATGCAGAGTGTACAAATAAACTATATTTTAATTAGAACAAAAAATCTACTTTAGACTCAAATATTCTATGTCACTCTGCTCTACCCTTCAGGCACACATGAATCCCCTAACAAAGGGAAGATCAAACACAATTTGCTTCTTTTGTGTATGAACTTGCTCACTTGGGAGAGCAAGGCTAAGTGTGGATGGTGCTGATGTCCACATTGCCAGATGCTTGCCCTCAGCGTCATGGGCACAGATGAAGTTGTTGCAGCTCATTTCACAGCTGCTTGCTTGAGAGAATTAAAAAATGATGGGAGGAGATGTGGCGGCTTAGGAAGCGCCACACATCAAAGCAGGACTTAACTTGCTAGATCAGAGAGAAGCATTAATTTCATATAGTAGTGATATGTTCTTAAAAGTCTGCAGTCATTTTGAACCTCAGGCCTCTGGTACACTAAGCACATGCCCTACTGCTGACCTGCTTCCTTACCCTCCCATATTTTATTTTAGACAGCTGATAAATTCATCACCCCATTTTCTAATGTGTCCAACATAGCACATGGCACATATGATTTAAACAGATGATGATTGCTTCAAACTCCCAGAAATTTATCATCCCAGAAACCCACATTTCCATCTATTTGAAAACAACTGGGTTTTTTGTTTGTTTGTTTTTTTGCTGGAGGGATATCACATATTCAGATAGAAAACAGATGCATCAGTGGAGCTGCTGTATGCTAATATTAGCTCTGATGTTGTGGTTAGCAGGTTTTAAGTGGGATTTCATCAGGATGTATACAGAAAGAACACAGACTTAAACAGTCTGTGCCATCAGAGCTCTGAAGCACTGCTAGATCACTGGGAGGAAGGACTTGCTCAGCCTAAGGACCACAGAGCGCATCATGGAGGAGCTGGCGTGCGAGGTGTCATTAGCAAGGAGGATGGGATTTTGACATTAAGAAGAAGGTGAGCATTTTTCCATTTTAAAGTCCTTTTTCTCCTTTCTTTCTTCCCTTTCATCCATGGGTCACCAAGTCAGGTTTTATCTTTTTCCTAATGGCTAAGTGTCCATTAGAGTTTTGCAAAAATAAGATGTGAAAACAAAGCAAATAAGAAAGCTTTGTATTAGTTTCCCAGGATGCCCATGACAGACTACTCCAGAATGAGTTCAGTTCGCAAAGCTTACAGCATGGAGCCGTCCCTTCTCTCCTTCACTGCAGGGTGAGACCTCTTGATGAGCAGTTCTGTTGTGTAGGAGAGCGTGCCTATGCATTTGGCATTCTGAATCCCTCTCTAGTGGGGCTTAATGATATTTTGTGAGCAGAAAAGACAAACTGAGTGCTAGAATCAAGAGATCTGAAATCACAGTGTTGGCCTGGCCACGTTCCCACTAGGGAAGAGTCCTTCCTTGTGTCTTCCTCCTTGTTGTAGCCCAAGCATTCCTTGATGATGCCAGAGTGTCTCTGCCTGCACATGGCCTTCTCCCCTTGGTGCTGTCCAAATCTCCCTCTCCGTCTAAGGACACTGATCATACTATACTAAGAGTCCACTCTAGTAAGTTCATCTTAACTTGAACTTACTTGAACTCACAAGTAGCAGGGAATTAGAACTTCAAAAAAACTGGGGAGGGGAGGAGTGAACAAAAATCAACCTATAGTAAGTCTCAGAAAATATGAGTCAGAGGGGAGCCAAAGTTTCCAAGAAAAGTCTTCCTGTGACAGTGTGAGTGTCATACTAATGAAAAAAGGGAAGGAAGGAAGGAAGGGCTAGGCAGGAGGGTCTTCAGATACCAATACAGTCTTGAGAATATTCTAGCTAGGTTAATGGGCAATTTCCAGTCACAGTTCACCATCAAAGAAGTCTCAATTCAGGAAGAGATGACTGAGCTCTAGCAACAACACTTTTTTCCGATGTAGTATGTCTTGGTAAGGCCTGGTGGCTGTGTGGCCCAACATGAACGGAAGTGAAGACATGGGAAGTAGGGATCATCAATCAGCTCTGCTCCCCACAGTGATGTCTACTAAAGAGGGCCCCGAAGTAGGGCATTTCCATGGCTGCCAGAGTGCATGTCTCCATTCACACTTGCGGAGCAGGCCCTGGGGTTCCAGGGCATCACTCGTCCCAAAAGGAAACGTAGAAGTTGAATGGCCTGCATGGCTGCAATCAGTCTTGGGCTGCAACTGGTACTCATTGCTGCTTTTCTACTCATTAAATTCCCTGGAAATTAGCAGGCATAAGCACTTTCCTGAGGGTGTGAACTAAAGCTTTGCCTTTAAAGGCACTAAATCCTTGATAATCATACCACTATGTAGCTGGCTTATGTCCATGTTCAGTCGAAATTGGATAAATTAGAAGCAATACACACAGAGATGAATGCCCTGGGTTCCATACATATTCTTCTATGCCTCCATTGCATGAGATCCACCACTTGTGCTCTTCTTGATCAGTTTACCTTTGCCAGAATGGCACCTTCTGTTCTGAGCTGCTGAGCTCTGAAGCCAAGGAGCCCAAAGTGCCCTAGTTCCCACCAGTCCCCCACTGGGACCTGCAGAGTGTCTTGCAGGGCCATGCTGTCTATAGTAACTGGGGCAAGGAAATCTGTAGGGCTCAAGAAAAGGAAGCATAAAGTTTCCCAAGGAGTCATTGGAATGATAGATCATGGCTTCCAGACTCGTGTGTTCTTCCTAGTGGGAACACATTTCTGCACAGAGGTCTTGATTTTATGTATATTGTATGTCAAGAAGGTATTACCTTATCCTTGAAGATCAAAGTCTCCAATCTGATGCTTTATTTAAATTACTGAGAGCGGTTTCACCTCTTGTGAAGCAAGCCATTTCTGAATGGTGCAGCATGTGGCATAAGTAGGTCTTACGGGCATGGGCATTAGCATGGGCATGGGCATGGAGCCGTCCCTTCTCTCCTTCACTGTTGGGCGAGACCCTGTGGTGAGCAGTGCCATTGTGTAGGAGAGCATGTCTGTGGATTTGGCATTCTGAATCCCTCTGTAGTGGGGCTCACTGATGTTTTGTGAGTAGAAAACATAAACGCGAGTGCAGAATGGCTAACTGTCCCCATGAACATAATTTACGGCCTCTATATGGATGGTGGAAGGAGCTCAATATAGTCAGCCAGCTGGGCATTAGCTTTCTTGATGAGCAGTGTCACATTGGGTGCTCAGTGTTGTCTCTGTTGCTAGCAGCCTAGTCACTCAGAAGCAGCAGTAGCTATATTAGCTTTTAGGAACCTGCACTGGAAATGAATAGATTGCTTTTCTGCACTGATAATCCTACAAAAGAGGGCCTTGGGTGAATGGGCCCAAAGGTGCACAAGAGAAGCAGTCAGCTGCACAGTGTGCAGTAGATTCCCATGAAGTGAGATCTGCAAGGACTTCTGTTGCAGCACAGGATGTTTATTCCACATCATCTGCAGGGCAAGAAGGGATCATAAAGGTTTCTGATGGCTTCTTGCTCCTGGCTTGCGCTGGCATGTATCAATTCACACAGAGCATGATCTCAGCTCTCCCAAGCTCTTGACTCCTGGCTCCTCACAGTCTACAAGAATCAGAGGTCATTTTTTCAGTAGCTCCTGGTGGCCAAGGGGACCTTTGAAGAATTTAAAATTATTTTGACCAACTGACTGCACTGGGAACAACAAAGATGGCCACACTCAGACAAACCCAGAGCACTGTCACTCTTGTGCTCGCCTGGCCTCAGTTCTGATCCCAAAAAGACTCGTGTCATAGCGTTCACAATTTCAAGGCACATTTGTGACAGAGTGGGAAATGTGGTATGGCTTAAAAAGAAAAGGAATGATAAACATTTAAAGCTTAGTTGTAGCTTGGACATCCTGGGGCTCAAATTCACTGGCTTTTGTTCTTTTTAGCAGTTGTCATAGAACATTAATTATGGTTTCAAAGTAGAATCATTATACCACAGGCAAGAAATCATCACCAACCTCACTGTAGGAATAAATGTAGAAGTGATGTCTCTTATTCTTTAAAACCTATTAAGCATAAAAGAAAATATACGTTTTTCATTACTTAGGTTTTTAAAAGCTGAGTGAGCATCTCTGTGTGATTCTTCATAGGTCTATAGTTTTGCTGCCAAGAACCATTTTGGCAGAGAAACCTATTTTACCTGATTTTATTGTTCAATTTCAGGAAAAAGAACAGTTTATCTTTTCCATATCACAAGGGACTATATTATGAGATAAGAAAATGTTAGGTCCCTCCTCCTTTGAAAGATTGTCACAGGGACCTGGTAGGCCCTCCTTCACCCTCTTCACTCTCTTTGAACTTTGCTGAGCACCAGCTACCCATCCTCAGAAATAAGACTTCTGAGAAGACGTGGTGGTCCTTGCCCCATCCTCCTCGTCCTCCAGAGCTTGACTGAGCCCTGGGTGCCTGTCCTTGCCCAGGAATACTGCCTTGGGGACCTGAACCCAGGTTCCTGGGAAGATTACCACAAGGACTTGTGGGAGCCTTGGTTATCCCTACCCTGTGCTCACTCACCACTGAGAGAGCCTTGCAGAACTTTGGCCTGTACTCCTCCTCATTAGATCTTTCTTGAGCTGCAGCTTGCCCCTGCATCCCTTCATAGTCATTGAAGCCACACTGCACCCCACACAGCAGGCACTTTGGTGAGCCTACCCTGCCCCACCACTGTCCTAACAGCCTTGTTCATGGACACCCCACCTGCCTACCACTGCTACAGGGAGCTTCCAAAACGACCAAAGGAAAGAACAAAAGGCAATCTTAGACCTCTATCCCACCCAAAATAAGTCCAGGAAACAAGGTCATAAAAGAACTTGAACATCACACACCTGAAATTTCTGAGATGATAGCAACAGAAGTAAAGAAACAACTCTATCAGGCAATGGAAGATTTAAGATAAATAATCTCTCAGATTAAAAAAAAGGAAATGACAACAATCATGAAAGAATTGCTCAATACATCTACAGAAGACATAGATAAAAAATAGAGGGGAATAGGAAAATGATAGAAACACTCAGTGAATAATATAGGAAAGAACTAGAATGCATTTAACAACTTCAAACAGATATCCAGGACATTAAGAATTCCATCAAAAGCTGTAAAACTGTTGGAACAAAACTAAAGCTAGAATTTCAGACCTTGAAAATAGCATTGAGGCTAGTGAACATGAAAGAAAAGATCTCTTAAAAATAACAAGGAACCAGGAAATAGCAATACAAACAGACAATAAAAGAAAAAAATAATATAAGACTAATAAGTATCTATGAAACAGCTGGAGTTAACACAAGAGACATGAAAAGAGTATTTGCAGAAGTAGCAACAGAAAATTTCCAATCATGGGAAAAGAATCTGACATACAGATAGTGAGGCATATAGAACTCCAGTTACCCATAATCAAAATAAATCTAGACCCAGATACATAATAATCAAGATCCCAAAAACTTAGCAGAAGAACAGAATATTAAAAGCAGCTAGAGAGAAAAAACAGATCACCTATTATGGAAAGCTCATCAGAATCACTGTAGACTTCTGAACACAAACCATCAAATCAACAAGAGCTTGGAGTAAGATACTTCTGGTTCTGAAAAAACAAAACAAACAAACAAAAAAGAAACTTCAACCCACACTGATGTACCCTGTCAAGCTATCTAGAAAATTTAATGGAGAGATAAGATATTTCTATGACAAATAACAACTGAAGAAATTCAGAACAATGAAACCAACCATATAAAGAGTACTAACAGATATTTTATAAAGAGATGAAAATGACCACAACTTCAAGAACAACAGAAGAAAACCAGCAAGCAAACCAAGAAATTTAGCAGAGGGGGAAAAGCAGGGATTCTACAGTATGAAAACAACATGGGAAAGATAAGCCAATACATATCAGTTATAACCATCAATGTAAAGGGCCTCAATTCACCAATCAAAAGAAGCAGACTGGCAGAGTGGATCAAGAAACAAAATCCAACAATATGCTTCATAGAAGAAACACATTTTACTTAAAAAGAAATTCATAGACTGAACATAAAAGGATGGAAAAAAAAAAAACTCAATGTGACAGGAACCCAGAAATAATCAGGGGTAGCTATTTTGGTAGCTGACTATGTCAATTTCAAATAAAGAGTGATTAAAAGAGATAAAGAAGGTTGCTACATACTTGTTAGGAGAAAATTGCATGAGGAAGAGATAACATTTATAAATCTATATGCACCCAATATAGAAGCACACAATTATATAAGACACATTTCAATAGACATAAAAAATTAAATGAGTAATAACATAATTGTATGGGTGGACTTTAACATTTCATTGACAAAGACACAGATCAACTAAGTAAAAACTCAGCAAGGAAATTAAGCCAAACTTGTGAAGAAATAGATGTAATAGATCTTTACAAAATGTTCCACCCAACAGTGTCAGAATACACATTCTTCTCAGCTATACATGAGACATTTCCCATGACAGACCATATACTAGACATAGAGCATGCTTAAGTAAATGCAAAGGAATCAAAATTATCTGACCATATTGTCATATGCAATCAAATGGAAATTATTGACAAAGGAAACATGAAATCCTCCATCAACCCATGGAAACTAAATAATACTGCTGCAAACAAGAACAGATGAAAAAAAGGGAGAAACCAAACATTTACAATCAAATGAAAATGTGGATACAATTGACCAGAATCTGTGGGATGAAACTTGACCTAAGAGGGAAAATTATAGTGGGAAATTTTCACATCAGGGAAATAGAAAGAGCCAAAATAAACAATCATATGCTGCACCTCAAGCTTCTAGAAAAAGACGGTCAATTCAAGCCCAAAGTCCAAAGAAGGCATGAAATTATAAAGATAAGAGCAGAAATAAATGCATGGGAGATGAAGAAAATAAAACAAAGAATTAATGAGTCAAAGAATTGGTTCTTTGAAAGAATAAACAAAATCAATAAACCCCTAGCCAACCTTATCAATAAAAAGTAAAGAAAAAATTGAAATTCCTACAATTAAGAAAAAAAAGATGAAATCACTACATACTCTATAGAAATTCAGAAAATCATCAATACCTACTTCCAAAGTCTTTCCTCTCACAGGACAGAAAACAAAGAAGAAATGGACAGATTTCTAGATACATATGAACTACCAAGATGTATAAAAATTCTCAGTAACCCAATATTATCAGTGAATGAAATTGAAAATGTAATAAAACAACTAACATACAAAGACAAACACAGGTCCTGATGGATTTACAGCTGAATTAGACAAGAAATTTAGAGAAGATCTAAATTTTAGATGCTCTCTAACTCTTGAATGAAATTGAAAGGGAAGAAATTCTCCCAAAATGTCTCCTCATTCCTGGAGGCAAGTATAACTGTGATACCAAAGCCAGAAAAGGACCAATCAGAGACAAACAAACAACAAAATGACAACAAAAACAACAACTATAGGCCAATCTCCCTTATGAACACAGATACAAAAATCCTCAATAAAATACTAGCAAACAAAATGTAGAAAATCATCAAGAAGATTATATATCACAACCAAGTGGGAGTTATCCCATAAATGCAGGGAGGGTTCAATATACACAAATCCACAAATGTAGTACACCACATCAACAGAGTCAAAGACAAAAACCACATGATCACCTCAGTAAATGCAGAAAAGGCTTTTGACAAAGTCCAACACTCATTCATGATAAAAACACTATAGATGTTCTTTACCTCAACCTGATAAAAGCTATCTATGTAAAAAAAAAAAAAATGACCTGCATCACACTAAATGGACAAAAACTGAGAGCCTTCACTTTAAAATCAGGAATAAGACAAGGAAGCTCACTGTCACCACTCCTGTTCAGTATAGTTCTGTAAACATTAACCAGAGATATTAGAGAAGACAAAGAAATAAAAGGAATAATGATTGGAAAGGAAAAAAAAATTAAAATCATGACTATTTGCAGATGACATGATACCATACACAAAATACCCCAAAAACTCCACTAAGAAACTTGTAGATTTAATAAATAAATTCACTAGCATAATAGGATACAAAGTCAACACTCAAAAATTGAATTTTTCTACACAGAGACAATGAATGCATGGAGAAAGAAATTATGGAAACATGCCTTTCACAATAACACTCCCCAAAATGAAATACTTAGGAATAAGTCTCATAAAGGAAGCAGAAGATTTATACAGCAAAAATTATAGTACTCTAAAAAAAGAGATGGAAGAGAATTTCAGGAAATGGACACATATTCCCTGGCTCCTGGGAACCAGGAGGATGAACCAACATTGTGGAAAAGGCCATACTCTCCAAATTGTCATACAGATTTAATGCAATCCCAATTAAAATACCATTAGTATATCTCACAGATATAGAAAGAACATTCCTAAAATTTATCTGGAATCAGAAGAGACCTAGTACAGCAAAAGCAATCCTGGACAACAAGGGAAAGGCAGCAGGCATCACAATCCCTGGCTTGAAATTTTACTACAAAGCTACTGCAGCTACAATGATGATGTCAGCATGGTACTGGCTGGGGGTCAGTGGAACAGATTAGAAGGTGCAGACACCACTACAGACACATTCAGCCACCTTCTATTTGATAAAGTCACCAAACATGTTCACTGCAAGAAAGATAGCCTCTTTAGCAAATGGTGCCGGACTATGAGTCTGATCTAAATAGTGAAACCCTGTAGACTCTGTCCTAAATACAGGAAAAAAAAATCATGGTGGAAAAACTGGCTTTATACAAGCTGAAGACTAAAAGTAGACTGATGTCTATCACCATGCACTAAACTGATGTCAAAGTGGATGAAAGATTTAAATACTAAAACAGAAATGCTAGGGGTGGGGGCTAGAGAGATAGCTCAGTAGAATAACTGCTTGCCTGGAAAGCACAAGGGCCTGAGTTCAATCCCCAGTTCTGCCAATAAATAAATAAATAAATAAATAAATAAATAAATAAATAAATCAGAAATGCTAAATCTTCTAGAGGAGAAAGTAGGTAGAAATTTTAAAGACATAGGGTTTGGTAGAGAGTCCACGAACAAAATCCAAACTGCACAAGAAATACTTCAAATAATCAACTACTTGGATCTCATCTTTTTAAAAAGTTTCTGCAGTTCAAAAGAAATCACCAGCAGAGTAAAAAGAGAAACGAGGACTTGGGAATAAATGTTTAGCCAGCTGTCCCTTAGGCAAAGGCCTTTCATCTAGAACATATAAATAATTTTAAAAATCAGGATCCACAAATTCAAAGACCCAATCCAAAAAATGGCATCTGAGATGAGTATACACTTCACAAGTGAAGAGACACAAATGGCAAATAAATATATGAAAAAAAAAGTACAACATCATTGGGCTTCCAAAAGATACGAATTTGCCGAATCCCAGAGTTTGGGAGGCTGAAAACAGGAGGATCACTGCAAGTCTAATCTGTACAGTGAGACCCTGTAGACTCTGCACTAAATACATTAAAAAAGAGATGCAAATTGATAAAATGCTGAGATTCTATCTTATGCCAGAAAGAATTCCATTATCAAAAAATCAACCAATAACAAATTCTGGGGAGGCTGTGGTGAAAAAGGGACCCTTCTCCACTGTTGGTGGGAATGCAGACTGGTACAAACACTATGGAAATCAGCATGGAGCAGTCTCCAAAAGCTAGCATGGTAAGTCCCATCCAACTCAGCTAGTGCTCATGGGTATTTTTCTTTAGAAGAACTGAAGCCATCATACCACAGCAGCATATGTACACCCATGTTTATAGCAGGGCCATTTGTCATATCTAAATCTTGGAAGAAACGAAAATGCCCATCAATTGAGGAATGAATAAAGAAGATGTAGTGCTTTTACATAGCAGATTATTATTCACTTATAAAAAAAGGATAAATTTGAGGCTTTAATCTGTAAATGGATGCAACTACAGACCATTTCTTAAGTGAAATATATGAAACGTACATGTGTAACCATTACTTTGTTTCCCTAGTGTGAGAACCTGAAAGAGAACATAAATTCTGAAATATACAGCAGATACTTGGAAAGGGAATGAGCCTGTTCAAAGGGCTGGAAATTACTGAGTTGAGGAGAAGGGCAGGAGAGGAAGGTGGGGAAAGAGATATGTCTATGCATGGAAGCGGGAGGGTTGGACAACTGTACTGTGGACTTCTGCTGGTCTATGGAAAGGAGCAGTTAATGGTTAGTTTGTTTTGTCTTCTTTTTCAATTCTTTTTTCTTTTTTTCTCTTCTTATTTTCTTAACTTTTTTCCTTTTCTTACAATTTTGTATGCATATACTTGGGAATATGAACAACTGATTTGAAGATAACCCTATGTAACATAATAAATACCATGAAATTCATATTATTTTGTTTAGTGAGATTCTGTATCATTTGTAATTTTTCCATTTTGCTATTTTGTACTCTCTTTTAAAAATAAAAAATAAAAATAAGAAATTTAAAAAGATAAATTTGAGGCTTTTGTAAATAAATTCATGCAGCTAGAGACTATATTGGTAAGTGAAATAAATCAGACCCACATGTGCAAACATCATATTATCCTGCTAGTGTGAGAGTAAATTAAATCCGAAAGGTACAATAGATGGTATGAAAGGAAAAGAATTCGTTCCACGGGAAGGTACAATTGGGTTGAAGAATAGGATAGAAGAAAGAAGGGAAAAAGATATATATAGGTATATCTGCAGGATAGTTTGGATACTTGTACTGCTGATTTGTGCTGGTGTTTTGAAAGGAGCATTTAATGTTTAAGTTTCTTTTCATTCTCGTTTTGTTTTCTTATTAATATCTTATAACTTTTTATTGTTACTACTTTTTCTTTTTAACCAGTTTTCCAGGTTTATATCTCATAATATAAACAACTAAATTGAATATAACATCATGCAATAGAGCAACTATTGTTGAATACCTATTACTTAGTTTAATGAACTTTTGTATCATCTTTATGTTTCTTATTTTTTTACTATTTTGCATTCTTAAAGAAAAAGAGGGCTGGGAGATAACTCAGTGGAATAAGCGCTTCCCTGGCAAGTGCAAGGGCCTGAGTTCAATCCCTGGTTCCACCAAAGGGGGGGGAAAAATGTTAAACTGGACAGGTCTGATTCAGAGGTGAAGAATATTCTGGAATATCCTAGTGTTGATGACAAACATAAGTCAACTATACTTCCAGTTTTCTTTCAAACAAACTAGATAGATGATAGATAGATCCACCTTAATCGCCTTTTTATAACTTAAGACCAGATTGCCAAGATAAACACCTTAAAGGAAGGGCAGGCAAGATAGTCCATCAGACAACACATCTGCTTCGGCAAGCGCGGGGACCAGGGTTCCATCTCTGGCCCCGCATGCCTTGCCAGTCCTGCCCATGGTTCACGCTGAACCTGACGATGAGTCCTGGTGTGGTGGCACACGCCTGTAATCCCAGCACTGGGGAGGCTGAGAACGAGAGGATCACTACGAATCTGTGATGCATAATGAGACCCTGAGCAAATACACACATGAAACAACAACAACAAAATTTAAAGGAGGAGACATTTATTTTGGCTAATAGTTTCAGAGGTTTCCGTTCATGCGCCAGTGGGCTAGGCCTTCACTTAGGCAGAACATCGTGGTGCAAAGCCTTGGCTCCACAGGAGACAGGAAGTGGAGAGAGCCACAGAGGAAGTGGCTGGGGAGCAGGCGCAGCCTCTGAGCTCACAGCTTCACTTCAGTTAGGCCTGAGCTTTGGCCTCTGTCACCTTCTTGTAATGGCACAAACTGATCTCAGCAATGGACTGACCCACTGGGGAAGTGAGAGCCGTTAAGCCCATCTTCTGAACAAATGGGCATTTGGGAGCCATGTTAGATGTAAGCCGTGAAAGAAGGAGTAATAAATGTATCAGTGAATTGTGTCATAGCCAGTAACTTCTATTCACAAGCCATACATCTTTATCTGATTAATTAAACTTAGGGAGAGGAGTCATTAATCAGTGTGAGCCCTTTCTGAGAAATAGGAATGTGAAGTCTGATATAGCCTAGAATATTAGTTATCTCAGAGGTTTCGTTTCCTCCCAAATATTTTCCCACCCTTTTTCTAAAAGAATTGACTTGAAAAACCTCATTAAAAGTGAAATACATTTTCAAAACAGACACAAATATTACCCAGTGTTTGCAAACCACCTCACTTCTTGGCATTATACTGAGGAAACAATTTTAAGAGGAAAAAACCCCTTGGAACACAAGCATGTTTTAGAAAAATTGATTACGTAACTAGATACTCCTAGTTATTACTAGACAAAAGCAATGAATGAGCCACATGGTTAGTAAGAACGTGAATTTGGGGGCTTTTCCTCCCCTTCTTGCCA
This sequence comes from Octodon degus, assembly GCF_000260255.1. Taxonomy (NCBI): domain Eukaryota; kingdom Metazoa; phylum Chordata; class Mammalia; order Rodentia; family Octodontidae; genus Octodon; species Octodon degus. The sequence goes on from NW_004524593.1 coordinate 16,935,030, forward strand.
GTGCCTTCCCAGGGACTCCTAGACTCTTTGTCCCAAGCCCCCACAAACAAGGTCCCTTGCAATCGCCAGGTTCTACCCTAGCGCCCCCTCCCTGAGCAGCTTCCGCTCTTAGGGTGACACACGTGCCCCAGACCTGGCGGTCTGCATTGTTTAAGCCACTGCACTGTTGTTGCAGAATCCTGGTGATGATCCAGGGAGATTTTCCTTCATGACCACAATACTCCTGGCATGGTGAGTTTATTAAACTAGCTTTTGCTTGCGACCCTTTGCTCACACACAGAACTGAGTCTCTGTGGCTGGACTAGGGATGACTGCGTTTTAAGTGGCAGCCACCATGCTGAAGTGGAAATCAGCGCTCCTGTCAGGCCTCTGCACTGTGTCTCTGAGCCAAAGCCTTGCTGAGGGGCCTCTTCTCCTGGCCTGCGGTCTAGGTTTGGCTTCTGTTGGGCAGTGATGCGCCCAGAGTACCTAAGTCGCAGGTAGGACACAAAGTAGAATCGCTACTATTTTTCTCATTATTAACAACCAGAAGCAAATGAAGTTCTCATTAATCAGTGAAAGAACAGTGAAGTTAAGGTAGTTTGAATATTTAAAATGTTAAATGTTAGAATAGTACAAATTTGAGAAATACCTAAACTGATATTAATACAAAAATACAATGTACTTTATTTTCTTTTTTTTTTAATTTTTTTATTTATTTGAGAGAGAGAGAGAGAGAGAGAGAGAGAGAGTGGTGTGTGTGTGTGGCCAGCTCAGCCCACCAGGGGGCGGGACTGGCTGGCATGGGGTGCTGGGGGATTGAACCGCGGTCCCTGATGCTTTGCCAAGCTTGTTCTAAGTAGGTGCTTTAGACCACTGAGCCATCTCTCCAGCCCCACAATGTACTTTATTTTCTTATGTGACTAACGACTCTAGGGGAAATAATTAGGGAGAAGAGGTTCAGAATCTTAAGTCTTTGCATGGCATGTGTATGGTTTGTGTCTAGTTGTCCCCCCAAAACCACATTCAGTCATGGGGTAGGGATTTCTAGAGTTTGAGATTAACTCATGATCCACCGGGATTATGGGTCTTAGTACTGCTGGGATTATGGGTGTGAGTGCTACACTCAGCCTGGGGCATATAGCCTGAATGCAACTTAAGGCCACAGACTTCCTCCTGCAGCCACTGCCACCGCTACTCCTCCCATTTGCTCTTGCTGTCTTTTGGAAAAATCAGTTTTTAGCAATCACACTTCCCATATGCACAGGTTATGGCAAGAGTATACATGAAAAAGGAAAAAAAAAGCATTAAAATCAAATGCTTTCCAAGCTTATGGTGTGGTGCAGACAGTAACATGTATAGTAACCCACTGAGACCTTAAAAGCGCATGACAGAGCCCAATAACATCCTGAGAGAATGGAAAAGCAGAAAGAAATTGCTTATGATATTAAAAGTAGTTCAGGGCCAGAGACTCGGAGCTATGGCTCAAGGACAGCAAAAATCTTAACTTGCAATGGTTTAAGAAAAAAAACAGCAGCACAGATAATTTGATCAGGTAGGAAGACACCCAGGATACATTAGTCCTTCTTTGATATCGCTTTGAGTTTTGTAATGTAATGGCAGAAGCTAAAGCAAATTTCTAAAATTGCATTGCATTTTATGTTTGCTCTCAGGTCACTTAGATCTCAGAGATTTTCAGTACTTTGATTCTTCTCCCCCACCTCAAATAGCCATGCCTTTACTGCATCTGCATAGAATATAACTACTATGTAATTATATTGAATAAATGGCATTAAAACAACCACAAAGATTTGGCTTAAGTCACACTCAGCAAGAAATGTTCTGATGGGAACAAGTTGAAAATCCTTGACAACACACCTATCTGGAACAACATACTTTCACTCATTCACTTCCAGAGATTTAAGGCTTTTTCAAATTTTTCTGACCTTTTAGGGAGGAAACTAAGATTGGTCCAGTGCTGCTAAAGGCAAGCACTATTGAGCTGAAAATGTGCTGTCATGATGGAATTTTAAAGTTATGATTGTCAGAACTCTGGAGAGAAAGCCTTAAGAGCTGAATAGTCCTAATAATGGCCTCCCCAACCTCATTCAAAGAACAAACGAAGACTTTGGGGTTATCTGTGGATAAGCCATTGATCACCAGGAATAAGAGTTGTTATATCTGAGACCTGCAGAAAGGAAGGGAAGGATCCTAGACAGTATTGGTTTACTGATATACATACTTTTTGATATTCTGAGATAGGTATATATACCTTTTGATATCCTGAGATAGGTATATTTCCAATCTGCTCAGGAAGAACATATTTTCCCATTATTCTATTCTAAGAAATTTCTTGGGAACTTATATGAAAATTATATAAATTGTATTTTTTAGAGTATTAAATGATAATTCTTTACAGACAGATTCATGTATTCCACTTTTAAAATAAAAAATGCATGTTTGTATATGTGTGCAGGAATGGGGTGGGAGGGAAAGGAAAAAGGAAAAGCTAATTTTCTGATGGGTCAGAGGAAGTTGGAACAAAAGTTATAATTTTTGTGAGGCTTGAGATACTTTTGGTGGAATCAGCACCAAGGTGGCTTTTTCTCAAATATTGGCTAGTTTCTATGTTTTCTCAAAAAAATCCCAGTTTATCAGTGAGATAGGATTCTACAGTTTCCTTGGTAAATCATAACCCAGCTAGCTACAGAGTTTGTGCTTTTTGAAACCAGCACTATGTTCTTGTCATCAGAATAACAGTGACCAGTAAATGCCTGAAGTGCACCAGGACAGCCACATACAAAATCAGCTCTGTCAGACTCCACAAGGCCAATGTTCCCACTGGGTTAAGAGGATTCCAGGAGGCTCTATCCTTTGTATTCACAGAGATGCCAGAAGTTAGGGCGAGTGCGTGTCAGCAGTATTCTCCTGTATGTACCAGATGAGTGATCTATCAGAAACACCAGCTCCTTTCTAAGCCAAGAGTCCTGGTCTTCTAAACTCATACCTCTAAACTCTGATGACCCTAACATTAAAAATGCTCTAGCGCCACCCTTTTAATTCTGCCATTCTTTGACCTCTGCCTTAAACTCTGAGATACTTCTTCTCTCCTCTGCCAGTTCTAGCTCATCACCTATGATCAGCTCTGGTACCATCGGGGAGCATTGTGTGTCTCTTTTCTACTGCCCATTCATTGTCACCTTCATCCTAATCTCCTCCCTAAACATACACCTTGACAACAGCTTCGGGGAAGAGGTGGGGTCCTTTCTAGACTCCAGGTATATTCAAGGCCAGAATAGGTGCATCATGGGTAAGCAAAAAACATCAGTGAGGTCTTTCCTTAAATTATAAGGCCATTGGGGTAACATCTAAACAACTTAATCAGTTCTTCTTTGCTGTATTTTTGTCTAAACTCTTGTTTCTATGCATATACACAGCTTATCCATGGAGGATTAGGAAGTTAATACCTTGTTCATTTGTTGGCTGATGAATACTTATAACAGAATGTGCAGGTAGGAGAAGGCTGTGTCCTCTCTTCTGGCTTCTTGCAAGAGTCAAACATAACAGCCCATTGTCTTCGTCACTTTTCTCATTGCTACAACAAAATGCCTGACACCCAAAGTTAAGGGACAAATGGTTTATTTCACTCACACTTTGTAGGGGTTTCAGTCCTTGTCGGGTGGCCCCAATGCAGAGCGGTGTGACAATCATGTAGAGGAGAAAGGGCTCATGGGAGCAGAAGATAACAGAACAAACAAGAGCTCTACTGGTATCGTTATGCCCCTTTCAGTTCAGCCAGGCTACTAAGGGCAGGAGGCACCGACACCCTTAATCCTATGCCCTTGAGCTAGCATGGCACCATGATCAATCCCAGCCTCACACTAGATCCACACCTCTGGGCAAGCCCCAGCTAGGACTGTGTAAAACTTTGGGGGCTACCTAGACACAGCCACTGCACAATTATAGGACCCAGTGGAAGTTAGAACAAGTGTAGGCATTTTTCACACCACAGACAAACTTCCAGTCTTTTTATTTGACAGGAACCAATCTGCTCTTTTATGTGGATACAGCCAAAGGGGTTAACAAGCTAATTTTCTGAACCAGAATGTGCGTATTGTGCCTCAAACACTAACATCTAACAATGTTCATTAAATTGAATTGAATTAAAGGCCCCTTGGAAAATTGCTATTTCTTTTAGCCTAGGAAATTGGTCTAATGACAATGTTTGCTGAAATTTGTCCCACTGGATTCTGGCACAGAAAGAGATATTTAGGTTGAATTTGAGAAGGATTTCTACAGGGATGGAAGGTGTGCCTGCCTTGGTTTGAGTCCTTCTGCCACTCTCTCACGTGGGGCCAACAGGAAGGCGTGTCTCGGGTTTCTATTCTCCCTAAATGTGGTGCTGAAGTGGCACTAACTCTTCATGATAGAAAAATGTCTGATACCATCAAGGTCAGCATTTCTTTGGAAACCTGTTCAAATCCACCCACCATGATGGAAAGCAGACCTAGAAATGTGAAAGGCCAAGAGAGGGCCAGCTGAACCGCTCAGCTATGAGCCCCAGTGCAGACCTGGGTAGGGCGGAGGTCGTGTGTGCTCAGCCAACCCCACACCAGAGAAGCTCTGGCTTGCTTTCTTTTTCAATGTCATTTCACCACGGCAAGATCACTCTATTAATGACTGTGAGTGGAATGCCCAGGCTGTCTTGATCATTAATATTCGGGACAAATCATGTCATGGCATTTGTTCCATTCTGAGAGGCATTTCACTTGGTAGAGGTTGTAAACATGTTTGGCATGTCTTAATTGTCCGTTTCCTACAGAGGATCTTTAGAAAGCACGCTGGCAGGCTGCCACGTGGAACGTTGCTTCCTCCAATTTCCCATAGCGCAGTTGTTTACCTGTCTCCACGGCAATTCTAACTGTAATGTCTTCAAAGCAGATTTGAAGTGTAGACTCAGGAAAGACTGAAGGCCTTACTGGACCAAACTGATCAACTGACTGCCAACTAAATACACAAAGATAAAACAGAGGAGAGATTTTTTTGACATCCATTGATTAGTGATGGAGTGGCTTATTTATCTCTTGATTATTAAATATGATTTTTCCAGAAAATACATATCATACTCAATAGTTCATCTCTACAGTGATTACAGTAATTATTACGCAAACATGTGCTTGAATTTTGAAATCCTGTTTTTCCAGCAGAGACCGGCTTGGATATAACACTGGTGGAAGTTAACTGCTCTGTAGAAACATGTATTTTAATTTCAACTTCCCTAAGGTCTTACTTTATAATCCAGATTTAAATTGCATTAAAAATAGTGAAGAAGCTCGCATTAAAAAATGCACAAGTCAGAAAAATAAGATTATTATCCACACTTCATATAGAAACTCTTTCGTTCAAACTTGGAGATTTTGAGAATCTTACTCTTTTAACTAAATGAATGAATTCCTATAGAATTTCTCAGGAGATGCAATGTGTTTGCTTCGCTCTGTGTATGGGAAGAGGTCTTGCATTTTATTAGGCATCTCAGTATTGGGTGCCACCACGGGCCTTATAAGTAGTGATATTTAATGATGCCAGGAATCTAAGAAGGTAGATTTTATTACTTTGATTTGACATATAAGGAAAGTATGTTTCTTAAGCACAGTAAATAATTTACCTAAGATGAAAAGAGTCATGAATGAGAGAATGGAGGTCCTATTCCAAGCATTCTGGAGCTACAAAGTTTATGTTCTTTTTGCTATTTTTCTAAATAAGATATAAGGTCTGGGTAGTGGGAAAAGAATGAACTTTATGTCATCTAACTAGTCCTGACCTAATACAAATTTTATTTCTCAATTCTTGTTCCTCATTTATTATATAATATTTATCTAAAGTTGAGACTTTTCAAGCAGACGGTCTGGATGGAAAGCTGTGGTGTGAAGCATCCCCAACAGGGGTTTGCTTAGACCCCTTTGACAGTCCCATTGTGCCAATTGGCCAGGTTTCTGTAATTGGTCCTGTGCTTCCATCCTCCTGAGAGACCTGTACTACTTCTTCTTCAGCCTGGAAGCAGTCTCTTTTTCCATACCTAAATATTTTAACTAAGGTAGAGGCTGAGCATATATTACTAACCAGTCTCAGTATGAATCGGGGCAGACAGAGCCCACAAATACTTCCAAATGTTCCATGTCTTAGAGCTGGCCAGATAGCTCAGTGGATGAAAGCACCTGCTTAGGCAAACACAGGGGCTGAGGGCTCCATCCCAGGCCTGCTACACCGGCCCTGCCCCTCGGGCACGCTGAGATGGCAATTGAGACTGGGCATGGTGGTGCATACCTGTAATCCCAGCACTTGGGAGGATGAAAACAGGAGAAGCCCTACAAGTCTGAGCTATGTAGTGAGACCCTTGCATTTTAGAGGCATCTCAAAATGCACACCCTGTAGGCCCTACCCTAAATTCATTTAAAAAAATGTTCCATGTCTTGGGTTGCTAAGCGCCACCCTTGGCAGCCTTGTGGCATTCACAGGAGAAAAGCGTGCCAACTTCTCTGCGTGTGATGCCAAGCTGCCATGAATGTGCTCTCTTGGCTGGCGCTTAGTGAGTGCTATTGGTGGTAACTATAGTAACCCTAAGCGAAGTGCCATTTGGGGCGAAGTCTGTAGTGTGTTTGGTGTAGGAAAATATGTGCAGAAGAGAGGAGTTCTCCTCGTGACTTTTTTTACTATTCAAAAAATATTCAATTATAACAAAAATACTCGAAAGTCTTCACTGAAAAACAGAATCAAGAATAAGTAGCCATTATTCTTCTAGTCCCATCACCAGAGTAGCTTCTTAACAAGGGAAATTAAATGTAGTCACCCGAAAATCTCCCTGTGGGGAGGTCCCCAATTTGGGTTCATGGACAATGTTAGAGATTTAGTGACATTATGGCCATTGTTGTTTTCTTAAAATATCACTGCAAAGAGAAAGTAAATGGATTATATATGCACCACACGCTTAAGTGCACGATTCCCACTCCATCTAAGATCATTCAAAGTTGCACCCTAAATAGACACTCCAAATCAGCCATTCTCCTCTGATGCTGATATTCAATCTTTCTTTAATTTAATGTATTCACAAATAATCACTCGTTTTCATCGTTTTGTAGGGACTCAGCAGTCTTATTGTTGGCGAATGCTCAGATACTCAGCTTTTCAGACAAATTCTCTTTTCCTAACTATGTTTAGCCTGAGTCTGAAGCTCTAGGATGAGCTGGAGGCCGCCACACTCTTTCCCTTCTAACTTGTTTATATTTATCATCTCCAGAGGCATCTGCCTCTTGCAGGACTGTCACTGCCTGGTGGTTATTTTCTGCCATGCTATCATCTATCTATCTATCTATCTATCTATCTATCTATCTATCTATCTATCTGAAAATGAGTGATTATTTGTGAATACAGTAAGTTAAAGAAAACCTGACTCTCAGCACCAGCAGAGAATGGCCGACTTGGGGTGTCTACTTAATGTGTAACATTGATGACCTTACACTGAGTGGGAATCATGCATTTAAGCTGTGGTGCATATATAATCCATATATATATATATATATATATATATATATATATATATTTATCGAAATGAATTGTAAAGTGGTTTAAATGTAGATTATGTGAAAGGCCAGAAGCTGGAATTTCTTGTCTTGAGGTATAAGAAACTGAGTAAAATTTGCTGTGCCGTTTGCAGTCTTTCCTCAAAGCTCTCTTTGTCAGATGCAGCTCCTCCACCCCATACTTTGTCTCTTTCACCTCTACTAACTTCTCCCATTAAGGTTATTTATTTTTACTTCTATGATCTATTTTCTTTTTGATTTTTCCAGCCCTTCCTTATAAAAATTCATGTACATGCCTTAAGCTTTCCTATGAGTAAGAGTCTATTCAAAAGGAAAACAAGAACAAGGAGAATGTAGAGTAAAATTTTAACTAGGAATGAATGAAGTCGATATCTAAGAAAATGAAAGGGAAAGAAGTAAATTTAAAGGTGTCACAGCAAAAGATGCCATAAGAGGGATTACAACTCCTAGAGAGGGCACGATGTTGGAATTATTAAAAATTTAGGGAATTGGCTAGGTATGGTGGCACAGGCCTGTAATCTCGGTATTCTGGGATGCTGAGACAGGATAGCAGTTTGGAGGCTGGCTGAGAAATTTAGTGGCACAGTGAGACTTCATGAGACACCATCTGGGAATTTCAGGAGGAGGTGGGGCAGAGGACGAAACTCTCTGTGAAGTCCCTAAGTTCAAGTCACAGCACCAAAAGAAAGTGCTGTACTTAGAAACTTGAAGAAGAGGGTTTCTAGGACAGAAACTCTGATGTCTGAGTGTAGATTATCACACGGCTGGTGCTGGAGTGGTTGAGAGTGCATAAAAAAGCTGGTTCTATATACTGAGTTCAGCTAATGCTCTAGGAAGAAACCCCACGCTGTGACAAAGAAGTCTTTCTGGACAATTAGCCCACAGGAAGTGTCCTGGCAAGAGCAAGTCTGGTTCCTCTTTCTCCATGTTTATGATCTTCCTGAAGATCCTCTTTCTGGGCAGAGCCTGACACAGAGCCAGGCAGCAGAGCACATACGTGGCTCACAAGGCCCCAACCCCACCTTCTTGGAGCAGATTCAACAGACGGAAGATTCAACGGACAGCAGATTCAAAAGCTGAGGACAGTGACTTGCTACTCAGCCTGGTCTACTCTTCTGGTCTCTGAACATCCACCCATGGCCTTGGGCGCACACAGACACTTTTGCCTGACAGCAGTGGCCTGTACTATTTGTGCCTAAGACAGTGCGACTCTCCTTCATGCAAATAAGACATCACTTTCCCCCTAAAATAAGGAGGAGTCACAATGCTAACTAGCCAGGGTTACATCTGAGGGCCGTGCAAATACCCCCTTGAATTCGGTCATAATCCTACCTAAGTAGTTACCTGATGACAATAGTATAGTTAACCTCGAACAAAGCTTGTATAAAACATAATGTAGGAAAGAGAAGAAAATGATTAGTCTATACTAAAGTGATACCATAGATACACACATACGTACACATGTGTATGCACACCACACTGCAAAGCCCAGAAGAAGAGAAAAACATCTGCTATCTCTAATTCTCTATTCTAGTCGGGAAGCCGCAGCAAATTTATATATTCCTTATTCCAACACTCAGTCTCTACGTCTTTTATTTTCAGCTCAAGGTCCTTTACCTGGTTAGGGCATGCAAGTTCACTTCTGAGAGATCTGGAACCTTAGTGAGTTCATCGCCAGTTCTTGTATTGCTGCTGTTTCCATGAGCTTTTATAATTAGAGGCACCCCAGAGAGACCCCAAGATACCTATATAGTCCTTTCTACTTCCTTTGTGTTACAACCACCAAAGTCTACTGCTGCTGTTGGTATCCATAGCTCCAGTCCTTAGAGTAACTCCCTTTTCTGTCTCTTGGTTCAGAGGGACAGAGAAAAAATGGTGAAATAGCAGTCTCATCTTCTGTTTGAGAACTAACACCTCCAAATCAGCAATGCTCAATTTTACTGGAATTAAATATAAAAAATTGCTAAAGGGTTACTAGGGTCTCTTTCACTTCCATCCCTTGGCTTCCAGACCTGTACATGGTGATGATGGGGGATTCTGCCACCAAGTGCCTCTGACACAACTCATATATTGCATCTTCTAAGACAGAGCCCCACCTCTTTCAGGTGTGGCTTCCAACTAGCGGCATCAAACACTTTTCAATGCAGCATTCTAGGTTTCCCTTACACTCGATGCCTCAAAATGTGATAAGATCCATTGGTCCAGTGGGCATAAGTCAACTGCTGCTATCTTTTGCTGCAAAATGTGGGGGTTTTTTCTGAGGCAATGTGTAGAGTAATTAGACAAATGAAAAAGGCTTTTGTTAAATCAATCAGGTGTGGCACTGTGAAAAACATGATGTACATTAGAGAAAATTAAAGCCCACAGGATGGATTTGTTCCAATAAAAACCACAAGTAGCCCTGCATCCCGAAGTGTGGAGGGGCCCTGGACTAGTCCTACCACCAGTGGAAGAGCTGGTCCCTCCCTCGAAGCAATGGTGTTGCCCCATCCCTGCCGGGACTGCTCCTGTGCAGAACGGTCCACTGAGCATGCGTGGGGGTACCTGTGAGAAGAAGTTGCCTGACATCCACAGAATGTGCTACATTGCTCACTTTCTTCCCAGATATCTTTGTTCAGTATTTGTATGCAACATGAATGCTATTGTCCTCTGTACCTATTCTAAGAGTTCCATGTACCGGCTTTCTTCCCAGATTTCTTCACCGCTGTATTCCGGTACTGTACAATTTTTTACCCTAAGGTCAGAAGTATGCAGTTCTACCATTTACAAGCTCCACAACTCAGTATAGACCCATTTGCCTAATTATGTCTAAGCCCAAAGAAGGTAGATAACAGCCAACTGTCGGCCTCAAATCTGACACGTGTTGTCTAAGAAGTAAACAGGTCAGAAGTGAGTTGTCAGGCATCATGCCTTTCCATTTGTAGTGGTGGATGGTTCAAGGTGCAGCAACTTGTCTTTCACTGTTGAGGGCCAAACTCGGATTTTCCAGACACTAGGCCCAACACAGCTGGCCCGTCATATTTCACTGGGTTTAACTTCTACTCTCAAGTCTACACATAGGGAATAATCTAGAATGCTTCTCACTGAATCTACATGAAATCTAATCAGAAAAATGTTGTCAACAATATCAAAGGTATTTTGAGTCAATTCAGAATATCAATTCAGAGGCAGCCATGATAGTGCAACTAAAGATACTCATGAAGGAGAATCTCCAGAGCTGCCTCAGAAAGGTACAAAGTGATGGGATAAGTGTGCCCCAAGCAAGGGGGGTTACACTGAGGGTGATTCATGGCAATATGTATTGTAGTATAATTCTTCAAAAATTAGGCACTTGCCATAGTTTTTGATTATACTGCATAATTAAATGTGAAACACTAAGTCCAAATGTGAATCAGAAAATCAGTCCTATCTTTATGGTCTAACCCATTAAATACAGAATCTTTCAAAACTTCTCTCATATTTATAAATTTCATTTGCTATAGTTTTTTATTTTTTTAATCATTTATTTATTTGGTTCAGGATCTCACAATGCAGTTTAGACTCATAGTGATCCTCCTGTCTCAGCTTGCCCAGCACTGAGGTTACAGGTATGTGCCACCACACCTGGTTTCAATGGCTGGCACAGCGTGCCCCAGGTTCTGGGACTGGCGTGGCACATAGTACCAGAGACTGAACTTGTGCCCTTGCACTTGCCAGGCAGGTGCTTAGACCATGGAGCTTTCTCCCCATCCCTATTTGCTATAGTTTTGTACTCCCTCCTCTTTGTTCTAATTCCCCTCTATAATTAATATTTCCCTAGGTTTGTAATCTGTCATTTGCAAATTTTTCTAATTGTTTTTCATATTAGTTTTTTGCCTCTGGGTCAGATTTTATGCTTGACACTGGTGGATGCAAAGATTTACTTCTATTTATAAGGCAGATACTATGGTAATAGGTTAGTTTTGAGCCAAATGTGCATTGACTTCCAAGACAGCAACCTGGCCCCAGTCAGATGTTTGCAGGATGACTAGGCATGCAGAGAGAAACCCTGCCTTTTTAGATACAGGTAAGCAGTTGGTTTCTATTTATAGAGGAGGCAAAGGATGATGTGAATCTGGTAGTCTCAGCTTCCTTGAGTTCAAATTGCTGAGTCATTTCTAATTCCCAAGGTCAAGTCTTGCTCATCAGTGCTTAACTGGCTGATGACCAAGCCATTGAGGCTGAGATTTCCACACATGATATAATTCTGTAACCTGTACACTTAGGTTTTTTTTTTTTTTTTTTTTTTAATATGGCTGTTTTGAAGTACTAATCCTGTGGCTACAAAAACTAATAAACACATTTAGTGTTGTCATGGAAGCTTTGTGGTTCTCTTGCCATGGCTAGAGCTGAGAGTTTAAAAACTTATGTCTACCATTTCTGTCCTGTAAGCACTCAGTGTACTCAGCAGCAGGAGGTTGATGAGAATGTGTGAACAGTCATGATCGGTCTCCATCCAGGCTGTGCCGACTGCCTCCTAGGGTTGTTGTGAGGCTTGGATAAGACTCCACTGCACACCACAGTCTTTGTAGATATCACTACGCCCCCAACAGTAGGGTACAATTGTCACTGGGGTCCCCAGGGCTTTTGCTTCAGTAGGCTATTGCAATCAACCACAGGTGGTGATTTGATTAATTGCAGTGCAAAGACGCCATGAACAATTAGCTCCCATTTCCCCTTGGCATGGAGCTCAATCCTGTGCTCAATTTCAAGGACATGACCAAACTATCCCAAAATAACTTGGAGGATTTGTTTCCTAAAATGACCCCTGGAGTCTAATTCTGAGAAAAGAGATTATCAGGAGATAGACAGAGCAGTAAGTAGCCATGTGAACCAAGCAAATTTAATATAAGGAATTATTAATTAGTTGTGAAGTTGTTAAGTGGATCATGCAAAGCTCAAGAGAGAGATTCTGAGGTTTCAGTGGTATCAGTTGTACAATATAGCCACCACCATAGGGAGGAGAGGAAAATGTGGGAGTCAAATCTTTCCTTGGGGCAGACTGGGGTGTTTGAGGAGGAGGAGTTGGTGTTTCCGAGGGTGGAGAAGGGGTGATATGAACTTGGGGCTCCTAGTTTTAGAGAGGGTGCACATGACAGTTCGTTCTGGGATTTCAGGGTGGAGATCCTGATAAATCTGGTTTTGCAAGTATAGGAAAAACAAAAACACTTTCAGCTATTGTGGTAGGAACACACACACAGTGGTGCTACTGGTGGAAAGAAGGTCAGCTCTGAAAAGCTGTGCTTGGGAGAACACAGCAAGGTGAGGTTCACTTTTTTCCCCTGTGGCCTTGTATTCTCCCTCGCTAGCAGTACAAAACAGGTCACTGTTGGCAAACTAGAAGTGCAGTTTGTGGAGCTCAGTCTTAGCATCAAAGCAGAAGATAGAAGAGTAGGCTCAGGGCTGGAGACCATGACTTAATAACTGGTGGAGATATATTCTAGCTCTCCTCTTAGTCCCCTAACTTTATAAATGCAAAGCAGAGATCTGCTTAGGAGATAGACAGGGAGAGAAAAATACAGCATTACAGGATTCCATTTGCTAAGATTGGCATCGAAAATGTCCCCCAAAACCCATGTGTTAAAGCTTGATCTCCAGTTTGAAAATGTAAAGACATTGTGTGACCTTACCCCATCCCTCCCCATGCTCCTTCCCACGTGTGAGGTGAGCAGTTTGGCTTTGCTGCTTTTCCCACCATCATGAGTCACCACAAGCCCCCAAACAGTAGGGCCAACGAACCACGAATTTAAACCTGTAAAACCACAGACCAAATAAACGGCCTATCTTCATAAACTGACTATCTCTAGTCTATGTTCCAGCAGTAAAGATATGATGAGCACATTATTTTAACCACATTCAATATAATCACATTTTTCTTGATTCCAGAGGTATTTGACATGGTGGAAAACTTGAACCTTTCATGGTCTTTGTGATATCCTTATCCCTGGCTTTCCTAAAACTTCTTTGACTGCCTCATCTTCATCTGTTCAAAGGCTCTTGGTTTCAACATTTTCCCCCAAACTTATTTTTCCTAATGTATCTGCCATTTCAATAAAAAGTAGTTCCAAGTAGACAAGCTGGAAAGAAAAGAGTCAATGTAGCTCTCTCTCCTATCCAGCCTGTCCAATGGATGCCACGTCCTGTCTGTTCTACCCCTTAACCAGCTCTCACGAATCCCTCACTCCCTTGCATTTGTCCCGAACTTGCCCCAGGTCCTCATCACCACTGGTCAATTTCCTTTCCACTTTCTACAAAAATAAGACCAACCTGGAAAGTAACCAGCCTTGAAAACTAGAGATCTACTGTAATTATACAATGGATGGTTCATATAACAAAGTGGTTCATATAACAAAGTCCTTTTTTTAACTGACTTTCATATGGCAATGATATAGCAAAAAAGGTTTCCTTAATTCATGAATTACATTTGTCCACCTGTCTGAACTCTGTTTTGGAAGAACTGTAAGTATTTTTTTTTTCAGTACTGCTTATTGGGCACCCTATTATCAGGTGTCACCCTGGGTGTTGAGGAAAGATCTACAAAACTCTTCTGACCCTTTCCATGTTTAGCAGTGTAAAGTAACTACTGAAGGAAGTGGAAAAGAAATGAATGGGGAGAGAGAGAGGAGACTAGCTTTACAAATTTCTTCTTAACTTTTCTAAGAGAACGTCTATACTGTCTTCCAAGACCTGTTTCAAATGCCAGATTTCATCAAAGGCTCTGGTGATCCTGCAATTGAAGAGAAAAATTTCCCAGAAAACGTGGCATCATTGCACTTTGCCTCAAAGCTCTGCCCTCACCTCCTGCAGGGACATGTGCTCTGTCTCTGTCTCTGTCTCTCCTGCACAGCACGTGCCCTGTGAGAGGCAGGGAGATGCCAACTCTCCTCATACCCCTCGTCAGAAGGAGTGTAGCTGACGGCACAGTGTGGCTACCCAACAACTGTATTTTCACTGTATCTCTCCTGAGACCCAGCTTCCTTTCACCCTCACTCTTTCATTTACTGGAAAATTTGTACCACACACGACAGACTCACCACCACCACAATCACCATCACATAGTCATAAGCATCATTACCGTTAGGGAAGCTGAGAAAGAGTTGCAGAAGTGAATTGCTTCCCTTAAATTTAATGAGAAAAGAAAATACGACCAACAAAATCACTTATCTTTAAAACTTCTGCAGCGAAGGTAGAGAAATGCCGTAAAGAAAAAGCACCACATATTTCTAAAACCTCAATTTCCTGTGAGTCATCCTTAGGGAAATACAAGATGAAAAGAATCAGTACGCTGTCCAGATGGGAAGGTCCCTTGAAAACCCTCAGAGTTGCATGAGAGAGTCTGTGGAATTCAATTGTTTGTGATTTATTAATCTATACTGAGTCTGCATAAAACAATGTGGGATGTAGTCCTGCTCTCTCTCTCTCTCTCTCTCTCTCTCTCTCTCTCTCTCTCTCTCTCTCTCTGTCTCTCCACCATCCCGTCTCTCATATGTACTGTAAATTTTCCTGAATGAAGGGCATTTCAGGAGATTACAAAATCCAGTGACAGTCATGAGAACCTCCTTTGAGTTGATTCTTTACGTCATTTGACTGAACAGGAATAGAAGTTCAGTATTATTGTTTTACTCGGTGAATGGCTTACATGCTACCAAGAAGAAGCAGTACATTGTAGAGATTAACAGCAGAGAACATAGAGTTCAATTTCATGGATTTTAATGATAATTTTACTATTTACCAACTGTGTGACTGGGCTAGTTATTTAATCTCTTTGTGCCTTAGCTTCCAAAATTTGATGTGATATGGATTAACACATACCAATTTCTTATAAAATGGAAATGTAACCACTCAAGTCTTAGATATCATTATTGTCAAAATTAAAATTGTTATTTTTTGAAATTTACCCAAGGATATTCCTTCATTCCTTCTCTAAAATATGCTGAGGAACTATTGGATGCCAAGCAGTTCTCTATATGCTGGGAGAAAGAAGTCAGCAAAGGAGAAAACCTCTTCATGAGTGAGAGTCTTTGTCCATGATAGGAACCCAGAAAATAAATTGAACTACAATACAATGCCTGGAAGCATTGATTGATAACCACAATGGTGGAAAATAAGGCAACAGAAAGTGAACAAGCCTGTTAGAAGTGCGAAGAGCAACAATAACTTATGGAAACATGAGTTGAACTAAAGTCAATAATTGGTTTCTATTTCAGCATATATCTAAACTTAAGCCAAGTAAGTGTGCATCAACTTGGCTTTGTTGATTTGCATCTGTTCCTGGGTACCTGGAAACTCAGATTTCTCCAGAGCAGAGCTGGCCTGAGAAGGAGAGATATGGGAGTGTTGACATGTTCTCCAGCATGTGGAGGGAATCCACAGAGTGGAGAAACCCTGATGGAAGGAAGGTCAAGCTCTGCTCAGAATTGTAGAGCCCTGGCTAAGAAATGAGAGTAAGCATAGTACTTCACAGATTGTGGAACTGAACTTTGGAGCTGATGCTGGGCGACTTGCCTTGGCTTCCTAATGCAGAAAGTAGTAATCTAGCACTTACCTCATGGGCTGGGTGGAGATGAAAGGCGGTGGAACAAGCGAGGGACGTGTGGTTCAGTGCCACCTCAGGCGCACCCCAAAGTCTGTGGCGTCTCCACCAGGCAGCCACACTGAGCCCAGAGAACAGCACTGCTGTCATCAAGGAAGACTTGAATCCAGGGTGACAATGCTTGAGTAGATGCGGAGCCCTTTGTTGGGTGACCCAGAGTCTACCAGGGCCCCAAATGTCCTAGGAACTAGAGGAACTATAGTGTCTCATAGTGAAGCAAGACTATAAGTCTTCAGAAGAAATGTAGCAAGAGAGTAGATTTCACAGGATTAACTTAGGACAGCAGCTTAGTGAAATGATCAACACAGAAGCCCATTTCTTAGAAATAGTCCTATATTGGTATGGGATTGACAGAAAATTTCCTCTGCTGACTCAGCAGAAAATTCATGGGTTTTCATATTTTCCAGGAAGAGTAGGAGGACATGTGAGACCAAAAGGTCGAGGCATGATGATATTGAAAGCACATGCATCTTGTAGGTAGATCCATATTGTTCACTTTGACTTAGTACTCATTATCTCCAATTCTTAATTTTTTTTTCTATTTTAATTTTTTGTAGTGCTAAGGATCAAGCCCAGGGCTTTATGCACACAAAGGAAATGCTCTCTGCCACTGAATCACAGCTTGAGAACCTCATTTTTACGCATTACACTCCAGTGGGTTCATGTGCCAATCCCTCTGTTTCTGTTGGATTAAGAGGTACACGCTCTAGTAAAATGACAACTTTGAAAGGCAAACTTGGGTTTTGTTTTTAAGTCTCAATCAGTATGACCTTAGACCAATCATTTCATTTCTTTCTGAATTCCTATCAATAAAATTCATGCCATTCTTGTCTATATACTGCTTAAAAATTGTTTTTCAACACAATATGAATTAATATGTCTGAGGAATATGAAATATTAACATGAAGTAATTTTGTTATGCTCCTTTGCACTTTCAGGTAAGAATTCTATAAATGGGTTCTATACTCTAGTTCATTTCATACTGCAGTTACTGAGACAGCATAACAAGTTCTTTGAGCAAATTTTCAACTCTTGTACAGATGAAAATTTGCTCTAACTCACCCGCTTCTAACCATGAATCATGTATGTTATCTTTATTTAAATTTAAAATGCTGTACCTTGAGTACAGATCATAAAAACATTTTGTTCAACTGTGTGTACATGGACTTCCATCAGAATGGCGATGAGAGTTGCTGGGCTAGGAATTCTGGGGTGAACCTGATGGTGAAGGCTCCTGGGATTCATGGTCTGGTGTTGCTGATCTGACCTCAAAGGTGGTCCAGACTGTGGATGGAAGCCATCAGAGTCCTCTGCAGGGCAGAGAAGAGGACAGGTGCATCAGACCAGGGACCAGAGTAGGCTCAGGGGAGGCAGGGGAGGATGAGCAACTCTAGGGAAGGAATCTGACTTTTCCATAGGCTAGTTGTGTGGTATTGTGCATGCTACTTCCATCTGCCTCCATGTTTGCAGACACTCTTGCCATCATGAATACGTTTGTTTTTCACTTCAACAGGACTGAAATGGTAAGAAATGTGCAGTTTTCTGATGTCATTGCTTGAAGACACTAGATTTAAATGGGCTCAATTATATCAGGAATAAGAGACGGGTCAGGCAGATAGGCTAAATGCTTGAGATGCTCTAACTAAGTGAAAGTTCCAGAAGACTATTTTGAGGATAAATATAAAGTGACTTCTGAAATGCAGATCTTCAAATCTGAAGTCCATAATCAACAGGGAATGCTCCAGGCTTCTTGCTTGTCCTTGAGCTTAAATAGTCAATGAGATAAAGCCTTCAGATTCCCCTAGACTTCTCTGCATTTATTTTATGAGAATCTTCCACATTTGGAGACATAAAAAATTATTGCACATATCCACAGAAACATTAGAAATGCCCACAGTATAATTTTTCCCTGATCAAAATTCCACCCAAATTAAAACCAGTATGTAGTCTTTTTTTTCCAACCCAGATTAACTTTACAACTGTGTTGTCCAGATGTACAAAGCCTCTGACAGTTTGTTTATGGATTGTACACAAGTACTGCTTTGGAAAACAGAGAAGCTGTTGCTCTGGCAGTAGACTGTCAACGTGCTTGGATAGTTGTTTGAAGAACCTTTACTGGAAATCTAAACATCTGACTAACTCAGAGGCTGGCTTTGTTTGCTTCTCTGCCAGTCTGCATCCTGCTAACCCTCAGAACCCTTTACACAACTTGCCTTTCTATCATGTTCAGCTGCGATGTAGCTGTGGCTCTGGGGAGACTGTGTGGCACTTCAAATTCTATACTCTAAACATGCTGCGTCCAATTTGACTAATTATGATTCTATGCTTGCTTTCCGAAGCCCATGATTTTGTTGCAGTAGTAAGAAAAACAATATGTATTTTTCCATTAAGTTTTGCCGTTGATATATTTGCACACTACATCAAAACATTGATAGTCAGTTTGGTATTTTATTTGGCTATATCTGCAATGAAATGTAATAAAAATGAATAATCAGGTATGACTTCGCATGCCTAAAACTCCAGGAAAATTAGACTTTAGAAGTCAAACTGAACCTGGTTGGTTGAGTTTGGTAGAGTGGAACTGGGAGGAGGAGTGGAGCCCTACAGCCAGGTCTGGCCAGTGGAATTTGGTGGAATGGACCAAGGAGCAGAGGATGAGCCCTACAGCCAGACATAGTGAGCTGAGGCATACTGCTAGGCCCAGCAGGGCCCAGACCTACAGGAAGATCCTTGCGGTGTGGAGGTGGCAGGAGGTTACTTAGGTAAACTAGTCTTCCTGGAAGACTCCAGGGACATGAAGAAGAGGTGCCAAGACAGAACTCAGGTCAACAAGTTTACATAAAAATGCCCAATTTACAATCTGCTTTGTCATATAGGTATAGTGTTTGCTCCTATGGTCTAAAATGCAGAACTGTTACTTAAAAGGTTCATCAATTTGTAAATTTCACTTACTATTATTAGTATTACTAATTGTACTACTGTAAATAGGATAACATATCTGCCTTAACCACATGTTCTTCCTTGGGTAATATTGAGTAATAATCTTACCAAAGCCCTATACTGATGGGCAGAAGACAGTGCCAAATGGAAACCAATATTCTACTCTCAATCAATAGAGAAGGCAAAATCTTAGGACAAACACAAAGCAAGAATCTCTGACACAGGAGAGATACTTAAATGACAAACTTTTTAGAGAAAGGACATTGCAATCAGTGATACAGCTGCCTATTATCAAACTTTCACAAAAAGATATCATAGAAATCAAAATAATGAGTTCTCTGAAATAACAAATGACAAAATGAAGGAGCAAAATACAATCTCAGGCCCTGAGCCCAACCAGAACAAATCCAGGAGACATCAACAGAGAAAAAATTGGAAGTCACATACCTGAAATCTCTGAAATAATAGCAACTGAAGTAAAGAAACAACTGCAGAAGCATGTAGAGAAAATCAGATCAGAAATAATCTTCCAGGTTAAAAAAAAAAAGAAACGATAACTATAATTAAAGAATTATTAAGTATTTCTAAACAAGGCATTGATTAAAAAATATAGAGGAAAATAGAAAAATGATGGAAACTTGAATGAGAAATATAGGAAAGAAATAGAATGTTTGAAACAGACTCAAAGAGATATACAGGAAATTAAAAACTCCATTAAAAGTTGGCAAAACTGTTTGAATAAAAGTGAGGATAAAAAAAAAGTGAGGATAGACTTTCAGACCTTGAAGACACCATTGAAGCTAGTGAACAGATGAGGAAAGATCTCTTAAAAAAACAAGAATCCAGGAAATAGTCCAACAGCTGGAAGATGATGCAAAGATGAACATAAGACTAATAGGAATCAGTGAAAAAGAAGGGGCCAACACAAGTGACATAAAAAGAATATGGGCAGAAATATTAGCAGAAAACTTCCCAAATATGGGAAAGCAATCTGGCATTGTTTATATATTCTGTGATATATAGAAGTCCAAATAACATCAACCAAAATAAATCTAGACATATAATAATTAAGTTTGCAGAAATTCAGCATAAGAACAGCATACTAACAGCCACTAGAGGAAAAAAAAAAGATCACATTTAAAGGAAAACCCATAAGAATAACAGCAATTTCTCTGCACAAACCATCAAGTCAAGAAGAGCATAGAGCTAAGTACTTCAACAAAACAAATTCCAACCCAGAATGATACAACCTAATATACTCTTTTGAAAATTTGTGGAGTAGGGACCTGGGAGATGGCTCAGTAGGATAAGTGCTTGACTGGCAAACTCAAGAATCTGAGTTCAATCCCCAGTTCCGCAAAAAAAAAAAAAAAAAAAAAGAAAGAAAGAAAAGAAAATTTGTGGAGAAGTAAAATACTTTTGTGACAAAGAACAACTCAAGAAATTAATGATGATCAAATCAACCCTGCACAGAGTACTACAAGATATTCTAGAAAGGAATCAAGGGGTCGGGGAGATGGCTCAGTAGAACAAGTGCTTCGCTGGCAAGTGCAAGAGTCTGAGTTCAATCCCCGGTTCAGCAAAAAAAAAAAAAAAAAAAAAAAAGAAAAACAAGGTGGTTCAATCCACAGCAACATCCCCACATTAAAAAAAAAAGAAAAACAACTACAAAGGGACAGGAAAGGAATCAAAATGAGCACAACTTCAAGAACAAGAAGAGAAACAACCCAATACACAGGGAAAACAATTAGAAACAGGAAAAGTAGGGAACAAACAGCAGGAAAATAACATGACAAACATAAGTGAATACTATCAATTGTGACCACCAATGTAAATGGACTCAATTCACCAATTAAAAGAAATATTTTGGAAGAGTGGATCAAGAAACAAATCCAACAATATGCTGTATACAAGAAACACATTTAACCCCAAAAGAAATTCATAGGCTGAAGGTCACAGAAAGAAAAACAATACTAAATGCTCCAGGAGCTCAGAAAAAGCAGGGGTAGCTATTCTGCTCACAGACAATGTGAACTCTAAACCAAGAATGATAAAATAAGATAAAGAAGGTCACTACATACTAGTTAAGGGAAAATTTCAAGAGGAAGAGATAACAGTCATAAACATGTATGTACCAAATATGGGAGCACCCAACTGTATAAGACAAATTGTAATAGACATGAAAAATCTAAAAACCAATAACACAATCTTAACGAGGGACCTTAACACCCCCTTATCTCAAAAAGATAGGTTAAGCGGATCAAAATTAGCAAAGAGGAAACAGAAGAAATGAACAGATTGCTAGATACGTACAAATTCCGAAAACTGAATCAAGAACATATAAAAACTCTGAATACTTCTCTTCTAGATATTTAACAGTTAAAGTTTGCAGAACAAAATTAGGTAGATAGATGGGCTAAAGAGAAATCCAGGATCTTGGCACAGGCTCTTCAATGTGAGTGAAGACTCAGGACCTTAGAGAACCTCTGCTGTGACATACTGCAACTAAGTGGTGTCCCAAATTTTCTGATCAAGGAAATGGGGCCACAGAAGAAGGTGATCGATGATATATAGGGTGCCTAAGAAGGGTCACCTAGAGAGAAAACATTCTCTTGGACTTCCACAGATAGCAAATTGGTCAAGGAATGGCCATGACTCATCCACATGGCTGACACTGACAAAAGATCCACAAGGTGCTGCACATGGTTCCACAGTAAACCCTGAGGGCATTTGACTGACCTTATCAAATAGCAAGTCACATTTTTAGCTATATAGGTCTTGCTTTAACTTTGTCTTAACCATCCAGCAGAAAAGTGCAATCAAGAGGTATATAAAGTAAAGCTATATTAATATGCTGAGCTGTAAAACGCTCAAGTCAACAACTTCGGGCCATTGCCAGTTGTGCTGATAACTCACTACTATTATGGACTATTGGGCTATATTGGATTATTTTGCTGAATTCAAGTACCTACAATGTTTGGACTGGCCTCAAGTATAAAAAGGTCTTTTAAAGGATTCTCCAAAATACAGCTTCTCTAACAGCAATGTAATATTCATCTCTGACAAAACAAAACAAAACAAAAAAAAGGGTGATATAAATAAAGGACCATTTTGTTGTGGAAAAATATACATGTATAAACAATTTAGTTAGCATAAATGTAGAGATACTTTCTCTTAGTTCAATGAGAAGAAAGGTTCATACTAATATTGTTTAGACAGGATATCATGTCTGCATCTTGTCCTCTGAATAACTACTATGAAAACAACAGTATGCAATGTATTAATTATTGTAACTGTCCTACTAACCTGTTCTGAAACTGTTTCCTTGCTATTTTATCTTTTTTTCTCATTAAAATGAATAAAATTTTTTAAAAACTCTGAATAACCCAATATTAGTCAATAAAGCTTAAAATGTAGTTTAAAAGGAAAACTTACCAACAAAGAAAAGCCCAGGTCCTGATGGATTCAGAGCTGAATTCTAAAAGAAAATTAGAGAAGGTTTAATCCCTATGCTCCTTAAACTCTTCAGTGAAATTGGACAGGAAGCAATAGTCCCAAAATCATTCCTTGAGGCAAGTGTTATACTAATACAAAACTGGAGAAAGGCTCAGTCATAAAAGAGATTACAGGCCAATCTCCCTCATGAACATAGAAGCAAAAATCCTCCATAAAATTCTAGCAAATAGACCTAATAAAAATATGTATCTGAGATTAATACAAACTTCTCAGAGGAAGAAATACAATTAACAAATAAATACATGAAAAAGTTTTCTAAAGCACTGGTCATTCAAGAAATGCAAATCGTGATACCATCTCACCCTAGAAAGAATGGCTGTCACAAAGATATCAACAAATAAGAAATGCTGGAGAGGCTGTGGGAGAAAAGGAACCCTTTTCCACTGTTGGTAGGAAAGCAGAATGTTATAACCACCATGGAAATCAGTGTGGAGACTCAGCAATAAACTAGGACTGGAAATCCCATTCTACCCAGCTCTTCTCCTTCTGAGTATTTTTCCAGAAGAACTGAAAACATCATACCATTATGGTATATGTGCACCCATGTTTATAGCAGCACAATTTGCCGTAGCCAAATCTTAGAAGCAACCCAAATGCCCATCACCTGAGGAATGGATGAAAAAGATAATGGTATTTTTATTCAATGTAGTATTACTCAGCTATAAAGAAAGACAAACATGAGGCTTTATATGCAAGTGGATGCAGGTAGAGGCTATACTCGTAAGTAAGATAAATCAGACAGACACATATAAATATCATATTTTATCTCTAGTGCAAGAACCAGAAAGAATAAATAAAATCTGAAAGGTTCAATAGATATAGAAAAATGGAAAGAAACTGAACATAAGGATTAAACAATGAAGATAAGTGAAAGGAGAAAATATAGGGAAAAAAGGAAGATAAAAAATCAGACAAGTATATATACAGGATAGCCAAGATGATTTTACTAGCAATTTCCGAGAGCTTCTTGAAAATACTAGTGTTTAAAATTTTCACTTTGATTAACTCTATATGCTAATATCTGTAGTCTGAACAACTACATCAAAGACAGCAATGTACAATACAATAATCACAACTGAATACCTCTCATCTCGTTCTTCTAAATGTGTACCATTTCTAATATCTTATCAACTGATTATACTCTCTTTAAGATAAATTAAAAATAAAAAGTAAAAAGGACAAGAGAAATTAAAGTTTTTTGAAAGCAAGCATTAATATTCAATTACTTGTTAAGTCATGCATACCTATATCTGTTAATCTGAGCAACCGATTTGATGATAAAAATATGAAATGCAACAACTATTGTCAATTTGCTATTCTTGTTTTGAAAATCTGTACCATACGACATATTGTTGTATGTTAGTCTGTTTCTGCCTTTGCTTTTTCTATTTGTTTTTGTTTTCATTCTTTCAAATTAAAATAAATTAAATTTAAAACAGTCAAAAGCAAGTCTGTACCATTTGCAATGAAATGATAAAAGTGCCACTTATGACACTAATATATGCATAAATTTCACTTGAAATGCTTTTGCTGTGCTTTAAATCAAAAAGCCATAACTGAATTCCATAGACCAGGTAGGCTTAACAGAAGTATATTTTCTCACAGTTTTAGAGGATAGAGATCCGAGATCCATGATCCAAGTACTGGCAGAGGTAGGCTTTGGGCACAGCTCTTAGAGACCCATGGGTGACTGTTGTACAGTGAAGGTGAGGTGCGGAACATAAAATTCATATTATCTTCTTTAGTAAAATTCTGTATTATTTATACTTTTTCTGTTTTAATACTACTTTGCATTCTCTTTAAAAAATAAAAAGAAGTGCAACATAGAGGTGTGATGGGAAGAAAGCATGAGGGGGAAAGAGAATGCAAACTTGCTGGAGTCATTTCCTATAAAGGCAGTAATCCTGCTGTGAGGGCCCAACCCATGTGTCTTCAGCTAAACTTCACTTGTCTCCCTAAAGCTCCGTCTCCAAATACCCATTGCAGTGAGTGTTATAGTTGAAACATACAGGTATGGTGAGGAGATTATTCAATCCATTTTGGGTGCTGTTTGTTACAGTGCATATAAACCAATACCTCACCACTATGAATGTATTATACTATCCAATCTTTCAATATGTTTTAGTTAATGCGATTTCTAATGGAAATTGACTTTATTTCACTTTAAATGATACAAAGTATATAGCCTTCCTCCATCCTGGACAAAACTGGAGATTTACAAGGTAAGAAAATAGAATATGAATTATTAGTGGGCTCCAGACAAGCAGGGATTAAAATAAGCAAACATATGATGCTTCTACTTAAGGATGCTCTGAATCATTCAAATAAGCAAAGCCAACCATTGGGGCGTTTGGGAGCTGAACCAACCATCTGAAGAGCCAATAAATAAGTTTGACAGTAGGCTGATTCTTAGCATTTGGTGAGTGGGATTTATCATTTATTAGGTTCATTACCAGGATAGCACAGGATAGGTTTCAAACAAAGCACTGTGGGAGGGCCATGGCATAGCTGTCACTCTGGAAGCCAGGCACCTGCACAGGACACAGGGAGCATCTGTCTTCAGAAACTGCCCACCCATGTCTCCAGTGTTGCCTTCCAGCTGAGCAGCGGGCATGGAAAGAGTATGCTTCAGCAGGCCTGAGCAGTCCCATCTGGGCTGGCCAGTCCTTGAATTTTCCTAAGAGCCATTCTGTGGATCAAAGCTGTTGCTAGTACTATTTGCACAATTCTTTGGTTTTCTTCCAGGAAGGAGTTAAGAATCTGAGAGTGTGGGATATTTCCAAGGCACCCGCATGCATCATTGTTCGCCTCTCAAAAGATGCCTCAGCTGAATTGCTCTTGTCAAAGTAAACGCTTCAGTGTCTGGGAAAGAAGTAGCTATATGAACGTGCGCTTCTCTTGTGCCACTGACTCTGTTCTCTTGTGAGTACTTGAGTTCAAGGCTAGAGTCTGCCCTCTGCCCCGGCAGTGCTTCTCTATCACACGGCTTTCTGATTCTAGTTCACTCATTCATAGTTACATTAATAATATAGTGGAGACTTAAGAGTTTCTAAACAGAGTACTTGAGTAAATGTTATTTATTCTAATATACTAGCCATTATTTTTAAAAGAAAACTCTCCTAGCTGCATAAATAGCACTATAGCAACATTGAATATTATATTAAATATTTTATTTCAATTAAATAAAGTGATTCACTTAACTGACAGGCATCTGGGTTTCATGAACATGTCCTTCAGGTCTCTTTAGCACCTTAGAATAGCTCTTTTACCATAATCAATTCAGTGAACCTGGAATTTTTCCTATATTTAGGCACAAGACACAGAATAGAATGAACTTTGGAGTATTCTATAGGCAAAAATGTGACCTCAGTTCTGTAAATGCATATTGAATTATAATTAAATCTCTCTTCTTAGAAAAGAGATCTTATCTGAAAGGTACAATAGATACTATGAAGGGGAAAGAATTTGTTCAATAGGAAGGAAAAATTAGGATGAGGAAAAGGACAAATAAAATAAGGGGAAAATATATTTAGGTACATATGCAGAACGTTTTGGATAATTGCACTACCGATTTGTGCTGGTCTTTTGAAAGGAGCAGTTAATGCAAAAAATTGTTTTGCTTTTTATTCTTCTTCTTATTATTATTTTCTTTCTTTTGAAATTCTTACAACATTTTTGTTATTGTTTGTTTTGTTTTCTCTTTAAACCAGTCTTGCATGCTTATATCTGGTAATCTCAACAACTAATTTAAAGACAACATCATGCAATGCAGCAACCATTGTTGAATTCCTATTACTTTGTTTAGTGAAATTGTGTCTCATTTCTAATGATGCTTTAGTTTTCCATCACTATTTTGTATTCTTTAAAAAATAAAAAAAGACAGATATTGTGAGTGTGGTCCCTAGAACAACAATATGAACACCCAGGAACTTGTTAGAAATACAGGGGGAAGTACACCCTAACCAGAACTGTTACATCAGAAGGTTCGGTTAAGGGATGGTAGTAGCAATCTTCATCTTAGCCATCTCTCCATGTTATTCTGATGAACGCTAGTGTCAGGAGGCCAGCCCTGAACCACAATCTTCCTGTGGGCTGAGGCCACATCTCTTGTGTTTATTAGTGCACCCCCAACACCTTACATTTATCACATGCTCAGTGAATATCCATTAAAGAGATGAATAAATAATCTGTACATTTACTAATATGTAGGTTGGAGAATTATGAAGTCTCATTCAAAATTTGCAAAGAAAACTAGGAGGGATAACAAATACAATGAATGGAAACTCAAGAATCCCAGGTAGTCTTAATGAATGCTTTGGTAAACCTAGAAAGAACAAATTCAACATGCTTAAGTGTTGATTTTTATGTCTGAAGAAAAAAATATAAAAACAAAACCCCCTGCACTTATATGTGCTAGGGAGATTTGACTTGGATGTGATGTATCGATAAAACTGTGTTTTTGTGAGTCAGGAATGGCTATAGGTGGAGAAAAGATGCTAATGAAAGTGCAGGCTGCATTCTAGGGCATAGAACACTCTCTCTTGAAGAACATAGGGCCTTCTTTAATAAATGGTGCTGGAAAACTGGCTTTCCACATGGCGAAGGCTAAAATTAGACCCATGTCTAACACCATACGCTTCACTACAGTCAAAATGAGTCAAATGTTTAAACATTGAAACAGAAACACTAAATATTCTGCAGGACAATGCAGGTAAAAATCTTGAAGAAATAGAGGCACGTAGAATTCATGAAACCAAATCACATAGGAAATATTTCAAAGAATCAACAATGGGATCTCATCTTTTTGAAAAGTTTGTGCACCACAAAGGAAATATCCAACAGAGTGAAAGGAAAACCCACAAAATGGGAAAAAATTATAGCTGACTGTCCCTCAGACAAAGGTCTTCTATTTAGAACATATAAATAATTAAAAATATCAGGCCCCCCAAATTCAAAAACCCAATCAAAAAATGGGCATCTGAGATGCAGATACACTTTTCATATAAAGAAATATAAATGCAAGTAAATATATGAAGAAATGTTCAACATCATTTGTCATTTGAGAAATGCAAATTAAAACAATATTTAGATTCCATGTCACCACAGAAAGAATGGCTAACATCAAGAAGTCAGCCAATAATAAATGCTGGAAGTGTTGTGGAAAAAAAGAAACCCTTCTCCATTGTTGGTGGGAGTGCAGACTGGTAAAACCAGTATAAAAATCAGTGTGGAGATTCCTTAAAAAGCTAGGACTGGAGGTCCCATTCAGTCCATCTGTTCCCTCTCTAGGTACTTTTCCAGAAGCACTGAAAACATCATACCACAACAATATATGTGCACCCATGTTTATAGCAGCCCAGTTTGTCATAGCTAAATCTTGAAACAACCCAAATGCCTGTCAACTGAAGAATAGATAAAGAAGATGCAGTATTTTTACACAATTGAGTATTATCCAACTATAAAATAGGATAAATTTGAGGCTTTTATTGGTAAATGGATATAATTAAAGACCATACCCTTAAATGAAATAAATCAGACTTGCATGTGCAAACATCATATTGTCTCCCTAGTGTGAGAATCTGAAAGATAATGTAAAATCTGAAGGATACAATAAACAATGAGAAAAGGGAATGAACCTATTCAAAAGAAGGAGTTACTGAGTTGAGGAACAGGACAGGAGAGGGAGTGGGAAAAGAGATAGATCTCTGTATGTAAGCAGGAAGGTTTGGACAACTGTACTGTGGACTTCTGCTGGTCTATGGAAAGGAGGAGTTAATGGTTCATTTGTTTTGTCTCCTTTTTTCAACTGTTTGTTCTTTTTCTCTTCTTAATTTCTTATATATTTATTTCTTTTTTTGTTCTTCCAATTTTGCATGCATATATCTGGTAATATGAACAACTAGTTGGAATACAACAATATGCACTACAACAAATATTGTGAAATCCATATTATTTTGTTAAGTGAAATTCTGTATCACTTGTGATTTTTCCATTTTAATACTATTTTATACTCTTTTTAAAAAAATTAAAATAATATATGGCTTATAATGATGCTCTGTCTCTCTTATCCTGGGTGGAATACACTTGAACTATTTAATTCATTTCTAAGAGGAAGACTTACTTAAACAGTAAGAGAGGAATAACTGGGGTGCATGCATTTATCTATTGGTTCAAAAACAAATAAAAATACAAGTGCTAGGAACAGGAAAAGGCTCTGGGGCCACAAGGATGAAAAAAGTATCTGTTGCTTCTGAGGATCTCCCAGGCAACAGAGGACATGCAGCAGAGGACTCCCCTGCTGAGGAGAAGTCTCTGTCACAAGGCAACATAAGCAATGGGAGGGGGCCCAGGCCATCGCCGTGGTGGGTCAGAGAAACCAGGGTCCTCATTTGTGCTTTCAGACACCATTTCAAGAACTGGAAATGCCCAACTTAGGAAAAGCAGATGAAGACCCAGTTGTCATAAAATATCTCAAGTGCTGTCACAGGAAGTGAAGCTGAAATGCTATCTATAAGAACCATCCTTTGTAGCTAGGGCTACTGTGTCTGACTCTAGGACAGGAAGGCTGACATAAGAAGAGCTTTCTCATGGTAAATACTGACAAAGGCTGGCGAGGATTTGTTGGGTGGGGGGTGGGAAGAAAGGGAAGCGAACTAAAGCATACTCAAAAGAACTTCAGGCCTGGAAGGCAGGAATATGTCTTAACTTTTATAGTCAGTCCCCTTTTACCAGAGGTCCTATATCATTTATTGGCATTCTGATTAGGACTGAAGTATGAGTTTGGCTTTAGATTTTTTTTCATTTTATCATAAGAGTAAATAATTTTTAAAGTCTCATAGTTTGTTCTTGATTCAGGAGTCCGAAACTCTATAGGCTGAGGACAAGGGTTCTATGCACGGCAGCCTTCTGGGTAGGAGCAGAGTGGAGAAGGCTGAGCTAGAATGCAAAAAACCCTACAGAGTGGCGAGGAAAAAGTAGCATCTGCAGATGGCTTAGAGACAGGTTTAGTTGGCTCTGACTGCCAGCTTGACAGCAACTAGTAGGAGATAGCTGGAGAACCTTGCATACAGCATGGTGAGACGAAATTAACTGTAGAGGAAGACTGTACTATGGGGAGGATGTGGATGCAGCCATTAAACAGGGCCCAGGGAGGAGGTTCAGAAAACAAAGGAGAGAAAGGGCAGTGCCTGGCACACTGACAAGTGGGGCTTGAGCAGACAGTCACTCACGGTCTCTGTGTTTGAAAGAAAGATACAAAATTGTTCCACCACTGCAGATCCATGGCACTGAGAGACTGAGATGCCACTGGTAGAACAGAGGAGTCAGAGGGATGCTCAGGAATTCTGAACAAGGGTGTCCCAAGGGCCCACAAGAAATTCCAGGCCACCCCATGCTGGGGAATTTCTGCTCCCATGAAGACCTTACTGGAGGGAAGGACCCTGCACAGGCCCTGCACCTGCAGTTATGGCCTGAGGGGTAGCTTTTCTACCACTGCACTTCCGTGACCTGAGAGGTCATTCAATCCCCTTTGTCTCACTTTGTGTTGATTCCTTCACGTTGTGTACAATAAAATATCTTTTTGATTTTGTCATAATATTGTAGATAGCTAAGCCAGGTAAAAATATTATAGGCAGTCAAACAGGGCTGAGCCCTCAGGGGAGTCAGTGCAGTGGGTGGACACACATTGAAACTGTGGCTGGAGGTTCCGCCATTGGAAGCCAGGCCTCAGGATAAAGCCAAAATGACCAGGCCTACATGCCTCCCTACGAGACGAGCCATGGATTGGAAATTGTGCTCACAAAGTAGACACCGGACACGCTGGTGCATGGCAGGGACCCTGCGAGTCCTCTTTTCCTGAAAAGGTCTTTGTTTTATTTCCAGGTACATTGCTATATGACCTGCTTCCCCCTTAGGTCAATATTACCTAAGCAGTGAAACTCGTAATCTCAGGGGTTGATCATAGTTTTGTCGCATGTTGTATGCACCTGGTGATTTTGCACAGATCTTCTGATTTTACTCCATAAAACTTTCTCTATAAAGTAGGGTCCATGCCAACCCATTTTTTATGTCACCTCCTGTCTCTCAGAAGGTATCTCTGTCCCTCAGTAAATATTTCCCTTATAATCATTCTTCTGTTTAGGGACATAAACCTGGTGTGTCTGACATCTGACAGGTTGAAAGCTACATTTATTTCTCCTATGTCAGTAATATCATTGTGGCTTGATTTCAGCAAATCATACACTGATTTTCACATAAATATAAGTAATAATATAAAGAGGCAAAGAAAAGACAGACAATGGGAAATAAGGACATAGATTTTTAGTAGGTGTGAAAAAGGATCTTAAGATAGAGGGAGAGGAAAGGGAGAGAGAAGGGAGGTAAATGAAGGAATAAAAAGCATTAAGATGCTGTGTACATGTTTCACTCTCCACAGTGAATAGAATCACTACACCCTACAAACATGTACTAATGAGCACAAGGATGGAAAAATGACAACCACAACAAAACAAAGGCTCTGTTTTGCTGTAGTAGGATGCCCAAACATCTGATTATCTCTCTGTTGTGATCTTCCCAACCACGGGTGGTCACTGGCAAGAGTAGGTCTGTATAGAATATGTCACATATAAGAAAATGGTAGAATTTCCTGGTACTTCAATTGTTTCCACTATGCTTTGAAAGAACTACCAATAAGTTCAATGTTCTGTCATCCATCTCTTATTACAAATCCTTGTCTCCTAAAGCATTTATCAAGTAATTAAGGGGACAACCCACCCAGGCCCCCCTCCTGTCCCTCTCTCGGACAGGAGCTTTCTTTCCCTCAATAAATATATTCTGCTCATAAAAAAATAAGTAATTAAAGAATAAAAACTTGTAAAATAATCCAAAAATAGTAAGAGCATTTTAAAACTTTAAACCATACATACATATACGTAAGGACAATTTCATAAAGTTTTTTTTTCCCCCCCTCGGAACCAGGGATTGAACTCAGGTCCTTGCGCTTGCCAGGAAAGCGCTTATTCCACTGAGCCATCTCCCTGGCCCCTCATAAAGTTTTTATCTCAATATTTTGTTTCTTTGGTTCTTTCTGTGTGATTGATCATTCTTTTAAATAAACTGCCATTTTTCTAACCAAATTCACTGATGGTAGAAGTAAGAATGTTCCTTGGTAGTGTTAAGAGTACATGTTCTTATTTGCTTACTTACATATTTTTTATTTCTATATAATTATTTACAGTGCTGAACTAATTACACCATAATTGACAGTGCTGAACTACCTTCCTAGTGTCGTTAGACTAATGATAGATAAAGTCTACCACTTGGAAATAATAAATTCTTAATTTATATTCCATGTTTTATTTTCTCAATACAATATCTCATAAAGCTGCATACTTAATTTTAATAAATAAAATTTAGTAACTTATGTGTACATAATAAGATAATTGTAAAGATTGTATTTTTTCTTCATTTTTCTTTTATTACTGACCTGGTGATATATATTTGATTGTGCTCTTGAAGAACACCACCTTCACACTGAGTTCTATATTTTAATACCTTGTCTCCAAACGTGCTAAAGCACCCATTTTCAGGTTCTTCTGCTGCATGTGGGTGGGGCTCTTAAGGCAGACACATTCCCTCCAGTTGTGCCTTGTTTTCTTTTTTGCTTTTTTGTTCCCGATGGTGACCCCATTCTGACTGAAACTGCTGCTCAGAGAAGCACGGACTGGCATGATCAACCCTGAGAAAATAAAGCTGCTGTCTCTTAATCATCTGGCAGTAGCCAAAGTTTCTAAAATTAAAGAAACAAATAAATCAAGCAAATAAAACCCAGGGGCTATTTATATTTGGAAACAACTTCTTTTAAAAGTGTGAATGCAGCGTCACTGTTTTTAAATTGACCTTTCTCTATAATCCGAGTACATTTAGTCGTAAAAAAAAAAATGAGAACATGGCAGTTGGGCCATGCAGTAACCGTGGAGAAAGGACTCTTCACCCCTGGTGACCTTTCTGATTTGTCAGCTCTTTTTTTTTAATATTTATTTATTTATTTATTTATTCATTCTCCATGAGGTATGAGAGAAGAAAAAGTTCTCTCCAAAGAAGGCAAGCAAATTAAAGATGATAAATTATTTTGTCAGAGAGGAAGCCCAAACAAGAAACATCACCACAGAATGACCAGATGGTCTAGGACACTACCCGGAACAGACCCAGGAAACCACAGCTGTTTATGAATGTGTCTGTGGACACATGCTCACTTTGAATGGAAACCTATTTCAGTGAACCAGCGAGACCATTTAATTGAAGTTTCATAGGAACGCAGCAGAAATTTAATAATAGAACAAAACTTTAAAGAACGATCAGCTTTCGGCTCAGCACGCACCCTGGCTCTTTGAATGTATTTTTATTGCATACTCGTTGGAGCTAATCATAACCAAATGTTTGAGTACGAACTTCACGTGTTTGGTCCCAACATCATATTTGCATCCCGTGTGGTGAAGAGCTTTGCCCTCAGCATCTTATTGCTCCCGCGCGTGTGGGTGAGTGGACAGGACGCAGATTCTGTGGAAATTGATGGGGCTTGGAGCTACATCACGATTCCTAGGGAGCAACTTAGACCCACAGGAAGCTTTCAGCTTCCCCTCTGAAATAATAAAGTACCCTCATCTGCCATATGAAACAAGGCCACCTGTTCTTTCTCAGAACTCACAAAGTTCTTTAAAACAGAGCTGCCATGGTAGTAAAACAGGCAAGGATCTCTTCCCTTGGGGCCTGGTTGCACTCTGCATATGCATAGTTCTATGCCATAATCAGGCAATTCTAGAACATGAAGTATAGCTGAAGGCCCTTTTGGTACAGGGTCTTCCTACACAGCTCAGACACATAGTGATGCTCCTATCTCAGCCTCCGCAGCAATGGGATTGCAGGATGGGCCACCACTCCCGGCTTTGGGGCCTCCACTTCCGGGAGCGGCAGGGCATGGCATGTGGCACCAGGGATCAAACCCTATTTCTTCTGTTTGCCAGGCAGGTGCTTAGACTGCTGAACTATCTCCCCCGCCCTGATGGCCCTTTGGTTGGAGTCTGTGTTTCTAGCCAGGTAAATTCCAAGTGATATGGTAGAGATAGCTATCAACACAGTAGCTGTACCAGTGGCACAAGCTACTTTTACTCAAGCTGCTTGCCTGTGAGGGCACTATCACATAACATTTCAGTGTGTGCTGTGGCAGTGCTTGCGTTTTTCGCTGACACACTGATGTGACTTCTAGTGCATTCTAATAGGACAAAACATCGATAGAGTAGAAAAGTGTAATGAGCTATCACTTGAGATTGTCTCCTACCTTGAGATGACTTTTGGTGTTTTTGTTAGCCATGGTTCCTCAACTATAACATGCATTTGTGTGTTGGTGTTTGCTAATCTTCCACGTAGTATGCATGGTTAACCTCTTACCTTAAAAGTATCTCCATCATTTTCCTGCTCAATGAAAATATTTTCTCCAAGAATTTCAACCAACTGGTAATTACTTTTGGCATGGACATTTTTTCAAATTTAAACACTGAGTAATTGCATACATATTGTCTGGAGGACGCACAGTTTGGACAGCAGCTGTTTCTATCTGAGGTTCTCCAAGTTACAAAGCTGACTCTTCATAGCCAATGTTTGATGAAATAATATTAATTCATTATCTCAAAAATATGTCTACTGCATACAAGGGCTTCAATGATAGAGTTTAAACTTCAGGGTTTTTTTTTTGTGTTTTGGACAGGGTCTACAGAGTCTACAGGGTCTCATTACATAGATTGGACTCATAGTGATTCTCCTGTTTACAGCCTCCCAAGTGCTGGGATTATAGGTGCGCGCCGCCACTCCCAATCTCAATGGCCATCTCAGTGTGCCCCAGGGATGGGGCTGGCACGGCATGCCCAGGGATCAAACTCCCAGCCCCTACCTCTGCCTAAGCAGGGACTTTAATCCACTGAGCTACTTGGCTGGCCCTAAACTTCAAATTTTAAATAAACTTCCATAGTTTTGGAAAGGAACTTTGTGCACCAATTCTAAAGAGTTTTCTTAGACTCATTCATATTTGAGTTCTCCATGTTTCTTGGGGTACATTTTCCTGTTAAAACCATGATATCTGTTTCCTATAGCATACAGGGTACCTGTAGCATGTCTTTTTTTTCTTTGTTTTACAAATTTGCTAGATAAGTTTATCTTTCCTTTCCTGATGACTGAAAACCAACACTATTAACTTTGCTAAGCCATGCTCACTTACAGCCTTTATTGTGCTGGAGGAAAATTTGGCCATTGGGTTAGAGCTTCTTCGGGTCCTCAGCTTGCTTGGCTGTGAGTACTGATCCAGCAGTGCTAGCCCCATGCAGTGCTGATTCTTTCACGTCACTAAGTTGTTTGCGCACCAAGGGTGAGCAGGGCATAGCAGAGCTGTTTGTGTGGACTCTTGCCGAGTGCCCATCAGGCTATCCTGCGCCCTTCTAGGCTGGGGCACCATTGTCCCAGTTGATACTGGGAGCATCAATCAATGCAGCAGATTTTTGTTAACAATTTTCTATAGTCCTTGAAGTCCTATAAGAGCCATGACCACTGTTCTCTTCTTAAACCTTTGATATTTTTAATTCCACCTCAAACTCATTTTCTTACAAAGGTCATTTAAGTATGTTTGCCCCTTTTGATGACTACTGAGGCCAAAGCATTCTTAATGGAGAAGTGAAAATAACTTTCTCAATCATCTGGCTATTTTTTCAACATGATGCTAAACATCTGGATACTTGGGATACCTCCAGATGATTGACTGACTTTTTATTTTCATCCAACATGATTTCTGGCATCACAGAACAGCAGCATCAGGTTTAGTTTATAGGGTGGCCCTATGCCAATGACTAGCCCGGCGCTACCCACAGGAGCTGCCTATCTGACAAGAAGCTTCTGCTATGCCTCACCTCTTTGTTCTCGTCCCTCAGAGAGTTGTAGAGGGCTGTGTGGGGTGAGTGATAATGAGAGGTGAGATCGGAGGAGAGCCTGGATCTTGAAAAGTCTTTGAAAGTGCATTAGGAAGCTCAGAAAACCATGGAGCACTCTCATCAGGAACCTATGTGTTCACATTTGCTTTTAGAAACACACACTCTGGTCAAAGATTAGCAAAGTGATTGAGTCAAAGTCTCTACAGGCAGTACTGAACCTATAAAAAATCCATTGTAGTAATGCAGGTGAGAATCCAAGGTGGAAGCAGTGACAGAGCGGTGACAGAGCAGTGACAGAGCAGTGACAGAGAGGAGGTGAAAATTTTTGAGCACTTCCGGGAGTGATCGGAAATGTACGTCAGTAAAGTAAATCACTATGCAGAACTACGCAGGGCTATATAGGACAAGAAGAAGAAGGAGGGAGTGACTGGGCAAAAGGTGTATAATGCACAGGAAATCTAAGGGCTTGCACAGAGGTAGTGGTAATGGGAATGGCAGAGGAAATGAAGATGAGAAAGTTGGAAAGTCAGAGATTCAGCATGGCCTTGCGTAGAGTAAGGAGAAAGATATTCTCTAAGATGATGCAGCGTCAAGACACAGTGATTTAAAAGATGACGCCAGGGCTGGTCAAATGGCTCAGCAGATTACAGAGCCTGCTTAGGCAGACACAGGGGCCGGGAGCTGGATCCCTGGGCCTGCCGTGACGGCCCTGCCCCTGGGGCGCACTGAGATGGTGATTGAGACCACCGTGATGGCGCGCTCCTGTAATCCCAGCACTTGGGAGGCTGTAAACAAGAGGATCACTACAAGTCTGATCTATGCCACAAGACTCTGGAGATCCTGTAGACCCTGTCCTAAATACAAGAAAGAAGAAAGAAAGAAAGAGAAAGAAAGAAAGAAAGAAAGAAAGAAAGAAAGAAAGAAAGAAAGAAAGAAAGAAAGAAAGAAAGAAAGAAAATGCTGATGAAACAAATAGAGATATTAGGAAGTTTAGCTTTGATGGAGAAGAGAATTCTCTCTGAGAAATCATTGACATCTAAACACAGCTCAGTGGAAGTAAAAGATGGGGGCTTAAAAAATTGCATTTAAAGCTTAGGTACAATGCTGCCACAAGGCATTCAGATCTGAAGCTAGAAAAGTAAGTAAATAGGTCAAGGAGCAAAGAGGGAAAAGGGCACTTAGACAAGTCATGAAATATAGAAGCACTCATCCTCAAGAAAGACATTAAAAGAACAGAAATGGCAGTGACCATGGAGTGCACAGGGCACAGCCCTCCTCTCTTTCTCTCTGCCACGTGCACGGCCCAGGCCCAAGACCCTTCACAACCCTCCTGCTCCCCTGAGCTCCCAGCTTGCAAAACGAAAGGAGAACCTACAATGGCAATGAAAGAAGTTTTCCTCTCAGGCATCTGCAGGCACTGGATCTTTAGAGGTCATTCCTTCAGCAATGATTTGGAAAACAGTTGGAGCTCCTCCACTCATTTCTAGCCATGATTCATGCTGAAGGAGAAAAATTCCCCACTTTACTCTTAACCTCTAATTCCTGTGTCTATCTGTTTCCTTCACTTTGCAGTGTCTCCATCTTGGTTGCTTAAATCGTACATCCATCCAGTTGCTGCCCTCTAACACTCCAGTTTCAGTGCCTGGATCGCTGGCTTTGACTCTGAATGAAGGGCCCGTGGCCTTGATGACTGACAGGGCCACACTGTCCATGCTCATCCCTATCAGCAACTTCCCTTATCTGTGACCCTCTTCCGATTTCCAGTAGCCACTGGTGCATTCCATTTAGGGTGCACAATTCAAATCTTTAGTTTGAAAACATTTCCTCCAGGCCCCAAGGGTCAAGCAAAGTTCAAGAAGACAATGATTAGCAAAATGCCACAGAAAGGCTGAGAAAGAGCATAGAGAAAGGATTCTTGGTAATGAATAGTGGGTGTGGAAAGACACCAGACTATTGGGAGCAGGAGACCACGAAGAGATGAGGAAGAATGAGCTGTTGCATCACACAAATCCAGTTTGTGTGAGCAAATGCTTCCTTAAAGGGAATTTTCTCAGCATCTAATTTAATATTTTGTATAAAAGATACTATAAAGCAAATTTCAGACGTAGGTGTATTCACTCCTCATTGCTAGCGGGGCTCTCAGAGTCACTGTGTAGTCAGTGCCCAGGGCAGCCTGTGTACTTTTAGCAAGAAAAGTGCCCTAGTCTTTAGTTGCTAACTTTTCATTGCTCTTCACATCCAAGTACATTTCAGAAAATGATTTTTGTTGGTGTCAAGTACTCCCCAGATGCTGCCACCAGACTCGTAGCTCAAGCACCAATATAGAAGAAAGTCAAATACAGCTATGAAAAAATAAAATGAATTTATGGCAGACTGTATTCAATAAACAAGAAACCAAGCTAGAATTCCTCTTCCCTCTGAAAGCACTGACACCAATACTACAGACCTGGAAAGGGCGAGTCTGAGAAGCCTGCTTCCTCCCACACTGGCATCCTGGAACGTGGAAGCACGGTTGGAGGGCAAAATCAAACTCAACGAGAAAGTTTGAAGCCAGCACTCGCAGTGTCCATGGGAGGTTCTTCGCTACTTCTAGCTGCCTTTGGATCTGTAAAAAGACAGTGTTTCCCTGCCGACACTCAGCGTTGGTGCCATCACCTATGTGATGGTCTAGGGTGAGAGATAGGATCATAGCTACTGTCCAAGCTGACAGCCAGGGGGCTTGAACTCATAAAATCAGCATCTTAGCCTGAGTGGTTTAGAAGGCGAGTCATTGTGCAAGGCCTGTTGGGCTGTTGGGAGCACTGACTATTTGTTGTCAGCCCTATGTCCTGTTTGCTTTCCTTACTTGAGGGAAGAGCCTTGGTTTTTTTCAGGGGTCCACCCAGGCTCCACAGGGCTTGGTGGAGGAAGACCCTCCCCAGGAGGAAATCCTGGTTTGTGTCATTGCAGTAAATCTTCTCCTTGCTAGGAATGAGCTTACTGCAGGTTACAAGATCCACATTTAGCCAAAGAAGATAAATGAAGGTCTGCTGTTTCCCAGTCTGTGCTTGGCTGTGGACCCTGCAGTACCTAGATGTGACGCATCGTCCAACCATGAGGACAGTTGGCCTGGAGACACATCTACAAATGTCCAAACAGGGGACAAAGGACTCTGCATTCCTGATAAACCCAGGTTCATTGTAACCCATCTTCCCTGAGGAAGGCTCCTTCTTGGAGATAATGTATTTGGCTCTTATTTATTGAGTCAGATAGTTGTGAGCTGCGAGGATAAGCATCTTAACTTTTTTCTGAGCCTATCATTTCAACATGTTATCTTTTTTTTTTTTTTTTTTTTTCAGTACTGGGGATTGAACTCAGGACCCTGTGCTTGCCATCAACATGTTATGTAAAGAGAACCTTTGGCCAAAGTGTTGTTTACAGAATCTAGTATTCTATAGTGTTCAAAAACAGAAATTATAAGTAAGAAGAGATTTTACTGTTGTCTATAAAGGAAACAAGAGCTGTGTTCTGAGTAGCACTTCCTTAAAAATCACCTCAAATAATAATTTCAGTGTTGCTTCTCCCATTGTGTGTCAGGAAAATGCTGGGGTCCTACATACAGTTTTCATTTCCTTTACTGATATTAAGTAGTAGATAATAATATCCCCAGTTTTCAAGTGAGGGTCACAGACACTAAGGAATTTGTATAAACATACAACAATGAATACAGCAGGGATAAAAATCCATAACAGTTGCTTTACACCTACAATAATTTGTATTTCAGGTGTTTTAATATAATACTTTATGTGCACAGCATTAAATTATTAATCTTGACATCACTTTTTAAGCAACTCTTGTAACTGTCACTTCCTTCCAGAGTGAAAGCTGAAGCTGAGAGAATGTCAGCAGTTTTCCTAGCATCAGATAACAGGGAAGTGTCCACGTGCAGGAGCATCACTGGATGTGTCCTCACAGCCCGGACAGTTGTGCATCCTCATGCCCAGACTGGCAAAGCAAAAGACAACTTATGTCTCTCCATCCATAACTTGCGTTTCCCCGCTAGGTATGGTAAGAACGTCAAAACACAGTTTGACCATTTTCTCTGTTCCCAGACCCAGAGTGAAACTAAATCTCAAATCATCTTCTTGATTGCATGAATGAAGCAGGCATCCACTCTGGTCTGGCAAAGGAGGACCAGATGGATTGCTCTCTCTCTGATTCCAGAAATTCTTCTATTGTGTCATGAAGAACTACAGAGTGATAGTGGGTGGAAGCTACCGGTGTCAATGCACGCATAGAGCTAGAGCCCAAGCACAACCAGCCAGAGTGATACAGGTGAGAACTTGTCCCTGGGTAGCTGATGGAAAAGCTAAGTGTGACTGGGCATTAAAAGTTACCGAGAATGGGAGAATATCAGAAATATATCCAAAGTAGATGCCAAGGGCAAAGGGCAAAGAATAAGATATTATAAGCCTGTTCTTGGCCCTGCTAAAGTTTTTTTCTGGTTGCTATTTTTTATACATTGTGTGGATGAATTTTTGCCCTTTTCTTCATTCAAAAACATTTCGTAGGAGGTCAATTCTGGTTTTCATTGCTAGGATTTAGAGCTGCACCCCTTAACTCCTTCACATCATACCTGGGGACAGTCCCAGTCCTTATTCTGATCTCCAGATTG
This sequence comes from Octodon degus, assembly GCF_000260255.1. Classification (NCBI taxonomy): domain Eukaryota; kingdom Metazoa; phylum Chordata; class Mammalia; order Rodentia; family Octodontidae; genus Octodon; species Octodon degus. Next base: position 16,975,299 of record NW_004524593.1, read on the forward strand.
CT
>NW_004524593.1:16976641-16979185 GCF_000260255.1 Octodon degus
GGCCTCTGGTTGAACACATGTGGTCCCAGAGTGTTGCTTCCCATGCACAGCCTCTCCTAGCCAGGCCACGCTTTTCCTGGATGTTTTCTTGGCTGGCTCAGCCCCTCATTGATGTAGATCCACGCATAGGTGTCACTGTGTCCGTCACTACCTTCTCACTCTTGTTTGTTTTAGTACTTCTTTATTATATACTTATCTACACATTTCTGTTTATTATACTTACCTACCATGGCTCCTTTTAATGTAAGGGCTTTGTTTTGTCCTGGATGATATCCTTAACCTTATAGCAGTGAGCAGCACAAAGACCTCAACAGCTATTCCTTTTTAAAAAGGGGGAAAAGTTGATGCTAATGGGTATAACAGGAAATCTAGGGTACTGCAGAAGCTGCTGCCTAGAGGTTTCCAGTCCAGCATTTGCCATTTAATATAAGCTAAAGGGTTTAATAACATTTGTATTTAAATAAACACTCTCCTATTACATAGATATGGTAGATATGAGTAAACCCCAACATTGTCTTTTCTATTTTTACATCAGACTACAGTTTTAACAATAATAAACACAGCTAAAAATTAGCTGCTGTAGCAGTTTAAACAATCTGAAGGTATTGTCTGGATTATTGGTGTGAAAATTTCTGTCTAGTTCTTATTTGATACCACTGGTAGGTAAAGTAGTTACCTTGTAACTACCTGCGTTCCTTGTAACACAGACACCTGCATGCACTAAGAATATAGTAGGGTAGCACTAGCGAAAGCCTGGAGCAGGCAAGTAGGGGTTTCTGTAACTGATTTCACATCACACCTGAAATCAACTTAAAGGGTTTTGCAAAAGCCTTGGCATTTGGAAATGTGAGTTGCGTGAGCAACTTTTACTCAAGACAATAAAGCACATTCCACTTTTTCTGAACAGAGGACTGTCTTAAAACTTGGTGCCAAAAGAATATGTTCGACTCTGGAAATGGGCATTCCACACATTCGTCAGGAACACTTGTTGGCAAGTGTAAGCTAACGGTGCAAACGCACATGTGTCTGCGTGGTTGATGGCTGGGAAACCACACTGGTTATATATGGAAAGTGCTGTAAAATTGGATGTATTTATAGAAATGGCCATGAAACACGCAGTTATTTTTAACAAGAAAGAGTTGAGGTTGCTAGAGCCAGGGCATAAACTGTCTTACAAGTGAAATGATTGAGGGCAATGCAGCCCACACTCTCAAGACCCCCGATAGCCCCACAGCTGTGTTCACTATGCAGAGGGGCAGTCTACAACGCTGATCTAAGGAGTGGGCCTTCACCTAGGAAACAGCGCACGCTGCCAGAGAAGAACGAGGGGCCAGTGCCTGTGGAAAAAACGAGGTGTGCTTGAGAAATCAGCCACACAGCAGAAAGCCTGCTGGAGCACATGTGGCTCTGTAGAACTCATGGTGTAATAGGTGTAAACGCATCTTCAGTGGTGCCCGCCGGGTCTTTGTATTAAGGAAAGCTTTCAGCTGATTACTATACAAGAAAGAGAACCAGTGAGTTCTTGCACTCTAATTGCTTCCAAAGCATGTGAAGTGCTGAAATGTAGAAGATATTTAAAAATCTCACAGTCTGAGGTGTTATATTATGAAGCTCTAAATAGACACCCACTGTATTATTTCTGTAGATATGTGCAGCTATAAGCAAAGTTATAGAAGCTCAAAGGCTAAGAAGGTCACTATAACTAGAAAAGTTTTATCGTCTTAGAGATTAGAGATTTTGATTTGGACTCCAAAGCCATGTAGGATCCGAAGAATATACAAAGGGAGATTTCATGGGGTAGTAATAAACAATGATTGTGGCAATGTAGAGAGATATTAATCTGAATGAGAAGGTTGGAGCAGAATTATGCGGGAGTTTTGGCCTAAAGGAAAAATGGGTGACCCAATTTTTTTTTGTCTAGATTGTGTCTCCAAAACTAAAAGATGTTGAGAGGCAACAGACACCGAGTACCTGACAAGTGCACAACCAAAATCCAAATCTGAATTGAGCTTCTCATGACACCACTGTTACAGAGGGGTCACCAAGTTCCAAGACACTAAATTTAAATCAAAGGGAGAAGTTGGGTCTTCAAGTAGCTGCAGAGTTGGAGTTCTCACTTACTAAATTCTGACACAGAAACAACTTGGAAGTCATCCCTCCTGACAGCTCAAGAAAGGCTCAACAAGGATTTAATCAAAGGATTTTCTTGAACCTAACAGACATATATCTCCAGGTAAACTTCCACCCCAAAATCTAGAGAGAAAAGAAAATATAGAAAGCCACAGCTGAGATGTGGCTATCTGGAGCAAAGGCTGCTGGAGCTAGAAACAGGAAAACACAACCGATCTTTCTGTCAAGTTGCTAAAGGCTCAGAATGAGAATTCAGTATGAGAAGCAAAAGCTCCTGGAGACTATAGTCATGGAGGAGCAAGATTTAATCAAAACACTAAAGAATGGAAGGTGTCCTGTCTCCCACAGTTTGGCACCATATGAATGGGCTCCACCATAGCAGCAGTGAACTATGGCACCATATGAATGGGCTCC
>NW_004524593.1:16980194-17001569 GCF_000260255.1 Octodon degus
GTAGCAGCAGTGAACTATGGCACCATATGAATGGGCTCCTCTGTAGCAGCAGTGAACTATGGCACCATATGAGTGGGCTCCTCTGTAGCAGCAGTGAACTATAGCTGAAAGAGCAGCACAGTGCCACCCACATTTAGGAAACAGCCTCAGCAAGCTTGAGGACAACAGAGAATACAAAAATAATGCCAGTAAATAATTACAGTGACCCAAGTGTAGCCAGGTAAACCCAAAACTTCACATGAAAAGATTACTTACCTCATTTTAAATTACCTGACAAGTCAAACCCAATTTCTGGTAAATAATTAGAATAACTGCATGCTAAAGGACAAGAGAATAAGAAATAATGTTTGAAGAGGCAAAGGAATCATGAAGCACAAATTCAGATATGAAAAGATTTGGAATTATCAGACAGAGTATTTAAGATAATTATGATTAGTATGTCCAGGGCTTGAGTGGAAAAGCAGACTTTAGGTAGTTGCCATCCAGAGAGATGGAACCTAAACAAAAAGTCAGAGGAAATGCTGTAAATAAAAAAAAAAAAAAAACCAATGTAGCCAAAATAAATGATGATTTTGATGGCTTATTGATATAAAAGACACCACAGAGGAAAGAATCAGTGATCTTGGAATTAGGTAAGTAGAAACTTCCCAAATTTAAATACAAAGAAAACAAAAGTATTATCGAATGTGTCTAGTTGTCCCCTCAAAGCCTCATGTAGTCACTAGGGGAGCTTCTAGACTTTGTGGTTAATTCATGATCCAATATTGGGCTTATGGGTGGGGATGCTACACCCACCCGGGGGCAGATAGCTTGAATACAATATAAGGGAGAAAGAGAGGCTTGCCAGCTGCTGCAGCCGCAACGCCTCCTTGTGCTCTCTGCTGTCTTCAGCTGCCGTGAGCTGCTGCCCTCTCTGCCTTGGAGCAAGCCAAGTATGGTGTGAAACCTCCACTAACTGTGAGCTGAATAAGCCTTTTCTTCCTTAACTTTGAATATCAAGTATTTTTTTGTCCACAAGGAGAGAAAAGTAACCCAAACAAAAGGGGAATCAAAGAACTACAGAGTATGTGTATTTACTTCTGAAACAATGTGTAAAGGAGATCCTACTGTCTTCATCTTACTGATGTTGTTACGAAGGTTCCACTGGCTTTATCCTCATAGTCTGAGAATTGCCAAAATAAGATAAACAGACAGAGAATGAAGTCTCAAGTCCCAATGTAGGAGAAAGCAAGAAGTGATGGGGGAATTTAATGAACTCACTGATAAAATTCTAAATCAAATGGACAATAAATCCTGTGACAGACTAAAAAGACCAAGATTGTGGATTGCCTCCATTTTATCCCAAATAGTGTGTAAGAAGATTTATGATGAGAAGATGAAGATCAAAGTGAACATGTTAGGTAGGATGAAAAAGTGGAAAGGCTCGATCACCAAGATGAGCCACAAGGAGTGGGAACTGGAGGCGTAACTGAATCGGACACATTTGATAGGTCAGAAGAATAGGGGACTGAGTGAGTACTCGAAGGCCTTTGCTGCGCCGCAAACGTAAGGATGAACTAAGCCATTGCTGTTGCTGTGGCTCCTCTGCTACTTGAGATGCTGAGCCTTAAAGCAACCTGAGCCTTTATCAATGAACAAGGTGCATCCGTCTATCTCCAGGAGAGGAGAACACACGATGCAAAAGACACATGGAGTCAGCACAACTACTTGGTCCACCCATGGATCTTAGAGTCCAACTGAAAACAGTCTCTCTAGTCAGCCTGCCACCAACACCAATAATTGTTATTTGCTGACACCCTATTGTGTTCCTGGTCAAACTCTTCGCATCTTAAGAAATTCAGTAACAAGGAGAAGATGGCTTGGTCTTGCCTTCAAGGAAAGCACATACTAATGAAAACATTTCCTTTTGATTTGGAGCCAATTGCTAAACTTGTATGTTTGAACACATGGGTATCTTTTCTTTAGTAAGCAAAGCACAAAAACAGAGACCAAGGAGCACTTTCCAAAGCATGAAATCTGTTGTTGTTATTATCTGGCTTTCCAGAAACATCTGGAATTTGAGTTCCAGTTTTCATTATTCTGGAAAGCAACAAGCTGCCCCCAACATTCACCTCTAGTTGACCTTATTGTAACAAAGTTTAAAGGATCCCCACGTTTGGCTGTGGAAATGACATCCAAGACATTCTTTGTATCACCTCAAAGTCTTCATTGTCTAGAATCCTTCTTCCTTGGAAATGAGATGGAAGTGACAGCCAGGATGTAACTTCATGGTACCCACTCAAATGCTTTAGTTTTGTTTACTTCCTGTGCTGTTATTGAACTTATTTTCCTAAGGTTAAGCTCTTCAGTATTGCCACATAGCTTGTAAGTGTTTACTTAAAATAGCATTTAATCCCATTGCTGGTATCAACTAATCTAGGGCAAAAAAGGAAGAAGACTGTAATTAGATCAATTTCATATTTATGTTAGTTTGCATTTTATTAAATTCTTTAAGAATAGAACTTTGAGTTTCTTTTTAATTTACTCCTCCTGGATGTGTACAAATCTCACTGATCAAAAGTTGAACTAGTTCAGTACTCCAGTAAATTACACAAAATGTCATCTCCTAGATAAATTTTCCAGTGACTCAGATGATCACTGTTGTGACATTAGACGAGGTGAAGCAACAGGAAGGTGGATATTGGGACACACTTTCTAGGGTATGGAGTGTCCTTTTTCACCCAGTGGCTGTTTGGAGAGTGTCTAAGGGGAGGGGAGAGAGTAGAAATGTGAATGCGCAAGTGAGAATGTGTGAGGAGTATGAGAAGGCTTCTTGGGGAGAGACTTTGTCACCTCCGACAGGCACAAGGTAGGTACAGTTGGGGACAGAATCCAGTGGGAATACAACAAATGCAGCTGATATAATCAGCTGAGTTCTGAGCCTCGCTAAGCTGCTCTTGCATTGTAAGAGCCCTGGTGAGGAAGAACTGGGGACTACCGTGCACTTTAGACAGAGACGCTGAAGCAGAGAATCAGGTGGAGACAGTTTTGCTTTATGTTCCTTTTTTAAAAAATTTTTAAGCAGCTTTGTTGAGATATGACTGGTGTGAAATAAACTCTACAAATTCAAATTGTACTATTGGACATTGATTTATGTATACATGCCTGAAGCCATCGCCACAATCAAGATAATTAACACAGCCACCATCAACAAATGGGATTGTTCTCAGCTTTCCTCCCACCCTGTCCCCACGCAAGCCTTCCATCCGCTTTCTCCTACTATTGAAGTTCCAGAATTCTGTACAACTGGACTCATCACATGCATCACTTTTATTTGTCTGATTCCCTCCTCAGCATACTTGTTTGAAGACATTGGTTTAGTGCATGCAGCTTTCATTTTGTTGATGAATAATATTCTAAGGCACAATACAACATGATTTGCTTGTCTAGTTACTTGATTTGCTTCCTGGTTTAAAAAGAATAAATGTTATGAGCACCTGTGTATGCGTGAGTATGTGGACAGGTGCTACCACTATCTTTGGGTATGGATCTTGGGTGGAATGCCCAATATATGAAGCCATAACTAGACATTTAACTCTATGAGCACTCCAGTGGCTCCACGGCCTCACCAAACCTTAGGATTATTACTCCTTCTCATCTTTGTTTTTCTAACAGATATGTAGCCGTAACTCAGGTAAAAGTTAATGAGAGAAAAAGCTGATCTATTAAAATGTAGTCAGGAATGAAACAGCTTATGGAATTAGAACACAAATCATTAAAATTATTATGCATCTTTATTTCATATGTTTAAGGAGTATTTTCTTATACTGATCTCAACAAATGTAAAGAAAAGATAAAATCTAAATGAAATTTCTGCAGATGAAAATTACAGTGAATGACCTTCTAATAGATTAGTTATCATAGAAGAAAGAGTAGAAATGTTACAAAATCAAGACATAAAATAACACAAAAATGAACGAGCAATAATGAGTTGAGCCACAGTCTAAAGAAATATAAATGCTGCTGAAAAATAACTTTGTAATTGATACAAACTTTAAGCTTGCAGATTCAAGAAGCTCAGAAAACTCTACGCACCAGGGAAAAGAAAACAAGGAAGGCAGGGGAAGAGGAAGGGGAGGAGGTGGAGGAAAGAAGAAAGGAAGGTGGAGAGAAGGAGGAGGAAAAAGAGAGGAGGAGGGGGAGGGAAGGAAGAGAAAGAAGAGAAAAGGAAAAGGAAAAATGTAGCAAGTGGCTTTAAACCTAAAAGTTTACAAAACTCAAGATGAGTGACAACAGGTCTAATATCTTTCTCATAAGCACAAGTATAATACATTATTACCCTACATAAGCAAATACCTGAGGAGCATTAAGGAAACAGAACTTAAGCATATTAAGCCAGTGAGGACAAGACATAAGACTTGATGAGGTAATATCACCATATATCCCAACGCTTGAGAATCAAGATTAAGATATCCTAAGTTCCATAAAGGGGGTTAATAGTTGGCTTAGTTAAATAATCAAAATATAGGCTTAAGTGGGGCACACAGTTATTGCATTCAAACTACCAGGACTTCTCTTGCATTCTATTGAGAAGAAAAGCATAGAAACACTTCCAAAAGTTGGTCACAGCTGACTCACTTGCTCAGCCACTCTGCATCCACGTGGGTCTGGAGGAAGGATCACATATGAAGGTCTGCCTTTGTGAGAGCACTTCCAGCATCTATGCAGCTCTGTGGTAGCTGTGTTCTGAGCTCAAAATAGGAGACGAGGGTGACGGCGTCCACTGGGATCATGGACCTCAGATGACGTAATAGCATCTCTGCTTGGTTCAGGACATGTGACAAAGAGAAATTGCCACAATGAGAAACAAGAACAAAATTGTTACCAGCGGCGTGTTTTAAACCACTGATTTTAGTAGGTTTGGAGTTCCCAGTTCTGGGATGCCTACCATGAAAGAGTAACCTTCCTGGTACGTCCCTGCTGAGCGTACCTTGTGTTCCTTGTGAAGATGAAACAACAGAAGGATGAGCGGTTGGAGAGAAAACAGGGTGACCTGAACATATAAGGGCAAGGGAAGCTTGGGCATCTCTTTTCACTCCTTTACCCAATAGTCTGGTCAATTACAAAGCTTAGAAATTCAATAAAAATCAAACAACCAAAGGCACGGCCAACATGGAATGGGTGGTAGAGTTTAGGGGCAATATTTTCCATCTTTGGCCTTACAGCTAGATAGGGAAGCATGATTTGTTATATCTGTCATATTTCTTAATTATTTCCTCTCCCCCACTTTTATTCCTCCTTACATGAGAATAGTAACAGCAATAGATCCGTGCCAAAGGCAAGAATTAGATAAATTATGGATTAAACTCTGATGGAATGAAGACAGCTTTCTTTTTTGTCTACCCAGTCCCATCCTTCACTCATTCACACCTTCTATTCTAATCTCAGATAATCAGTTCTATGAATTATAGCAAAAGATTTTGTGATTCCTAACTCCAGCTGTGTTTGGCCAAGTTGACACTTTGGAAAGAGACGGGAAAAGTAAGGTCAGGGCTCTTGTTTTCCCAGACCAGATGAGCTGACTGTGTCCCTACACATAGGTCATTGCATCCTTAAGGTGGCTAACTTTACCTAACTTTCCTTCCAGGCTTTATTACGTCTACTCCTGGCACTTCTCCACACAAAAGTGGTAAGAGCTGGACTGCTACAAATGCCTATCACAATAGTCAGCTTTCCTCTACTGTCACAAATTCAGGAAATAATCAGCTTAAAAAGAAGAAAGGCTTATTTTGTGTCACAGTTTTTGAGGCATGGTCTATCTACCCTGTTGCTTTTTACAGTACATTTTGGTGGTAGTGCATTCATCCCATGACAGAGAGAGAGAGAGAGAGAGAGAGAGAGAGAGAGAGAGAGAGAGAGAGAGAGAGAGAGAGAGGAGGGAGAGATCTCTACTCTAGAAAGCACCCAAAAATAAGAACTTCTATGTTCTCTTACAGTCTTTGCACCCTCTATATTCTGAATTACCAAGCTAAACCAAAAGAACAAAGACAGTACAAAGCAAACAAGGAACCAAAACCCAAGAATTTACCTGGCACGACTAAATGACCTAATCAGCAGAGGAGCCTGAAAAGCAGTCTCAGCACAAAGTGTAAACAGGAGAAGCATCACCCTTGCTGTGTACTTCTTGCCCTCGCATGAAAAGCTCAGAGCAGCCCCTAAGCACATGTTGTGCACACAGGGAACCCTCAGATTCTTAAGCCCTGTGAAAAGGATAGAAATGGTCTGGCCTTTGTACCTCTGAAACTGAAGTCCTGAACACACATTTGCATGAGAAGAACTCTCCTGTTGGAATGTTGTATATAAGACAGCTGTACAGGCTCTTGTGTGTTATCAATCACCAACCAGCCTGTTTCCTCATTACATGGTTAGTGACCTTCTCTCCAGCCAGTGTCTGGAGAAGGTACAGAGCCCACACTAGCTTGGTCCTGTGCTCTGCTCAGCAGAAGCTACTGTGGTCCTCTCTGCTGCTTGGCCCGCTGCTAGATGGTTGTTGGGTGAACAGAGAACACCTGTCCTTCCTGGATTGTCTACTACATGTTATATATCAATTCCAGGCACAGCAGCTCATATCTCCCAAAGCCCTCTTGTGTGTGCCTCACTTATATGAATTTTAAAGCCATTTTTAGAGCTGTCTATTTAATTTCATAGAAATACCAAAGTACTTGGCCACAGCGGTTGCCCAGAATACTATACTCCTTTTGTAGGGTTTCTTTTCTCGGGTACCTGGCTGACCTGTGTGTTCCTGATTACTTTCTGCATCTGTAGAAGACAGGCCATTTCCAGGAAGCAATAAACTTTATTTGACCTCCAGCTACCTCTGTAACCCCACACCTGCCACCTTGCATTAAAAACCAGTAATGGGCCGTGAGAAGTATTGCAGCCAGTGGGGCAACTGTGACTCCACATTTTCTTCCTTAGTAGGGGCCATCTCTGAAATCTGGAGGAAAGTCTCCCAGGGAGCCTTTGCAGGGCTGTTATGGAAAATATGCCACACAAGAATTAGACCACAGTGGAAAGAGCCTCCTGGTGAGTAGCCTTCCACCAAACTTCAAAAGCACAACGGCACTTTAATTAAAACAGCCTTGACACTGTCCCAGCCTCTTTATGTCAGACACAGGCAGCAAAGAATGTAGTGAGGTCTCTTACGGAAGGGTTTGCCATGCTACTCAAGGCCTTAAAATGTTCCTGAAAAGACTTCCAGCTCACAAAACAGCTACTGATCTGATAGTCTGCAATCACAGGTAAGATGTCTGAGGGATCTTGATCTCTTCTTCCTTCTGTAGAATGAATCTACTGCTTTTACCTTCATGTATCAGCTAGTGTTTGCTACAAAGTAAAACACTCCAAAATTTAATGGCTGATCCAACACTTTATCAGAAAGTGGGGCTGGAGTCAGCTCTGCAGTTCTGCTCATCTAGGTCTAGTGTGTTTAAAGCCATCCACTGGCTTCCAGTTCGGCTGGAGGCAGGCTGCGTGTTGGCTAGGACTTGTGCCTCCTCCACATGGCCTCACCAGCAGGTCAGCCTGGGCAAGCAAGACGGTGGCGGGTTCAAGGGGAAGCAGGGCAAGCTGCATGGTGAGAGTGCTTCTCCAGTCCCTCCTGTGTTGTGCCTTCCACTGTTCATTGGTCAGAACAAGCCTTGTGAGGCATTATGGGAGGGCAGTGCCAATACACAAAGTTATATGAAAGAACAAACTCTCAGAACGATTGATAAAATCCACTCACCACTCTCGACTGCTCCCTTCCACCCCCCCCCTCCCGTGGCAGCATCCCCTAGGCAATGAGTCGCCCCTATGCAATGCGCAGTGGTGCAGTATTACAATGTGAGATCAGAGTGATGAGACCGCTGTGTGTTCTCTCCGAAGACAGCCTGACCTGTTCCTCTTTGAACTCATGCTGTGGAGAAGTCACTTGAAGGTCAGAGCTCCCCACAAGACCCTAGATGTTTCTACAGAATCTTAGACAGCCACCATCAATACTAACCAACTGTAAAACATTTGGTCAAAATAATAGATTTTGAGATCTTCATCTGCCAGGAAGTAAGTAAACAAAACACTAATTGAATGGTTCCTCCCTCCTTTCCTTCTCTTCTTCCTGCCTAAGTAAACTCCTTGCCACTCAGTTAAAGTTACCTGCTATTTTGATCAAATCAAATCCTGAGGAATTTGGCACTAAACGAAAATGGGAAATCAGTTGCCACCCACACTCCCTAACTTGGGAAGTGCCAAGAAAAATTGGGCCTACAAATGCATTGTCTTAGAGTTTAGGGCTGCTTTCAGTGGTAGTAACGCAACACCCACCCCCATGACCCCGTTCTATCCAAAATCCCAAAAGACACAGAAGAAAAAGTGATTCTACCAGTTACCTCACATAATCCCAAATTGCTATTCATGCCCATAAAAAAGGCCATCTAAGAATATTGCTTTGGGGTCTTGAACTCAACCTAATGGTTCCACTTTGTATAATTTTATGTCTCCAGGGAAGAAGTCAGACCCTTTCTACGGTGAAGATAAATAGCTCCTTCACAGGAAATGCTCACTAAGTATCCTGCAATGTCAGTATCATTCATCCATCTGAGAACCTTTTGTTCTATAAAAAGTATTTCAGAGAAAACTCGGTTGTCTCAAGTTTATTTAAATAATTTTGTTTTAGAGTAAGTAGATATAGCTTTCTAAATTTAAACCATTGATCATAAGAGGTGATTGATGCAGATCTGGCTCATTCTGTGAACTTGGGCTCTTCTTCCATACAGCACATCTGGGTAACGAGAGTGGCCACTCACTCGCTGAGCACACACGTGCCGCACGTCCCAGGCCAGGCGGGGGTTGTTGGAGTCTCCACGCCCAGACCCTCAGTTACAGACAAGCTGGTAAGATGGAGAAGGGGTGGTAGCAAGAGGCACAGCAGAGCCTGTGGGGAGGACTTTGGACTTCACTCTAGGTGGGGATGGGAAGATAGCCAGAGGGAGAGGTGTGACCCGGCCAGTGCACTCTAAGGGTCTATCTGCACCGTGGATCACTACAGGAAATGTGAAAGTAACAGGCAAGAGACCAGCAAAGAGATGACTGTTGTCATGACCAGCCAGGTATGGTGGTACATGCCTACTGTCCCAATATTCTGGGAGGCTGAGAAAGGAGAACCGTGAGTTCAACCTCAGCCTAGGCAATTTAGAACTTGTCTCACAATAAAAATTGAATGAGAAAGGGCTGGGGAGGTAGGCCTACATGAAAGCTTCAGTTTCATTCCCCAAGAGTAAAGGCAAGAGTCAATAGTGGATTAATCTTACATGTAGTGGCGATGGAGCATAACATGAGCATATGTTACAGATAGGTTTCAGTCATTTGCTGGTGCATTAACGTAGTGGTGGTGGTGAAATAAAGGGAGGAGCATTTCCACATCCCAGGCTCAAAGCCTCATGAACAGTATAGTCCTACTAAGAGGGGCAAAGGCAAGAAGCCTGGAGAGCCAGTTGCTAGGAGGAAGACTTAGTATTTGGTTTTGAGGTCAAGTTTGAGACACCGCTAAGATACCCAAGTTTAAGTATCTAGTTGATGTTTAGCAGAGAAAACAGATTTCAATATAAAGAAGGCATATGTGGGGAAACAATCTATGAATATAAATATAGATCTATATTGAAGACTTCTATATAAATAAGTAGGGCAATCGTCATCAGATGAATGCTACTAAAGATAAATTGCTGCATTATGTGCCTTAGAAAAGGGAACACAGCAAGGAAAGTTACACAGTACTGAACCAAGCAAACATCAAACAAATTTTCTTGATTTAATTTTTAAAAACACATGACTAATTTTTCCTTTATTTCTACCTTCAGTGTATTTCCTCCTCTCACAGCACTTACTTCATCACCACCATCTTTTATACACACACACACACACACACACACACACACACACATACACACACACACACAGAGTGTCCTAGGGACAGTCTTGGGTGCTTTCACTTTTGTGCTCGTTAATTTTGATTGCTAACTTGACTGGAATAGGAGCCTTCTGGAGAGGTGCTTGGGTTGAGAGAGACCTGGCACCATTGATGAATGCACAGCTCAGTGAACCATTTAGGGGAGGTGGGGCTTAGCGGGGAAAAGTGGGGGTGGAGATATGGACTTGAGTACTTTACCTCGTCCTGGGCCCCTTCTTCTCGGGCTCCTGCCCTGCCGTCTGCTTCTTGTATGTCTTGCAGCAAGCAGATTCCCTCCTGCACATCCTCCTACCATGGTGTTTCTGTTTTGGAGCTAGCCTACTATGGACTGAACCCTCTGAGCCAGGAGCCAAAAATCCTCCCTGTAGTTTTCAGTCTCTGGTATTTTGGCCCAGCAGTGAGAAAGATGGTCAATACTACTCTGTAAAGTATGTATAATATTGGAAATTCTCGTTGTATTTGTGGCTAGTCATTTTGATATGTATGACTAGCCAAACATATAGTCATCTTTCATGGATGCTACGTGTTTCATTAGTTTTATGAAACAATTCAAAAGCATTTTTTAAAAGTATTTTGATTGTTGTAGGATCTCACTATGCAGCTCAGACTTGTGGTGATCCTCATGCTTTTAGCCTCCCCAGCACTGGGATTTCAGGTGTGTGCCACTACAGAAGATTTCAGGCTTCTGTAATGACTTACTCTATAAGAAAGAAGCTGGAACCCCAGCTTCTGGCCTATGGCCGGGGCCGGTGCTGCAAGTGGTGCTGGGAATTGAACCGCGGTCCCTGTGCTTGCCTAAGCTTGCCTAACCAGGCGCTATCTCAGCAGCCCTCAAAAATATTTTTTAAGAGTTTTTGTAATCTTTTAAAGTCTTTATTTCTTTAGCAATATATTTTTCACTTGTTGAATCTTTTACCATCTGTATTTAAATTGTTCTTTATGATTGCATTTACTTGTAGGTGTTCAGTTAAGACAACTGTCTCTTCAGTGGGTTCTCCGTCTGCTTGGGACACAAATTTATTTCAGGTATGATCTGGACTTCTGTGACTGTGGTTCCAGCTTCTTGCTCATAGAGTAACTCTAAGCCTGTGCCAGTTGCACATGCTTGAGTCTTGGTCACATGGTGAAGATACGACTTTTGTTCCCTTACTGGGTACAGGCTGATGGTCTGCTACATTTATGAGCAGCTATGGCTAGTCCCATTTATCTGGTGCCAGATCTTCTTCCTCATGATTTTACAAAAGGACACATAGACTATCATCACATAGGCCAGAAGCCAGAGACTTTGAGACACTACCCATAATGTGACGTGGCTGATACCTATCTAATAAGATTCCCTCTGGCTCTGAACCAGTGTCTCTTCCCCATGATAGTTATGTGTTCCCAGCTTACTTTTTCATTTTATTTGCAAGATCTCTTCTTTTCTTTTCTAATATACAAATACATCCTTGCCTGGCTTCTGAACATTGCTATACTTTTAACTATAAAGGAGAATTCAGTGAAATCTCAGTTACTTGTCTTATCTCTTCAAATTCAACTTGATGGAGTTATGACTTCTATACAATACACTGAGTCCACTTAAATTGTATAGTCAGATGAGTTTTGATGGTTGAATACACCACGATGTCATCATTCCATCACATATTCCCTCCTATACACTAGATTTTGCATGGTCGTCTGCAGCCGTCCCTTCCTGATCCATGGCATTCCCGGACATTCACTTATATTTTTTGTTCCTGTAGATTATTTTGTATATTACGATTTGGATTTGAAAAAAAATGTGCTGAAAACTTGGTTGCCAGCTCATGGGAGTATAGGGACTTGACTGGATCACTAGACGTCTAACTTAAGTTATTTAGTACAGAGATGAGGTCATGGTCTGCTCTCCCAGCTGCTACGCAGTGTGTAGCTTTGCTACCCTGTGCTCTTCTGCTATGAGCTTCCTTCTCATCTTGGCCCTGCTGTGATGGAACCAGCCAATCAGGGACTGAATGAAATCTCTGAAATTGTGAGTCAAAATAAAATGTTCCCTCCATTAAGCTGGCTTTCTTAGCTATGTGGTCACAGTCATAGAAAGCTAACTCACACAATGAATTTTCTAGGAGGTATATAAATGAAACCACACTATATACCTTTTTGTATCTGGTTACTTCACTTTCCTTTTCACTGCAGATTAGTGTTCATATTTTGTTTACCTATTCAGTAACTGAGGTACGTCTAAGTTATTTTAATTTGGGGGCTACTATAAAAACATATATACAAGTCTTTGTATTAAAATTTGCCCTTATTACTTGAGCAAATACCCAGGAGTAGATTGGCTGGTCCTTTAATCCTTATGATGGGTGTGTGTAGATTTAATGCCAAACTTGACTACTCATGATTTCAAATGTTCCAAAATGGTTGTACCATTTTACATGCCCACCAGCATTATATGAAAGTTCTGCTTAGTTTGTATCTTCACTGGTGTTAATAGATTGAGAGATTTTAACTTCAATTCTACCTTTGGATAAAAAATTGCCCTGTTTGACTTCAAGTACAGCATATGTGCTACCTTTGTACATGAACATACAGATTTAATATTCACATCTGCTATAATCATGGAGTACAGCACTCCATAAATATCAGTTAGATCAAGGTGATTAATAGTGCTAAAATTATATAAGTTTTTGCTAAACTTTCTTATTATTTATTTATTAGTACAGGGTCTACAGGGTCTCACTACACAGAGCAGACTCACAGTGATCATTCTGTTTTCAGCCTCTCAAAGCTGGGAATATTCTCTGTGAAGTGCAGGCATCTACCTTCCCTGCTAGTTAAGCTGGTAGCAGAAAACTATGATAGTTACACTCTAAAGAAAAATGCAGTGTAGGTTAGCGTAGCCATCTCTGCTCATTACCATGAACAGCTGGGTAAACAATGCAAAAGTGAGCTGATGCTATTGTTCCCAGGAAGCAAATTTTTATTCTGTTTAAGGAATTTCATGAAGGCTGTTTAATGACCTTAGAAGTAACACAGAAACATATTGGAAGCACTGGAGGACCTTTCAGTTAATTCCATACACATATAGGTCTGTCTATGATAGAGGAGCAACAGAAGTTAAGTGAATTTGTTTATGTCCAAGTGATCCTTCTGGTTTTTCCTTGCCATAGCAATCGGCTTGCCGCTCTGGTGATGATCTAGTTGCAAGGAGGACTAGAGATTAACTCTTTTAACTCCTTAGTATGATTACTGCAAAATGCTTGTTACCATTAGAAAGAATGATGCCCTTGGTCATATTTTTCATACTTTCATATTTGTTAGCAATAAAAGGAATAAATCACTAGTGACATAAATGAGCATCAAAGCATGCTGCCCAGTGAAAAATTCCAATCTGAAAGCACCCGATACATATGGTTCCATTCATGAAACGTTCTACAAATGTCAAAACTGTAGTGACACTGACAAACAACCTGAGGTACAGGATCTCAGGATAAATCCTGAGGGGATTTCACTGACCTTCTCAGACCCAAAAGCTACAACTCTTGTTGCACAGGTCCTGCTTTACCTTGGTCTTAACCATCCAGCAGAAAAGTATAAAAACGAAATAGAAGAAGTAAAGCCATGCTGTTATGTTGAGCTGTAGGGGACTCAGGTCAACAATTTCTGACATTGCCAGTGGAGTGGACGACCCAATACTATTATGGGCTACTGGACTCTTTTAGAATATTTTGCTGAGTTTACACACCTATAATATTCAAATAACGGAACTTAACAAAAAAGGGATACAGATGAATGTCCATTTTGTATCTGTGTATTCAAAATGGTTAGGATAGATATATAGTTATGAATATATGAATGAATAGAGGGATTTGTTCTAATGGTGTTCGTAGATAGGATATCATGTCCGCATCTTGTACAGCAATTAACCACTAGGAAGAATGTATGCAATGTGTTAATTATTGAAACTGTCTTACCAATTTGATTTGAAGCTGTCTCATTGCTATTTGTTTATCAATAAAATTATGGAAAAAATAGGGATTACACTGAGTGTATAGATTGCTTTGGCAGTGTGGATAGTTACAGATAGTTTAATAATATTGATCCTTGCAAACCATGAACATAGCATGTCATTTGTGTCTTCATCCCCCACCCCAGTGGTTTGTAGTTTTCATTACAGACATTACCTCTTCAATTAAAGTTTTTCCTATGCATTATGTTGTCTTAGTAGTTATTGTAAGTGGAATTGCAGTGTTTGTTTTCATAAAATTTGCTGTTGGCATATAAAAAAAAGACTGTAGTGACATAGATGTAGATTGGTGATTAGAGGAGGCTTCGACTGCTGGTACAGAAGACTGGCCGGAAAGGACAATGAAGACGCTCTTACGCACAAGAGGCTTGCCATACACCGTGGCTGCCGTGGTGGTGACACAGTTGCTCGCACAATGAAATCACATTACATACTTACAAGAAGTAAACTTTATTTTCTCTAAATTAAATACTCAAAACTGTTAAAAATGAACAAAAAAAATCTAAGTTCAGATTGTTGCTAAGACAAATAGTCTTTTAGTAAAATTCTCATTAAAATACCGGTAAAGTAAATTATCAACCAAAGGCCAAGCTGGAAGTCCTGAACTTTCTGTAACTGTTTGACTGTCTGCACTACTAGAAGCTCCAAGGAGGACTCTGACTCTTGAAAGAACTGAGGCTCTGTGTGGGGGCTAAGCTGGGCTCCTCCAGCATCTCAGCCAAATTTATTATTACATTTGCACACGTAGCGTGCAAGGAATCAGAGTTTGTATGGATTTCAAGTGGATTAAACTAATCAATTAATTCTTCCCTATGGTTTCACACACACACCATTAACGCTAACTCTTCCTTTCTCACCCGAATGTGGGCAGAAGCTCAGGTGGCTAAGCATGCAGTGTTCGTGTACCACCCACTCACAGCGAAGTTCATCTTACTCTCCTTATTTTTAATAATTTAGTTGCTCTGAAGAGTTGTGTTCATGTCAGACTCTAATCTTAAACACACATACTTTTATTTAAGGGTTGGGGAGATGGCTCAGTAGAATAAGCACTTGCCTGGCAAGCGCAAGCGTTTCAGTTCAATCCCCGGTTCCACCAAAAACAAAACAAACAAACAAGAAAACCCCCTTTTATTTAAGCTTTCCAAGGTCAACTCAACCTTCACTGATTTTTTTCTTATCTTTTGAATATGTACACTAAGTGTGGTATATTTGGCACGCGGAGGGCTTCATTATGTAATATAGTCACACTGGAAATGATCCAAGTGAGAGATGGAGGTTGGGATGCCAGAGAGCAGGTAGCTTTTACAGACCAAGGATATTGGGTGGTTTTAGAGTAAAGGTGTGGAAGAGAGAAAAAAGCTCAGGCAAGATTTTCTAGGTAAGGATTTGGGACTGTTCTTTCCTGATAGAAGTTTACAGAAATGAGAAAGAGCTGAGAAGCTCGGATCAGAGTGCTCTGCCTTGCTGGGGTACGGAGGTAATCGTGGGCAGAATTAGTGATTGTAGGACTTCCACCTAGCAATCTCTGACTTATAGTATAATAATAACTAGAAATTAACAGCATCTTCTTATACCTCAAGCAAATGCGTATATTTGTATCCTCAGGCTTGTACGATTGAGAGGTTAATACAGACATCTACTTTCACTAATTTTTGTCTATGCAGGATTCTTATATCTCAGCTGGCAAAAATCTTGGAATCGAAATTCTTCTAGTATGATTTGTATTAAAACAGTATTAAAACAGAAAAAGTACAAGTGATACAGAATTTCACATAATAAAATAATATGAATTTCACAGTATTTCTTGTAATGCAGTGTTGCTTTCCAACCAGTTATTCATACCATCATATATATGTATGTAAAATTGTTTTTCTTTTGTATTTTAGGGAAGGATCTACAGGGTGTTCAGGGTCTCACTACTAGATCGGACTCATAATGATCCTCCTATTTACAGCCTCCCAAGAGCTGGAATTACAGGGGGCTGCCACCACGCCAGTCGCAATTGCTGTCTCAGCACTCCCCAGGGGTAAGGCTGGCATATATGCAAAATTGGAAGAAGAAAAAATATATAAGAAATTAAGAACATAAAGAGGACAGATAATTAAAAAATGAGACAAGTTAAGCATTATCTGCTCCTTTGCATAGACCAGCAGAAATAAATGTACTAAAGCAAAAGACATACTCCCATTTATTACTCTCAAAACACTCCCTGTCATTCTTGCCATATTCTCAAGCAGGTCTGGCAGTCTTCTTTACTTTGTGCCTTCAGTTGTGCTGTCATGGATACTGCAATGGCCTGAGTGTATTCAAAACATTGACCTGTCACTGCCATTTTGACTTTACAGAAAAGGAGAAGCACGTGGTTTCAGGGCCAGTGAGTAAAGGAGATGTGTGCATGCTGCAATGGTTTTATAACCCTGCCTTCATCAGTGAATGACACTCAACAGCAGCATTCAGCATAATTTTTTGCCACACCTTGTAAAGCCACTCGCAAAAGACACTTGCAGAGCGAGTCCAGAAAGTGGTGAACCCAGTGAATGATGTGTGTGCAAAGGAGGCATGATTAGTGGTAGTGTGGCTTTGAACGCAATAAGCTTTTCTATTTAAACACTCCACCTGTAGCCCGAGTTATAGCAACAGATACGTCCAAATATTTAGCTATGTAGACAATGAAAGAGATGGAGTGGGAGAAGGAGAGTGGACAAAAGGAAAGAAGAAAGAGTGAGTGGGCAGGTGTAGAAAGCTGAGCTGCTTTATGACCCCGATGCTTACCATTTTGGGGTTTCTGTGCTAGGCTGACTCCAACTCCTTCAATGCATACAATTGTATGTTTCTCTTTGCTTGAAATTCTCTTTCTTTTTTTCTTGTTGTTGTTTTACATTTATGTATTTGATACAGGGTCTCACTATGCAGCTTGAACTCGTAGTGATCCTCTTGTTTTCAGCCTCCCCAGAGCTGGGATTACAGCTGTGTGCCACCACATCAGGAATCAGTCTTTGGATCAGTGTGTCCCAGGGGTGGGACCAGAGGTGAAACCCGGGTCACTGAGCTTGCCAAAGCAGGCACTTAGTCCCCTGAGCTTTGAAATTCCCTTTGCACGAAGAGTATTTTTTTTATTAAACAAATGACAGAGAATAAATGTTTCTTTTCAAAATAAAATTTTAAGACACACCATGATATTGTTAGAAAACATGGCTTTCGAGAGTGACTACGAATGTATACAACTGGGCCTTTCATTTCTAAAAATTGCAGTTATTGTGTTGCTAACAAGCATAGAAATTATTTATTTGGGACCAGGGATATAGCTCGTCAGCTTAAGAGCCTGCCTGGCAAAAGCAAAGTCTTGAGTTCAATCCCTAGTACCATAAAAAGAGAAAAAAATAAAGGAAGGAAAGAAAGAAAGAAAGAAAGAAGAAAGAAAGAAAGAAAGAAAGAAAGAAAGAAAGAAAGAAAGAGGAAAAAGAAAAAGAAAAATTAAACAGTTAGAGTCATCTCCCAGAGGAAAGCTTGGTTTCCTGGGCCCATATTTTAATCCAAGAAGCCATCATGAGTCACAGTGGAATGGGATTACAGCACGGAGATGCTGTAGTACAAGCCCCATTATTTATATGTACATTTAGTGATTGTATGCACTTCCATGAGGAATATAAAGCATCTTTATTTATAAATTGTTATTGTTGAGATGAAAATTTCAATATGTCACATAAAGACTCTCCAAATTCATACGTCTCAGAGATAGCCAAGAGGGTAGCAGCTGCCTGGGATAAAAGCATATTTAGATGTAGGATCTGCTGTTGTATTTCACGACCCTGCATTATTTCTTCTCAATGGTTGCCTAGAAATGAGTTTTGTTAGTCAGATAATGAGCACAGTGGCAGACACTGAAGTCGTCTTTGGAAGCCGGAGCTCTCCTGCCTGCGGGAGTGTTGTTAGTAATGTTTGCTTCTACAGGAGATCAGCTCAGGGCAGGGACTGTCCTCTTTCCTGTTCTTCTCAGGAAGCAAATTCAGGAGCCCCGCTCAGTCTGGCATCAATGTATAGCATTCTTAAAGAAAAAAACAATTCAGAAAGTGTGTTTACAAAAGTTCTTTTTTGACCTGAATTGCTGTTAAGTGAAGGGGATCAATTCACAGTTTCCTTTCTGAGTTCATGAGAGTAGTAGAAGTTGTACTGTTCCCACCACCTTGCACCCAGCGGGTTTCTCTATGGCACAGAATGGTTGATTAAATCAGCTCCACACTTCCAGCTTGACTGAGTTTTCTGACCCAGGTTATTAGTAGGTTAAAAAAAAAAGTGTGTGAAATGGGCCCAGAAACCAAAACAGGAAACAGGACTGATGACCATCTTTATGAAGAATCAATTTAAGGAAAAAAATTTTCCCCATTTATATTGAAACTTAGATCTCATTGTATTTCTAACATCTTTGGAGTATCCAGTTTGGATTCAAAATAGCCTGCTTAGAGAAAAGAAAATAGATGAATAACAATTATCATTATATATTCATACATATCCAGATTTAATTGCTCCCAAGATTAAATGGTGGGAGAACACTCTTTAGACACTTTGGTGATAATTTCATTCAGAAATGGCACCGACATGGCTAGACTATTGTGTCCCAATGACCAAAATTATTATATTATTTTCCAGTGATCAGTCACAATAGAATAATTCACAGTTCAGTTCATCAATGTAGGATTTTAAGTTAACAATGGAGATTTTTCCAAAGAAGATACTGAAGTTTTTATTTAGTTCTAAATGTCAAAAATCTTGAGGAAATAATGTAGATCTTTTAATTGGCAGTTGCTAAGACTAGCATTTCTTTCAGCAAACTCTAATGATAAGTTGTAAGTTAAGTAAAATACTGAAAATTCTAGCTAAAAATTCAAGTGATACTCCAACTTGACCTTTAAAATAAGCCATAATGGGATAAATAAAGACATCTGATATTCTACATTTCCAAACCACATTATTTTACAAATGCTGGTGTTGGATTAATGTGAATTCATGTTCCTTAAGCTTGTCATTCCCAGACTTTCAGATTTTATAGGCCATTAAAACTACCCCCATCCAGGGAGCACCAGTGAAAGACTTCTGGATTTTAATCTTACTAACAATGTGAGCCAGAGCCCAGGTCCAGTGTGTGAGTGGAAATTTACCCATCAGACAGAGCTAGTGTGGAACCCTGGAGCAGAACTCCCTGCAGAGAGGCTAGAGGCAAGACCCACCCAGCTGATCCAGGAGAAGATCATCTTGTGAGAGTGGCCCAGTGGGTTCACATCCAAGGGCTGCAGCAGGAAGAAGTGGAGCACAGCAGCCAGACCCAAGCCACACTCACCTGGACTAGTTTGAACTTGGTAGATCCAGACCTGGTGCTAAGGTAATAACTATACCAAAGTTCTACATCAAATGTTTGAAGACAGTGCTATGCAAAATGACAAAGAGAAGGAGCAAAATGCATTCTCAGGCCCCAAGCCTACTGAGAACACATGCAGCAGACAATAGCATAAAAGAAATTGGAAATCAAACGCCTGAGATCTCTGAAATAATAGTATCTGAATATAGAAACAACTGCAGAAAAGTATAGAAGTAATCAGATCAGAAATAATTTCTGTAGTAAAAAAAGAAATGATAACTATAATGAAATAAAAATATATAAGTGCTTCTAAAGAAGACACTGATTAAAAAAAGAGCAGATTATAAAAATGATAGAATTCTTGAATGAGCAATATAGGAAAGAAACAGAATGCATGAAGCAGATTCAAAGTGCTATACAGGAAATTAAAACCTCAATCCCAAGCTGGCAAAACTATTTGAATGCATAGGTCCTGCTTTACCTTGGTCTTAACCATCCAGTAGAAAAGTATGAAGATGAAATATAGAAAGCCATGCTGTTATGTTGAGCTGTGGGGGACTCAGGTCAATAATTTCTGACATTGCCAGTTAAACAGAAGACCCAATGCTATTATGGGCTACTGGACTCTTTTAGAATATTTTGCTGAGTTTACATACCTATAATATTCAATAATGGAACTTAGAAAAAATGGGGTATACCGATGAATGTCCATTTTGTATCTGTGTATTCAAAGTGGTTGGGATAGATATATAGTTGCATTCTCTTAATGAATAGAATGATTTGTTCTAATGGTGTTTGTAAATAGGATCACAAGTCCGCATCTTGTACAGCAATTAACCACTAAGAAGAATATATGCAGTGTATTATTTGTTGAAACTGTACTTCCGATTTGATTTGAAACTGTCTCATTGCTATCTGTTTATCAATAAAACTTTGAAAAAAAAAAGAAAAAGAAAAAGAAAAAATGCCGGCCCCGCCCCTGGGGTGATTGAGACTGGGCGTGATGATGCCAGCCTGTAATCCCATCAATTGGGAAGTGTAAATAGGAGACTCACTATGAGTCCGATCTAGTAGTGAGACCCTGAACACCCTTGAGTGAAAGTGAAAATAGACTTTCAGACCTTGAAGACACCATTGCAGTTAGTGAAAAAGTAAGAAAAGATCTCTTAAAAACAACTAGGATGCAGGAAAAATAATTCATCACCTACAAGATGATGCAAAGATGAACAATGCAAGATTAATAGGCATCAATGAGAAAGAATGAGTCAATACAAATGATATAAAAAGAATATGGGCAGAAGTAATAGCAGAAAACTTCCCACATATGGGGAAATGATCTGACATTCAGTAACTGAAGCATATAGAACTCCAAATAACATCAACCCAATTAAAACCACATCCAGACATATAATAATCAAGATCCTAGAAATGCAGCACAGGAACAGTATAATAAAAGCTGCTAAAGAAAAGAAACAGATCACATTTAAAGGAAGATCCATCAGAGTAATGACAGATTTCTCTTCACAAACCATGAAGACAAGAAGAGTATGGAGCAGAGTACTTCAAGTCCTCTATGAAAACAAATTCCAGCCCAGACTACTATACTCTGCAAAACTCTCTTTCAAGCTTGATGGAGGTGTGAAATACTTTCATGACAAATAACAACTAAAGAATTTAATGATGACAAAGCCAACCCTACACAGACTACTAAAAGATATTCTAGAGAGGGATCAAAATGACCACAGCTCCATGAATGAGAATGGAAAGAACCCATCAAATAGGGCAAACAATTAAACACAGGAGAAAAAGTTATGTTACCGAAATCTTTCAATTACTTCTTTGTATATAGCAGCAAAATATTTCCATCAGCATACTTTACAAATGGACTTCTCCTGCACCCTATGGGTCATGATTCTATCCAGGTCTATAGGGTGGATATCAAGGAAATAGCAGTAGCTCAGTCCCACAAGTGATACCTGGCCACCAGTAAGTCATGGACACTGTCCATGTCCACAGTGTACTAGAACTTTGTGC
>NW_004524593.1:17001899-17003073 GCF_000260255.1 Octodon degus
ACATATATACAAAATATATATGAAAAATATGTATATAACCTGACATAAGATTGATACTTCTTTGTAGAAATCTTCAATGACCTTTTAAATGGGTTCATCTAATATAATTATATTTTATATAGTCCTGCATAACTACCATTTTGAAAGCTCTTTATTCTTTATCCAGGACCACACAACAACTTCTCTTGCCTTCTGGATTATGGTCTATGTTATTTTCTATATGCTATGTCTGGAGGTATTAGAATATTTCAAGTTTGTATAACTGGAAAACATTCTACTTTTAGTTTTCAAGGGTATATTTGCTAAGTATAAAATTCAATGAGGACAGATCTTTTTTTTTCAGTACTTTGAATTAATTAGGCTAGTTTATTACCTGCTTGTTCTTTTTTTTTTCTCTAAAGTGGAATAAGATGCTATTTAATTTTGTTCTTCCATAGCTAATAGTTTTATGTGTATGCTTTAATGATTTTTTCTTTACAATAAGTTTTAGACAATTTCATTTTTGTGTATCTTGGTATGTTTTATTCATATATCTTTTGTAAAAGGTTCATTTTTCTTGGAAATATGGTGCTATAATTTCAACTAAATTCAAAAATTTTAAATTTTTAAATATTTAAATTGCCTACCCCTTTCTACTTTGAGAATTCTAATTATACGAATATAAGTTTCTTGACTTGAGCACAGAGTGAACTATTACATGACTGACCTGTAAATTCTCTCTTCATTTTTATTTTAGACAATTTTTATTAATTCATTTAAGTTTGTAAATAATTTATTTACAGTGTGCAATCTATTATTAATCTCATGTTATATATTCATTTCACAAATATTTTTCTAAAATTCACTCCATCTCATATCTTTCACATTTCAATATTTGTCTACAATTTTAATGTGCTATGTAATTATGTAATTATTGATTTTCAGTAAAGTTAATGAGAAAAAAAGAAAAAATAATTTTACTAACAAGTGTTTTAAAAAGCTACCATTCTGGAGAGAGTGGAATGTCAGGCTTCTGACCTGGAACTTTCCTTGCAATAACAAGGGAAGAGCAGTGGCCACCTGGCGCGGAAGCTGCAGCAGGAATAAGCATGGGTGATGCTGAGAAAGGCAGGAAAATTTTTGTACAGAAGTGTGCCCAGTGCGCCACTGTTGAGGAGGGAGGCAAGCACAAGAC
>NW_004524593.1:17005158-17006355 GCF_000260255.1 Octodon degus
CATATGCCTTATGCTAGTGGTTTTCATTCCTAATCGCACTTTACAATCACCTGGAATCTTTCAACAAGTACAAAAGCCTGGTTCCTATTCCTGGAAATTCTGATATAATTACTCTGGGGAGGAGACTAGACATGGATATTTTTAAACTCTCTAAGGTAGTCTACAGAATTGGAAGGATTGAGGTGCAATTGTTGATGTAGTAGCCAGGCCCTGATTGCTTTCTTAGTTTCTACTTCTCTGGTTAAAATTAATGTACTTTATAGAGGCAAAATGTGCACTTGCATGCTATTTATCTCAGTTTAATGATTTTTTAAAAGACATTATTTAAAAAAAGAAAAGTGATATCTTTTCTTTTCTTACTGTATTTGGTTGTTACAGAGACTCATTATGCAGCTAGGACTCATAGTGGTCCTCCTGTTTTCAGCCTTCCCAATGCTGCGATTACAGGCATGTACCACCACACCTGGACTATGTAGCTGGCTTAGCCCACCCTGTGGATGGGGCCCGCACAGCATGTGGTGCCAGGGATCCAACTGTATTTGCTTATGCTTGCCTAAGTAGGCACTTTAGTCTGCTGAGGTATCTTTTTTTAAAAAAATTATTGAGAAACAAATAGCAATGAGATAGTTTCAAAACCAATTAGTAGAACAGTTTCAATAATTAATACATTGCATATTGTTGTCTTAGTGGTTATTCATTGTACAAGGTGCAGACATGATATCTTGTCTACAAACACTATCAGAACAAATCTTTCTATTCATGAATTAAGAGAATATAGCTGTATATCTAACTATTTTGAATATAAAGATACAAAATGGTTGTACATTTGTATCCCCTTTTTTGTTCAGTTTTGTTAGAGAATGGTATTCTATTGTCATTTAATATTATAGGTGCATGAATTCAGCAAAATATTCCAATATAGACCAGTAGTCCATAATAGTTGTGGGTTTTCCGTAAGACTGGCAAAGTCAGAAGTTGTTGACTTTAGCATTTTACAGCTCAGTATATTAATATGGCTTTACTTTTTATACTTTTTAAATATTTTTCTGCTGGATGGTTAAGACCAAGATAAAGCAAGACCTATATAACAAGAAATGTAGCTTTGTATCTGATAAGGTCAGTCAAATCCCCTCAGGATTTATCCTGAAACCCTGTACCACAGTTTGTAGATCCTTTGTCAGTGTCAGCCATGTGGAT
>NW_004524593.1:17007612-17028156 GCF_000260255.1 Octodon degus
TGTGAGGGATTTAACTCAGGACACCTCTATCTCTGTGTTACATCTGCAGCCCTTCAAAATTATTTTATGTTGGGATAGGCACTACTAAGTTTTCCAGGAGGGACTCAAACTTTTGATCTTCCTGTCTCAGCTTCCTAAGTAATGAGATTACAGACCTTCACCACTATGCTTGGCTGCAGATGGTTTTAAACAAATGACTGAAAGTAGCATTACACAGGGGATAAAGGTTTGATGTTGGGAAGCCACGATACTATAATGTGGAGAAATCAGCACAGAAGTTTTACTTGGTTTTCTGAATAGAGGCTCAAGCAGAGTCTCAACAAAGAGAAAATAAAAACTATTGGATCATGCATGGACGAAAGTGTCAAGGGAAACAGTTTACACCTTTGTGCTACGTAGCATGAGGCCAAACTCCGACTAACATCTTCAGGTTCCCAGAAAATGCTAGAGTCAAAAAAAATCATTAGCCTCTTTAAGTATAAAGAAAAGTATAAAAAAACCTAGGACTTGTATTCATAGACTAGAATGGGGAAACCACGACAAGTATACTTAACAGTGGTATTCTATTGTAAAATGTTGAGTGGCTTTAGTAAATATTCCAATATTTTTAATATAACATTTTGGGTATATCTTTAATATATCACCAAGAATAGTAAAGAACCCCAAAAAGATGTTTGATCCAGTAGATCACTGGCAAACAGAGTTAGAACCAACATTTGTAGAACTCTATAATTTAGTCACGGGATTGAAGCACATTGGAGACACTTATTCATACATTTATAAAACGTTAGATCTAATGCATTTTAACTTTTCTTATCATAATTATCTTCCCCAAACACCAGCACTAATCTTGAAACCCAATAGCCTGAGCATAAACAACCTAACAACCACCTAGAAAGGCAAAATGAGGGCAGAACATCTGAGAATTGCATTTCCAAACAAAAATACATTTTGGCTTGCTTGATCATTCCGTGAAGAACCTACTCACAAGCATTACCTTTATATGATCCAACCTGTGGCCTACCATTCTAGTTGAAATAGCTTTTTCTCTGGTGAATTAAGTGTTTGCAAAGAGTCTAACTGAAAAGCTAAAGCAGAAGAGCAAGTAAGTTGCCCATACAAAGAATTTTAGAGTTCTAGCATATTTCTGGGAAGCTAGAATGTCTCACTCTAGCTTCCGGCAGATGTGGGGCGCTGCATATGCGGAGTCTGAGGGCTGAGGCAGTTTGTGATGAGTTGGTCCCTGGTGAAGGCAAGCCCCCAATGGGAGGGGTCTCTTGCAAATCCCAAAGGCTTCTTAATTCCACTGTTTAGAGAGAGTGGTCTCTAATCCAGGCACGTCCATTAGGCAACACTCATGCTGCAGATAGCCCTGGATAGCTAGTAGTGCCTCTCCAAAAGATCACAAATTTTTAACTGAATTATGGGATTTTAGTGATTTTTTTTTTTTTTTTTTTTTTTTTTTTGCTTGACTCTGTTTGGTGGGGCTGGAGGACAGAGCGTTTACACGACAAGAGGATGTTGTGCTAACTAATTCTGTAACACTGTCAGTAGAGTTAAAACCCTTGAATATCAGACTTTATATGTGTGACTTAGTGGGTAAAATATGGTCAATTGTACTGCTCTGGCCAGGGGCCGGGGAGACGGCTCAGTGGAAAGGGCCTGAGTTCAATCCCCAGTTCTGCAAAAATAAATAAATAAATACATAAATAAATAAATAAATACTTTGGCATATGTGTGCCTGGGAAAGCAGGTGTTTATTGTTAGTAATCAGACATACAAGTTTTCTTATTGAGTTATTGAATTTGTGCGTTATTTGTAAAAAATTGATAAATTAAAACATTAAAGGTTAATTGGTCACACAAATTATTACGTATATTTTATGCAATTCCTTTTCGCTCATATTTCACCCAAGAAAGCCAAAAACTTGGGTATCTGTGGTCTAATCATTAGCTATCTGGCATGCTAACTAAGGAGAGACTTCAGCGTCTACACACCACAAGGGATCTAGATTTCACAGAATTAGCTCAGAAAAGTCCCGAAGGAAACTATAATAACAGCAATGAGAGACCTCAGTGAGGGAGGAGATGCTGATTCCCAGCGTTGTCACATTATATTATTCTCTAGGTGTTTTTGATAACAATAAAAATTTAAAATAGACAGATAAATAATGATGTTTGTCCACACACGACACAAATTTCATTCAATAGGAGCTGTCCCAGAAGAAGCCAAGACAGAACAAATAAAGCTTTAGAACCAGATATTTTAAACTCTTTGAAGAACTAAAAGAAAGTGAGCAAATTATATTTCATCAAGTACAGACTATAAAAAAGATAAATTGTAAAAGGGACTAAATGAATTCTGGATTTGAAATATAAAACAACTGAGATGAAAATTTTGCTGTAAAAGTTTAATAGCACATTGGGCCTGGAAGAAGAAAAAAGAATCAAAGGGCACGAACATGGGTCAGTTGATAACATTTAATCAAAGCAAATAAGTACACAAGAAGGAAGAAAGATCAGCAAATCCACAGGCGCCTGTGCATCAGCGTGCAGCACACCACACACGCACCACGGTGGTACCAGAGGAAAGGTGGAAGCGAAGAGGGTAGAAGAAGTAGCTGAAAGAGTACTGATCAAATTCTTTATATAATGCATGAAAAAAAATTAACTTAAACATTCAGGAGGCTCTGCAATCTTCAACTTTTTTTTGCTACTAGATCATTTTTCCCTTTTCACTATTGGTGTCTGGAAAGAAATGGCTCTATGAACACCACACTTACTATTTAAGGAGTAACGCCATTCTTCCTCTAGGATAAAACATCTACATAATGTGTTTAGGATTATTCTCTAAAGAACATGTATTCACGGTTTTCTATATACGTAAGTATTTATAAACATGTCAACATGACTTGTGGATCTATTATTTCATACTTTGTTTTATAACCCATTGCCACTTTATTGCTTCAAATCTAGCTTTGGGCATGGAGAGTTCTTTCTGTTGGTTCCTTTGTGCCTATACTATGCCCTATCACAATGACTATATGCTCCTCTGTCTGAACATCTTTTTTTCTTCCTGGCAGTATAATATGCTCCAGGTATTATCTTATATTTCCCAGTCCTAAGAGGGAAACTTATAGCAGTGAATTCTCTCATCAGGAAAACAGAACGAGCACAAATGAAAAAACTTCATGCTGTACTTGAGGCTTCTAGAAGAAGAAGAGCAAGTCAAGCTCAAAGCCCAAAGAAGGCAGGAAATAGTAAAGATAAGAGCACAAATTAATGCAATGGAGGCTAGGAAAACAATACAAAGAATTAATGAACCAAAGACTTGATTCAGTGAAATAATAAATAAAATTGATAAGTCCCTAGCCAACCTCATCAAAAAAGAAAAAAAAAACCCTCAAATTTATGCAATAAGGAATAAAAAGTGTAAAATCAACATAGTTCCTACACAAATTCAGAAGATCATTAATATCTACTTCAAAAGTCTTTACTCTCACAGGATGTAAAATACAGAAAAAATGAACAGATTCCTAGGGTACATATGAGGTATCAAAGCTAAATCAAGAAAATATAAAAATTCTGAATAACCCAATACCAGTCAATAAAATTGAAAATATAATTAAAAACTTAAGGAGAAAGAAAAGCACAGGTCTTGATGAATTTACAGCTGTGTTCTACAAGAAATTTGGAAAAGATTTAATACCAACTCTTCTCTAACTCTTCA
The DNA here is from genome assembly GCF_000260255.1 of Octodon degus. Taxonomy (NCBI): domain Eukaryota; kingdom Metazoa; phylum Chordata; class Mammalia; order Rodentia; family Octodontidae; genus Octodon; species Octodon degus. Next base: position 17,011,342 of record NW_004524593.1, read on the forward strand.
ATGAAATTAGAAGGAAAGCAAGTCTACCAAAGTCATTCCTGGAGGAAAGTATTACCTTGATACCAAAACTAGAGAAAGACCCAACCAAAACAGAAAGTAATAGACAAATCTCTCTAATGAACATAGATACAAAAATCTTCAATAGAATATTAGAAACAGAATGCAGAAAATCATCAAGAAGACTTTACACCATGACCAAGTGGGATTCATCCAAGGAATGCAGGGGTGGTTCAATATATGCAAATCAACAAATGTAATACACCATACCCACAGAACCAAAGACAAAAATCACATGATCATCTCAGTAGATGCAGAAAAAAGCTTTTGACAAAGTCCAATATTCATTTGTGATGAAAACCCTACAGAAAATCAGAATATTGTAGGTGCATGAATTCAGCAAAATAATCCAATATAGTCCAGTAGTCCATAATTGTAGTGGGTTATCCGTAGGCATGGCAATGTCAGAAGTTGTTGACTTGAACTTTTTACAGCTCATTGTATTAATATGGCTTTACTTTATATACCTCATTTTTATACTTTTCTGCTGCATGGTTATGACCAAAATAAAACAAGACCTATATAACAAGAAATGTAACTTTTGTATCTGACAAGGTCAGTCAAATACTCTCAGGATTTATCCTGTAACTCTGTACCACAGTTTGCAGATCCTTTGTCAGTGTCAGCCATGAGGATGAGTCACGGACATTGCTTGACCAATTTGCTCTCTGTGAAAGCCTTAGAGAATATTTTCTCTCCATGTGACTCTCCTTAGGCACACTCTGCATCATTGATCACTTTCCTCTGTGGCCCAATAATCTCCTTGATCAGAAAATTTGGGACACAACTGAGTTACGTGATGTTACAGTATAGGTTATCCTATGTCCTGAGTCTTCACTGACCTTGAAAGGCTAAGGACAAAATGTTGGCTGTCCTTGAAGCCCTTCCTTTTCTCTAATTTTTGATCTGCAAACGTAGGTCCTTAACCCTCCCAAAGAGAAGCTTATTATTACCCTACAACATATGCAATTCGGTTTACCCTATCTGCCTAAATATCAAACATCTTAGGCATAACAGGTATTTTCCATCAAGTATGGATATGTTAAACTTTAAGTCCCTACAGAATATGAAGAAAACAATAATTTAAAAAATAGCAATAAACACTTGCATATACAGATGCAATGCAATCCTGATTAAAATACCAGCAGTATTCCTCACAGATCTAGAAAAGTATTCTTAAAATTTAACTAAAACCAGAAGAGATCCAGAATAGCAGAAGCAATCCTGAGCAACAGAGGAAGATCAGGACGCATCACAATCCCTGACTTGAAATTATACTACCAAGCTACTATGATAAAATCAGCATGGCATTTGTAAAAAAGAAAAAAAAAGACAGACCTGAGGATCAATAGAACATTTTTAAAGGATGTACACACAGCTACAAGCAATTTAGCCACCTTGTCTTTGAAAAAATGGCCAAGCATGTTCACTGGAACAAAGATAGCCTCTTTAATAAATAGTGCTGCAAAAACTGGCTTCCTATATGCCTAAGGCTAAAATTAGATCCATGTCTATCACCAAGTAATACACCAAAGTGAAAATGGATCAATGATTTAAATATTAACAAAAATACTAAATCTTCTGGGGGAGAAAGTAGATAGAAATTTTGAAGTCATAGGGTAGGTGGAGAGTTCATGAACAAATACCAAACTGCATGGGAAATACTTTAAAAGAGTAATAATTGGGATCTCTTCTTCTTGAAAATTGGATGCCAAAGGAAATCACAGGCAGAGTGAAAAAAACAAAAGAACACATGAACTGGGAAAACCTTTAGCTTACTATCCTTTAGGAAACAGACTTCTCTCTTTTCCTATTACCTGTCTTATTTTTCACTTTATTTATATATTGAGTTTTTCTTTTTTCATTAATTTCATTGAGAAGCAAGTAGCAATGAGACAGTTTCAAAACTGATTGATAGGACAGTTTCAATAATTAATACATGGCATATTATTGTCTTTTCCTAGTGGCTTTTCATAGTACAAGTTGACAATGTATTTACAAGTATACTTTGATTTACAGTAATTGCTTTATGTGTGTCCTGTGATTTTGGCTATCAGCTTGCTTACTAAGTGTGTGTTCCAGTTCCCTACAATGAATGAAATCACATGCTGCAAAGGTATACGAAGAAACATTAAAAAAAGAAAAAAGAAAGAAAACAGATTTCTATCTGGAACATACAGAAGATTAAAAGAATCAGGCCCCCAAAATTCAAACACCAACCAAAAAATGGATATCTGAGATGAATACATACTTCCCAGATGAAAAGATACAAATGGAAAATGAATATATGAACAACATTCAGCATCATTTGTCATTTGAGAAATGCAAATTAGAACAACACTAAGATTCCGTCTCACCCCAAAAGGAATGGCTATCATTAAAAATCAACCAATATCAAATGCTGAAAGGCTGATGGGGAAAAAGGAACCTTCTCCCCTTTTGGTGGCAGCGTAGACTGGTACAACCACTATGGAAATCATTGTGGGGATTTCAGAAAATGAGCATTAGAGGTCCCGTTCAGCCCAGCTATTCCCCTTCTGGGTATTTTTGCAGAAGAAATGAAATCATCATACCACAGTGATGAAAGTGCACCCCTGGTTATAGCAGCACAGTTTTTCATAGCTAAATCTTGAAAACAACCCAAATGACCATCAACTGAGGAATGGATAAATGAGATGTGGCATTTTTATACAATGGAGTATTACTGAGCTCTAAAATATATAAATTTCAGGCTTTTATAGGTAAATGCATGCTGCTGTCATATTCATAAGTGAATCAGGGGGCCTGGCCCTAGCTCCGTTCTTGGGGCCGGGGAGATGGCTCAGTGGAATAAGCACTTCCCTGGCAAGCACAAGGGCCTGAGTTCAATCCCCGGTTCCATAAAAAAAAAAAAAGTGAATCAGACCCACACGCCTAATGTAAAAGCATGAAAGAGTAAATAAGATCTGAAAGGTACAATAGATCTTGTGAAAGAGAAACTGTTCAAAGGAAAGAAACAACTGGGATGAGGGAAAGGAGAAAACAAAAAAGGAAAGGAAAAAATATATGCATATTTACACAGACTATGTACACATACCCAGAGTATCTTGGATAATGGTATAGCTGATTTCTACTGATCTACTAAAGAGAAGTTAAGCTTATTTTTTTCCTTCTTTCAATTTTTTAACCAATTTTATATGCTTATATCTGGTAATCTGACTAATTTGAAGACAATTTGCAATATGACAGCAAGTCTTGAATTCCTATTATCTCCTTCAGTGAATTTCTATATTGTCTCTATTTTTTTTTTTTACTATTTTTTATTCTTCTTTTTTAAAAAGGATAAACCCAGAATTGCTGGAATACAAAGGAAGTATGACTGAACTTGAAGACGTCAAGGAAGGGAGTTCAGAAGATAGAGCAGGTGGATTCAGTTAGTAGAACATTCTTTTAAATGAAAGGAAAGTACATTGATCTGACTAAGCAGAGTAAGTGTGCTAAAAACATGAGACTAGACTGAGCAGGTGGATCAGTGGTAGCGTATTTGCCTATCATGCATGAGGACCTGGGATTGAGACAATGCACTGGAAAAAGAAAAAAAAAAAACAACAAAAGAAACAAAAATACCTGTTGGCCCAAATATAGCAACACAACACATCAGTTTCTGTGATTGGGAGCCTATAGTAGTGGGTATGCACGAGCTCTTGTAGGTTGCCCTCTCAGGAAGCAGAGGATGAGATGGAGTTATACATTCAGGCTACTTAGCAGACGCCAGTGCCTTGGATGAGAAGAGCTAGATTTAGAGTTGGGGAGTGGAGAAGATAAATGTCAGGATTTGACTAGCCCATGAGTGAGCTCTGAGTTGAAAAGGTTAAATTTTTCCTTTCACTGTCATTGTCTCTTGACCCAGAGCCACCTTGGGAGATGCCTATAGACAAGAGGGAGCCCTCTAACATAAGCATGTCCTAAAGGGGATACAGCTTCCCCAAACCAGGACAGAAACCCCTTCCAAAGAATGGAGATCTGAGCAAGACATCTTGTATCTATCAAAGGATCAAAGAGCTAGGCTTTTATAAGTACCATGAGTCTGGGTGGGGTGGTGCACACCTGTAACCAGTACCTCAGCACTCTCGGTGGCGGAGTTCGGAAGATTCCAAGTTGGAACTCATTCCTGACTAAGTGAGAGCTTGACTCAACAAATGTAAGAGCTGGAGATGGGTCTCAGTGGTAGTATAACCCTGGATTCAGTCCCCAGTAATTGCACAAAAATGATATTTCTCTTCATAAGGAACTTCAAATATTATGCTATGAATTTTAGCCTTTGTCCTTTAGGCATTGACAATCCATTGAATGACCACAAATAGAAAATGCAAAAAAAAAAAAAAAAAGTGTTCTTTTCAAACAAGTACTTTTTGAAGCATGAAGGAGATAATTCAGATGTGGAAAGCCCATTTGGAAATCTCCAGTGGTCCAGGAAGGAAAGGATGTAAGTGGGAGCTGTAAGCTGGCATAGAGAATGAGGTGGGAAAACACTTCAGAAATGGGGAAAGAAAACCCTCAGGCTTCAGCAATTCATGGAATTTGTAGATAAAATAAACTCACGAAAAAGAATTTTGAAGAAATGAAAAGGTCTAATGATGAATGAGTGGCAAAGTAGACTATTAATGGAGAAAAGGGAAAAAAAGAAGATAGAGACCATAGTCTTAAGAAATAGGTCGAATTTGCTTGTGTGAACACCATGTCATCTCCAGTGTAAGAAACGGAAAAAGTAAGACAGATCTAAAATCTACAATTGATGATGTCACAGGGAAAGAAAGTGTTCAAACGGAAAGGACAACTGGGATAGGTGAAAAGAGAAAAGAAGGAAGGCAAAAGAACACAGGTATACACATAAGATAGATAAGATAATTATACTACTGACTTCTTTTAGTTCATTGAAAAATGGTTTGTGCTCATGCTGTCTGATCAATCCCGTATGCCTAGATCTTGTCACCTAAGCAACTAATTTGAAGAAATCAATATGCAATGTATTAACCATAGTTAATCTCCTATGGTTTTAAAGTTCTATATTATTGGGGGGGTTCTGTCTTGAAAACTAAGAAACACCATATGGAGAACATTCATATTTTTGAAACTTTTCTACAGTGAGAGACACGCTGCCATGAATGTCCGCCCAAATCCTCCTGGCTCGGAACACCCCCATCCAATCACTTGGCTGCTCTCCGACGCAGCTCCTCAGGTCCTCTTCCAGGAGTGCATTTATGAAATGTGGTCAGAAATACAGTGAATGCGGCTCTTGTGTGGAAACGCAGGGAAAGGCAGCTCCCACACTTGTTATACTGCGTTCCTCCTTCACCTTATTCGCCAGGCAAGGCACTGTGGAGCTTCTGGCTATTGCCGGATGACAAAATTGCTGTGAAACATCAGTCTTTTAAACTGATTCAGTATACGAAGCAACCATGACAGTGGCTCTGCCCTGTCCATGTGGTCTGCACTGACACAAGGGCTCAGGGACTTGAGGGTGACCAGGGTACACGAAGCCTGTCCACCTGCTTGGTCTTGCATGTGGCCAGTTCATGACCAGAGGTGCCGATTGGGATTCCTCCTTACAGCCTGGTGAGGGTCAAAGTCAATGCCTTCCCCTTGGCCTTTTCTGATCTAGGCAGAAGCAACACTGATTTGCCCTGTGCTGTTGGCTGGAAGGCAGAGCTGGTTTATGGTAGTCTTCTGTCGTGCTCGGCTGCCCTGCCTGGATCCTCTGTCTAGACCCATCGTGGCCTTTGATCCAGTGGGCCCTCCCACCTGGTCAGTGTAGGCTTCTTGGTGTGCCCCAGCTGCCAGTGGCTCTACCACAGAACACTCTATGCTTTTGGTTCATGAGTTTGAACTTGCTATTGTAATTTTAACCAAAGCCAGGGAAGTTTCCAGGTAGCATGGATGGTCCAGAATCATTAGCAAGATGCATCCTAAGGCAAATTCAAGATTATTTCTTGCATCAGACTATCTGGTCACCCTGCTGCTGGCTGCGAAATGATTTCACTAACAACGAATGCTTTTATGGCTGCTGACTTCACCCACATTATCTCTGTGCTCAGCACACCACGTCCTTAAAACAGTGCTTAGCGCAAATCTGTCAAACTTCGACATCTTAAATAAGAGACATTCCTCATCAAGGCTATTCCTTGCTAAAGTTCATAAAACTATCTATGTGCGTCTTTAAGACCACAGAATAGAAACAGCTATACCTATTCTTATTCTGGGGACTCAAATCATACAGTTTTCTCAGCAACTTCTGGTTTTTTCATCTGCTCTCATTAGAATTGATCACTAAACATTAAAACAGCACACCAGAAAGAACAAAATCAATTATAGCAATTGACTTTACTGCCAATATTTAGTGATTTTCTCTTATTCTGCAAAGCCAGTTAATCTCCAACTGTGCAATTACATTAAGCCATTAAGCAGACCATGTTTTATAGAAATCTGTTCTTTAATTATAAAAATAAAAATAAGTTGTTTTCTTTATTTCCCAGAGGACCAAATATTTTCTGTTTCCCTACAACTTCTTTCTTTCCTACACTCACCAGAAAAGAACATCTTGGCAAAACATATTGGAAAAGGCAAATCAAGGCAGTTGTCTGAACACAAAAGTCAGGTTTTCTGAATTCTGCTAGAGATGGGCGGAGCCTCAGGATGTCACCGGGGATGTATCAGAGCTGGGAACTGGACAGATGCGGGGGGAAGCTTGACTATAATGTGTGCTTTTTGGCTCTGTAGTGAAATGAGTCATCATTAATTAAATATTTCAAATAATTTGAATACAGCCACATAGGCTGTTCTAAAATCTCTTAGATTTCCTCTGAGCTTTCTGAATTGTAGTAGCAGAGTCAAGTGCAGTAAAATAACTGAAGCACAGCAGCCATCAGTTCGGAATCCTGCTGTTCATGGTCTCCTTTGGAAGCCTGCCCAGTTGATCCTGCGTTACTGCGAATAGCTGACGTTAGTAACTGACCATTGGCTTCACTCAGTTGTATTTCAAGGAATCCATTACTGCAGGGAACTCAACCTGCTTGGAATTCTAATTCTTACTTGCAAAAGATTTTGTCAGTATTTCTTTGCATCAATTGCCCCTCACACATTTTGTAACTGTCTCTTTGTACCAACCCTACGAGGTGCCACGTTCCTGTCATACAAAGAAAGGTGCAGCAGAAATCCAAGAACACTGGGCAGTGACCGTAGGATGAGATGAAACTTATTTTAAAGATGTAAGGAAGACGGGTTTGTGTTCTTGGGCATTGCATTACAACTAGCTCAAAGCCTGTCAAAAACAAACTCCTTGCAAAAGAAATATTTTTATCAATAGCTTTTAAAAATCCCATTTTTAAAGCAGAGAGGCCCCCAGTAGATACTGGACTACATCATACTCTTTTTTTCTCTCCCACCGAGCTCTGTTTTGGTTCCTTGTGTCACATTTTCCATACCAGTTTATCTCCAATTACCACTAAATGAAAAATAAATAAGGCATGTTTCCGAAATTGCCTTAATTAGTAATGCCACTTGTAGTGAACTGGAATGCTTGACTAAATAAATATTTTACTTAAATATTTGAAATAATACTTCAAAAAACTTCAATGTTTCCTGCTGGCAATACTTTTCAAGCGAGGTATATGATTCAGTTGGAGCTGTTAGAAAACAGCAGGGTAGGGTTGTTTTTTGTTTTAATTTACTATATTGCTTGAACCTCCTCTTATAACTGCCTCCATGGAGAGCTGGAGTACTTCAAATAAAATCCAGTCTGAAGAAATAGCACAGACTTTGTCTGGGAACTTAAATCTCTTTTCCAGACTTGCTACTCCTTCTTGTGCCCATAGGACATCATAGAAAATCACAATGTCTTTGGGACCAAGATGTGTCCTAAGTGAATCTGTCGCTAGGGTCTTCCTGGTTAGTTGGAAGGAAATAAAGCTACAGAACTCAAGCTGCAGCAACATTTTAGAATGAGCCATAGCTCTAATGCTACAGAATCTACAGTGAAAGCCAGAGATCTGAGTGGACACTTTTGCAGCTGGTTAAAGGCCCAGTGAGAAATGGACTCCAGATGCCCACCTCCAGCTCCATGCTGCTTGCTGTCCACCACCCTAACCCCAGGTCTTCTGCCCTCCTCTGCCCTCGTCCCCTGCAAGATCCTGTGGTGAAATCTGACCCTGCCATTGCCACCAGCTCCTCAGAGCAGAGAAGAACCTGGTTTGCAACAGAGCAGAGAGTCCCCTCTGAAGCACAGTGCCCTAGGAGGGCAAGTCATCACCTGGCAGAGACCTCACGTGTAGGGGCCAAAGGCTCATTCATACTGACAACAGACAGGACTACATCCATTGAAGTTTACACCATAACAGGTAATTTCTTAATAGTATCATGCATGGGATAATTGGGGAGGATGGAGAGGAGAGGAAAGACTAGCTTTGCTCACAGTCCCCAAACAAAATTTGTGAATCACTTCCTCCTAAATAAGAGGAACACACTCCCCAGAAGCAGGTGAAATGCAATTTTGGAGCCACTGATGAGAGTGCTGTCTCTGACAGCTGTCTGTTTCAAAAGAGCTGGTGTGTCTGTGTGCTTGAATACAGTCAGGGGACACGGGGTTGGCAGGACCCTGCCAGGGGAAGCTGCATGGGCTGTCCCCAGCTTCGCTAAAAGAAAAGATGATGATGAGCAGGAGAAGGAAATCTACCCAACTGCGGGGCGGTGCAGCTGTGAAATGAAATGGCTGTAACTACCACATTAATGTGGGGGATGGTGCCGCGGACAGTGGACCAGGGATCTTTTTCTCCCTTATAAAGTTGTGTGGGTTGTTTCAGATGGGGAACTGATGGCTAAGATGTGCCTAAGGTCTACTGCCACTGGTACTCAAAGCACTGTTATCTTCACAACAACGATGTCCATCCAGTCTGAACTTTGGAGGTTTCCTATCGTTCCATGCCCGGGTATTTGGCCTCTGTGCCTCAGCACATGAGACCACTTTACTTACCACAAAAGGGCCCTGTTCTTGGATTCATGCCCTGACTGCCTCAAAAGAAGACCCAGAGTGTTTTCCACCAGAGACTTTTTGTTTTGCTCCCTCTTTCCTACCCAGGTAGCTTACATTCTGTGAAGCATCTCGATACACAGGGATTTGGTTTGTATCGCATTGTTTTTTATTTGTAAATATGTTCCTTCATAGATTTCTTAAATTATTGTGCATTTTAAGTGTATTGCTCAAGAAAAAGCAAAAATTCCCTAAAGATCTTTCTTTTTTGACTTTCTGTTTTATTGAAGACAGCACGGAGCCTTGCGTGCGTTGGTGCAGGGCGCCGAGCTGTTGGACTGCATGCAACAGCAGTGTCCCCCACCCAGCGGCTTCTCCTCACTCTAGCCATTTCACTCTTGTGTGTGGTGAAGAACTTGTTAAGAAAGAACAGACACTAAGGACAGATGCAGGCCATGTAATTATATTTTTTAAAGCGACGCTATAATTATTTATAAACTTAGATGAAATTAAATGTCAACTGCTTCCACTTAAAGTAGAGTGAAAACTGATAGAGATTTTACAGAGAATACATATCGGGCCATGTTTCTACTGCTCCACCATCCTCTTGGTTGGTCCGGCGCACTTGTGTTCCCCAATTTTGCGTAGCAGATAAAAATAGGAACTAGGTTGTACATGAAATCATTAATAATTGGATCTTTAAAGTAGCTAGTTATTGCCAGCTCACATTATACACACTATATATCACGTACGTTATCTTTTGTCACTAATTATTTTGTTATAAAAGTTTAACTCATGTTTTCACAGGATAGAGAGAAACGCTAAGATGAAAGGAAAGATCATGTCTTTCATCGTGGACCTAAGTAGTACTACTGCTCTTCAAGTCCAGTGGAGGAACAAAGTTTCCAGGTTACACTTTTTTTTTTTTTTTATGTATTGGGTACAGGGTCTCACTACACAGCTTGGACTCCTAGTGATTCTCCTTTTTTCAGCCTCCACAGCACTAGGATTACAGGCATGCAACCACAACACCCAGACTCAGTGGCTGGCTCAGCGCACCCAGGGGTGGGGCTGGCGTGGCATGTGGTGCCGGGGATTGAACTCTGGCTCCTGTGCTTGTCTAGGCAGGTGCTCAGTTTGTTGAGCTATCTCACGAACCCTATGCATGGTTTTAAACTAACCTGGAAAGTTACTATTCTTATGTAATTTTTAAAAATCTCTCTCCCTCCTCCATTGCAGAAGCTTGCTATCTGCTCTATTGACCACACACACATCAGTCTCCATGAACTATGTCACCCGAGAGTCTGGCCTCTGTCAGGGCCTTCTTTGTCTACAGATGTAAGTGTTGCTCTTTACTTTGGCTTTAATTCTGCAAGTGCACACTGAGCATCTTTACACAAATGGCACAAAAATAAGCAAAGCAAGACTCCGTGGCTCAAGGAGGGCACCATCCAGAGGCTCTATTTCCATGGTTTGATTTTCCTTTGCTCTTTCTTATCACCCTGTACTTTACACAATTTGCATCTCTCCACATACTCCTCCTGTGTGTCACAAGGCTGACATATTTACTGAGAGCACTGCCCATTTTCACTCTCTTTGATGCATGTCCCTGGTTATCCAGAGGGCTAAGTAATATCATAAAGAGCCAGCCAAGAGGCAGCAGGATAGCTGCATGCTTGGTCCCTTCCTAAGGCTGCCTACCACCCAGCCTGCCTTGTAACAAGCGTGTTGCCTTCTGCTCTCTTCTCAAGAACTGCAGCAGAGAGATCAATACCAGCTTCCCCATGGGAGGCTTTAAAGCCAAATCTCAGATGCTTCATTTTCCTCATCTGTGCTTCAGAGATTTTCCCCTCTGGCCCTAAAATACAATGTGACCCTGTTTAAAGATTGTAATTCATTTTGTGCTGCAATAGTTCCATAAATTGAGAAATAAAACATTCTTGACAGCAGAGAGAAAGAGAGAGAGAGAGAGAGAGAGAGAGAGAGAGAGAGAGAGAGAGAGAGAGAGAAGGAGGAGGAAGAGGAGGAGGAGGAGGAGGAGGAGGAAGAGGAGGAGGAGGGGAGAAAAAAGAATGATAAAGTTATTGAACATTTTCTTGCCTATTGTAGTCTGTGAAAAAATTGCAATATAACTTAAAGTGATGTAATTTCTAGGAAAATTGCTTCCTGGAAATTCATTCACCCTGAAAAATCTCTGTGGGGATTGAATTGCAGTCTGGTGCACCTGACCTGACCCATGGACTCCTCTGGGTAGAGTAAGGAGGGCTGAAATCTGCTCTCCATAAGCTCATCCATGAAGCTCTGCCTTTCCTGATCAAGGAACAAAGCTAAGAGTTTATCAGTTTAAATAGAAGAAAAGAAAAAGAACAGCACTATTCAGAAGCAATTACTGAGGAGTTTTTCTCCAATCAACCATACAATGTGCAGAATTATTTATAGCTGTGTATATCAGTCAAACCACTACTTGAACAGAAAAGAATCCTCCAAGGTAGTCTTGCTATTTCCTCCCAATTCATCCCAAGCTCCAAATAGTGAGGGTTGCACAATATACGCTCATCAATGTTGTGCAATAAAAGTGCCTTTGCCTTGGACAAAGGAGAGGCAATGCCTGCCTGTCTAATGCAAAGAGGATTTGCAGATGAGGTTCCAGGTTAAATACTAGGGAAATGCAACAACTGATTCGTGTTTGAAGATTCAGTATGTGCACTAAGAGTGTTCCAGGGAAGCATGCAAAGAGTGTGGAAGAAGACACGTGACCTTCACTGTGGTGATGAGAGTGGAGCCTCAACTTGATCGGCTTCGGGATCTGCCTGAAGATTGGTGGAAAACGATTCTGGGTGTGTCTGCGTGGGTCCTTGGGGTGTGGCCTCAGGGCCCAGTGTCTGGACCTTGGCCCCTTCCTCTGTGGCCCTGTTCCTCTGCTCAGCTTATGGACCATTGTGCCCTGAGTCTCTTTGTTCCACCATGTCCTTTTGCCTGTTGCTTCTAAGCTGGAGTTTGAACTAGGCGCTAAATTAAACCTTTCCTGCTGTAAGATGCAGGTGTTGGTTTTTGTGTCCCACTGGCTACAAGCTAATATACTGAATGGAAGGGTAGGTGCCTTAGGGACTGATTTCTCTTGTGGGAAAGAATCAGACATCTCTTTGTGGCCCCACAGAGCCTGTTTTGGTTCTGGAAACATTCTGTTTTCACTATGTGATGGAGAAAAATCACGGATCCTATAGAGACAAGAAAGGAGTTTAGTCCTTCTTTAAAGATTCTCTGGCTCACTGTTACTCCGCAGTCTGAACAATGCCTTGCTGTTCTTTTATCCCTAACCCTCGCATTTTTGTGCTCCTTTTATTGTTCTGCTGCAGTGGTTCTCAGCCCTGACAGCAAACTGCAATCACCTGTGGAACTTTTTAAATCATCAGTGCTTCCCAGTCCAAATTCCTCATCCATTTGATTTATTTGGGCTGGAGTGATGTCCACGAGTTGGCAAATTTCAAAGGCTCCAGATGACTCTCAAATTTGCCTCTGGTTGAGAAGCTTTGCCCTCGCCCATGTTTCAAACAAGATGCATTTTCCCCCTTTTCACAGAGAGAGTATGTAGTCGTTTCTCTTACCTGTCCAACACTAGGGACCTGTCCCTTCCCTGTGCCCCAGGCTGACATCTGCATTGGCCAGTGGCCTGCATGAGCAAGTCATCTCATCACTGCCCTTCAGTCCATTCCCGCTCTCCCCAGAACATTTAAAAACAGCCTTTCGAAAGGGCTCCAAAATGTCACTTACACACATAAGTATATGCAATGTAGATACCCAATTTTATTCTATTTTGGTTCAGAAAATGACCATCTCAACAAAGGAGAAATGTCAACAACAAGCAGTCCTTAGACTGTAAACAGCGTTGAGATCACTCCTTTGGAATTTTAGAAAAGCTTGATGAGAACCCATCGCTTTATTTTTAAACATCTTTTTTCAACTCTCTTTTAGAAATGAACTCTGTTGACTTAAAAAAAATGCCTCAAAGCACTATTAGGGTAAAATACTAATTCAATGGCTAGTAGAAGAAGACTTATTTCTATTCTTCTAAAATTCTTTTACAGAAATGTTTAAGTTCCTTGTGGCTCAGGTTCCAGGCCTAGGAAATGAAGAGTTTGTAACATTTTAGCCCTAGCTTTCCATAAAGTGTGAGGAATAATCAGTAACCCAATAGAACTCACTCTTTTTTTCAACCAAAAAAGATGAAGAATGAAATGGAAGATTTCAAAGCCAAACGGTGCCTATAGTGCACCTATCCTGACTAAGGCAAATGCACCTTCTGTCTTCCACTAGGAACTCTACAGTTCACTCCAGGGTGGCACTGACCTCGGGCAGGAACCCTCTGATCACAGTCATCAGCTGCCACTCACACAGTCCATTCAGTGGTGCGCATTTATGAAATCTAACTACTTATTCTTTCATATTCTGGAAAGACCTGGAAAGTAATGCAAGACTTGGAAGAGTTATGGCAAATATTAGGATAAGTACATAGGTTTTTTTAGGAAAATGATTTTCTGTTCATTATTAATACAGTACAAACAAAATTAAAATAAAAAATCCAAGGAGTAAAGAAGGCAACTGGCAAAATTTCTGGAGCTGGAGATTGAATTATTGTGTATCATTAAGTGAGTGGGCTATCCAAAAGCAGAATGGAAAGGTGAACAATATAAAAGCCCAAAATCTGGAAGCCAGACTCCGATCATTTTCAAGAGGCAATGAACGCTTCGGTGGCATGAGCCAGTTGCCTCTCTGGGTCTGAGGAGCAGCACTGCCCCTTGCTTATTTTCATTTGTAAGCATCATCTTTATGCATAATAGGAAAATGTAAGCATGAGAAACATGGAAACTGGAGGCCTGTGGTTGGGGAGTGGGGGGAGGTGAGAGGATTCACACAAGTGAGGACTAGTGTGGCAGACTGAGCTCAGTGTAGTAAGTGCTTAGTATTCCCCTTAAGGTGATTGAGGAGTATATGGCAGCCATGAGAGTGGGTCTATGAAGAGTAACTACACAATCAAGGGCAGATTTGGTTGTATGTAAAAAGATTTTTGCAAATAGTGATTAGATCTTGAGTATATTTACTAGTGCATTAGTAAAACAAAAGAGAAGTAGAATAAAAAGTTAGAAAACTTAAATGAATTTGCATCATTTGAAATACTTTAATATTTGTCACAGATAAATACATCTCATAGGTGAAGCTATCTACCCAGCATTTCAGAGTTGGCCTGTCCTAGAACTTGTCCTCTGAGCCCATTCTTACAAGCTTTTACTTCTCAGTGCCAGCTAGCGGTGCCTGTATTTTTCTAGTTTCTCAGAAAAATTTTTGAGTTGCTGGTGTTTTATCACTCACTGTCAATCAGACAGTAAATCTTTTAATTCTACCCTTAAGAAAACCAAAATCTCACCACCTCCACTGCTAATAACCCAGGCTGCCCTAGGTGTCTGAGTTATGTAACAGCATTCTGATTCTTCCTTGGCTTCTGCCCCATCCTTCCTGTACCTCCACAGATTCTTACTACAGCTGGCAGAGTGATCCTCCTGGACCTCCTCTCAGATAATTCTCTCTCTGCTTCATACCCTAAACGGTTCTCATTCACAAGGGCCCACAAATTGTAGTCACTTGAGAGCTCCCTGATTTCATCTGACTTCTCTCCCCTTAGTCCTTCTGCTTACTTAGGTGCCTGGAGCTCCTCAGACACACTAAGCAGGCTTCCCTGTGTGCTGCTGTCCCTACCAGGTAGCTCTTAATCCCAAGGAATGCATGCCTTATCCTTCGCCCTCTTCAGGATTTTTCTCTAAAGGTGCCCTCCTAGGAAGGCCTTCCCTGATGATCTTGTTATGGGCTGGACCTGAAATGGCTCTGAAGACCTGTTTGCCAAAGGCCTGATCCCAAGAGTAGCCACTATGGAATGTGGGAAACCCTTTGTGGATAGGCCTAATGGGAGATCTTTAGGTTACTGGGGCTGCCTTTGAAAAAGATATTGGCTCCAGCCCTTTCCTCTCTCTTCTGCATCTCAGCCACGGGGAACTGTTTGGTCCAACACACAGCCCACGATGCACCGCTTTGCCACAAGTCCAAAGCAGCACGACAATTAATTGGTCATGGACTGAAAGACTGGGAAGCAAAGTGAACCTTTCTTCTCTGCAAGCTGATCATGTCAAGTATTTGTAACAGTAACAGAGAATTGGCTGACACCACCCTGCAAGATGATGTATCTCTCAGTATCTGGACTCACCTTCATGTTTTATTTTCTCATAACTCGTACTAACACACAACAAATTGCTTAGGTGTGGGTGTGCACATGTATATTTGGATTTTGTCTGTGTCCCACCAGTAGCATGCAAACTCTCTGAAGGCAGGAACTTCTGAGTCATAGAATTGCTGCCAATTCATTATTGCCTAACAGTTAGGAGACCCTCAGTGATCATTTATTGCAAGAATTAACTTATTATATAAAATTTAGGAGCCGGCCGAATAGCTCAGCAGATTAAAGCACCTACAAACAGGCACGGGAGCCTGGGGTTTGATCCCTGGTCCTGCTGTGCCAGCCCTGCCCCTGGGGCGAGCTGTGATGGTGATTGAGACGGGGCATGGTTGCGTGCGCCTGTAATCCCAGCTCTTGGGAGAATGTAAGCAGGCAGATCACTACAAGTCCAGTCTAGTAGTGAGACCCTGAACACCCTTAGACCCTTCCCTAAAATACAAAAAGTAAATAAATAAATAAAATAAAATTTAGTACCCTTGTCATAGCTTATTATTTCAGTCCAGTTCTCTGTGGGCCATGCTGGCCCACATATCATTATCTTTTGTTGCCCAGCCTTATGTTGCTTAAGCATTATATCTTTTTGATAAGCTTTTGTGTTTTAGGGTACACCATTATCACTCAATTTGCTTGTTTCAAATTTATAGTCACATATTTGACAGTTTTTCTTCTCCTTCATGTCAACATTTTGCTCACAAATATTCTTTGTTACCTGAGGAGATAGCTCAGTGGTCTAAGCAGCTGCCTGGCAAGCACAAGGAGCCGGGTTCAATCCCAGGCACCGAATCCCAGGTGCCACATACTGTGCCGGCACCACGCTGAGCCAGCCATCAAAGCTGGGCATGGTGACATACCCTGTAATCCCAGTGCTAGGGAGGTTGAGACAGGAGGATCGCTATGAGTCTGAGCTGTGTAGAGATCCTGTACCAAATACATAAATAAATACTGAAATATTTAAAACATTCTTTATCTTTTTTCCTATTTTTACCTTTTATTATATTAGCTGGCAGAGCCTGTATTAATTTGTCTTTAATGACTCCTTTTAAGTAAGGAATGTCTCCACCCACCTGCTGTTTGCAGAAGGGTACTGCGAAGTAGGGATGGGGCCACAGGGCCCTCCCCTTGGCAGAGGGTCACAGGATCTACATATGAGAGAGCCTTTTCTGCTGACATCAGGAGCTTCCAAAGCTACATCATGCCCTTTTTCTTGGGTTCCTGCTTTACCAACCAATGCTTGGTAAATATGCCTGGTCAGGTCAATCCTTCTCTAATTCCTTACCTGCCTGGCCAGCACCATGTGGCCCTTGCTAGCCCAAGGACAGATCTGCCGTGAGTCCCTGACTCTGCCCAACACTGGTAGTGATCAGGATTGCTGGTCTCCATACTTTTCTACTGGATGGTTAAGACCAAGGTAAAGCAGGACCTATGCAACAAGAGTTGTAGCTTTTGGGTCTGAGAAGGTCAGTGAAATCCCCTC
>NW_004524593.1:17042704-17061713 GCF_000260255.1 Octodon degus
AAACGCACTTATTCCCGTCTTTCTTGAGATTTTCTTGAGCAATTCTGGTCGTTCACTTTTTTGAGTGTCTCTGATTGCTCTCTCATAGCTGCTTTAGTGTCCAGGATCAGTTTAAAACCCTTACCTTTCACATTACTTCGATTTTGCAGAAGATAGGGAAGTCACATGGCGGCAAATCTGGTGAATAAGGTGGGTGAAGATACGCTCTGTTTTTACAACCATGACTTCCATCACAAGACACCTACATCGATTCACCATACTTTTATCACACTGTGTAAAAGCAGTCATGAAAAAGGACTTCCAGAACTGCATCAGCAAGTGGCAGGAATGATGGACTGTGTGTTCAAAGCAAGGGGTAGTATTTTGAGGTGAATGGATGACAATGTATTTTTATTGAAACAATTTTTAAATTTAGTTCATTGGTATAATTTAGATATACATAATGATCACATTCATGGCAGTGACTTTGTAGCTGTGGTATGTGACATATCCTGATCCCCTCCTCCTTCCCACTCCCCCTTCCCACAACCCCTCTTCTCTTTATTTATAATTTCAATTTTTTCCATCTTTTGTCATCATTTATTTATTTTACCTTTCTTTCTATCTCTTCTTTCCATTTGAACAGTTTTTTCCTGTTTCACAGTCAGTATCTATTCTAATTTTAGTCCTTATTTACACTTTTAATTTCTCACACCAAAGAAACAATGTAGTATTTACAGCCGTGTCCAGTTTATTTCACTGAAGAATAGTGTCTCAAGGTGTATCCATTTACCTAGAGATGTCTCAAGTTTATCCTCCTTTAGGGCTGAGCAGTGCTCCAGAGTATAAGAGAGAACATAGCTTTTAGAGCCATTCCTCAGTTGAAGACATTTGGGTTGGTTCCAAGATTTAGTTATTACCAACTGTGCTGCTCTGAATACGGATGTGCATGTGTCACTGTGGTATGATGCTTTTAAACCTTTGGGAAGATACCAAAAAGAGGGCTAGCTGGGCCAAATGAAACCTCTACTCCTAATTTTTTGAGGAATCTCCACCTGATTTCCACAGTGGCTTCTCCAGTCTACACTCCCACCAACAGTGGAGAAGGGCTTGTGTTTCTTCACAGCATTTTTTATTGGCTGATTTCTTGAAAATAGCCGTTCTTTCTAGACTTATATGAAATCTCAGCATTATTTTGATTTGCATCCCTTAAATAACCAATAATGGTTGCTTAACAAAAATGTTGAACATTTTTTTCCACATAGTTTTATTTCACTTGAGTGTGTATTCATTTCAGATGCCCATTTTTGGATTGAGTCTTTAAATTTTGGGGCTCTGATTTTTTTTTCAGTCCTTTATATGTCCTAGGTTAGTTCTTTGTCTAAGGATTGTAGTATTAATTATACTACAACAATCCTGGATAACATTTTTCCCACTATATAGGTTATCTTTTCACTCTATTGATAATATTTTATTTTTTGCTGTGCAAAATCTATTGAATAAAATGTGTTTGCTGTTGTTGATCCTTTGTGACAGTTCCCATAAAATTGGGGTTTTGTTCATGAAGTCCTTGCCTACACCAATGTTTTCAAGAGTTCTGCTTATTCTATATTCCAGCAGATTTGGTGTTTCTGCTTTAATATTTAGATCTTTGTTCCATTTCAACTTTACTTTGTTTGGAAAGATATGGGTCTGTTTTAATCTTCAGCATGAGGAAAACCAGTTTGCTAGCACCATTTATTAAAGTGTCTATCTTTCTTCCAGTGAACACATTTGGCCCCTTTTGTCAAATACAAGGTGGCTCAGTGTGTTTGTAGTTGGGCCTATATCTTTTAAGGTATTTCACTGATCCTCAGGTCTTTTTTTCCAGTACCATGCTGATTTTCTCACAGTAGCTTTATAGTGTAGTTCCAAGTCAGAGGTTGTGACGCCTCTGTCTTGGCTTTGTTGCCTGGCATTGCCTTTGCTATTTTAGGACTGTTCTAGTCCAAAATGAATTTCAAGAATGTTTTCTCTATTTCTGTAAGACATATTAGTGGTACTTTGATCAGGATTGCATTAGATCTGTACAGCAATTTTGAGAGTATGGATGTCCTTGCTATATTGATCATTTCTACCCAAAAGTAAGAGAAATCTTTTCATTTTCTAATAACCTCTTAGTTCTCTTTTTTTGGAGTATTATATTTTTCAATGTAAACCTTTTAATTCCTTTGTTGGACTGATTCCTAAGCATCTCCTTTTTATTTTTTTGTTCTCTTCTTTCTTTCTTTCTTTCTTTCTTTCTTTCTTTCTTTCTTTCTTTCTTTCTTTTCTTTCTTTCTTTTTGATGCTACTGTGTAAACTGCTGCTGTCCTAATTTCTCTCTCAGTGAGTTTGTTATTGTGTAAGGAATGATATTTCAGTGTTGACGCTGTAACCAGCTGTGCTCCTAAAATTGGTTATTAAATCTAGAAACCTTTTGGTAAAGTTTTGGGGTCTTCTATGTGGAGAATTAAATCACTTGTAAATAATAATTTAACTTCATCCTTTCCTGTCTTTATTCTTGTTATTTTCTTCACTTGTCTAATTACTCCGGCTAATGTTTCCAAGACAATATTGAATAAGAGTGGCATTTTGTTCCTGATTTTAGAATGAAAGCTTTCAGGTTTTGAATATTTAGTATATCGGCTCTTTGTTTGTCATAGATCATTTTTATCAGATTGAGATAAAGACTATCAATTTCAATTTTTGTAGGGTTGTTATCATGAATAGCCATTGGACTTTGTCAAGTGTTTTTATCTTCATCTATTGAATCATAGGATTTTTTGCCTTTGGCTTTGTCAATATGGTGTGTTACATTTATTGGTTTGCATATGCTGAACCATCCATGCTTTTTGTACTAACTTTTTACTTAAGCATATACCGTATTGTAATCAAGCCTCATACATGTTTATCCACAAGTAACATGGTAAAGAAAGAACATGGCCAAGCTGCTACCATATCATCTAATTTTAAAAAACTCAAGCCAAATTGTCTTCATGTTTAACTTCTGTTTCTCTATTTTATTATGTGGATAAATTTACCATATGGTTGAGGTTTTTTAATTGTTTTATCATTTATTTATTTATTTGGTACAGGGTCTCACTGTGCAACTCAGACTCATAGTGAACTTCCTGTCTCAGCCTCCCCAGCACTGGGATTACAGGTGTGCACCACCACTCCCAGTTTCAGTGGCTGGCATAGCACACCCAGGGTTCCAGAACCAGGGGACTACATGGTCCGAAGAGTCAGACTCAAGTCCTTGTGCTTGCCAGTCAGGCGTTTAGACAGTCACACTTCCTCCCCAGCCCCTGGTTGACATTTCATTTAAATACACGGGTTGAGTTACAACAGAATCCTACAGATATTGGATTTTTTTTTTAATTTTTAGGGATGACCATATAATTTTGCTATGGTTACTATGAGTTTATTTTACTATTTAAACAGAGGTGTGTCATCTCAGATATTGGTGGAAGATATACTGGAAGAAAGAATTTGCATTTTTCAGTCATCAAGGTAAGTCATCAAAGTCAGATGGTGGTCAGTGATGGAGTGAATCAGTAAAATAATCACAGGCTTGTAGCAGACAGAATTTTATTTTCTTATCTACTGAGCATATTTCATACATTGTGTTTAAATGTGGCTTTTTGTGATGTGAGTAGGATCCTCAAAAGTCAAATGAAGCTAGATAATTTAATCACATTCAACAACTGAATTAACTTGGAAAAAGTGGACTCTAGGTCCATCATTACAATTAGGCAAAGAGAAAGAGACATCACAAAGTAGCTCGAATTATCCAGTGAGTGCAGGGAATTAAGATAATAATCCTACACATTGTTGTCCCTCCAGCCCAAAGACCAGCTAGTGGCCACTCTGAGACATCCTGTTAACTCTGTCCAGATGGACCCCACAAGCAGTTGAGTACTTGGCCTACCAATAACTTGGAAATCGCCCAGCAGAAACTATTTGGACTTCCTTCCCGCTCAAGAGCTTTTTGGGGAACCAGTCTGGGAGGAGTCTGATTAGCAGTACAGACATATTTTATCTCTGCTTCTTCATTTCCTTCTTTAACTCTTACTTGGCCACTTCTCTGTTTTTACGCAAGTGCATGTCTTTATAGCTAAGGAGTAAGCATAAGGAGTGAGGCTGCGGGAGCCAGCACCTCAGGATGCACAGGTAGTTTACTTACATAATTTGTTGTTTTTCTTAATATTATGATTGGGATAGTGCAAGTTCTCATCCACAATCTTCCCATTGTCTCACTTTTAAATCATTAACTTTATTTGTCTGATTGACACATGATACTTGTACACATTGATGAGGTTCAGTGGGAAATTTTGTTTCCTGAATAGATTGGGTTGTATATTAGCCACTTTCCCATCATCAAACAAAAAATCCAACACCTGCAATGTAAAGGAAGAGGGGTTATTTTGGCTCATGGTTTGCAGAGGGTTCAGTCTAAGGTAGTTTGGGTCCAAGGCAGACAGAGCCGGGCCAAAGGCCATGGCAGAGGAAAGCCACTCAGGTCTTGGCAGCCAAGAAGCACAAAGAGGAGGCACTGAGGACAAAGATGCGCCCTTTCAGACCACGCCCCTGTGACCTGCCTCTCATCGGGCCCCAGCTCTAAACAACAAGTTAGCTACAAATTCGTAGCACACTCATCTGCTGATATGTATAGTGCCCCCGTGAGCAAAGCACTTCCCAAACACATGAGAACCCAGCTATCGCAGGAAGGGCTTGCTCGAGGTAATTAGCACATCCCTCCCCTTCAGTGTTTATCATTCGTTGGTAGTGAGTACATGATCATGTTGGCACTTCAAAAATTGTTTTTGGGGCTGGAGAGATAACTCAGTGGTCTAAGCACCTGCCTGGCAAGTGCAAGGACCTGAGTTTGAACCCTGGTATCTTATTCCACACTGGCCTCAGAATCCGCATGCACCATGCTGGCCACCGAAAATGGGTGAGGTGGCACATACCTATAATCCCAGCATTGGGGAGGATGAAGCTATGAGCCCAAGCTGCATAGTAAGACTCTGTACCAAATAAGTAAATAAGTATTTTAAAAATTTATTTTCACAGTGTACAACTCTCACTTAGTAAGAATTAAATAACATTTAAAATTTTCATATTTTTTTATCATCCTATAGCTCATGAGCCTTTTGAGGACAGGAAGAATGTCTTCTTTATGTTTACATCTCTGCTGCTTATTATAGTGTTCTGTTTGATACACACTTAGTTTTTATAGAAATGTCATTAATATGACAAGTGTGAATATAGTTTCAATGTCATGACTATTTTTTGGCTCATCTGGTGCAATGAACCCTCAGGGCCTGAAGAAAAATCCAGTGCTTTGTCATACTTAGATTTATCTTGCCTCACAAAAGTTCTTCAAGACAATATATGAATTTTAAAAAACATTATCAGCAACATACTTATCATGATTAAATCTTGAACTTTTCTGTTTCTAAAATTTCCATGTATGTTTTCTAAATAATCAAAATGGAACAGTAAAGACAATCACAGGTACAATGAACAGTTAGTCTAAGAAATCAGCAGAGATGCTATGAACAGAATATAACATGGTTAAATATAACCATGCTTTTCTACTAAGTAAGTTAGTCTTTAGCTAATGAAAACCCCTCATGGAGAAGTGTCTGGCGATATCGGGCCCAGCTCTAAGGCTGGCTGCTGGTAGATACGTAGTAAATAACTTTGCTCTTTCTTGCTCCAGTTGTCTGCCATAAGCTATGTTAAGTATGAGTACATGGATGCTTATAATAAACCTTAATTGCATTTCGACATGTTAATACCTACTATGTTGTCCTGGACATAGGACAGGTCAATTTGACATCGTATTCTTACTCACGTTTACACCCAGTACTGGCTTTCATTTATCCAAAGCCATATATTCTCATTTTTAGCTTTACACATCATTAATTATTGACTATGTATTGATTTCTCTTTATTTTGATAAAGTAGCATCCTGTGCATTTTTAAATACAGAGTAATTAAGCAAAATAATTTTGTTGATTAGATGAACTCAATATTTTCCATCTATTTGAAAGTGCATATTAAAAGTGACATTAAATTATAATATGAGAAAATTTAATTCTCACAAAATTGAAATCAGACTCATATTCATCAGTGCCTTGTTTGGGGGATATTTTAATTATTAATTTACTTAGATTTGCTCTGTTAGTGAACCCTGAATGTTGTGTATCATGTTATCTCTTTGTGGAGCTCCAGAAGTTTAAAGGGCCCTTGTCCACCTAGGGCTGGATATGTTCTCCAGGGCTGTGACATTTCTCCTTGGATGTCCTGAGAACTCAGACCACCATTCCCAGTGGCCCAGCCGAACACAACAGTCTAAATGTGGTTGATAAAGTGTGTTTAGATGGAACTAGCTCAGAGCGAAGCAGACTATGGTCCATAGCCTGCGTGAGGTTCATCCAATCAACTGGAAGATTTAAGAGTCAAGAGTAAAGTCTCTGAAAGAAGAAAGTCTATAAAATAAAAACCCTGTCTAACTCTCCAGCCTGCTGTGCTATGGAATTGGGACTCCAGGCTATAGCATCAACTCTCACCTGAGTTTCTATCCTGCTGAATGAACCACCTGCAGATTTTGCTAATGTGGAGAACAGTACATAGCTAAAGTGATGTTGTCCTTTCATTCTCTCTCTCTCTCTCTCTCTCTCTCTCTCTCTCTCTCTCTCTTAGAAAGGGTGAACACCAAGGATATAATAAAGGGGGAAAAGTTTACAATAAAATGAAGATTTTTTTAAAACACCAAAGTGACTTCAAAGTTTGCACATGGCCTGCTGGAATCTCCTGTCTTCCTGTACTGCCCTGGAGGAGTTTGCCCCTCAGTATCTAATGGGGTAGTGCACAGGCTGTACTATGTCCTTCTGCTGTCAGCAATTCCAGTTACCTTCCATGGTTTCTTTTATTGTCAGGCCTATACAATTTAGACTTTCTTCTAATTGTTCAATGTTTGCTAATTTTAGTACTTTTCACATACCCCACTGAACTTCAGTGGATGCTGTAGTACCCTTGAAATTTAAGTTTTCCTCTTCCTTGTTAGTATCTAAAAAAGTGATCAGGAGCTGCTCCCCTTGGACCATACACAGAGCAGTTGGCTATGAAGGCCAAGTCATTTCTGCACTTCTGAAATCAGTGAGAGGTGAACACAGAAGCAGCCTCGGAGTGACCAGCAGTCTCCTTAGCTGATGCTGTGACCCACCTCTACAGCCCCATTCTGCCTCAGAGCCAGCAAACACTTGTGTTCTGTCCTCTCTTGTTCAGACTGACCTGAGAAAGATAAATGTGCTTTCTAGATGGAAAGTCGAGGCATGACACCTCAGGAGACATCACTGCTGCTGTGATTTTCCTTGCATGTGGCCCTCTGTGTCCACAAAGGATTCAGCAGAGTGACTGCTTTAGCTAATGCGCTACCTCTGCCAACTTCAGCTCCTGACAGCCAACCACCTCCACTCATGATGCACCTGATTGCTCCCAGTTCTATGTGGAGACTGCAACACAATTTGGTGAATTCATCAGCTATGCTTCACCTTTGTAATAATAACACAAACAAATTAGAAATTAAGAACTACCAATAAACAGGATAATATTTTCCACAGTTCATGAGATAAGACAGCATCAGAGAAGTCTCTGACATAACTTGTAAGGTTTATATCATATCTAAAGATCATGAAATACTTCAGATTTGTGTTCTAGAAAGATGTTTGCTTTCACAATGTCTATTGGACCTTTCAGATTTTATTTATTCTTTCAGGTTCTCACAGTACAGAGACAATATGATGTTTACACATGCGGGTCTGATTTATTTCACTTATGGATATGATCTCTAGTTACATCCATTTATCTATAAAAGCCTTGAGTTTATCTTTTTATAGTTGAATAGTACTCCACTTATAACAGTACCACATCACTTTTGTCTATTCCTCAGTTGATGGGCATTTGGTTGTTTCCAAGATTTAGCTATGACAAATTGCATTGCTATAAACATGGGTGTACATATGTTGTTATGGTATATGCTTTCAGTTTAAAGGGAAGGAAAAACTGGGATGAGGGAAAGGAAGAAAGAAGGAAAGAAAGAAAAAAGAAAGAGAAAAATGTATATGCATAGAATATCTGGGATAATTGTACTGCTGATATCTACCACTATATTGAAAGCAATCATTAATACTTTTTTTTTTCATTTCAGTTTTTTTTAACCAACGTTGCATGCATATGTCTGGTAATCTGAACAAGTAATTTGAAGACAATAATATGCAATATAGCAATCATTGCTGAATCTATCTTCTTGTTTACTGAAATTCTGTATCATTTCCATTTTTTAAAATTTTTTATTCTCTTTAAAAATAAAAAATAAGAAAATAACAAGAAAAATAATAAAGAAACATGTTTGTACATATGCATGGTGAGACACACACACACAAAATTCTTAACAGTGTTGCTCACAATGACAAAAATTTAAGAAGAGCTGTCTCAGTCATGAGACAGCTAACGATATACACTCTACGGCAGAGTAGTGCCAACTGTGTATAGTGCCATCTTTCCTTTGCCCATTTATGTCTTGATGGACACATAGGTTCCTTCCATGATTTAGCTATCACAAATTATGCTGCCATAAACATGGTATGTATATATCACTGTAATATGATATAGGTCAAATGGAGTTTCTACTTTTAGCTTTTTGAGGAATCTCTACACTGGTCTCCATAGTAGCTGTACTAGTTTATGTTCCTGCCAACAACGTGGAATGGCTCCTCGGTAAATGGACATCACTTTGAGACCATGATATTAAATGGAATAAATCAGAAAGAGAAGCTGAGGAATTGCATGGTGTTTCACCCAAGAAATACAAAATGTAAGTAAAAGCAAAATAAAAGAGAGATTATATGAAGGTGGGAGATATTTTTCAATTGGGAACAGGACCAAGAGTTGGAAGGAGAGAGAAGGAAGAGAAAATGATTAAATAAAAGATAACAAAAATGCAAATAGAAGGTCCAGCCAAATAGCTCAGCAGATTAAAGCTCCTGCAAGCAGGTGCAGGGGCCAGGGGTCTGATCCCTGGGGCTGATGTGCTGGTCCCACCCCCAGGGTGCGTTCAGACCACAATTGAGACTTGGAGTGGCAGTGCACGCCTATAATCTCAGCTCTTGGGAGACTATGAACAGGCGGATCACTATAAGTTAGATCTAGTAGTGAGACCCTGAACACCCTATAGACCCTTCCATAAAATACAAAAAGAAAAAAGAAAAAAAAAAAAAGCTCATGGGAGGGGGAAGGAGCATGTCTGTGCAAACGAGCAAACTTCACCCAAATACATCATCAGCAAAGAATTTTAGAATCATTCATAATGTCTTGAAAAAATACAGTTACAGATGGCTGCATAGATTGTGCCAACAATCTATATATAACATCAAAAATAAAATAACTCTCAGCAGACTAAGCACCTGCTTAGGCAAGCACAAGGACCGGGCTTCGATCCCACATGCTACACTGACCCCACCTCTAGGCACACTGAGCTGGCCACCGAGACCGGGCCTGGTGGTGCGTGCCTGTCATGCCAGCACCAGGGAGGCTGAAACAGGAGGATCGCTATGAGTCTGAGCTGCATAGAGAGACCCTGTACCCAGTTCATGAAACACACACACACACACACACACACACACACACACACACACACACACACTAACAGGTACATTTTATAGTTGTGTATATATGTGCTAAAAGTAAAGAAAATCAAGAAATTTTTAGGTAATTGAAGATGTCTAAGGGGCAAGGAATGCATAAGAGTAACTGGAGAAGTCACACACAGGTTCAGCACAAGCAGGCTGGAAAATTTCTGTTTAAGTCCCTTCTATGTACGATATGTTGCATACATACTACATGCTTTTTCTGGTACATATGAAATCTTTCATATTTATGAAAGGAAACAGACAAGTGACAATTCCTGTACTCCACCAGAAACCAACATGGAAATGAAGTACAATTTGGGTGACATAATATGTTATCTAAATCTATCGTCTAAAATTTCCAGATTTTAATAAAATTGCCTAATTTATTGAACTGAGTCTGAGTGACTCCAGATGTCATAAGAAACAAGCACATCAAAGAAGCTGTCATAACTGTGTTCAAAGAACTGAAGAAAACAGTTTAAGGAAGTCAAAGAAAATATGATGACCATAACTCATCTCATCAAAAGTATCAAAGAAGAACAGCAAACTGTAAAAGAAAACAGCAAATGGAAATTCATATATTGAGCATTGTAATAACTATATTCAAAAGCTAATATGAACTGGAAAAATACATGAGCTTGAAGATGAATCAATTAAGAGTACTGATCAGAAAAGCTCAAAAATTATTGACAAATGATATGAAAGCAGCTCCCAAGGCTCAAGGAGATCTTGAAAGTACAGGGCTGCGTATGTCATGGGAGCGCCTGGGTAGAAGACGGACCAGAGACAGCGTCCCAGATAGCACGAGAAGCGTGACATCTGGGAAGTCAGTGTCAAAGAAGCCAACAAAACCCAGGTATGAGCAGCACCAGGAGACTCACGACTAGATTCGCCACGGTTAAATCTTTGAAAGTAAGGAACAGAGAAAATCTTGTAAACAGCAGAAGAAAGTTCAGCTCTTAGCAGCAGGAATGGAGACCAGAAGCAGCAAAATGACATATTTTAAAGGGGAGAAAAAGTCATGGCCTGAAGTGGGAAGGAAGGATCTCTTGAAGCAACAGCCTATTTTTTTTTTTTTACCAGAATAAAGTTAGTGTTATTCTGAAGTACATTCTTAATAAGATGTTTACTCAATTTTTGGAGAAATTAATAAGAAAGCAAATCAAAATAATAAAGTAAAAACATCAACAGAGAAATTAGGCTGGTATACTAAAAACATTTGTGTGTCATAAAAATACAAAAAAAGTGGATTAGAACAAGAACAAAAATAAATGACAAATGCAAGACAAATTACAAAGGGCAGGCATAAATTAGTAAGTCTGTTATCAGTAATTGTGCTCCATTTGAATAAACACCCTACTTAAAAGATAAGGAAATTACCTTTTAAGTAGATAATGAATAAAGACCAAAACCCAATAGGATATTATCTATAAAATAAAAACACTAACTTTGATGATACAAATGAGTTGAAAATAAACAGCTGAACCAAGATACATCAGACAATCAGTAACAATTAGATAACAGGAGTAGCTGCATCTATATGAGAAATACTTCTATTTTAAGATGAGAACTATTGCTAAAGACATAAGGGGCATTTCATGATGATAAAAAGATTAGGACAGCAAATAAGATGTACGTCTGTGTGGAAATGCCGAGCAAAAGAACACCTTGGTACAGGAAGCAGCCACAGGCAGAGTTGGAAGGAGAAATAAGCATTTCAAATGTAGTAGCTGTGGATTTCAGCATTTCTCCAAAATTAATAGAATAACTGAAAGAAGATAGTAAGGGCATGGAAGACCAGAGAAGCAGTATCACCCAATTTGATCCAGCTGATGGATTTAGGATACGGCAGAGAAGAAGTACATCATTTGAGCTGTCGAGTTCACGGGGGATATATTCCAGGATGGATCCTCTGGTGTGGTATAAAGCAAGTCACAATACATTTTTTAAAATGGTAATCATACTAATCTTTAAAGTCATACTAAATTTTGTCAAAGTTACTCCACTAGGGTCGCTATGAACAAGGCAACAGGTGCCACTAAGAGCACGAGTGCATGATAGCTAACTGCACTATTCTGACCTCTTTGGCGGGAATGCAAAATGTGGCACATTTTGGAAAATAGTTGGGTAGCTCATGAAAATTTTAAACATGACCTTGCCAGACAGTGCAAACATTCTGTGCCTCAGCAATCCATCCAAGGAACATGAAAGTTCTTGTCCACAGAAAGCAGCATGCATTCAAAGCAGTATTATTCATACTAGCAAATGTTCATGCTGAAGCCAAGCATTTGTCAACCAATGAATATATGTGCAAAACATGATCAATATTGCAATAGACCACAAGTCCTCAGAACAGGAGTGAAATATCAAGCAATGCTCTGTGATGAGGAATCTCTGCGTGAAATGAGCCAGGTACAATGGGCACATTGTGCAAGACTCCATTTGTGTGAAACATCCTGAACAAGCAAATTTGTAGATGTGGAGGACAGGCTGATGGCTTCCCAGGACTAAGGGTGGAGAGCACAACAAACAGGCTCCAAAACACTTCCTATCATAGATATGTCCTAAGAGTGAACTCGGGTGATGATTATACAACTTTATAAATTTACTAAATGTTCCTGAGTTCCATGCTTACAATTCATAATCTTTGTGTCTTATAAACTCCACAGTTAGAAAGTGATTAAAGCAAACATCCAAAATATTCATCTGAATTTGGCATCTGCCATTTTTGTTTTAACTGTAACCTGCCAAATGAAAAATTACCCAGAACGCAGCAAACTGCTCAGGGACTTCAGCCACGAAAAATAAATAGACATCCTGAAAAAAAAAAAGACTAATTAGCTAATTATTCATTTTTGACATAGATTTTTATATTGGCAAAACCATTCTTTAATACATCCACCACCACTGACAGATTGATTTAACATGAAATTATCTAATTATGGCTCCTTTCTGTCATTTAACATATGTAATGTGCAGTTACACTTGTATGCACTCAAAATCTATGCAAGGAGCACAATAGGAATCCATACTGTAATTTGCAAAATAAAATACAGTGAAAAAGAAAGCCAGATATTACCTACCTACCTTTAAGAGTTGCTTCAATTAGTTCTGTTTCTGCAGCCTGCCTCTGCTGTCTGCAGTGCATTTCACCTTAATTACTTTTTCTAAAATGAACTCTCTTTAATATCTTAAAATATTAATTGCTCCAACATCAAGTCAGCATTGCTGACTTCAAAAGAAGTATAACTTGGATATAATCAGAAATTTACTCTGTGAGTACCTTGATCTTGTCTGGAATTTGGACTTGGCAAAATGTATGTTAGAATATCCAGAGTGCAATGGTTGTCGGTAAGTATTTAAAACCAGAAAGTTTAAATAGGTAAGTTGGGATGTGTAGTCAGTCCCAGTGTCCACCGTACAGCTACTACCAGGATGGTCAGCTTCAAACTGGTGAGGTCAGCAGGCTTGTAAAATTCCTAAACCTTTCCTAATGGTCCCTCACAACCTGGTACACATTAAGGGCTGCGTAATCCTCCCAGTGCCTCCACTTGTCTTTACTACAACACAAGCCGCCCTGCTGCCCTCTTGCTCACCGACCTGTGATTCTCGCTGTGTTGCGTTTCAGCATGAGAGGCGCATGCTCACATGCCACGCAGACGCCTCGCGGGGGTCACGTGATTTCTCTTACCACTTGTTTTTAACATATGTATTAAAAAGGTAGTGACATTTTGTAAGGATAGTTAGAGCCTTGGTCCAGCTCCAACTGTCAGAATTTCTGTGTCAGCTCTTGGATGAGTTTGAATTAGGAAGTAGGAGGGCATCTGCGCAGAGGCTGCTCAGACCTGGAGAGGGCGAAAGACCTCGGTGCACTTCCATAGAAAACTCTGGGCCCCTTACTAAGGCTCAGTAGGGTTTATTCACAGTGGCGCCTCTCTTTCTAGCTGTGTCCCAGAAGTATTTGCCACAGTTCCCTCCCTTGAGCAGCTCTAGTTTAGTTTATCAGTGAGAGAAATTCACCTAAGGTGAATTCAGTCCGCTCCTAAAGTGCAGAAAGGCAGTGGAAGCCACTATTCTTGGGAGACTGTGGTGGTCTCCCAGAAGGGCACTAGCAGGGAGGCACAGCACGATGGGCCAGTGCTAAAGACTCATCTCCTTTACTAAGGCCGCTTCACGGTCCTTCCCTAGTGACCAGATGCTCATTATGACCTCAGATGACCCCAGCGCGGTCTCGCCTTTACTTCTGGTGTAGCTCTGCAGGCGGCCGCACTTGATCACTCTGGGCCACTAAGTTTTCCAATCTCCACCTTCATGTTTCCCCACACAGTGTGCAAATTATAATTTTTAACTAAACCCCTGTTCTTGTAACATCTGTGTTATTTCTGTCTCCTATACAAATCTAAAATAAATCTGTTTCTAATCGCTGTTGAATGAGAACAAAACCTAAAAGAGATGAACAAAGAATTAAGCTGTGAAGAAGCTGACAGCCATTAATGGCCTCGCTGGTATGCTGGGCTGCTCTGCCACAGAAAAGAGTGAACTTGAGACATCTGTAGGAAAATTCAGGCATTTGAGGCCATCATGGGCAGTAAAATAACCCAGACGCCAGCTCCAGTATTGAAATTTGTCTTACGTGACAAGCCCAAACTATACATAAAGTGTAAAATAAATCATAGTGGGAAACTGTGAGGTAGATTTTGTAACAGGGAAGACAAACAGGCTGGAGGGAAAAGGAAAGGAGGAGAATGGAAGGGAGTGAAAAAGGTTAGGGTGTGTTGTGGACAGGCACCACCTTCTCATGATGGACAGAATCACTATGCACTACAAGCACAGGCTGACGCTAAAAAATTGTCATGTGTCCTTGTCCAGCTCCTAGTACCATGTGATGTTTGGCTCTTAAAAAATCATAATTATCATGGAAGGTAATTATGTTTTTTTTTATTTCTAGGCCTTGTTTCTTTTTTAAAGAGAATAAAAAATAATTTTTAAAAACACTACAAATGATAGCTAAATCCTGGAAACAACCCAAATGCCCATCAATTGAAGAATGGATAAAACAGATGTAGTATTTTTATACAATGGAGTATTATACAGCTATAAAAGGATAAACTTGAGACTTTTAGAGGTAAGTGGTGCAGTGGAGACCACACTCTGGTAAGCACTTTGAATGGTTTCTGAAGGTTAAGGGAGCCATAACAGCACAACCAAGGCTGCTTATATAGAGGGACTCCCAAAACTGCTTCAGAAAGCACCACGGACTAGTGGACACAGGTGCTCAAAGCAAGGGACAGCATTAAGTGGGAGATTAATGGCAAAATATCTTTTACTGTAATCAAAATTTTTTAATTTTTTTAATTTTATGTATTTAGTTCAGGGTCTCACGACACAGCTCAGACTCATAGTGATCCTCCTGTTTCAACCTCTCCAGTGGTGGGATTACAGGTGTTCACCACCATGCCTCATTTAGCTTAGCATGGCCACAGTGCCAGAGATAGAACCCAGGCCCCTGAGCTTGCCAGGAAGGTTCTTAGACCACTGAGCTATCTCCTCAGCCCAAATATTTTTAAATTAAGCACTCCTTATCTTGTCTATCACACCTCAAAAGATAGCGCAGTTAGATTGCTGTCTTAGTTACCTTTTTTTTTTTAAATGTATTTAGTATTGGGTATTCAGGGTTTCACTACACAGATCAGACTCATAGTGATCCTCCTATTTTCAGCCTCCCAAGTGCTGGGATTATAGACGTGTACCACCACACCCAGTCTCAATCGTAGTCTCAGGGCCCCGGAGATGAGGCCGGTGTGGCATGCCAGGTGTTGAATCCTGGTCCCTGAGCCTCCCTAAGCAGGTGCTTTAGTCCACTGAGCTATCAGGTTGGTCCTTTAGTTATTCTTCTTGTTGCTGAGACAAAATACTGGATACTCACAAGCTAAGGGAGGGCAGGTTTATTTCAGCGCAGTTTGTAGAGGTTCCCATCCACAGGTGGCTGGCCCTGAGGCATAGGGACACAGCAGTGGAGAAAACAGTCCATGGCAGAGCAGGCAGGAAGCAGCAGCAGCAAGCCTGCCTCCCCCTGCTCCTTTACACTCATCCAAGCTATCAGCCTATTGCTTAGTGCCACCCACACCATGGTGAGCCTTTCCATTATCCAAGCCAAAACTGCACTAAAGCAAACAGAGGAAAAATTCAGTCATCACACTCCCTTAATCCATATTCACAATGCTAGATTCCATCAGCTTCACAAAGCTCCACCCATGAGCTCCTGAGAGCTTGGGGGGACATTTGGATAAAAGCCACAATGGCTGTCATTCCTAACTGCACTGGAGAACTTAGAGAAAGGAAAGGACATGCTTGTGATTTAGGGGACTTCTGTGCTTGCCCTAAGAGAAACTTACATTTGGGGTCTGTAGGTGGGAGATTTTAAAAGCAAAACCCAAATCCAGTCCTGCAGTTAGTTGAATCATAATACTTATATTTAATCTTCAAAGAGTCTATCACATGAAAATTTTGGTATTCATTGAGAGAGAATGGAACTCCGAAAATCAAGATGGGGCATTTGGCTAAGATTCTAAGTGTACCAAGCAATTTTATTCCTCAAATTCTACTGTGTTACCTCCCTTGCAAAATAGGACTTCTAATGATGCTCTACTTTCCTGAAAACAAACAAAGCAACTAACTAATAATGATCTACCCTGGGAGGTATGCCCTGTAGGGAGGGCTGTACTGCACTAGTGTCATTGCATTTAATTTTTATTTTATTTTTTAAAAAATACAAAATAGGGGGTCGTGGCCCTAGCTCAGTCCTTTAAGTGGCTGCTTCCACAAAGCTGTCAGCCTCAGGTTGCTGGCGTTCGAACCTCACACCTCTCCCGCTGGCCAAAAGTGCCCTGAAGGCATTCGAGGAAGAAAAAAAAAAAAAACCCTAAAAAATACAAAATAGGAAAAAAAAAGGATTAGAAACAATACAAAATTCCATTGAACGAAGTACTGCCATTGTAATTAAACCTGCTGTTACTTTTGGATAACTATGTTGTGATCCAAGCAACTTCCAAGAAGACAGACACAAAGTCTGTCCTAGAAGAAAATAGCAAGTGGTTGCCTGTTTCTGTCAATAAGAACATAAAAAAATCTGTCTGGTTTTTCAAGGGAAGTAGAATGTCTGTCATGTTGGATTCTGCTAATTCTATTGATACGAGCTCACTAACGAAGAGTTTTGGGTTGGCCGCAGCATAAGTGGCTAGCGGTAGATTTGAGACCTTGACCTAGCTGCTGGGCTGAAGCCTGGCTTCATCATGATCTATATTCAATCAAGTTGGTGGCTCAGAACCCTATAGGTGAACTGCAGAACAGCACTCAGGACACTTCATTATTTGGCTGTGGTTAATGGACCCTGTTGTATCATGGGTGAAATAAATGGGTTGGCCTGTTTGGGTCTTAGTTGAGGTATCCTAATAAAAAATTAACAAAAACAGATGAACCAAAAACGCCATAGGCACAATAAAAACAACCTTAAAAAACAGTAAAGTGGCAGGCCTCTCCTCCACTTCTAAACTGAGCTAGTACTCAGACCCAGACCCTTGGGTGAAGGAAAGCATGGATGTTCTTGAAATGCCCTGCTACACCTGTCAGCCTCTTTACTAGAAATCCTCACTTCACTTTACCCCAGGTATCCTGCTGCTGCATACCCACATTACTGTGCTTTCGAAACAAAAGGATATCTTCAGAATTTTCAGGGATTTCTGGGCACTGGCTTGGAAACCTGACTCAAAAACCTGGTGTCCTTGGGATCTGGGGATCTGAAAGCACTGTGGTACATGATCAGAGGTCAGGTGATCCATGGGATGTAGGACCATGCCCATCACTCAGTAGGTTCAGTGGATCACCAGCTGATCCCCTGGTCTTCTCCTCACTCTGGAATGTATAATTGGGTAGACCTATTGGTTAGCTATTTGGTGAGAGTTTTATAGAAAAAAAGTCATGTGCAAAGCTTTAAAGTAACCTTTTCCTGCAAAAGATTAACCAAAGCCAATATTGCATTTTCTAAGGGTCTCAAATGTTGAAACCCATGGCAGGAGCTTGAAGACTGCTAAGGTGATAATTCTTTCTGTATGTGCATAATAGATTTCTTCATGGATAGCACACACACTTACTGCCACTGAGAAATTATCCTGAGTTGAATCAATCACCACAAGTTTAATAAATTTGGATTCTAATTGGAGCTGCTACAGCAAAAGGGATTTCTGAGTAAGAATGAATTGACAGAGATCGTGGTGCCTGGTGTGCAGCTATTGATCGAGCATGAATTGCTTCTGTGTTTGTTGAATGACTGCTGTGAGCCGCTTCCATCTACTTAGCAGGACAGCAGAACACTTTTGTCATCAGGCCATAGGGTTAACTCAGCTCTCTAGATCCCTGCTGTCACCCCATGTGCATGCGGTTTGTTAGCTCTGCTATTGTTTGAATGATCATTTGTTATCTAACAAAGTTTGGTAACAAGTTATTATTACCTTTTCACTCATTTTTCTGCAGCTTGACTGGCTCAACTGTCCAGTTCTTCATTGTTGCCTCTCGTATGGAAGTGATACCATGACAGTGAAGAAGGACTTGTAAAACAGACTTTTTATTGCTTCACCTGGAAAATCCAAATGTCACTGTTACCAGTCAAGAAAGTCATGACCACTCGTTCAATTTCAACATAGCAAAATTGCAAGAGAAACTCAGTGGATGGCCTACACTGCCACCCAAGAAAGTCTATTGGTCCCTAAGGGATACCAGTAGCAGATAGATACTTGTAGCAGAGAAATGTTTCATACAGCTACTTGGCAAATCCCAAAAGGAGAGTCATGGTCCAGACTCTCAAGAGTTTAGCTTAACTGCCAAGTCGAATTGCGGCACTGTCTGGCATCCCACACCAGAAAGCTAGGCATGCACAGCAACAAACCATCAGCAAATAGAAGTGCTACTTATGAGGTGATGCATGAATGGACTACAGGAGTAATGTGGAAGGTGGCTCAGATTACTATGGTTTCTACTGCTACATCGCCTTCTTTCCTCTGACACACATCAAGAAAGTTCTGTATCATGTTAATGAAGCAACACTGAGGACAGATTGGCTTGTGGTTTTGCACAGTGTATGAGCATCATCCCAAATGGATAACTGCAGCACTGCTGCCCCACTCAGGCTTAGCCTTGCAGAAATGTGAAGGGAGGGGCTGGGGATATAGCTCAGTGGAATAAGTGCTTGCCTGGCAAGTGCAAGAGGCTGAGTTCAATCCTTGGTTCTCTCTCTCTCTCTCTCTCTCTCTCTC
>NW_004524593.1:17061942-17069270 GCF_000260255.1 Octodon degus
TAGTTGGCTGATTCAAGATGAACCAACTCAAATCTTGGAAGAAACAAGATAGGAGAGTGGGTTGTAAGGACTGGGCAACTCTGTGTATGAACCATGAAGAATAGGTCCAGAGTGAGCAAATGGGCAAGATCAGCAGAGCTTTTCCAAGAAATCAAGTCCCAAGCCTTCATTCAGTGAGGCTGGCCTACAGGGCTGCACTGGAGCTGAGTAGCAGAGCATTTGTTTAGCATGTGCGTGGTCTTGGACTTCATCGCTAGCACCACAAAA
Organism: Octodon degus; assembly: GCF_000260255.1. Classification (NCBI taxonomy): domain Eukaryota; kingdom Metazoa; phylum Chordata; class Mammalia; order Rodentia; family Octodontidae; genus Octodon; species Octodon degus. The sequence continues at coordinate 17,062,210 of NW_004524593.1, forward strand.
TCAAAAACAAACAAGCAAAGGCAAACAAACAAAACACATATGAGACTACTCTACTCTGCCCAAGTCTACGTTCTTGAGCTTCGAACAAAAGAGCCTCACAGTTTCCCAGGGGTGTAGGAGTGGTAGAGAGAGGAATTGTGTGGCTACCACATGGCCAGTTGGTTAAGTTAGAACACTCCCAACATGAAAAGGCATCTATTCCTCCTCAGTGGAATTAACAGTTGGGATATGAGTCTGCATTCTCTGTCTATAGCATTTTTGCCGACACATTTGTGGCCTTACAAAATATCTAATTCCCTATAGTGCTATTGCATAAACTATTGGTTCTGGGCAAAGAAACCCATTTGTTTCTTGGGATTTGCATTGTTTTACAAATTATCAAATAAATTTTTACACATTAATCACATTTTAAGGCTTCTTTTTACTTGTGTGGCAATTTTCTATGTTCATTAATTTTATTAACTTTTTATTAGTCCTAAGAACTCTGTGTCCTGAAGTTATTACCAACATCCAGGTAATAACAGGGTAACATGTGCCCATCACAGTGGACATCGGCTGTGGGTAATACTGCCCAAGCCTCCCTGTTTTCCACTGATGCCACAGACTGGGGGAGAGGAATAGCTGCTTTCCTTGAAGGGAATCATTTCCCTCAATCCTGGCATCATTTTCACAATTCACTTGCTGAGTATGACATTAAGCAAGTTAATTAGCATCTCTAACCTCTTTTTCTTCAATTATAAAATTAAATGTTTGATAGATAACCATGCACTACCTTCCAACATGCTATGAACTATGGTGAATGATGCCATATGTTTCATTTCCCAGGCACTTTGGAACAGCTCCATAACCTTCATGAAACTCACAACACTTATGTTCTCTGCAAGGGAGCTCTGAGATGCTCACCGCCTTCTAATACCACAGTTCTATGATGCATACATAGCTCTACATTTTTCTACAACACTTCAAAACTTTGAAAAGCTGTAAGAATCTTAGAGATCATGTATCATGTTCTCCAGGGATCTTAGTTACCAAGTAAGAGCATGCTGGTTTAAAAAGTCTCAGTCCAAGGGCAGGCAAGATAGTACAGTGGACTAAGCTCCTGCTTAGGCAAGGGCAGGGACTGGGGTTCAATCCCCGGCACCACATGCCAAGCAGGCCCCGCCCCCAGGTGCACTGAGCCGGTGACTGAGTCTGGGCATGGTGGCACATACCTATAATCCCAGCACTGGGGAGGCAGAAGCAGGAGGATTGCTGCAAGTCTGAGCTGCATAGTGAGAACCTGTGCTGCATACATTAAAAAAAAGTCAGTCCATTGTTCAGTGCTGTCTGCGATGGTCAACCATGATTGCCAAGTTCTCAGCTTGAGAGAGGCCTAGAAGATGAATAAAGCACAAGTCAGGGTATGTCTGGTGGAATTCTGGAAACCTGGCCTTGGGAACCTGGTCCCCTGCATCTTCTTCCGCTTGGGTTCTTCTGCCCACTCTGCTTCCTGGCTGCTACTCGTTGAGGACTTTTGCTCTTCCTCAGCTTTCCACCTTGATGTTCCTTCTAGTGGGCCGAAACCCTATGTCCAAGGAAATGCTTCTTCTTTATGTCCTGTATATCCAGTATTTTATCTCAGCAAGGGGACACAGACCAAGACACTGTCCAACGAGGACAGATTAGAATCTGACTCTGTGATGCTGGTTAACCGAGTGTTACTTCCACTGTTCTATGTGGCACACGCTGTACAGACAGCTTCATCTGCATCGCAATTCCTGGGGTTGCCATTAACATTTTAATCTTCACGTGACACAATTTTAGTACCTATATCTGTGCACTTTCTGAGTACTGAGCCGTGTCGTCTTGGCAGACGACACACGTATGCCAAGTACCCCAAGGAGAGGACTCTTGGGAAGATGCTGGCCCATTCTTTGATTATTACTTGACCCTTCAAGCTGCCTCTCACAATTCTAACTCGCTGCAGAAAACCTCAAGTTGGTCTTGCTTTCGCAACTTAAAGAGTCCTCAAAAGCTAAGCACATACTACCTATGCTATGGTCTAAGTGTGTCCCCAAAGTTCACATGCTGGCACCTTAACTCTTCAGTGCAGTGAAATCTGGTGGAGGTGAGCCCAGAGAGGTATGGGGTGGGGGGGCTCGAAGAAAGGGTTAGAGCCAATGTTATGGGACTGGGTTTGTCATCTTGAAAATTTAGCTCCCTTTTCTCTATTTTCCATGCTCCTCTTTGTGTCCTTAGTGGGGACAGCTAAAGGTCTGTGCCAGAATCCAGCAGCTGCAGCATCTGCTCTTGAGCTTCCCAGCTTTCCGAACCATGAACCAAACTAAACTTTCTTAAAAGTAAAGTATCTAGTGTCAGACACTCTATCATAGCACCAGAATTGATTGCAGCGACCTTACAGCTCTGAGACAACTACGGCCAGCAGGAGAGATGGATATCTGGAGCCTGAGGACCTCTGTGCTGCTACACCATTGCATTTACATTCCAGTAATCCCAGCAGCTGAGCAGGGTGAAAGCATGCGGTGAACATGCAAATGAAACGGTAAAATACTAATGTGGTCACTCTGTGATAGCATAATTCATAATGCTAATATTAACAATAATGGCTGGGAGGCAGGTCCGCAGAGGGGCACTTGCTTCGTCTGCAGGAGGACCTTGGGTCCCATCTACAGCAGTGCAGTAAACAACAATAACAGCATTGCATGTTTGTTAATAATTTAGGTACAGTGTATATTAATATGAACATCACTTGTAAACAGTTAAAATATCACCAGGGACCTTCTATTTTGTGCACCTTATAGGTCCTAGAACTGGTTCTGTCATCTGTGACTTTCTTTTCCTGCTTGGGAATACATATTTGCTTTGACAAGCAAAGTCCTGTACACCTTTGTGAAATAAACACCACCACATATATGGTTCGGGCTAAGCTGTATTTATTTAGACATGAAAATATTTCCATTGGGAGAACTCTTTATCACAGATACAATTAAATTAGCATTGTAAAGGCAGTAAAAATGCCTTTTATTTCAAATGACCTGAAATAATAAATATTACACAGTCCCATTGGGAAGCCTCACTGGCTTACTCAGAACAACTTTTCCAAACTGTTGGTTTTAATCCTCTTCAAGCATCCTAGTGACCAAGTGGACTGGCATGACCACAAGGAAGTTGCACCAGCTGGTAGAAACTAGGGACATGACTTAAATGCCAGGAGTCATGATGGAAGTCATCATTTTGGCATCTTATCAATGATATTCAACACTACACTCACAAAAAAGAAACCACTATAAAATCCTCGATAAAAATACATGGGTCTGGGGCCAGTGAGATAGCTCAGTAGACTAAAGCACCTGCTTAGGCAAAGTTAGGCAAGTGTGGGGACCATGGTTCGATCCTGGGCACCACATGCCATGCCAGCTCCACTCCCAGGGCATGCTGAGCTGTCCAGAGGTACACCTGTAATCCCAGTGCTGGGGAAGCTGAAAGCAATAGGATCACCATGAATCTGAGCTGTGTAGTGAGACCCTGCAACAACCAAATATAGTAAAATATGGGTCTATGTCAATCAATTTAAATGAATCTGTATATTGATAAAGGAGAAATGGAAGAGTGAATAGTTTTGTGTACAATATCAAGAAAGCAAGTTTTTATAGGAAATATTGAGAAATTCTTTTACCATGGACCGTGTTTTTCTTATTTTCTATCTAAATGATCCTTAGTCTCTTACTTTGTTTCAACAAACAGGAATATTTTCCATTCCAATGCTCTACTCCTGGACTCAACTTTCTTTTCTCTGTGCCTACACTCTGTCACAACTTTAGCCGTTTCACCTTCTTGATGCCTTCCACTCTGGCCTATGCTCATTCACTCTTTCATTCCAGGGTCCCCTCCCTCTGTTCCACGCTAGACATGTGCAGGAATGTGGGGGCCTTGTGCAGGACTCATGCATGACCTGGAGTCAACCCTTGCTGAAGGCTCCTTGCTCTGGTCACATCTATGAGGTTCTTTTCTCTCTTTTAAATATCTTTAGTGCTTTTGCCCTGGGACCTGCAGTTGTTTGAAACATCATCTTTGCCCTCTTCATTTGCATTCCTGTTTGGTTTATACTACTAGTGCATGTATCATTCAGCTGATGCGAGTGTCTGAAAGCCTTTGATGAACCACCTTGCGGGTGATCAAACTCTGAAATCTAATTGGACCAAACTACCTGTCTTTTGCACACCCATGTGAGTACCTGCTGCTGCAACACACACATAACAAACACACCCAGACCCCTGCTCCTGTAGGTTGACTAAGTATCACCTAGCCCAGCTGCCTGAGTGTGCCAGAGAATTCTTTTGTTTTTAACTCTCTCAAAGTGTTAACATCTATAGAAAAAAATAACAGAAAATTAAGGCTGGAGTCAGTAGCCCATCCAGCTCACGACTGGCTTCCAACTTGCTTCAGACTCACTTCAGTGTATTTCTATTCTGAATGCTGAACTAGCATTGTGTGTTGCCTTTCAAAGTTATTTTATCTCTGGGTTGGCTGCCTCACTGCCTAAGCACACCATCATCAAGCCCCACCTATTCTGCCTCTCAAGCTTTTCTCAGACCCACCCGCCACCCTGCAACAGTTAACATTTTCCCAGCTCAAGTCAGCCCCGACTCTGCCCTTACTGCTACATCAATGTCTTGTTTGATCTTCTCATTCTATTTTTTTTTAAAAAAAACTGAGAATCCACATATAATTTTTTTAATTTGAAACATCTTACATGAGCAATGAGAAAAAATGGTAGGCATTTTTTCACTCCACTCATACCATTATTTTTTTAAGTTTTTATTCATTTTAATGAGAAAAAAGAAGATAGCAATGAAACAGTTTCAAGAGACGTTAATAGCACAGTTACAATAATTAAGACATTGCATATTGTTGTCTTCATAATACTTATTCAGAGGACAAGATGTAGATGTGTTATGTTGTCTAAACGTAATATTAGTATAAGCCTTTCTTCTCATTGAACTAAGAGAAAGTAGCTGTATATCTATCCTAGTGTGTGTGTGTGTGTGTGTGTGTGTGTGTGTGTGTGTGTGTGTGTGTTATTCTAGACTTGGACTCCCTTGATCTCTTTCCCTTGGCCAACAAAAGTAACTTCTATTTTAAAATTGCAATCTGAGCATTGTCATTTTACTTTGTTAAACTATTCAATGTTTCTTAAATGATCAAGGTAATATTTCAATTCCTTAACATGATGTTAGTAGCATTTAACTATACAGGATGCTCACATAACCATTTAATTCCCTCTGCCTTATATTTTCAGCCCTCTTATTTCTGCAGATCCACCTCTCTCTCTCTCTCTCTCTCTCTCTCTCTCTCTCTCCTGTAAGCCCGTGTGTGTGTGTGTGTGTGTGTGTGTGTGTGTGTGTGTTGTGTTTCCTCCCAGGAAACCTCTCCCTCTCATCTCATTTATCCACAAGCCATTCTTTCCAGTACCTGCCTAGTACTTTTGGTCCATGAACTTGCTGATACTTTTCTAGAAATCCTTTAACTCTCTTAAATTTGGCTTATAAACTCTTCCTAGAGATTTCCAGAGCATCTCAGGAAAGCATTTATTATACTTTCCAAAATATGCACTTATCAAGGCCATTATAAATATTCTTTCACATGCCCAGCATGCTCCCGTTAGACTCCCCGCTGTCTGGGACCAGGAGAAGGCGAGCTTGTTCATGCCCCCTCCAGGGGCTGCCACAGTCATCCGCACACACCAGCTGTGCGGACAGAGCAGCAAGTGAATCAATTTGTAAAGACTCTCCTGGTCCATTCTAGGGCTACTGGAACACTACTGCCTGCATGCATCAGGTCCCTTCCGTAAGCTGCAGAAAATGAGTTGTGAGCGTCAGCATCAGCAAGTGCGAGGTAAGCAGCGTAAGTCCATGTAACCAGCCAGCGGGGACAGTGGAGGGGAGTAGGTTCTCTGGCTGAACAGGATAAGCCCTCCATAGTCAGAGGTGTTGGGACAATCAGAGCCCAGCATCAAATCTTCTCATTTTGGTCAAGCAATGGCCATGACTCATTCACATGGCTGACACTGACCAAGAATCTACAAACTGTGGTACAGGGTTTCAGGATAAATCCTGAGGGGATTTGACTGATCTTGTAAGATACAAAAGTTACATTTCTTGCAATGTAGGTCTTGTTTTATCTTGGTCTTAACCATCCAGCAGAAAAGTATAAAAATGAAATATAAAAAGTAAAGCCATATTAATATGCTGGGCTGTAAAGGGCTCAAGTCAACAACTTCTGACATTGCCAGTCCTGTGGAAAACCCACTACTCTTATGGGCTACTGGAATATATTGGATTATTTTGCTGAAATCACACACTTACTATATTTAAATGGCAGTGGAATACCCATCTCTGACAAAACTAAACAAAGAAAGGGGATGCAAAGGAAGGACCATTTTTATCTGTATATACAAAATAGTTAGGATAGATAGACAGCTACTCTCTCTTAATTCAATGAGAAGAAAGATTTGTACTAATAGTGTTTGGATCGGATATCATGTCTACCTTGTAGTATGAATAACCACTATGAAGACAACAATATGCAATGTATTAATTGCTGAAACTGTCCTATTAATTGGTTTTGAAACTGTCTCACTGCTATTGCTGTCTGTCTTCCTAGTCTGTTCCCTTCTTGATTTCTACTGTGGATTATTGTTTATTTCTACTGATTCTGTCACTGTCTTCCCCAACCCACATTTGCAATGCTCACATATTGTTTTCTCACTTCCTTCCAGTTGTTTTTGTATAACATGAAGAAAAGCAGTTAAGCATACTGGTAGAACTCCTGTATGTGGACGGATAAGCCACAGCGCCCACAGCAGGGAGGGAGAAAGGTCATGAAGCTCTTCCTTCCAGTACTAAGTTCTCCTCTGTGAAGCTGCTTTTCTAATGCCTTTCAGCCTCACTGCTCACACAATTAAATCAGAATACAATTCTGGATGCAAAGCTCCCTTCACACCTAAAAATAGAATTGATCTCATTTCTCTCTCTCTCTCTCTCTCTCTCTCTCTCTCTCTC
>NW_004524593.1:17069370-17075591 GCF_000260255.1 Octodon degus
TCTCTCTCTCTCTCCTTCTCTCTCCAGCTCTTTCTCTCTCTCATCTGTCTTTAAAGTTTACTTGCCTCTGCTGAGTAACATTTATCCAATTATTTCTGCTATGTCCAGATTTGCCCTATTAAAAGTCATAAATGAATATGTAATTTGAACAAGGCATTTTGTGACATTTTCAGGGACCTGTAGAATAATTTTTAAAAATGAGAACAGCCTCAGATTCATAAAATATTAACACAAAGTTAAGCTTTGGAAGCTTTGGGCAAAACCAGAAACTCAGTACCAAGTAGATACACTTAGAAACCATTGTAACTGGACATCTGAATACATTATTAGAGAATAGATGAGTGGATGGGTGGACGGACAGATTTACAATGTTATTTTTGTCTTTTAACTGACTGCAGTGAAGAATAATTAAGAAAACTACCTGCTGCTCAATTCTACTCCTATACTTTCAGTGTCACAATCATCAGGGGGTCTGGTCTTTGTTAGGTCTGTTTAAAATAAGAGCTACCTTTGCTGTTTTTTGCGTCTCAAGCTAACATTAGCTAACACTAATTAAATGCCTGCTCCTTGCCAGATCTGGTGTTAAGTGCTTTACATATCTTATTTTGCTTAGCTCTTATTATTTTATTATTTTTCTCCTGCATGATTGGCACCATAATTACATTTGGCGTGCTTAAAACTTGTTTCTTTTTGTTGTTTTGTTCATTTTACAATTGAAGAAATTCAAGCTTAAAGAAACTAAAAGAATTGCGTGAGATTACAGAAAAGAACCCAACAGCGCAAGGCTTCCAACCGGTGCTCATCTTCGTCTCCTAGGACTCCCCTGACAGCACCAGGGATTGGCTGGTTTCTGTCACGGGGATTGTTTCACCAGGTTAGCAGTCAGAAGTTCAAAATCAAGGCGTCCACACGGCTGCGCTCCGTGATGGCAGTGGGTTACCTTGGCCTGAGAATTATGCATCTTCAATCATATAAGTGACCCAGCTTATTTTGTCAAAGTAAAAAGTCACCGCCAGAGACCATTTCAATTTATTTTTCCTTTTGTTGATAGCTCAGTGTACTTGGTTGACATGTCAACTCCCAGAACCGCTTTTCTATTAATGACCAGCTGCCCACATATAAAGGCATCTTATTGGTGTGTTGTGTCGCAGAAATGAAAAGACACGAACACCGAGCAGGAGGCAAAGGGAAGGGACGCCGAGCGAAGAAGCCAAGCGCTCCTCCAACCCATGGCTTTTCCTCCTCCACTTTTATGAGACCCCCTCAAGGTTGCATCAGCCAGGGCTTCTACGCATGCGTCAGTTATATAACTTATTTACATCTCATCCTCAAGTAACCCCAGGTTTTCATGGAATAATACTCAAAACATAATGGAAGTGCGTCTGCCCGCAGACTCAGGAGTTACACAGGTCAAGGAAGGGTCAGCACTTAGCTCGCCAAGTGTGCTCAGGAGCAAGCTGTCCTTTTCAACCCACGTCTATCCTACACTTCCCTCTTTTTTGTGTTGTGTTTAGTAACAACAGCGTGGCAGCAGTCTCAGAGTTGAATGCACAGTAGAGAGAGGGAATACATTGTAAAACACATTACATACAGGTATCAAACAAGAACCCAGGACATGTTTCATTTCTATTTCTCAAGCTAAATGAAAATGTGAGGTAATAGCAGTTTCAGCCCGTTGTGCCCACAGATTGTATTCTAGCCATTTTGACAAAATATGAGACTTGTATACACAATGAGTAACAGGACAGAAACATGGAGCAAGGACAGCTATCAACATCAATGAGTTCATAGTAAAGTGGGCAAGCAGGGTGGCAAACGTTCAAGGGTAGGGTCCACTCCACATTTCGTAACAATTGGCTAGGCCTGGGGAGTCAGTGTCTTGAGATCTCCCCACGTCACTGGTCAGCTCTGCAGGCATAATGGGCCACGGCATCACTTGCAGCCCCTGTTCAAGGTCGGTCGGATCTGTTCTGTGCGACTGGGTTTTGCGGTCTGTGATGCCAACTCATGTCGCCATGTGAACCTTGACAGGATCTGTTGGTGAAAGCACAGAAGCGTATCCTCTACTCCAAGTAAGAAAGGGCACAGGCTCTTGCCACCACGGCTCTGTGGAATCTTACATTTAACCATGGGTTTGGGTAAATCTTTTGTATCTTGCCGAAAGTGATGCTGGACAGGAGTCATCCCACAGCGAGTCACTGCTAAATCGTTGAGTATAAAGAGTACCTGATGGATTGTACTGAGAATTTGTAATGGGTGTGCATTCTTCCCTTTTAATTGTTGAAACAGTAGGGCTTTTAATGCATTGTGCTCATTCTACGATAGCTTGTCCAGTTGGGTTGTAAGGAATGCCAGTGATATGCTTAATATCCCACTGAGAGCAGGCAGCGAGAGGGCTGCAGATGTATATGCAGGCCCATCGTCAGTTTTTATAGTGTGGGGGTGGCCCATGATAGTCATGGATTGAAGGAGGAGCTCAATAACGTGTGGAACATCCTCCTCGGTAGAGCATGGCCCACATGGAGCCTGAAACAATGGCAGTATGTAAAAAATGTAATGGAGAAAGGGAAGAGCAGTGTGCAACATTCATTTGCCATATTTGATTGGCATGAAGACCATGAGGGTTGACAGCTGCAAAAGAGAAATAATGAGGCATGGAGGATCATTGCTCACAGGCAGAAATAATGTTGTGAGCCAGTGATAAGGGGAGGTGGGACTGTTTGCCTAATGATTTGGCAGATTGGTGGAAAAACGCATGGCTTGCAATTGGATCAGTAAAAAGAGGGAGGCATTTAACGGAAGCATCAGTAACATCACTTCCATGTTGAAGAAATCCAACAGTTTTTGATAACTGCAAATGTGAGCCAAAAATAAAGCAGCAGAACACATGTGCAATAGTACCTGAAGTTGTCAAAACAAGGAGAATAGGGGGGGGGGGGGTCCAGAGGGACAGAGGCTACGGTAGCACGAGACACATGGGGAGCGACATTAAGTGCATAAAGAGAAACAGTGATTATATTAATAGGTCGAGCGGAAAAGAGGTGACAGGCCAAGATGACAGCAGCTAGCTCACTGCTCTGGGTAGAGGCATGAGGTAACTATAGAACGTCTGCCAACATGAACCAACCTCGTAGTGATAGACGATCCCCCTTCGCTGGAGCGAGCCATCTGTAAAGATGGTGAGCGCATCCTGAAAAGGAATCGTAGATGCGACAGACATTATAGAGAAAGGTAGTAGAAAGAATAAATGTAAAGAGGGACCCTTAGGAGGATGATACTGAACAGGCCCACGAAGTCGGCCGACGCACCTCACAGCACTGGAGAGATCTGTGGTGGAGATGCAAAGTCAGATTTAGGGAGAGGCACAGCCCTGGTGGTGACATCAGCGCCCCTCATGGATGAGTGCGGAAAAGACTATGCGACATCAAATGAGCAAGAGTGTTGACGAAAGCACAAATAGACACACCAGGAGTAGGTGGCAAATGTAGCCACTCAGCGAGCGATGTGTAACCTTTTGTCCTGGACAGCCGCCGGTATTCCTGTGGGCAGAGAAGAGCCTGTGGACAAAACAGAGAGTCTTTGAGGGATGCGGTCCTCCATAACCTGAGACCAAGTACGGGGTATGGCGTGAAGAGCTCGGGTGGTCGCTGGTGTAGCCTGTATGACTTCAGCTGGGTGTTTATGACCCTGTAAGGCCTGAAACAAAGGATGAAGCATTCAGTAGTTAGAGAAAAATAGGAATGGGCCCAATTAAGATGACCTAAAACTGCTGAAGTTGGATATATATAGTTGGCAACTTAAAATTTAATTGTGGTACTGATGGAACAGAAGAGGTTGAAAGGAGTCAATGGTCTAGATAGGTGAAAGGCTCTTGACATTGTATCTTTTCAGCAGCAATTTGGAGACCTGCTGCAGAAAGAGTGGTTTGTAATTGGTTTAAGAGTTAATCAGAAAGCGGAGGTCTGGCCACCAATAGGTTGTCCATGTAATGATAAACGAGAAGATGAGAGAAAGCAGAACGGAGGGGCTGAAAGCATGATGAAGAGCCCATTGACATAGCGGAGGGGATTCGTCGTTTCTTGTGGAGGCCACAGCACCGGAATCGCAGCACGGGCTCATGATTATTTAACACTGGAATCGAGAAGGCAAACCGTTTACAGTCATCTGGATGCAAAGGCATAGTGAAAAAAACTGTCTTTTAAATCTATTACACAGAGTTTAAATTTTACAAGGGGAAGATTAGGATTTGGTAGGCCTGATTGTAGGGGTCCCATAGGAATCATTTATTTATCTCTCTCAAATCATGTAGTAGTCTCCATTTACCAGATTTCTTTAAAATAGTAAATACAGGGGTACTCCATGGGCTGTCACTTGGTTCTGTATGTTTCAACTCTAATTGCTCCTTAACAAGGGCCTCCACATCTTGTGGCTTAGCCAGAGGGCGAGGCCACTGATCTCCCCAGACGGCTGTCAGTACTCCATTTAGTGTCGGGGGTGGGGGTGGGGGGCTACAGAGGCTACGCAGGCCACTGGGATAGATTCATCTCAGTAATGCCTTTTAGCTGTGAAAGCCAATCTCGGCCCCAAATGACTATAGGTACATTCCTAATGTAAGGTTGGACTTCAGCTTTTAATTGACCATCAGCGTAACAGGCCATGAAGGGAAGTGAGGGTTTAGCTGAGGAGTCAGTTCCCCAGTACCCCACACCAGATCTACCGAAAGAAGTGGTAATGAGGGAGGCCAGCGGGCAGGGAAAAGACAGTTACATCAGCTCTGGTGTTCAGGAGCCCACACCAAGGCCTGCCAAACACTTCCAATGTTAAAGCAGGGCGTTCGGTCTCAGCCTTCATGAAGGCACTTGCTGACGTGGAACCAGATCCTTCCTCAGCACAAGTTCTGGGGATGGCAGCTAAGAAGGCTCAACAGTTGACTGAGCACTAGATTGTCCTTTGTGTACATTAGTAGGTAAGAAGGACCACACCTACAAAAACACATATCCAGAGTAATCACAACCAATTATTCTAGGGATTATGAAAATTCCCAGTTTAGCTAAGTGAGACTGGAGACTACCAGGCCCAAGTGGCCGGCAGGCAGAGGGCCTTAGAAAATGGTTTTTATCTTGTATATTGTCCCTGGAACTTCCAAGAAAAAAATCTTCACTAAAAGAGAGAACAATTACTGCACTACCAACGGTGGCATGGGCAGCAGTGGGGAAGGACATTTGTCCCTCATAGGTGTCCCCTATTATTCCTGGACAGGGAAGATGCCTGTCTTCTGGTTTCCCAGATGTTGGAAAGGAATGTTTTTCTTATTTTGTGGATTTTGACTACATTGACTGGCCCGATGACAGCTCTTTTTACAGACAGGACAGAGATTGTTGGGGTTTTTTAGAAACCTTGGGTTGTTACATTCCTTTTTCACATGTCCAGTTTTCCCACAGTTAGTACACTTTGCTGGGGGCCTCAAGGCTGCAGCCAGCAGAAGTGCCTTGTGGGCTTCCCTACCAGTGTTTTGACAAGCTTGGATCATCTCGTTATACAAATATCTTTTCTTTTGGCTATTTTTAAGGACCAATTTGCAATCTTCACTGGCATTTTCGTAGGCCAGTTGTCTTAACAAAATTTGAGCAGCAGCCTCATTATCCACCTGCTATTTAACTGCTCTTGTCAGTCGGCCCTCAAATGTTATATAAGGCTCACTGGCCCCTTGACGTACCCCACTAAAGGAGCCCTGGGTGTCAAGAGGGTCAGGGATTCTTTTCTATGCCTTCAAGGCATACAATTTAATTTGATTAGTGGCTGCCTCTGTAAGGCCTGCCTCTACCCCACGATCATCTTGGGTACCAAATAAATAATCAAAATCGATATTAATAACAGGGCGAGCATTTAAATTTATATAAGCCTGTGCCTCACATTCCTGACGACATTCGGAATCCCAGATTTAATTCCGTGTGGAAAGACAACGCCCTTCACTATTTTTTTCCCCACTCATATGGAAGCACTTCATTAAGAGTCTCCAGTACCCTCAAAAATACCCACAGTAAAAGAGCTTGGTAACCCATAATTCTTAACAGCTCTCTTGTGCACTCTGTAAAGTTGAAATCCAAATACTGGTGGTAAGGAATCCCCTGCTGTCCTATTTGGGCTGCACAAAGGTGCAGCAAGGTGAGGTGTTTTTGTGTGTGTGTGTGTGTGTGTGTGTGTGTGTGTGTGTGTGTGTG
>NW_004524593.1:17075697-17078620 GCF_000260255.1 Octodon degus
GGGGGGGGGGCAGAACCAGGGATTGAACTCAGACCCTTGCGCCTGCCAGGGAAGAGCTTATTCCATCAAGGTGAGGTTTTAACAAAGGCTCTGCTGCTGTAATTGCGTCAGAGGCTAGCACATCCCAAGGGGGAGGGGGCGCGAGTAGCGCTAACGGTCCCTGCGCTAAGGCTGAATCTGCCAGGAGCTCAGAGCCCATGATTTACTGTCATCCTCATCTCCGGGAGAGTACGGCGAGGGCAAGAGTGCTTCGCACCATGGGAGCGCTTGCAGCTGCAAGGAGTGCCGTCGGAGTCACCGCCCCACTTCGGACCGCGTCTCTGCACAGGTACCAGGTGTGCAGAATCGTGACCGGCACCCTAGGCCGCAGGTGGAGCAAGGTGCCGACCTCCTCTCAGTCCTGCATTATTAAAGTCCCTCTTTCCGGATAGCAAGGGCAGTGGTCATAAGCATACTCTAAAAAGGAAACCAAAGCTCCGTCGGACACGACATGCGAGGCACAACCCAGGATAAAGCGCAGTTCATCCGATGCTTTAATCGGCCTTCTGACGGGAAGTTCCCCACGACTCCCTGGATGCCGCGGGGCTCACCCACTCCGCGGACCTCGGACGGTGCGAAGGTGAGTCGCTCCACCGAACGGACACAGGCGTCCTGTACTCCGTGTCCCTGCTTGGCGCCAGAAGGCAGCGTCGCGGGAATGAGATGACACCCACAGCAAGCAGGAGGTGAAGGCAAGGGAAGTACGAAGTGAAGGCCCAGCACTCCTCAGCCCACGGCTTCTGCTGTCTCCTCCGTTGTCCTGAGACCCGGCAAGGTTGCATCCGCCCAGGGCTCTGCACAGCGACGGTTATGTAACTCGCTTAGGCAGTATTCCTCACGCAACCCGAGGTTCTCACGGAACAATGATCAGAACGCAAAGGCAGCGCGTCTGCCCGCAGACTCAGAAGGTACACTGCTCAAGGAAGGTCAGCACTTAGCTCGCTGAGTGTGCAAGGGAGCAAGCTGTCCTTTTTCCTTTAACCCATGTCCATCCTACATTGGCAGTTATATGTAACTTTACTGCCTTGTGGACATTGTAATTTTTTAGTGGAATCATTCCCTATTTTCATTCTAGCAATAGATTTTTCCCCCAAGATTCTCTTCTATAAACACAACATAAATGCTGAATAAATAAATGGGATCAACCTAAAACCAGCAGCAACTAGAGGAAAATAAAAGGACAAACTACTATGTAACAATCCATTCAGTGAGGTAGTCAGTAAATAGATAAATCCCTGCTGCATGTAAAACAATTAACACCATTGTTCCTACACTCTCCTTGGGAGGGAAAAAGAGATAAATGGAGGTGGAGAGAGAGAAAGTCATAAAAGAAATTTATTGAGCCTAGTAAGAGACAAGAGCTTCCCATTTCTATCTCCTTGCAGGAAGGATTCTTAGATTATATTTTAATCACTCTAAGGACTGAGTTTTAACTCCAGGTCAGTAAGTAACAAGATAATTAATGTTTATTGGAACACTTTGTCAGGAGATCCTTTAAAGGACGGTTGAGTATGATGTGCTATGTCTGACCCATAATGTAGCAAGGTGCTAGCCTTTCCTACTGCCTGTCTCTAGGTAGGGAATCATGAATCCACAGAGGAACAAGGAGAGAGGTTCTCTGGGGGGCTTCTATACACAGCAAGTCCTAATCCTCCCCTTTGTAAGTAGGGATTGCATTGGGTAGGCACCTTCACGCCCTGGTCTGCACCCCTCTTCCATTTGACAATGGAGGTTTATGAAGGATATGAGGAATAAGTGTAAGGGAAGGGAGCAGAAGTGCTTTTCAAAAAGACAAAAGAGATTGTTCTCAAACTTAAAACAGTAGGGCCAGGGTACACCTCAGCACTACAAAGCTTCCTGGCAAGCATCAGGCCCCAAGTTTGATTCCAGGTACCCACAAAAAAAAAGTTAAATCACAAAGCCTTTGATTACTAGAGAACTGAGGAACCAGAGAAAACCACTGGAGAAAAGCAAAGAGCCTTTCAGGATGTCCTGCAGATTTATTCCTGGGATAATAATAAGAAACAATGTATTGGATCTCTACAGATTATAGACTCTAATTCAATGAAAGAAGTACCCTGATTCTCAAACCATTTAACACACTTAGGAATGCTGAGGACACAAAGCTAGGTGTGTTGTGAATGGTCTGAAGCTGCTCACCTCGGGAAGGATCACTGAAGTTCTGTATCTAAACGCCTCATTTTTACTCTAATGCTTGGTTGACACTCGATATCCTCAGCATGGAATAAACCAATATATTTAAAATGTACTCAGCGAGTGTTGCATGTATATCAACCCTTAACACAGTAAGAGTTGTGCATCCATCAAAAAAGATATATTATTTGTGAACTGTCATATGCTACTGTATTCATTAACATTTAACAAAATAATGGCCACAATTTTCCAACCTAATAGAGGGTCACAACTAAATGTCACAAAACTTATAAGGTGCAGAGCAAAGTAGATTTGGATTGGCTTAACTAGAAGGTAGCAATTAGCTTGAGATGATACCCCATGAGTATTTAAGCCAATTTAACTCACCTGTCAATTTGGAACCACAAAGACACAAATATATCCCTAGTTTTCATGGATCAGCAACAGCCGACAGTTGCATCATACACATCCAAAACAACAACAGAAATATGAGGCAAATTAACACACTCCGATCTTCCCTCATATAGAAAGAAGAATGATCCTATTCTTTGCTGAGTGGTAGCGTGAGTTAAATAGCAGCAAATTTGTGATGGGATTGACTTTTGAGCATTCAGTAATGTTTGTCGCTAGGCCTGGGATATAGTTCGTCAGTTTAAGTGTCTGCCTGGCAAGTGCGAGGACCCGGGTTCGATCCATGGTACCACATGCCATGCAGGCCCCGTGTCGAGCT
>NW_004524593.1:17085460-17093295 GCF_000260255.1 Octodon degus
GGTTGTCGCACTTGCCAGGCAGGAGCCCAGAGCACTGAGCTCTCTCCCCAGCCCTGCCCATCTTTAGGCCTTTCCATGCAGTTGTTTCTACATCACAGACCCCAGGAGTACAGGACAAGCTCTCCTGCTCCTCTCTCCCTGGAGTCTTGGAGCCCCACAAATTAGAAAAGAGTACAATGAAGAGGAGGAAGAAGAGGGGGAGAAGTGGGGGGAAGGAGGAGGGAGTGAAAGAGGAAGAAGAGGGTGGAGGATGAGGAAGGAGAAGCCTGGGCTGGGAGAGGCAGCCCTTTCTGCCGACTCAAGCTTCAGGAGTGCTAGGATTGGCCGCAACGCATGCCAGCTCCAGCACACACATCTTCGCCCTGTCCACAGCACTGCTAAATGACATTGCAGCAACAGGTTCCTTCTCTATAAGGCTACGTTCAGTGGTGCTTTAGGAAGGGATGGCGACAAAGGCCTGGGCGTCCTGCAACAAACACATTTGGATGGAAAACTACTGCCATGCCACCTGCTGCCTTCCTCGTCCCCAGATGTTGCAGGCCACAAAGAACCTGACCTTCTGGTTTCAAATTTTGAGTGGGCCTCTGAGACGGCCAGTTACTGACTTGTATTTTCTCTTTAATTCTATACTTTCACATAAGTTGGTTAGCATTGCTAAGACTCCATTTCTTTACTGTGCAGTAGAGATAACAATGTCTCCTGTAAGAATCAGATGAAATAACATTTGCATCCCATTGAGAAAAGCAGAAACTACTCTGGAGACTTCTAACAGAGAGACTTTAATACAGGGACTTGATTACAATATGGATGCAAAATTGGAAGATTGACAGGGAGTAGCAGTGACCATGCTTCACAGAAAAGCTACTGCCACCATGGCTGGCATTTCCCACCACAACTACAGCTGGACCAGAAGCCGGATGCCTACTGAGGAACCACCACTCATTCTGACCAGGGCTGCAAAGGGCTCCTCCACTGCTTCTCAGGTGGTTCAGTCCCTTAGCAAGAGCCTGTGTGTGTGCAGCCCCGCTGAAACCCTGCCTCCCTCACATCTGTGAGCCTTTGAGTGCTGTCCTTAGGAGAGGAATGCAGGGATGGTGGGAAACACTTCCTCCCTCTCTTGTGTACCTGACTCCTGCCAATAGGTCCCCATCATGCCAACACAACTATAAACCAGGTTCTACCTTTTCTTTTGTCCATTTCTCAGAGGCAGCAAGCCAGAAGCTGCCTCTCAGAGGGGCAGCAGTTTTTGCAAAAGATGGCATGGCTCTGCTCCAAAGAGCCCACAGAAGGCAGGTATGGATTGAAGGTCAGCCTCAGCCAGCTGGAGCAAAGATCATGGGTGTCCAAGCCACTGGCTCAGGCTGCTTATTGCTTGCAGGATATGATGAAGTCTAACCTGACATACCTTGTTTGCAGTAAATGATGAAATAATGCTCCCCCTATGCATTCAAGGTTCCAGCAGATAGCCTTCAGTTCACAAGGGGTAGGCAGGTAACAGATGCCCAAGCATCTAATTCTATCAGGACCCAAAAGCAATCTAGAACCTTCTTCTGAGACACAGTGATTGTTTACTGCACCCCACA
The DNA here is from genome assembly GCF_000260255.1 of Octodon degus. Classification (NCBI taxonomy): domain Eukaryota; kingdom Metazoa; phylum Chordata; class Mammalia; order Rodentia; family Octodontidae; genus Octodon; species Octodon degus. The sequence continues at coordinate 17,087,044 of NW_004524593.1, forward strand.
GAATGTTGAGCTAATCAAGGTCTTTGCAGATTGATTAGGATCAAGAGCACATGTGCATTATCTGAGCCCTGAGTGGTAAGTTCTGTCCTTTCCAGAGAGGAGCAAAATGTTCCCTATCAGTTGGTACATGAAAGAAAAATAAAACTGGTTATAAAAGTGCTTCTGGGACTGACAGAGCCAAAGGAAATAGAGGTTACTTAAGGCTACCATCGCTTTGGAATCAGAATCAGAACCTGGTATAAATTTCAGAGAGACTGCTGAGAGATCAATAACTACACACCACATCCCAAAGCTGTACTAACTTGCCCCAGGAAAGAGATCACATCCTGTACAGCATTTATAACTAGGATTGTCACCTGATGAGATTTCAAATCTTCATCATCTGAGAGTTATCTATCTTTTTTGTAAAAGGAAATATTAATTAGGCTGTGGCAACAATAAGCACTCCACTTTTCAAATTTGGATAGTGAAATTAATCTCTGACTTCCCCACAGATAACTTATTAGTTTTAATTTATATTCACTATCAAAAAGAATTTTCAAAGGCCTCCTCTTGGTCCTGTCTACAATAATAGCCCCGAGTCCACAGAATTCATCATGAAAATTTTACCTATTGCCCAAAGTGTCATTTCAATTATGGATTAGAGGACTGTGGATAGAACCTGGGGCAAGGACTTATCACCTCAAATTCCTTAAATGTTTAGTTAGACCCCAGTAGTATTTGACACCATCAGGCATTAGTCAACTCAGGATCACATATTTGCAATTATCTAAAAATCTAGTCTCTCCTCCAGTGCAAGAACTACAGTACACAACACTCTTACAGATGGGTTTGAATCCCTTTAGGGAAGGATTTGAAGAGGACTTGCAGTGCTTACTCCAGAGATTTTTGTCAAGTCTATCCAGTTTTTCTTTTCAGTGGGCCTGGTCTCTAAACTACTCTATGTATTGGATAGGAGAACTGACTTTCCTTTACACAGACTCAAATTGGTATTTTCTCTCCAACTCCAAATTTTTACCTACTGTCCAGCAGGGTGCTGATGTATGATCCATTTAAGAACTGTCTGAAAAGTTAGCTTTTGCTAAAAATTTCTGTAAGCTCAGACTTACTGCTGCTGTAGTCCTCCACAAAAATCTATCTGCAAAATAAGCACTATAACCTGGCCCCTGCCTTATGCCATTTGGATTCACTCATCTCTGGACAAGAGCCCACAATATCCAGTGCTCCCTGAGATGTTCACTCAAAAGCTCTTCACACACCTATCTTCTAGGTTCTTACCAATATAAGATGGCAAAATATCATTATTTTGATGTTAGTCCATTGTAGTAATTTAGCTTCTATTTATAGTTATAAAACTAGAGTCCAACACAGGCAGCTCGAGAGGAGAAGGAGTACTGTTTGCAAGGTGATTGCATCCTACATGGTAACAGCCAGCTTTTCAAGTGAAGAAAGGAGAATCTTCAGAGAATAGAAAGGAGGTTCTGAAAGCAAGAGATACTGGTGTGGTAGGGACTCGGGTTTCCTAGACTCATCGAACACATCCAATATACTCATTCCCACTCCCATTCTTAGGGCTCCAGGCTTTCCTATCCAGTTCTCTCTCTAATTATACACAAGACACCTTGCAAAGCATGACATTGCAGTTCTGCAGTGCGTGGTGCACAGCTTGGTTTGCTCAGCGACGTCAGTTGTGAGTTTGTAGAGCACTGTAGACAAGCAGTGAACTTCCAGCTGTCCATGACCTCTGAGTGTCAAGCAAGGAGTTGAGACCTCAGGAGACCTGAGCTTTTTATTTTTTCTCTGTAACTCCCAAGTGATGACAGAAGCAGCCAACAAACCTCAGATCGTTGTATTTCCAATTTTGACCTAGTCACAGCTGACAGTTGTTCTCCTAAAATCTTGCATTTAAGAATAATAATTTATCCTGGGCTACTATAAGCCATGGATGACCTCATTTTTCTTTGACACAAAGCTCCTTCATGTTCAAGTACAGTATGGTCAGCAACACACACCAGACTGCCAACTTTCACAGTGTGTTTCCAGAAGTCACTGTTGGTAGCAAATGTCATATCCAGATGAATGAAGAAAAGAAAATTCCCTTTAGGTTTGCCAAATAGGAAAGAGTGAGCGACGGATGGAGGTGGTTAGCAAGGAGCCTCAGGAGCTGACAGCAAAAGGAGAAAAGAGTAACTTAAAGGTCTGGTCCACAGTTACACAAGAATCTGGAGTTTTAGGGGTAGGAAATGGTGAAACTGTAACTCCCACTGAGTAGGAATCCAGGAGCCTGTACCCCTGCTGGGCTTTAGATGCTGTAGTTGATGCAGAACCCTGGCACTAGCAGGGAAAGCAGCAAACAAGCGAGGTGTTGGCCTGGCTCCCCAGCTTTCAGTTTTTCATTATTCCACTCAATTTCAAACCCAACTAGAAACTTGGGAATATGGTGATGCAGATTGTAGGCTTCAGGTCATCCTCCAGCCATGCAGGGACAAGATACACTTGGAAGTAGAGTTGTTCTGCAAGGGAGAAATGACCTGCCTGGTGGAAATTTTGCTCACGTATGTTAGCTCAGTTCCTATCCTCACTGTACCAGTAAAGGACATACAGTACTCACCATCAATGCTTTCAGATAGTTCTCTTTGCCTGGACCAAGGAAGGAGAGAAATTTAAAGAAAAGCAGAGATGACCAAATTGTATGTAGGCTTGAAGCTCCTTCTTATTTTTAAGTTAGTTAAATTTTCATTTAGCCTATAAATTGCCAGGACATCCCTTAACAATAACATCAATACAAAGCCTTAGACAGGCAGTTTTGATGAATATTTCTCAACTATCCACTGAAGCATATTCTTTTAATAAGTTGTAATCTGTGATAGTTTTTCCTTTTTTTTTTCAGACCTGGGGATTGAACTCAGGCCCTTGCCCTTGCCAGGGAAGCACTTATTCTACTGAGTCATTTCCCTGGCCCCATGCAATCTGTGATAAAGAACTGAACGAAATAAGATGAGATTCACTCCTCTTTCTTCCTTTTATTTATTCATTCACTGAGTAATAACTAATACATTACATGGCTAAGTATATGACTCATATAATACAATAGCTTTTCTAGCTTAAATTTTTAAATTATATTTTAAGAGATTTTAATTTCCTGAACTGACATAAAAGTTGCCCATATTTATGAAGCACCATGAGATACTTTAATAAATGTATACATTGGGTAATGCTCAAATCAGGGTAAACAGTCATCATTTCTTTATTAACTTTCATAAAGCAGAAGCTCCTGCTTCAAAGTCTGGATCTTTTCATACCCTGTCACACTTTCCATACCCTGATTGATTTGACCAACTGTAAGGTCTGAGAAAGTTTGTATCACTTTTTATCTCACAGATGGATAATACTTTGACTGATTATAAATTTTATATAAACATTATGTGTATATTGACATAGTATATAAATTTTCCTTTCTTAGCGTGCATTAAATATGATTTATGTGCTGTGAGTCACATAGCAAATAATTTTGTGATTTGAAGAGAAATCTCTGACTCAGAGTTGCCAGAATTTGTGATTGGTTACACATAGGTACAAATATATCTGGTGTGCTATATTAAGGCATGTTCTGTTCTGATCTGATGAGATCTATCAGCTCAATATCACCACTCAAGTAGCATGTAGAGTTTAACTTAACGAAGAAATCCCTGCAGAATTAGGAAAGCAACACATTTTAAAAATTCAACATCAAAGCTTACGATATTACCTCAAAACCCTTCCCCTTTCCACTGGCACACCAAACTTTTTAACATGAAACCCCTCACTCTTCAGTCACAAGCATGAGATGCCTGCTCTAGCTTGACCCAGATCTAAATACCGATGCTACACACTTAAACAAACCTGACCAGCTGCTCAGGGCTCTGCCTTTGTGGATTTATATAAGGAGGTGAGATTATGCATCATAAAGAAATCACATGCTGTCCTCGAAGGTTACAAGAAATTGGGGAGCGCAAAGCAAATGGGAATACCAAACATTAGAAATTACTATGTTTACAAACAATGCTAAGGTGACATGATAACATGTATGATGGTTAACATGTATCATGATAACACGAAACCATGTATGGTATCGTGGTAACGTTGATAATAATGCTATGACAACAGATGTCAAAACTTAAATGACAGGGAGCAATTCCTTGGAAGACATAAATGACCAACGCTCACACAAGAAAGACTATATCATCTGAATGGGTCTGGAATTGAAATAATTACTATTATGTTTCCAGCAAAAGAAAGCATTAAGTCCAGATGGTTTCACAGATAAATTTGATTCAATCTTTAAAGACAAAAATGCTACTAATTCTCTGCAATCTTTTCTAGCAATTAGAAGCAAATAGAATATTCCTTAATTCATTATAAGAGACTATCATTACTCTAATGACAAGCTGAACTGTTAGTCACTTAACTTGTCACTGCTCCGAGGTGATTTTAAATTTGAAAATAATGATTTCTTCTCTACTCCTGCAGCTCCCCTTCTCTGTGGTATCTGACTCCTTAATCTCATGACAGATTTGACTCCGGGCAAAAGGCTGGTCTTTGAGCTAAGGGTTTGGGAAATAAGAATAATCTTAAGTACTATAGGACAAAAGATGATGAAAATGTTTTTGACTTTTGCTTGTTAAAAATGTTTGAAAATCTTTGGTATCTCCTTGATAACTTTAGAGGGTTACTAGCTTTCACTTCAGTAAAGCTAAAACTACCATTAGCCTGAATAGTATGGCCTTCCTTTGACCTTCAGTCTCTGTAATCCCTGCCTTCCCCTCCCTGCCCTGGGAACTTCCTGTGTGTGGTCCCCTTGCTCCCACTCCCCGTCCCCTACTGGTTCCTGAGGGTCAGATCTCTTCATCCTGGCTCTTCTTCTCACCCCGGCCCCCCCACCACCCACGGTCCTGGCCCCGACAGCTCTCTCTGTGTGTACTGCTCTCCCCATATCAAACGTCCACGTGTCTGGATAGCACGTAATGGACTGAGTTTTCTATTTTCCTCCTGAAAGTTTGTCTGTGACTCAGACAGTCTTGGTATTTTCTGGTTCAGCTCTGGGAATCATCAAATGAGCTGTAAAGGAGAACAAAGCAGACAGGAGAGTGAAGGAATCCAGTGGGTTTACAGAGATCATGCTAGACTTGACCTCTGCAGTCACCGTTACTGAGATAAGAAACATGTGTGAAAACGGTATCTTCCTACAAAAATGCTTTTGGGCAGACATGTAGCCTGTGAGGGGGTGAGGTCAAGGAACAGTTGGTGAATTGTTTCTCCTTCATAATTTGCTAAGAACTTCCATCCCAGAGCTGGGTAGGAGGACAAACTTCCTCTTTAAAAGCCATTAGGCAAATCCTAGACAAAGCAGAAATTTGGACTGCATGAGAAAATACAGTACAATTCCATATCCTTTGACCAACGAAAATGATTTTGATATATGCAGTGGGCCATACTGTTTCCATTTAGCTGTTCTGAAGACACTATAACCATATCTGGGAGTTGGGAGATATACCTGAGGGGGGAAGAAACAATTTAGAAATTGCAAAGTAAAACATCATTCATAAGCTAATAATTAATAATGCTAAGACTCGTTGAGTATCAGATTACTTAAATTTCTTAAAGTCAGTTAAATTTCACAATAAAATGACCAAACATTTTTATCCCAAGCCTACAAACAAAAAGTTCATAAAATGTTGAAATAATTCTTGATATAAAGATTACAAAAAATATTTTTTAACTGGAGTTGCCTGGAGATTGCAGGAATAATAGCTCTTTATAACCTCCAGAAGTTTTTAATTTTAGTCAGGTGTTTGGCCCTTAACACAAAAAATACATAAGTATCTAAGTCCAGACATCAAATATAGCTCACCAGCTGTATCCATCCTTCATCCTTTATGTAACTTAAGTTTTCAAGTATGTTTATGACACAAGAAAAGGGAACAGCAAATTTCACAATGTGTTTGTGATCTTGTAAGTAGCTTAAAGATTCTAGGCTATGTCTGTTCTACTGGGATTATTATTAATTTGAAAATATCATCTCAGATTTTTTAACATACTGTGTAAGCAGAGTGGCCTAAGCAAAATATTTATGACACCAGCACTCAGAATTTGTCCGCAACCAGAGCTTCTAGGACAGCGTTCTATTTAACTTGACAACAATTATTTTCTTAAAGATGGATTGAATTTTTACCTTTAGTAGGTAAGTCTTACTGCTACCATTTAGGTATTCCA
>NW_004524593.1:17093395-17097628 GCF_000260255.1 Octodon degus
CTTTCTTACTGTGCTAATGATTTGGTAAAACTAGAGTTGGAAGTAAGAATTATGACTTAGACCTCAAAACAAGATACTGTAATTGAGTTTGTTGTCAAGATAATCGTCATGATTCTCATTTTAATTTTTTTTGTGAATTTTTCTCTTGAATTGGAACATTTGTTTTTCTGGCTGCTGAAAGTCTTTAGAGAACAAGAGATGTTAAGTACTGCGAGTCATCAGTACTGCCCACTGCGATTTCACATCGCTCGTGCCATGGTGGGACAGAAGGACAGGTACAAGTAACACTTCCCTGTGGAGATCTTTGACACCAATCAACAGCTTATTCTTTTCTTCAAACCACTGCAATAACCAGAAATCTTCCACAGGACAAAGCTGGGCCAGCCAAAGAGATCAGCTAAGAACAGAGGGTCCTGCTTTCAACAGGGGCATAGTTTGAACCACAGATAATTTTATTTTTGGTGGTACCAGGAATCAAACTCAGGAGCCTGTGTTTGCCAGGCAAGCATTTACTCCATTGCCAGCCCCTCCTTTTCTGGTTTTTTTTTTTTTTTTTAATGGAGCCACAGATAATTATTAACACACTAAAACTTGAGTGGTGTTATCAAAGCACAACCTAGTATATTTGATTAGCAAAATGTAATTTTCTTTTGTTTACATAAGCATTTTTGTCAGTTTAAGGGTTGCACAACAAAGCGCCACAGGCTATTTGATGAAAAACGTAAAAATTCATGGTCTCACAGTTTGAAGACTACAGCGCTGAGCTCAGGACGACGCCCCGGGGTGGCTTCTGCCGAGATCTCCGCTCTGGGCCCACCGATGTCCCCCTTCTCTTTTGGCTTCCACACAGTCCTGCTTCTGTCCTTATCTGTGCTCTAATTCCCTCTTCTCATAAGATCGTAAGATTAACCTAATTATGTTTTCAACTTTAAAATCTCTGTCTTTGGGCTGGGGAGATAGCTTGGCGGTCCAAGTGACTGGCTGGCAAGCTCGAGGACACGGGTTCGATCCATGGTACCATATGCCATGCCAGCCCTAGAATCCTGGGTGCACCATGCCAGTCATCAAAACTGAGCTGCATAGCAAGACCCTGAACCAAAAACCCTCTGTCTTTAAATACAGGCACTTTTTGGGGTGTTGGACTTTAGGACTTCAGTGTAAGAGTCAGACTTGTTCACTTGACCTACAGCTTATCAATTTATATCATTTACTGTGAGACCATCAGACATTTAAACCTTGGCCACAAGCACAGTATTGACCAGAAGGTGGTAATTAGCTTGAGATGATATCCTACGTGTATTTAAACTGGTTTAATTCACCTGTCAAATTTGAGTCACAAAACACAAATATATCACTAGTTTCCATAGATCAGCAATGCCCAACCATTGCATCATATATATCCCAAACAAGAGAAATATGTGTAATCAAACTTTTTTTTACTTCTAAAGAAATATAATTTTTTTAAAGATTTTTTGAAAGGTCTTAGTTCATGGGATGACGTGAGTGCAGAAGGAAGATCTTGTACAATTTTGAGAAAGAATGACCTAGAAGTCAAAAATTTAATTTTGCTTCATTTCTGCAGCAAATTGGCTAAGTGAGCTGGAAGGGACTGCTCGACCTTTCTGTGGTCCCCGATTCTTCTTTCTGTCGTTACTAGCACGTGTTTGCCGTGCATGATGCCCTAGCGCCTTTTATTCTGTTCTCTATATTATTCATGCTTTAGCTTTCTCCTGTGAGAGAAGCTGTGTGATATTTTCACTTGTGTGTCTGATGTATTTGGCTTTACTTTGGGGCTTCAGGGTGCATTGTGTGGGGGGAGCTATGCGTCCAGACATTTGGGCATCTACTGTCCCTTCCCCCAGAAATTCCTTCTGCTTCCAAGCTCCGGATAGCATGTCATGGTTCCTGCCAGGAAAGCGCCTGCTCTCCATCAGAACCCCAGTCTGGGGCTCCCTCCCCCTCAGATGACCTCTGCCTCACTGATGGCCGCTGGGCTGTGCACCAGGTCCCTCCATCGACAGTTCTTCAGCTGCACCCCAGCCTTGTAGCAAGTGCAGACCCCCAGCCCTGCTTCATTCTTTTAGGGAGCCTTCTGCCACCTCTGCCCTGAGCTCCTCCAAGGGAAAAAAAAATGCCCCATTCGCCTTCATCTCCATCCTCACCCCTTAGCATGTGCATAGTGGTGACTTCTCCATACCCAGAGGAGCCCTGTTAGGCAGAAGACAGATCTTGCCTACACTGAGACTCTGTAATTCTAACACACAGAAGGAAGGAAGCAGTAAAGAGTTGAAACCGAGTTCACAGAGGCCTGCGTGAAGCTGGGCTCGCTGACCTAACACCATCCAGATCTGAATTCTTCCCCAGCAGGCTCATCGCAGGGGGAGGGGAGGAGATGAAACTGGGCTCAGAGGGGCTTTTAGCATTTCTGCATTGCAGAGCTGGGAAGATTTCCTCCTACCAAAACTTTGTTACTCTAAGTTGGTTCTTTTGTGTTTTGTTTTTTTCTGGGAAATTGAGAGCTCTCATCAGAAGATCAATTTTTTTTTTTAACTGCAGTACCCGCCATGGATTTGAACATGATGTCCTAGAACAAAATATTCCTGGGGGAGCTGTGGGTGAGGAGATTGAAACAAGGTCATTTTCAAAACAGCTTCAAAAGTTAGCCTGTCTCTGAGTCTCTTCCCAGAAGCTGGAGTCAAAGGTTAAAAAGGAGTGATGTCCTTGGCTCCCCGCAGAGGGAGGCACAGCCTGCATACTCCTTGTCCTGATTCAGGGTTGGATGCTCTGCCTTTGCTTGGAGGTGAGGTGGGATGGGACAAGAACAGCAGCTATTAGCGCTAATTACACCTTGCCATACCTCAAAGCTAATCTTCAGCACAGAGCTAGCATTTGAAGTCCTTGACAGATAGCTAGGAGGTTCAGTAGAGTATTTTTCTTTTGCCATGTTTCAAGAGCCCAGAAATTTTTAGTTTTATTGCAGAGAAAAAAATTAATTTTTTGAGACTAAAAAATAAAAACGTACAAAAACGTTGCAGTTGTTACAGGCGAGAGCAAACCCAGGATGATTCAGTCGTCTTCTGAAGCGCAGCCACATCGTGGGAGTGGAGCTCGGCTCCTCTGTGGGAAGGTCCTGGCTCAGCCTGGAAGTCGCTGACCACTGCAGTGACTTCTTCAAGACAGGAACAGCCAGGGGTGAAGGAGAAGAGGCTGCCGGATAGGTGAGTGCAGAGTGGCACACTAACTGGCCACGGTATTTCAGTAGTCCAGAAAAGGCCTCGGTCCCAGGCCAGTCTAAATGATTTAAGGACAGTTATTGACTTTTAGATTCAGCTTCTGCGTGGTTGAGGGGAAGGCACCTGGCCCGAAGGCTCACAGGAATCCTGAAAGCTTCAGATGTGCATCTGGGGTTTTGGTCTCCCTAAGCCTGTGTCCATTTTTCAACATTCTTATTTAGAAAAGCACATTCTACTCTGTGCAGAAGAGCCCAGCTGTGCCTTTTGTCTGCACCCTTTGTGTTAGTGGGAGAGAGCATCGCGCCTCTCCTGGGCGTGAACGTGGGCTGCCAGCTGTACCCTGACAACCATAGAGGGGCCTCGTGGTAGCTCCGTCGTGCACACAGGCACAGAATTGCTCAAAAGTGGATCTCAGGTCCCAGAGCCACAAAGTGCTTTTTAACTCGGGCTGCCTGATAGCAAAGCCAATGCTGACTGCTTCCACAGAGGTTAAAAAAAAATAAAATAAAATTTAAAAAAAGGCAGGAGGAACGCTGGCCCCGTGAGAATTGCCATGGAGTACGTGAAATGAGAACGAGGGAAGCCCACTTCGTCAGTGCTCTGAGAACCTCTAAAACAGTGATGACGAAAGCCCGCAGCCAACAGGGAATGTAAAATTTATTCTGTCAGTACCTTTCAGATACACTGAGGAGGCTCAGCTGCCAGAAACAACTCCCAGAGCGACATGGAGCCCTGATGTACAAGGACATCGTGGAAGGTGGAGGGGGTTCTTACTCTCAGAAAGTTCTGCATTCTTGGAAGCAAGCTTGGACATGTTACGCATTCCTTCAGTCCTCTACCAGCTCCAAAACAAACGGTAGCGAAACGCAAAGTTCAGGGAAAGTCAGAGATAAAATAAATGATATGCCACATTAACTAATTTTTCTATAGTTTTGGGAAAGAACATTGTGTTTGATAAAGAGTCAATAAGCTTTTCAGCTGCCAGAGCCTGCCTGTCTCC
>NW_004524593.1:17107813-17109676 GCF_000260255.1 Octodon degus
AAAAGGGAACAGCAAATTTCACAATGTGTTTGTGATCTTGTAAGTAGCTTAAAGATTCTAGGCTATGTCTGTTCTACTGGGATTATTATTAATTTGAAAATATCATCTCAGATTTTTTAACATACTGTGTAAGCAGAGTGGCCTAAGCAAAATATTTATGCCACCAGCACTCAGAATTTGTCCGCAACCAGAGCTTCTAGGACAGCATTCTATTTAACTTGACAACAATTATTTTCTTAAAGATGGATTGAATTTTTACCTTTAGTAGGTAAGTCTTACTGCTACCATTTAGGTATTCCACGTTCCCAAAGATCATGTATTAAAGATGGGTTTCCTTTAGTGAAACTACTGGGAGGCAGCATGTTTAAGAGGCAGGCACAGATGGGAGGTCTTTTGGTCGTGGAAGGCATGCCCTTAGTGGGTGTGGAGCCCCATTCTCTTTTGTCCTGTGGTCACAAGCTTCTCTCTTTTGCTCTTCCAGCCAGATGATCCAACCATGATGTTCTTCCATGAGTTCTGAAGCAACAGTGCCAATCAGTCACAGGCTGAAGATTTTCTCTATGTAAGTTATTACCTCAGGCATTGGTTATAGTGGCAGAAATCAAATGAAAACATACTTCAAGGTCTTCTGAGCCTTAGTGTCACAAAAAATGATCACAGGGCACAAAGTATTTGGCATACAAGACACTACTGAAATACAGAGTGAATACTTAACTTTTAAAAATTGATTTCAGTAAAAGACACACTGGCATTCAGCCCCCTCAAGACTCTCCTCCCTCACTTCAAGCACACACATCCCGTCATTCTTGCTAGTTTCTGCAGCAGTTCTGGAAGTTCTCTTTTGTGAGTGTCTTTACAAAATGCAATTAAAAATACAACCAACACTCCGCAAGTGGAAGACAGTCTCATGAAAGCCTCAGCACAGTTATTCACTTAGTCACTGAGTGTGGAACCAAGCATCTTCTCGCTGAGACATTAAATTGATTCAGGATAATGAAGCAGCTGTCACAATCACCACAGAAGTCCCTCACAAAAGACAGCTTCCAGGACTCCTTCAGAAAGTGGTGAAAGAATTGAGATGAGCGTGAGAAGCAAGCTAGGCGATTTTGAGAGGGATTGATGCTGATGTGTTTTGGACTATAATACAGTTTTAAAAAACACACCCCTATTTTTTAATCACAACTTGCATGTGTCTAAAATGAGAATAGTTGACATACACTGTGTCAAGTATGATTCTTTCTAAGAATCATATTATGCTCAGAATCTGAAGGCTAGATCCAGTCCTAGCCCAGGCCCAGTGAGTGTGTGGGAAACCTTACAGCTACCCGGCACCGGGTACCCTGTGCCAGCAGGACCTGCCAGTTCAAGTCAAGGTGCAGCGTGGGTGAGACCCTCTTCCACCCCCTTGGGCTCCCCCAACGCTCCCCAGCACCCCCTGAGCCTGCTTGAAGAGTAGAAATTTCTGCCACGTTCCAGAAACCTCCACATCTAGCCCTAGACCAGGCCCGGTGAGTATGTTGCAGAGCTTCCTCTCCCCACTACTCCACCTTGTCCCCTCCAGACTCAGCTCAGGCCTGGCATAGAGGCCTGGGGTGAAACCCTACAGCTGCAATCTCTGCAGACAGAGTAGGGGGCAGAACCATCCAGCTAGTCCGGGAGCAGAACATCTTGACAGAGGGGCATAACAGGTTCACCCCCAAGGGAGGCAGCAGGAAGGAGGTGAGCACAGCAGCCAGACCCAAGCCAGGCACAGCTGGATAAATCCAAACTTTGTAGATCTGCACCTGAATTTCAGTAGGTGCTAAGGTTATAACTGCACCAAAGCTCTACAACAAAGGTCAGAAGACAGTGCTACACAAAGTG
>NW_004524593.1:17123388-17124442 GCF_000260255.1 Octodon degus
CCACATGGCTGACACTGACAAAAGATCTACAACTGAGGTACAGGATCTCAGGAAAAATCCTGAGGGGATTTCACTGACCCTATCAGATCCAAAAGCTATAACTCTTGTTGCATAGGTCTTGCTTTATCTAGGTCTTAACCATCCAGCAGAAAAATATAAAAACGAAGTAGAAGAAGTAAAGCCAAGCATCAATCACATGTGACCTCTCAAAAGAATAGCATCTGATGGAAGAGGAAGTGTTTCTAGTTAAAGGTGAAACACACAGAAGATGTACTCAAGACAACAGGGAGCTTGTCTTGTACTGAATGAACCCAATGGTTTTACTTATATGTGTAAGGGAGGGATTCAGGTCATTTAATACAATCTTAGTTTCCTTTAAAATTTTATTTCAGAGTAGACTTCTTTTTTTTAAAGGTAAGTTAATAGAAGCATGTTTATGTCTCTTAGTATGTTTCCTTTTTAGGAAGATTATGAAATGGAAGGTATGAGGTTCTAATGCATGACAAAATTAATGTCACCTTGCTTGCTTGTTGCTTGTGGGAGTGGAGACACATTTCTTTATGTATAGTCTAGAACTCACGGGTTTCCAAGTGTCTGTGGCACAGGAATATCTTCACTAGGTAGCAAGTTCAGCTTCTTACAGAACATCCTAACAATCTATTACACCTTAGGTGGTAATTTACGAATTCTTCCTTGAAGCAAAATGTCATATAGAGCCTTTCAACTCTTCTTTCACTTAAGTAACAATAATTTTGTTTTTCCCAGAAAATAGCTTAGTTGATTCAGACTCTTAGAAGCGTTGATCTTTCTATGCCTATGATCTGTTCATAAATGCTCTTGGCTTCTCATTTTGTTTTGTTTTGCTTTTCTCTCTAATGGTTAATTTTGTTGTCATATTTTTATGAGAATTTGGTCAATAAATCTTTCTCAAAAAGAAGAAGAAGTAAAGCCATGTTGTTACGTTGAGCTGTAGGGCACTTAGGTCAACAATTTCTGACACTGCCAGTCAAGCAGAAGACCCAATACTATTATGGATTACTGGACTCTTTTAGAA
>NW_004524593.1:17124992-17132674 GCF_000260255.1 Octodon degus
TAACTGGAACTCAATGAATGAGTTTCCTCCTCACCCTTGCCCTGGCAACACCACAGGGTTAATTTCTGTTTTTGTGAGTTTGATTGCATTAGATACTTCGTATAAATGGATGTAGATATCTTACCAATTCCATGTTTGTCATAATAATCAGTATTGTTGTGGACTGTTTATGCTATGTGTAATTTTATGATCCAGCGATGGTGGGTAGGGTGATATAATTTGTTCAACTTTACATTTCACTAATTGTGCCTTCTTGAACAGACTTAGGAAAACCAAATATAGCACATATTTCTCATACTGCTACTGAGTTCTGGGTATTTTTCCTGCCATTTCGCCTTAGTCATGTAAGACTGGAGGTAGAAGTGAGACTGACGCTGTATCTCTGGTACCTTTGCAAGTAGCTCTGGCAAGCAGAACGGAGACATAGGTCTTTCTACAATGGTGTAGCAAAGTTCCTTCATCAACTCACTGATGTTAGAAGGCAGCTGCAGAAGTGTTGGTGGCAAGTGGCTGACTTTACTGGTATCTAAAGGAGGCTGCACTTCCAGCTCCTGCATCACAACCACAACAGATTGTCCCTGAACTTCCCCATTTGGGCAGTCCCTCTTGAGCGCCCAACTTCCTCACCATCTTAGAGGTTCATCCCCCATTCCCAGCAGAGCCAGGTCCCAAAACACTTGCATAATGAGTCCATGGCAATATTATATTCTCGAAGCCTTTCATAGAGGCCCGGCATACTGAAAACATCTCCCAGGCTTTACTGTGGTATTTTTAAAGCATCTAATTCTCTGTAGTAAACAACTTTTCACTTAAAATTACCAGTGCAGTTCTTATCCCACCAGCTGGCCCTTGCTGATCCACCAGCTGAGAGCACTGTAGACTGTACTGATGAGACTCCAGCTCCAAATGCTTCTCCTCTGCCCTCAGCGTACTGGATGCCTTCGGCGTAAATTAACCGCAAACAGAGCTAGAAACTCACAATCAGTCATTTTAATGTTGATCTCTCCAATTACTGCAGAAAAATAGCACACACTTCAGTATTAGTTCGTCATAGTTTTAAAGTACCATACCGATACCAGCATCTCTTAACATATTCAGAATTCAAAAGACTTTAAATCAATGAGACTAACACCAGGGTACATATTAGAAAAAAAAATCAGTAAAAACACAATGTCTATATAAATGTTAAACACAATTTAGTTCCAGTATAAGTAGTGGATGGTAAAATTAATAAAATATTATTTAAAATATCAAGAAAAATATGTGCAATCACAGAATGTAAAAATAGCAAACATTTTAGGATGAAGCATTGGTTCAGCTGTTTTCTAAGAGACAAAGTGTAGTGCAAGCTTGCGTGAAGATGCCAGCCAGCCTATACAAAATTTTCTGTTTCATCCAAAAAAAAATCTGTTTTGTTAGTTATTTTATGTAGAATCACGAAGAGATAATGTTATGCCAATTCAAACATTTTCTTCCATCTCTTGAATTTTAATTTTTAAAAACTCTTTTTGAAGTCTTATTTGGGGGAGGAGCTGAAGATGGAATCCTCTATTAGCAGTGCACTATGGCTTTTGTTTGAGGAAAGCCTGTTCTTTAGTTTGATTTTGTGCACAAAGGGAGGTTCAGACTTAGAGTTAGTATCAAGTGTGACAGTGTCCTCTTTCCTTTATGCTTGGAAAAAATTATCTGGTTGAAACAAAATTGATTCCTCTAATAGAAGATTGGAAGCAGTCAAATATTGGCTGTTTATTCTAACTCCTGGAGGGGAGGATGTGACAAACCCGAGACCGGGCATCATTTTGTCCTCTTATGTGCTTTTATCTTCACAGCTTATCTTTTCATTTTCTTTGCTCTCCTGTTTCAGAGATTTAGATCCCTTTGCTTCTTGTCTGCTCTCAACTCTTTCCCTCCCTGCCTTCTGGGAACCTCAGTCCATTATTTCTCCACTGCACACCCAAAATATATATCACCTCTGTCTTCTTTCTCTGTGTTTCCCAAAACAGTCTTCCATCAGTGTCTACAAGGACCCCACAGGATACCCACAGGTGTCAAATTTATGGGTACACAAGTAAGTTATATAAAATGGCATAGCATTTACATATAACATAGGCACAGTCTCCCACGTTTATCACTGACCACCATGTCCCTTATAATACCTAATACCAGGTAACGGCTAGATGGGTGGTTGTTATATCATATTGCTCAATGAATTATGACCAGGAAAGTCTGTCCATGTTCTACTGAAATGCAGCTTTTTCCACACATCTTTGATCTACCATAGATTGTTCTACCGACACAAAACCTGAAAAGCCAGCTGCACTTTGGTTTCATCCTAATTTTTACATTGCATTTGGCCCTGTTAGTTCCTATCCATCCTTTCTGTCTTCTCTGGAGCGGTGCCTGTGGGATCGCCAGTGTGCAGTCAATGCCCACCTTCCTGGATTTGTAACCCTGAGCTGCTGAGTCTTAGCTGTGTGACGTTAGCCGGGCTCCTACCCCTGGTGTAGTGATGATAGCAAATACTGCTGATATTTGCTTCCTAGTATTACTTTGAAGAAGGTGAGCATGTTTCCCCTTTCCTTCCTTCTGTGAAATTCTTCTTCCAAGTAAAAAAAAAGTTTGAAGTCTAAAGTCACAGCTTTATCTTGCTGTAAGAAAATTCAAGTTGCTCACGAGCTCTGCTTCTACTCAATAAATCCATCACACTGAAATTGACCCTTGGAGGAAAAGGATGAAGGGCTGATTTCAAAGGCTGCTTCTGGTGCATGTAAACTTTGCTGAAAGCTCCATTTCGTATGTCTCTCTCACACCAAAGCAAACAGATGGAAACCCAAGGTAGCTCCTATCCTATTAGTCGAAAACTTGATGAAAAACAGTATAGGTCAGTAGGCTTAACCTTAAAATCAGAGGGAGAAATCCTTTCCCTACCATTTAATTTCAATTTCATTTAAAAGGCATCTGAGTATGGTCTAGGAAAGAATGTCTAACCAGAGCTATAAACCTGACCAAATAATCTCTCCCTGTAACCTTGTAAGTATGTTTCCGAGGGCTGTATGAACACAGAACTGTGAATGCTATTTTATTTATTCTCAACTTTTTTTAGTTGAATGGTCCTATGGTATTTTCTCCGCGTGTCGTTTTAACATGCATTTGGCAAATGTATACACGTGTACTAAAACGAAAGCGCTTAAATTTTAAAAATAAGTGTAACCTTAGGACACTACGGTCTAAGAATATTTTATCAAATAGAGTCTCCAAAGTAGCTGCCAAACCAAAAACACACACACACACACAGAGAGAGAGAGAGAGAGAGAGAGAGAGAGAGAGAGAGAGAGAGAGTAAAGCAAAACATAGCTGTGGAGAGTCAGTACCTGGTCACTCAGTTTTAACCCAATGGAATGTGAGAGATTAGAGATTTCATTTCTCTAATCTTGCTTTTTCTGAAACATCAGTTCTTGGCTCCCTTAAAATATTGGAGGAAAATTGCAGAATAAACAAAGTTTAAATCAAAGAAACAATTGTGATTGGATGAGATTTCTAACCAAAGCCAGCAGGTCTGACAAGACTGGAGTTTTGGAAGAAAGGGCTGAGGGAGATAATTCAGCAGACAGCAGGCGGAAGATTATTTCTGCTTCAGGAAAAAATGTTCCCCAGCAGTTTCTTCTCTCCTAGAGTTTGCCAAAGCTCAGCCCTCCTTCCCTTCCTCATTCCTATTATTGTCAGTGGAAGACATTTCTCACAAGTGCCAAGCTCTGAATTCACTGTCTAGATGGACACCCTCCCTGAGGGGAGTAACAGTAGCAGATGCTCAGCCAGGGACAGTGGCTCATGGAGGAACAAGATGGGGGTCCCTGGGTCACTAGATGTGGGGACACATGCCTGCCTGGACACCAGGCCAAACCGATGGCCAACCACTAACCTGCAGCTGACAAGGAACAACATGTGAGCCGTGAACTGTGGTTGTATCTTCCTATGCGCAAGAAGAGAAGTGAATGAAAGTGTCCTACCCTTGATAGAAATATGGGCAGTAAATAAACAACTCATGTACTAAACAGCCACAAATTGCTCCACTTATTACTGGAAAAAAATACTGGCACTGCACTAAATAATTAGGCTTTTTTTCCCTAATGAATATTCTGACAAAACAGATTTAGCAATATTTAACAGAATGAGACCCAAATTCTCCAATGATATCCTAACCAAGGTCGTTTGTCTCTCTGTGGAAATGCTGAAACATTTTGAATTACAAATAGAAATTAGTGCTTGAAGACTCTCCCTGCAGGCTCTATCACCCAAAATGCATTTCAACTTGTTTGGAATTCTGAACAAATTAAATCATACGAATCTCATGTATGTGTGCTCTAATGTGTCCTGCTTCTGTCACGTAAGTGCCTGTGAGATTTGGCAGTAGTTTCATGGTTGTTTTCAGTCTGGCTTGGGCCCCTTCTGCAATGAATAAAAATCCAGTTATTCTGTGATGGTGGGCATTTTTGTTACTTGGAATATGACAGACAAGATTCTGCTCGGAGTATTTGGCAGGGTGCATTCTGATGTCCACCCACAAGCGCTTATTTACTTTGGGAGCAAACCTGGGTCTAAGAGGAGGCGTACCTTTGTTACTGTTCTGACTCTAAGTGTGCACCCCAAATCCTTGTGATGAAGGCATGGCCTCTGGAGTGGCCCAAGCTTTCAGAAGCCAAGGTAGGGGGAGGTCTTTAGGTCACTGGGAGAATGCCCGCAAAAGGACAGCGAGCAATCCCGTGGGCTTTTTGTCCACTCTTTTTGCTTAATTATCTCAAGTACTATACACAGTAATGAAAACTGATCAACACAAGTGTCCAAGTATTTTCCAATGTCATTGTGCCAGTCAGAATTCCTGCCATGAAGACATAAAACTCCTGGTTGCTTGTGTCATCGCCAACTCCTGACATTGTTGGGTTCTAAATTTTAGCAATTCTTATAGATGGACAGGACTGTCCTATCATGTTTTTAATTTCTATGTCTTTGTTGACAGAAAAGGGGAGCATCTTGTTTTTTAAAATGGTAACTGGCCATTTGGAAATACTTGAATTGCAAGTACTGGTTCAAATCTCTCCTATGCACTACTGTCTATTGATTGTTGGATTTAATTAAATGGTCTTAATGAATCCTCTAATGAGTATAGTAAGTTATAAATGTTTTCCTCCCTGTGCGTTGTTTTTCATTTTCTTCATGATAACTTACTAAAAGAGTAGTTCTTAACTTTAAGGATTTAAGCATTTACCAAACCCTTTTCCATGGTAATGTGGTGGGTTTTTGGTTTATCCATCTTCCCTCACTGAGGTTTTGTCCTTATTAAGGTCACCATGGCATCATGTGATCTCCTAGACGTTTTGTTGTCTTTGATCTTTTTCATATACACAATTTAAATTTTGTAGTTGATATGAAAAAGAGTTCAGTGTTCTTGCCCTCCATTTTTTCTCAAAGGAATATTCAGTTGATCCAACACTGTGCATAGATGAGATAATCTGGGACAGTAATACTTAATTTTAACTCAGGGGACCAAATATATGCAGATCTGTTTCTGAATGACTATCACCCTCCGTCAACCTATTGTGTCCTTGTGTCATTATCATATAATGCCTCCTAAAATGTTTGGATATCCAGTAGTATAAATCCTCTGGCTTTTTTTTAAATAAGGTTACCTTGTCTATACTCAATTATTTGCTTTCTGATATATTTTTAAATCATCTTTAATATTTCCTTTTAATTAGGATTGTATTAAACCTACAGATGGACATAAGGACAAATGCGGTCACTGGGATGTCCAACAACCTTTTCCATGATGGCAGCACAGAGTTCCCTGCATTCAGGCCTTCTTTCTCAATAATGTTTTCAGACTTTGTTGTTTCCTACAGTGTTTCATTTGATTTGTTCCCACATCCTTGGTAGTTAAAATTTCAGTTGGAAGAATTAATAATTATAATTAAAACATTTAAAACTTCACATTCGTTAGTAACTGACATACAGGAGTACCTTTGATTTCTGAATATCAACTTTATATCATTGCTGGGTCTAAACCCACTTATTATTTCTTGTAAATTATTCATATTTGGGGCATGTCTATATACACAATTATGACAACAGAAAATAACAGAAGTTTTGTTTACAGTTGACTTTATCTTTGATGTCCTTTCATTTTATCAACTGATTAGGATTTCTGTTACATTGTGGAATAGGAATTGTTAGGTCTTCTTTGAACTCACCAAAGAAAAGATTTTCATCTTTCATCATTATATGTAAAGTTGTGATTTGTAAATATCTTTCATCAGATTAAAGAGTATTTTCTGTTCTTAATGTTACAATAATTTTTCTTATACTTAATAAATAGCAAACATTATCAAGTGTTTTATGTATATCTTAACATGACCATAAAGCTTGCCTTGTTTACTTTCTTAATATAAGTTACAAAGTGTGGACTTTCACATGCTAAATCAACCTTTCATTTGTAGAATAAATTACCCAGAAAAAAAGATACATTATTTCTGAAACACAAACATACTATTTGCTATTATTTGATTCAGTGTCTTTTTACTTCTGCTCCTGAGATTGTCTTAAAATTTCTTTTTCTTATAATTTTCTTGTCAGATATTGCTGTCAAGATTGTGCTAGTTTTGTAAAACATGCTGGAAAAGGGTTTCCAGTTTCTTTTTCTTTTTTTTTTGTATTTTAGGGAAGAGTCTACAGGGTGTTCAGGGTCTCACTACTAGGTTGGACTTGTAGTGATCCGCCTTTTTACAGCCTCCCAAGAGCTGGGATTACAGGCGTGTGCGCCACCATAACCAGTCTCAATTGCCATCTCAGTGCGCCCCACGGACAAGGTTGGCGCAGCAGGCCTGGGGATCAAACCCCCGGCCCCTGGGCCTGCCTTCAGTTGTTTTAATCAACTCAGCTATTTGGCTAGCCCTTCTATCTTATTTTAGAGATAGGGTCTCACTATGCAGTTCAGGCCAGCCTTGTGCTCACTTTTGCAGCCCCCAGGCCAGTCTCGAACTTGCAGAGAGTCGGTTCCACTCCTGGGATTGAACTCGGGACCTTGCACTTGCCAGGTAGGTGCTTCTTTTGCCCCTCAGCTGTCTCCCCAGCCCATTTTTCTTCTTTTTAAAGCTTGACAGCTTGAACTGGTTAGTATTATTCCCCAGTATTTACCCTCAAGTGTCAGACACCCATTATTTATTAAGAATTCGCACTTTCCTTACTTCCTTAGCTCCACTTGGCCTACTCTGAAATTAGCCATAATGTGGTACATGTAAATTCCACATATACCGGAAACTCCCCACGAGTGGCCGGAAGAGCCCGTGGAAGCCAGCATCTGCGCAGCTTCCCGAGCGCTTGCACTGCCTCTGCTCCTAGCGCTCCCCGTCTTTGTCATGGCTTTCTCTGTGACTGTTTTCCTTCTGATGGAAACACTTGCTGTCCTCTTCCTTTCCTCTGGGCCTACCGCTGACACACCCTCCCAGGGTTCCTCACCGTCCTGACTTTCCTCTGCGCAGAACGTGTTCTCAGGGACTTTAAAAGCAATTCCTCCGTCTCCAAGCTTTGGAATTTCTGCTGGGGAGACAGAAATTCTGTCTTATGTCTTATCGCATTCCTTTAACAATGCGCCTTTGCTTTCTCTGGATAGAATAATTTAAAAAAAAAAA
>NW_004524593.1:17133419-17139980 GCF_000260255.1 Octodon degus
GGTTCCTTTTCTTCAAATCCTTGTTTCCTTGGAGTCCTGACCTGGTCTCTGCCTCGAGCCCAGACCACCGCCCTCCCCTGGGCCTCTGCAGTCCTCTTGCGAGATCTGGTGCTGTCCTCTCCGAAATCTTGACCCCATAATTCTTCTGTTTATTTATTCTATATTCTCATTTCCCTTTTTAATTTTATTTTTTTTAATTTGGTATAGGGTCTTACTATGCAACTTGGACTCATAGCGATCCTCTTGTCTCAGCCTTCCCAGTGCTGGGGTTACAAGTGTGTGCCACCACGCCCGGTTTCAGGCTTCACCACAGTGTACCTGAGAACCCGGGGCCCTCACGGCATGTGGTACCTGGGATCGAACTTGGACCTTGAGCTTGCCAGGTAGGCACTTAGACTGCTGAGCTCTCCCCAGTCCCTTGTTTCCCTTTTTAAAATTTCACAACTTTGTAGTTGTTCATAAGACCTTAATTTGATCCAACCTGCTCTCTACACATAAAACCTTCAATTAATTCAGTATGTGTTCCCTTCCAAAAGACATTTAATAGTGATAAATATATAAAGAAATTAATTACATATATACTTTTTAAATTTTGCATTTTATTAGTCTATATGAAAACCCTAAATTGCTAGAATCGAGAAACCTGCGTTGTTGTTTTTTATTGTATCACATAATGAAAATAACAGCACACGTGGAACATGATGCCTTAGTTTTGATTTGAAAGTTATGACTTTCTATTTGTTTATAGTATTATAGTATTAACAGAGATAAATTCTGAGAATAAGAATAGAATTTGGTTGTGCATTTTCTTAATACAGAAAGCATTGCAGCAAACTAATCATTAGGTCATACAACCCTCTACCCCTCATTTTCTGGAACTTTAATGACTTGAAAGGAAGCAGGGAGCTTTTACAAAAGAAAAAATAAATGAAATCTGTGACATGTAATTTCCTTCACAAAAGAAAAATATATTCGTAAATGAAATAAATCAAAGCAAGGCAAAAGCAACTTATATCCACTGCAGATGAAATTAACATATGGTAATTAAAAACTAGCAATTAACAGCTTTATAGCTCACAAACTACGATTGCCTACCCCATGTTAACTGACCTTAGCAGCAACTCTCAGAATAAAATGTTATCTTCAATACTATTAATGAAACTGTTTGGAGCATGATCAAGATACACTGGAGTTGTGGAGTCAGATGCAGGTCTTCCCCAAAATTCACTTAAGCTTCTGATGTTTAGTTACTACTTACAATGCCAAACACTGGCTGTGACAATGGGGATAACACAGAGGACAAATTTGAAAGGCTGTTGTTAGTTGGGTTGCTGTTATCACTGCAACAAAATACCTGAAATAATTTATAGTGAGAGGTTTGTGGAGGCTCACATTTGTGGAAGATGAGCTATAAGACAAATGAGAGATATTAAGCTTTGGAAGACAGGGAGAAGACCAAGGATGTGTTCCCAGACAGAGACCACCAACCTGTTCGAAGATTTGCGAGGATCATCAGGGATGGATACAGAAGGCGGGGACCCAGTGACAGTGTGTAGACTGCTGGCCTTTTCCCAATTTACAAAGCTGCCCTATACTATAGGACTACTAAAAGAATACAGACAATTATCATATATGCTTATGACCCTTACGGGAATACTAGTAAGTGTATTAGAGTTTATGAACATATTGTGATTCTGTCAAAGCAGATTTACCTGATTATAACTATTGATAAGAATTATAAACTTTTTGATAAACTTATTGATAAAAATTTTGAAAGAATTGTCTAAATGCTGTGGATGCCCTACAGAGATACACTTAGACCTCTGCTTAGAGGTCTACTATATTCTTGATGCATATTTTGTGGTGTCAAATTATCAAAGATTTCAAGTGAGGGGCAGAAAGGAGAGATGGAACACAGGGCATACCCTGGGAAGACTGCCAAAGCCCAAAGCTGGAGCCCTCAGCAGGCTTGGGCTGTGGAGCTAAGGTATCATGGCCTGATCAGATACATGAGCTCTAGAAAGCTCCCAAATGATTAGATGTGAAGGCTAAATAAGAGACAAATGGTGTGATTTTAGGGCTGCAGAAGGATCAAAACCCTCCAGTAAGATTCAAGATTCTCTAGGGACTGAGGCAAGGAGCTTCTCTGGGCAGCTCATAATTATTTGGACTTCAAACAAAGGAGAACACTGAGGAAAGCACAGGAACTGAGCAGGGCCTTGGGAGTCAGTGCAAGGATTTCTCCAAGTAATAAATTGTGTTAATTTAGGAAATCTGTGTTATCTCCAGGAAGACCTTCAGCAGAGGAGTAAGACACTGGCAGCTGTGGGTTTTGTCTAGTTAGTTGAGGAGCCAGGCATCCTCAGTGGTGGGCATGCCTTGTCCTTTGAGGCACCTGTCAGGACAAGTGACTCACAGAGGTTTACTTACCGTGAGTCCACTGCCCATCTCCAGACAAGGGGCCTAGGCCTTGGGCAGACTCCCAAGGAAACATAAAAAACCAATCATTTAATTTTAAATCCTGCTCAAAGCTGCTTCGTAGTGGCGTCCATCACCCATGTCTTGGTCAATGCCCCCCCCCCCCAGTCTACAAGAAGCTGGACCAAGCAAGACTCTGAACTTGCATCCCAAAAATCAAGACTGAAACTGGAGAATGAAGAACAGACCATTATGTTCAGAACACTCAGAAGACAGATGTTCAGACAATGAAAGTGCTCAGACTCTTTGCCTCATTGTGTAGCAGAAGATGCCCCATCCTGTCCAGTACACTTTAGTTTATTAGTTGCCCAGATAGTAGTTCAGTTGCAGTTCCTGTTGTTTTGTTTCTTAGAAATGGTCACTGTGATGTATACCTGGTCACCATAAGGCACATAGTAAGAGCCAATTCCCTGCTTACAAGCTGTTCTGCTTCTCTACTTCCTGCTTGCTTATCCCATATAAGCCCTAGACTTCCAAAGATCAGGGCCTGATATTTTGGGAATGATCCTGAACAGCAACTATACATAAATCTGCCTCCAAATCCAGGGTGTCCCTTCAGTGCTTCTGCTTGATGCTGCAGTTAAAATAAAGCCACACTGTCCCCACAGTGGCTGGAAAGGCCCTTGAGCTGGTGGCTGTGGATCAGGAGGTCACAGAACTCTGTGCATCAAGGACTTGTGTAGCATGAAAATCCTGTCTTCAAACCACCAAATGAAGAAAATCTTCTTGTTGCCATTTTCCTACCATGGTGCTGTCCTGAAGAACTCTTCCAGGGAAGGTACGCTTTTGAGAGTACAAATGGTCCCTTCTTTGGGTCCTTTGGGAGCAGGTGATATTGGGCTCAAGGGGCCCCTCTTACTGGAACTGTCCTAAGGCCACACTTGGATGTGAGCAAGCAGTGCCTATGGAAAAGCTTTCCAGGGCAGACAAAATACAACTGTGGCTAAGCCTATGTTGTGCATCCTGTCTGTGCACCTTAAACATAATCCAGGGTCCCTTTCCACTGATCACTGTGATGTCCAGGCATCTTCCAGCACCTACATCAAACCCCTTCCAGCCTCATCCTTCCCCCTTCACTCCTGGGTGTGAGTATCACTACCAATATCCACTCCACTCCACTCCACTCCACTCCACTCCACTCCACTCCACTCCACTCCACTCCATTCCATTCCATTTCATTCCATTCCAAGCTTATTTTATATTATTTGTAGAATTTACTCAAAGCGTTTCTTAGTCTTATTATAAAATAGAATTTCTTTGAATAGATTAAAAACTTGCATCTATAATTTCAGATCCTGAACATTATTTTAATAATTCTAGATAACAAAATTGCCTCAAAGCTTCCATGCAACCTCACACCAGTGAATTAATAAGTCTGTCATCGTCAGGCAGGGTATGCTTACCCCTTTTAGAGGGATCAAGAGAGCTCTAAAAAGAAAAGCAAGCAGCGTGTCTAGAATATCGAAGGCTTAGCAGAACCCCATGATTCTCTCAGTGCTGGATTTCTGATCAGAGAGGTTGTAACTGAGCAATTCTTGAACCACCATTCAAATTACTAAATGTCAGGAATCTAACAGTGAAACATGGTGAGCTGATGTCTGCATGACAACCAGTTGAGTTGACTTTGTCCCATTTCTCAAAACTTGTTAAAGATTTCTGGTGCTTATGAGGAGTCACTAGGTGACCCTGCATTGGCAGAGTCCTCTCCTCCAACGCAGGTGGGGTAGCGACAAAGCCATGAGCAGGCAGCATGAGTCACATTGCCCCGGAGCACTCATACACTTACTTGCCTCTGACTCCCGCATCACATTGTTTAGTGTCCAGGCAGCTGACCGGCACCAGCACTTACCAACTCTATGGCCTTGACAAACTGCTTCACTTCAGTGCATCACAGTAAGTACATCTAGAAAATACCAGTGATGTTGGTACTTTCTTTCCAGAATACCAAAAGGATTAAGTGAGACATTTGTGAATGCTCCGGTGAAGACTTTGGTACACTGTAGAAATTGTACAATGTAACTATTTTCCTGTTACTGCCAGGGAATCACACCCTAACCTTGTCTCCTCGCAGTGGTTTTTCTACTTCCCTTTGAAACAAGGATGTAGAAAGTGCTTTTGCTAAAAGTGTGGTGCTCATTGGAGGCACCAAAAGAAAGCCTGAAAGTGAGGCTGCAGCTCGACAGCTCTGCCTTCAGTCTGCAACTAGGACCTTCGCTATCTTCAACTTGGGGTCACCTTCCTCCTCAACTGTAAGTGTAGAAACATTTATCTTGTAAACAACGCTCATCTTTAGTTTCAAGCTTAAAGATACTAAGATAAGAGTAACTACCATATTTCAAGACCTTCAGGAGCATCATAATCAGCAGACTGTCCACTGCCCCTTTCCCAAGGTCCCATTCCACGTCCCTGGAGGGCAGCTTACGGCCTCCAGTCATGGCTCCAACACTGCCAGGAACAGAGTCTGGCAGAAGGATCACCCCATCGCAACACTGTCCCCTACGTAGGGGTGGTTGCCCCGTGATGGGACCAGGCTGACCACTTGAAGGGATGAGACCTCCCAGAGCCTTGTGGAGCCGAACCTGAGTAACAGTGAACCTGACCCCACAGTGTGACGCTGACTGCTTAGGCCTGCCGACTTCCTGCTGTCTGCCCCAGTATTCTCCTATTTCAGCCTAAATCTCCTGTCAGTACCGCTGGAAACAGAGCCGACACCAGCTCTTGGCCTCCTTCTCCTCCCTGTAGAGCTACTGCAGAGAGAGTGAGCTCTTTGCCTGCTGTCCACCAGTGACCTCCTCTGTAAATCAACTGAGTCAGAAGTCATCCTCGAGAGAGGTAGTGACAAAAATATACCTCCAAAACACAATACAAGATAGTTATACTACTAGTTTCTTTTAACCTGCTGAAAAGACAGTTTTGTGCTAATATCAGTTGGAAAATTTTATAAGCCTGTATCTTGTACGTGAACTAACCGATTTAAAGATAACTATACTCAATGTATTAATTTTTGCTATCTGCATATTATTTTGTTATAAATTCTTATTTTGCTTTTTTCCACAGAATAAAAGAATTTTAAAGACATACCTCCAGTATCTTGTTAAATATATTACGATTGTGATTCTGTTCCGTTGTTCACAAAGAAGAGGTGACAAAGGCTCCTCTCCCGCTCATGCAGATGCACCGTCCTCGGGGCTGGCTGGCGTGTCGTCCACAGCAGAAGAAGACAGAAAGTCAGAGCCTATGGCACATTGCCTTTTATTGATTTTTTTAGTTAGATTCATTGGTGCATTTTAGAGATGCATGATGATGCCATTCACCAGGAGAAATTTGTACCTGTACGTGACACAACTTGATTCTGTGTTCCCATTCCCCTCCCCTCCCTTCCACCATTCTTCCCCTTCTTATTTACAAAAGACTTCTTCCAGTTTTCCTTCTATTCTCATCAGTGTTTTCTTCTTTCCTTCCCCCTGCCCTCTCCCTAGTTCCCCTTCCCATCTGAATATTGTACTCATATTACGCAATTATCTATTAGAACTTTGGTCCTTATTTACGTTTTCAGTTTCTCACACCAGAGAATCAAGGTGGTACTTACACTTGTTCAATGGAACAAGTTATTAGTCCATTATTCCATTGGTGGAACTGGACCTTGGAAAAGCGGAGCGTGGACAGTCTGCTGATTATGATGCTCCTGAAGATCTTGTAATATGGTAGTTTTTCTTATCTTGGTATCTTTAGGCTTGAAGCTGAGGATGAGCGTTGTTTACAAGATAAATGTTTCCTCATGTAGAACTAAGGAGGAAGCTGACCCCAAGATGAAGATAGTAAAGGTCCTAGTTGCAAACTGAAGGCAGAGATGCCAAGCTGCAATCTCACTTTCAGGCTTCTGGTTTATTTCACTTCAAAGTACGTCCTCAAAATGCATTCATTTGTCTAGAAACATCTCAGGCTTGTCCTTTATGGCAGGGTAGTGCTCTGTTGTATATTTTTAAATTAATTTTATTGAGAAAGAAATAGCAATGAGGCAGTTTCAAAACAGGTTAGTAGGACAGTTATAATAATTAATACATTGCATATTGTCTTCATAGT
>NW_004524593.1:17140295-17142808 GCF_000260255.1 Octodon degus
GAAAGATAAACATGACGTATAAAAGTAAAGCCATATTAATATGCTGAGCTATAAAAGGCTCAAGTCAATAACTTCTGACATTGCCAGTTCTGTGGATAACCCACTACTATTATGGACTACTGGACTATATTGGATTATTTTGCTGAATTCATGCACCTACAGTATTTGAATGGCAATAGAATACCCATCTCTGACAAATCTGTGGTATATTTAAAAACTTCTTTATCTAGTCATCAGCTGAACATTTAGGCTGTTTCCAAGAGTTAGCTATTACAAACTGTGTTGCTATAAATACAGGTATACCTGTAATGCTATGTTATGATGCTTTTAATTCTTTTAGCAAGGTACCAAAAGATTTCTCTAAAAAGTGGAATAAATAGCTGGGTCAAGTGGAACCTCTAGTCCTAGTTTTTTAAAGGAATAGCCACACTAATTTCCACAGTGGTTACACCAGCCTACACTCTCACCAACAGTAGAGAAGATTCCTCTTCTCCAAACCCCCTCCAGAATTTGTTATTGGGTGATTTCTGACAATAGCCATTCTTTTTGGGATGAGATGGAATCTCAGCATTGTTTTAATTTACATCTCTCAAATGACCAATGATGTTGAAATTTGTTTTGCGTGTATTTGCTACTATTTCTACCTCTTTACCTAGGAAGTGTCTATTAAATTCTGATCACAATTTTTGGGTTGGGGCTTTAAACTTGGTGGGTTAGAATTTTTGAAGTCTTTATATATTCTAGATATACAAAGGTACAGCCAGCAAAAAAATTTTCCCACACTGTGGGTTGTCTCTGTACTCTGTTGCTGATTTTGCTTGCTGTTCAAAAGCTTTTTTTTTTTTTTTTGCAGAACCAGGAATTTGAACTCAGACCTTTGCGCTTGCCAGGCAAGCGCTTATTCTACTGAGCCATCTCCTCAGCCCCTTCAAAAAATTTTTAATGAGATCCCAGTTGCTGATTCTTTGTGATAGTTCTTGAGCTATTGGGATTTTGTTTATACATTCTTTAGCTACACTGTCTTCATATTCTATTTTCCAGCATGTTTAGTGTTTCTGTTTCAATATTCAGATCTTTGATCCATTTCGATTTTAGTGTAGTACATGGTGAAAGACATGGATCTAGTTTTAGTCTTTGACATGTGGAAGGCCAGTTTTCCCAACACCATGTATTATCTACTTTCTTCCAGTGACTGTGTTTGGGCCTCATAGCCAAACATAAGGTGGCTGAATATGTCTGGAGTTGTTTCCATATCTTCTAATCTGTTCCACTGATCCTTGGGTCTGTATGACACATTTTCAGGGCCCTTTCCTTTTCTTAGTTTGTGTTCCTTGTATCTCCATCCAAGGACCAGAACAAAGTCACATAGCTGAGACTTACTGTGAAGTACAAGAAAGGCTCAAATACAGCCACGTGTTTCCATGAAGAGAAAACTATGGTAGACATATAGCAGCATTTCTGCTGAACACTATTGGCATCATCCTTTTAGTTATTATTCCTTTCATTACTATAAAAACCCGAAGGGATAGTCAACTTTATTCACCTCTTTCTGCTTCTCTGTTTCTGTAAACAGTACACAGCAAATATTGTGTACTTTATAAATGTTTAAGGGACTGATAAATTTTTTGTATGTGAAAATAACTCCCTGACCATTCAATGAATGAATGAATGAATGATGATCTGAAGTTAAATGATGGTAACTGAGACTAGAAGCTTGTACATCATCTCCCAACAAAAACTTCTATTGGAGGCCATTCTCCATGGATTTCCCATGGTTCTATACATCTTTCAGGCAAGATATTGGCTATCATTTTTTAATAATATTATTATAAATATATTGGAGGAGTAAATGACAGCGATGATATCTCCCTTCAGGTATGCTTACAGCCCTGTGAAATAGAAATGATTCTGAAGCAAAGGGCAGATATGACTGGCATTGAATACAATGAAAGTAATATCTCACTCAAGAGCAAAAACAAAGTATACTTCTCTTTATAAAATATTCAGGCAAGCAAAGCTCAGAATTCTTCTCATATACTGGGGCTGTCTTCTGGCATTTTTCATACCATCTTGTGAGGAAAGAGGCTCCGGAAATCATCACAAGGTATAGACGCTAAACATTTCCATTGCTGTAACTAATAAATTTGCCTTCATCTCTGACCCATGGGTCTCCTGTCATCAGCCAACATCCAAGAAACTGTGTCCAGGTAACTTTTTAGCTTGTAAATACAGAGGAAACTCAGATCCTTTACAGTTCTTAACAACACCTCCCTCTAGAAACGTGCATTGTTTGTATGACATTCATTCTGCTATTACCTTAGTTTGCATGACCTTGTACAAAAAGAGACATACCCATCTTGGAAAAAAGGGCTGTGCATGTCTGCACTTATTTTGATTCTGTTTTTCATACAAAGGCAGCTTCTTTTATTTGGCAAAAAAAAAAAAATCTACTTCATTGTTGACATAAAAAAGTCATGCTCAGACCCAGTCCTAGCCCAGGAATTTCTGCCGAC
>NW_004524593.1:17145199-17146036 GCF_000260255.1 Octodon degus
GTTGATGCAATCTCAAAACCTACGGGATTCTTCAAGCTTCGCTATTCCAGAATCTTGCAGAGAGATTTTCTTTGTGACCTCATTTGGGATGGAAAGAGTCAGGCTTTACCTGAGAAAGTAGTTTGAATAAAAAAGAAAATAGATATATTGTTTTCTCTATACCACTGATAAGACTAAAAGCACAATAATTTTTGTTACCATTATTTCTTTGTAGTAGAGACACTATTCCCTTCCACTTAATAGAAGACATTAATGGATTCATTTTAATAATAGATCCATTGATTTGTTAATGCCCCGCAACTGCAGTGCTATTTCAAAAAAAAAAAAAATCAAATGAACCATAAAACCCTAGTATTTTGAAAGCTATATAAAATATTTTATATTTTCAAGTAAGAAATAAGTATTTATAAATCCAAAAGAGGCTCAGAAGGGAATATCCAGTTTAATTTTCTAAAGATTAGGTTTTCTAAAGGGTTTATTTAAAAAGCCAATGGCAGACTATCTAACCACTTGGAGTCTTTGTTACCTCATTTGTAAAAATGGGATAACAATAGCACCTAACTTATTGAGCTGCTGTGAAAATTACATGAATTAATATGTATAAATTTCATGGAACACCTCCTAAATGGTAGGCACTGCTAATCTTTTTTCCAAACTGGCATGCATCTGAAGATGACACGGGACTATTAGTAATTATGCTAGGACAACACATGTAAAATTAAGTGACCGCTATTATTATTTAAAATTTTTACCTGGCAGGAAATATAGGAGATTTTCAAGACCACAAGTCTTATACTGATTACATGGCTAGCAGTATAAACTTCCCTATGTACAGAA
>NW_004524593.1:17147118-17148140 GCF_000260255.1 Octodon degus
TGGGAGAACTGCCTCTCGCCCCTACTCCACCTTGTCCCTCCAGACTCAGTTCAGGCCCAGCATACAGGCCTGGGGTGAAACCCTGAAACTGCAATCCCTGCAGAGAGTGTAGGGGACAGAAACTCCCAGCTAGTCCAGGAGCAGAACATCTTGCCTGAGGGGCACAATAGGTTCACTTCCAAGGGCAGCAACAGGAAGTAAATGAGCACAGCACTAGACTCAAGCCAGGCACAGCTGGATAAATCCAAACTTTGTAGATCTACACATGAACTTCAATAGGTGCCAAGGCTATAACTGCAGCAAAGATCTACAACAAAGGTCAGAAGACAGTGCTACAGAAAATGACAACGAGAAGGAGCAAAATGCTATCTCAGAACACAAACCCACCCATAACAAGTGCAGAGGACACTAACACAGAACAAATTGGGAATCATACAGCTGAAAGCAATGATTCAATGGCTTTTGAAATAAAAAAACAGCTGCACAAAGGTATAGAGGAACTCAGATTGGAAATGAAAAAAGAAATCCCTGAATTAATAACATCTGCACTAAAGAATCAAATGTAGAAACATATGGAGGAAACCCAATGCCTACCCAGAACAAGTGCAGAAGACTCTAGCTCAGCTCAACTGTATGAATGAATAGTGTCGATAGTAAATAAGCAAAAGCAGAAAATTATAGAGGAACACAGAGTGGAATTCTTTTCTGAAATAAAAAAAGAATTCTCGGAACTCATAGCATCTGAAGTAAAGAAGCAACCACAGAAACATAGAGAGGAAACCCTACCTGAAAATAACACTGCAGTAAAAGAATTTATAACTGCTTCTAAAGAAGACATTGATAAAAAAAATAGAGTCTATTAGAAAAATGACGGATCCCTTGAATGAGCAATACAGGAAAGAAATAGATCGCGTGAAGCAGAGTCAAAGAGATATAGAGGAAATTAAATTCTCAATCACAAGCTTGCAAAACCGTTTAAGTGAAAGTGAAGACAGAGTTTCAGATCTTGAAGATGCTGGTGA
>NW_004524593.1:17151713-17159472 GCF_000260255.1 Octodon degus
AAAGCCAACATTTTGGCCTTAGCTTTCCAAGGTCAATTAAGACTCAGGCATATGAGAACTTTTATTGTAATGAAATGTAACTTGGTAGTGTCCCAAATTTTCTGATCAAGGAGATAATGGGGCCAAAAAGGAAAGTGATCAATGATGTAGAGTGGGCCTAAGGAGAGTCACATGGAGAGAAAACATTCTCTCAGGCTTTCACAGAGAGCACATTGGTCAAGCAATGGCCGTGACTCATCCACAAGGCTGACACTGAAAAAGGTTCTACAATCTGAGGTACAGGGTCTCAGGATGAATCCTGAGGGGATTTCACTGATCTTATCAGACCCAAAAGCTACAACTCTTATTGCATAGGTCCTGCTTTACCTTGGTCTTAACCATCCAGCAGAAAAGTATAAAAATGAAGTATAAGAAGTAAAGCCATGCTGTTATGTTGAGCTGTAGGGGACTAAGGTCAGCAATTTCTGACATTGCCAGTCAAGCAGAAGACCCAATACTATTATGAACTACTGAACTCTTTTAGAAGATTTTGCTGAGTTAACACACCTATAACATTTAAATGATGGAACTTAACAAAAAAAGGGGATACAGATGAATATCCATTTTGTGTCTGTGTATTCAAAGTGGTTAGGATAGATATATAGTTACATTCTCTTAATGAATAAAGAGATTTGTTCTAATGGTGTTTGTAAATAAGATATCAAGTCTGCATCTTGTGCAGCAATTAACCACTAGGAAGAATGTATGTAATGTGTTAATTATTGAAACTGTCCTACCAATTTGGTTTGAAACTGTCTCATTGCTGTGTGTTTCTCAATAAAATTATGGAAAAAAAAGTATGCAACACATACAAGATATATGAGTCTTCCATAAGATAGGAGCCCTTCACTGAAATTCTCTCATCTTCTCTCTGTGGTTTGATCTGGGTTTCCAGCAAGCCTGTTAGTTCCTTACCTGACCAAAGGCAAACATATTTGGGTGTCATTCAAGGATGTTGCCTAGTAAATATCGAATAATTGTATTGAGAGTTTTAAACCAAATCTCTCTTTTAAAGTCAGAGTGAGATCACCAAATTATGTTTCCACTTTCCTAGTTGCATAGACATTCCCCTTGAAAGCCAACTGGGAACAATATTTGTGTATGTGGTAGGACATAAGGGGTGCAGGAAGAAATTGAGATCCAAGATTTTCTCTAAATCTCAGAAAATATAGATTGTTGCTTCCTAGGTGTCTGAGTGGGTGGTGATGTTTTGTTTTATTTTGATTTTGAGTTGTATTACTGCTATTACTTGACACAAGTTATTTTGAGGTAATTTATTTATTATAGAAGAACATATAGACAAGAAAAACATAGCTCCCACAACTAAATTATCTTTCTAGTTGTAGGAATTATTATAGGCTGGCACAAAAAGGATCATGAAATCTTTAAGTGGTTACCTGGGGCTAGCATCTCATGTTCTAGAAACCTGCTTGCTCATCTGCTGTCTCAGTTACTTTTTACTTATTGTTGGGACAAAACACCCAACACTCAAAATTAAGGGAGGAAAGGTTTATTTAGCTCACAGTTCGTTGAGGTTTCAGTCCATACTCAGCTGGCTCTAAGGCAGAAGGCATCAGTTTATGGTGGTGGAGAACAGTTGAGAGCAGAGGAAGGAGCACCCATTGTGTCATCCATCAAGTCTTTCTCCCTTCCTTCCACATTGACTGCAAAGACCGGAGCTCCACCATGAAAACCAGAGCTCCTCCAAAGTGGCACAGCTGCGACGTGACTCAGAAGTCCAAGGAAGTCGTGCAGCTGCAACAATCAAGCTCCTCCAAAGAAGTGGCACATGACAGAGCAGCAGTCCATGGCAACAGGAAACAGCGAAGAGCAAGGGGATGGACCACAGCTGTGGCTTCTAGCCAGCCTCTTTTCTCTCCTTATATCATAAACAAGCTACGCTGAGGCTGGGGTGTAGAACTCTCACAATCTTCATGCCCTTCTCTTGCACAGGATGAGGATGTTTACAAACGAAGAATCCTGGCACTTTGCTGAGTAATTTACTTAAACTTCTAAACTTCACAAGTTGACAATGTATCAAACAGTACACCTGCATACACACCTTCCTATTGCTCAGTAATTCAATCCCCTTTTCTTATTTTCCCCTCGCTCCCTGCTTTTCACAGCCTGAGTGTTGGGAACCATGGAAGCTAGAAAGTTGGTCCAGTGTATGTAATCACGACGAGGCGTCAGTGCCTAAAGCAGACAAGCTATCTCAGTGCTGAGATAAGCATCCTGACTGGTTAATGTCAGCTATTAGTCATGAGGCAACCTTGTGCCACGTGTTGCTAACTTTACAAAGGTATAAATAAACATCCATACTGTTGCTGGGGATGTTGTCTCACCAACCAGGCAGATGAGTCACCACCTACCCAGCTCCTGTCTTCTTGTCTATCTTTTCCTCATTCCTGCCACATTTTTCCCCAGATAGAACAGATCACACTGAGAACTATGTGTCCTTACATTTGGTTCCTGATCAGGATACCTGGTACAACATAAGCACGGGCAGTGGGAACATTTCCAAAGAGCGCAAATAAATAAGGGGGAGAAGTAGATTAAATAGAGCCAGTAGTATTCAGCTCAGGTGTGCATTGGCACTTGTACATTGGGAGTAAAATTTGGGGACGTGGGCTCACTAGGGCCAGAAGTAGGTTCATTAGGGACAGAGAGATGAAGGAGCATTAAGAGAGAAATGAGCTTGAGAGAAGCTAAAAAGGAAAACTAGATTGAGTTAAAAATTGGACAGAGTTTCAAGAACCACAGATGTTTATAGATGTATATAAAAGTGCTTGTTCCTTTTCAAAATAGCAGTTAACATGCAGAATTTTCACCTTGACTAACTGTACACTGATATCTGTGAACTAAGCAGCTACACTGAGGACAGAAATGTGTACTACAAAAACTGGGCTTGAATACGTGTCATGTTGGTCTTCTACATGTGTACCATTCCTAATGTCATATTAATTTCTCTCTTTAAAATAATTTTTTAAAAGATAATAAAAGAAAAAAAGAGAGAGAGAAGAACAAAAATTTAAGATTTCTTGAAAGCAAGCAGTAATGTGTAACCATATGTCCAAACTTACATAACTATATCTGCTAACCTGAGCAACAGATTTGATGATAAAAATAGATAATATATCAACCATTGTTAATCAGCTATTCTTGTTTTGAAAATCTGCAGTATATGTATTGCTGTATGTTACCCTGTTTCTATATTTATTTCTAATTTTTGTTCTTTTGTTTTTACTCTTCAAAATAAAATAAAATTAGAATAAAAAAAAGTCTGTTGTTTTTTGGTTCCTATATTTGTGCTACTTTCTAAGACCATAACAAAAGACTTTATGGTGGAATACTGTTTTAAAATCAAATCCCAAATGGGGCAAGGAGAGTACAGCAAAGGTACAGCAGGTAGAATTTAAACCCTTTAACTTTGCTCAATTAGATAAAAAAAAAAAGCAAAGTTATTTTTAAAAGGAAAATTCTTTTAAATTGCAAGCAGTTGGTTCCAAGCAGCAAGGCACTGCAAGAAGGAGGGACACATACTGGGCTCAGGCAGGTCCCTGAACTCTGGTCTTAGCAGACCCACCTGGGATTCCCCTGCCACCCGCGTGTCTGTGTGCCCTGGTCCCGCCAGAGAGTTTGACACCCACCGTCACCTCCAGTCCTCTGTGGCTGGTGCTTGCGAAGGAGGTCGTGAATATGGCTGTGGCCTTGGCCCTGGCTGTGCACACTGCTGGCATCACAAATTTGCTGAGTAATTTAATTAAACTTCTAAACTTCACAAGTTGACAATGTATTAAACAATACACCTGCATACACACCTTCCTATTGCTCGGTATTTCAGTCCCCTAAAGATAAAAAGTTTGCTTTTAAAAAATCATATTTCCTAAAATTTGCAATAATGAGGATATTTTAAAGGATTAATTAAAGTTATTTTAATTTCTCATAAGTTTGATTGTTTTATGGTCCTAAATTAAAATTGGCGTACAAAGCTTTGATGCTTTGCAAGCAAATGTAGAGGTTTAAAAGTAGTGCAGTTTAAACAGTAGCTTGATTTTGAAATCCTTTTTAAATAATAAAAGGCCTAGTGATGACCTCCAAAAGGGTACAAGCTATTATAACTTCTTTTTTGGGTCAACTTATCCAGCAAAGATACACTGTGCCCCAAACTGTTCAGATCAACCATTCATGATTTTCAGAGTTTACTTGGTAATATTGACTCCATCTAGATTTTAGGCTAATTTCTCTGTTGTTATTGACCATTGTTATCATTC
Source organism: Octodon degus (assembly GCF_000260255.1). Lineage (NCBI taxonomy): Eukaryota > Metazoa > Chordata > Mammalia > Rodentia > Octodontidae > Octodon > Octodon degus. The sequence goes on from NW_004524593.1 coordinate 17,156,027, forward strand.
GGATAAGTTAAATGAATTTACTTTTTTTCATGGATAGGTCACAGTAGGTTAAATGAGGAAATGTATGGCTTTCTCTTACAAAATACAGGACACAGGATTATCACTGTACAATTAAAATTCAGTTTCAAAAAGGGATGAATCAATCCCTCTAACTTCACTTGTCAATATACACTATTAAATTTTTTAAATTCTACAAAGAATGGAAGTACACTAGCAGAAAGAATTCCATCAAGTAAGAGAAAAAAGGCATGGAAGTGTCCTTTGGAGAGATCTCCATCCTCTCTCCAGAAAATTTGCAGCCCAAATTTTCTGATCAAGGAGATTATGGGGCCACAGAGGAAAGTGATCGATGATATGTAGTGGTCCTAAGTAGTGTCACCTAGAGAGAAAAAAAAAAAATCTCTCAGGCTTTCACAGAGAACAAACTGGTTAAGCAATGGCCATGACTCATCCACCTAGTTGACACTGAGAAGATCTAAGAGGTGCTGTACAAGGCTTCTGAGGAGTAAATCCTGAGATTAACTGACTTTGTCAGATAGCAAAAGTTAAATTTGTATTCATACAGGTCTTGTTTTAACTTGGTCATAGCTATCTAGCAGAAGAGTATAACCATGAGATTTGAAAGGTAATGCCATATTAATTTGCTAAGCTGTAAAAGGCTCAAGTCACTAGCAACTTCTGATAATTACCAGCTGTACTGATAACTCACTACTAGTATGGACTATTGGACTATATAGGGTTATGTTGCTGAATTCAAGTATCTAAAATCTTTGGACTGGCATCAAGTATGAAAAGGTCCTCTAAAGAATTCTCCAAACACAGCTTCTCCATCTGCAATGGAACACCCATCGCTGACACAACAGAACAAAAAAGGGGGATATGTTGGGAGCCATGGAAGCCAGAAAGTTAGTCAAATGCGTGCAAGCAGGACTAGGTCTCTGCCTAAAGCTTCTCCAGTCCTGAGATAAGCATCCTAACTGGTTAACATCAGCTAGTAGTCATAGGCAACTTGTGTCACATATTACTAACTTTGCAAAGGAATAAATAAACATCCATATTGTTGCTCGATGGCTCATCTCACCAACCAGGCAGATGAGTCACCACCTAACCCAGCTTTTGCCTTCTGGTATCTTTTCCTCTTGCTTGCTGCTATTTCTCCCTGGCTAGAATGGATCACACTGAGACTCACGGATCCTTACAACTGAGGCCAGGGGAATGAGGCCCCTCTGAGTGTGCAGAGAGGCCTGTCACTCCAGTCCCTCAGCACTGATCTGCCCAGAGGAGGGGAGCAGTCTGGCCTTACAAGTTTGAATGAATGGCAATCTCTCTGCCATTTCCACAAGTTCAAAATTTCCCTCTGTCCAAAGATTTGGAAGAATGGCTGGTTTCTTACATGCCTGGATGACATTCAAGGCTTTACTTTCTGCCTCAGTCCCTACTTGGGCACCTTGGACAGACAAGTGCGCACCGAGAGGCACACACAGTGAGTCTGGCTCAAAGCAGATGGTGGGATCAGAGAGGAAGAAACAGCAGGTCAACTTGTCTCCTAGGGACTCTGAGTGGCATTCAAGTGCAGCTTGTCTTCCCAGAAGGAGTCTCTCTGCACTGGGCATGTGGGCTGGTTCTGCAGTGCCCACTTTGTGAGCCCACTGTTGCTACTTTTCCATCACATGCTCGTTCCATACCCTCTTCCACCTCAGAAACATCTTTTCAGTTGGAAAGACTGATCTAGAGTTAGCTCCTCTTTGATACCTAAATCCAGGCTGCTGAGAAAGCTCAGGGCAAGCTCATCCCAGGTCAGCACCATCCTCCAGCACCACAAGGCTGCAGCTCTGTGCTTTCAAAAGGGCCTGCCAGATCATGGATTTGCCTGTTTGAGCAAAGCTCCTGGGTCCAGGCAGCCCAGACCTCAGCAAGTCTGACGTCTGACCAGGGTCAGGCACCCCCTTTCCTCCTCTCCTTCTCCTCTTCCTTCTGTCAGCTGGAATAGCTCCTAGAGTGAAGGTAACTCATCCTTCTTTACCCTCACAACCAGCAGCAACCAAGGCCGCAGGCACCTTGTCCTGCCTCACCCTAATAAGCTCTTCCTTGGAGCAGTTTCCATCTCTGGCAAGAGTGCTGCAGACAGGAGGAAGTGGGTCAGAGCCCTGGGCCGAGCCATCTGTCATCACGAAGCCAGAGCCACTGAGCTGCCAACATACGGCTAGCTCCTTGCAGCCTCCAAAGCACAGCAATCACACCCTTTGCTTTGGAGCTAGCTTGTGAATGACCCATTGCAAGCTAAACATTTGTCCATAAGGCACAGTTTTGTCCTCAAAACAGCATGCTATTTCTGCTGCTTTTAAGGAAGAATAAGTCTCTAGAATCTATGGCTGTGGTAGATCATAGTCAGTGTCTTCATATGTCACCACCTAAGACAATACCCAAACAGGTGGGACACTGGCAGGGGTCTGTACCACGCTCCACAGTGTCACCATCCCCCACGAATAGTGGGACCAGCTCTGACATCTGCTAATCCTTGGATATCAAGTTCCAGATTCAGATCTCAGCTCTGGGAAATGGAGGTGACAGGAATAAGTGTAGTTCACATACAGGGGCCTTTTCTGTGACCCAACACCATTCTAAGCGGTTAGGACCCAAAGTGTCACTTAATGCTCACAGGAAGCTCACAAGCCAGTCACTTTTGTGACACCCATGTGACAAGGAGGACGCAGAGGTGCAAAGAGGCTGGGGCTCACCACGTGGATGTGTCATGAAGTGGGAGGAGCCGGGCGAGGACTTCTCACTGTGTAGCCTGAGTTACTGCTTCTGCTGCTGTTAAACTCTTAGTGCTCAGCTTCTCGAAACCTGCCTTCAGATGCTTCTGGTCAGTCGTGTACTTGTGTCTGGGAACTTGCCCTCACTTCTTGTCAGCCCTTTCTTGCCTCTCTGGCCATCAACCTAATGTTTTTCCCTTTCTGTAGGAAACTTGTTAACCTACTGACGGTGATCACAGGATCGATCTCTGAGAAATAGAATAATGTTCTTCATATTTCAGCCTTACATTCTTAAAATACAAGCCACCTTTCTTAGTTGAACATAGGGTAAACAATTAAACTCATAAGCTGGAGGGTTTTATGTTTCTTGGTCTAGGGACTTCCCAGACGAGCTTCACTTAAACAAAATTGGTGATCCTCTTGAGTTTTAGTGCTTATTTCTCTGATACTTAACTTATACAAAATTCAGACACATACTGTATAACTCATTTTGAAAAGGCAAATCCTCAACCCCCAAACCTCTTCTAGAGATGAAATGATGACTGTTAATGAAATAGCCCTCCACAAATTGGCCAAGCAATGGCCGTGACCCATCCACATGGCTGACACAGACAAAGGATCTACAAATTGCAGTACAGGGTTTCAAGATAAATCCTGAGGGGATTTAACTGACCTTATCAGATACAAAAG
>NW_004524593.1:17159572-17161381 GCF_000260255.1 Octodon degus
AGTGGATTAGGAAACAAAATCCAACAGTATTCTGTATACAAGAAACACATTCAACTAAAAAATATATTCATAGGCTGAAAGTTAAAGGATGGAACACAATACTACATGCCCCAGCACCTCAGAAAAAAGCAGGGATAGCAATCCTATTCTCAGACAGTCTCAACTTCAAACCAACAATGATCAAGCGAAATAAAAAAGGCCACTATATACTGGTTAAGGGAAAAATTCAAGAAGAGGTAGCACACATAAATATGTAGGCACCAAACATGGTAGCACCCAACTATATAAAGCAAGTCTTAATGGACATGAAAAATTTAATATCCAATGCCAAAATCTCAAAGGAGACCTTAACACTCCCTTATACCCAAAAGATAGGTCAACCAGACCAAAACTTAGCAAAGAAATAGCAGAACTGAACCATAGCTTGAAACAAATGGACTTGGTTGACATATTCAGAGTTTTCCACCCAAACACAGCTGAATACACATTTTGCTCAGCTGCACATGGGTCATTTTCTAAAATAGACCACATACTGGACCATAGGTCATGCTTAAGTATATGTAAGAAAACGGAAATTATCCCATGCACATTATCTGACCACAGTGCAATGAAACTGGAAATAAATGACAAAAAATACACAAAAAAACCTTAAATTCATGGAAATTAAATGACACCCTACTCAGCAACCAATGGGTCACACATGAAGTTAAACAAGAAATTCAACAATATCTACAATTCAATGAAAATTCAAGCACAACTTATTGGAATGTATGGGATACGATGAAAGCATTTCTCAGAGGGAAATTCATAGCTGTGAACTCACACATTAAGAAAACAGAATGGGAACAAATAAATACCTTAATGCTGCACCTTCAGCAACTAGAAAAGGAAGAGAAAACCAAACCCAGAGCCCAAAGACGGGAAGAAATCATGAAGATTAGAGCAGAAGTTAATTCAATTGAGATGAAGAAAACACTTCAAAGAATTAAAAAAGGAAAAAGCTGGTTCTTTGAAAGATTAAATAAAATTGATAAACCCCTAGCTAACCTCATCAAACAGAGGAAAGAAAAAATTCAAATACAAGTAATAAGGAATGAAAAGGGTGTAATTACTACAGACCGAGTGGTAATTCAGAAAATTATCAATAGCTACTTTGAGAATCTTTACTCTCACAGAATAGAAGATAGAGACGAAATAGACAGATTCCTAGAAAGGCACAGGTTACCACAACTGAATCATTAAGATATAACCACTCTCAATAGCCCAAAAACAGCCAATGAAATATGAGATGTAATAAAAAAAATCCTACTGACAAAGAAAAGTCCAGCTCCAGATGGATTCACAGCTGAATTCATAAAGAAATTTACAGAAGATATAGTCCCTATACTCCTCAAACTCTTCCATGAAATTGAAAAGGAAGCAATTCTCCTAAAATCCTTCCTAGAGGCAAGTATTATACTGATACCAAAACCAGGGAAGAATGCACCTAAGAAAGAGAACTACAGGCCAATCTCCCTCATGAACAAGGATGCCAAAATGCTCAACAAAATCGTAGCAAATAAAATACAGCAAATCATCAAGAAGATCATACACCATGACCAGGTAGGATTCATCCCAGGGATGCAAGGATGGTTCAATATTCGAAAATCTATAAATGTAAAACACTGTATCAATAGAGCAAAAACTAAAAACCACATGATCATCTCCATTGATGAAGAAAAGGCTTTTGACAAAGTTCAACACTCATTCATGTTCAAACTCCTACAGAAAATTGGAATAGATGGCCTCTACCTCAATCTGGTAAAAGCC
>NW_004524593.1:17170420-17179521 GCF_000260255.1 Octodon degus
AGTTTGGTTTCCCACCAGAATCCTGGAAAGAATTGTGAACCGAGGTACTTTTGCTATTACCAAGTTTTGGTTTTAAAAAATATTATGCGTCAAAGATTGTTTTCTCGTTAACCTGGACTCATCATGGTTGCCTTCATTGTTTATAACTACAAAGCGGGGGCTGTTATTTAACCTTTTATTGTAAGGACAAATGCAGAATTTGTGTATAGCCTTAGCATTAAATAATCATTGACAATGTTTCATCCGATTGCGTAGACCTCTTCGCTATTCTGTTACCTCCCCGCGGTTAAATTTACACAGGGCAAATGCCTTTCTAATCTTTCATGGTGGAGCCAGTGGCATTTACTGGGGGAACACGGCTTCAGGATTCATCTTCTCTCCTTTCTTTGTCGCTTTTTCATCCTGCGACAGAGTACCTGACACGCGCAACTGCAAGAAGGAGCGATTATGTTTGGGCTCGTGATCCAGAAGACGCCGTGCTTGGTTGGCAGCATCGAGGTGGAAGGGACACTGTGGAAGGTCTGCCCTGGAGCAGGGCAGCTCACAGCACGGAGGCCAGGAAGCAGCAGTGGGAAGCAGGCCATGAGGACTAACACCCTGCCGGCTCACGCCCCCAGCGACCTTCCCGTTAGCAGTCTCCCACCCCCCGACTCTGGCGCACTCAGCTGTGAACTCCCGACCGACGAGTAGGGTCAGGATCTGATCCCCTTGCGAACCCATGAGGCTTGGGGGCCGCCTCTGCCCGCAGCCACGCCATTGCCGGCACTGGCCATCGGCCTGCGCGCACAAGGGCGCACCCCTGGGCTTGCTTGTGAAGCTGCACTCGCTCTGCCCGCAGCATGCTGAATATGGCAGTCAGACCCTCTGTGGCTGTAGCGAAGATTGCCTTAAGTTTATCAGTGTATTCCCGGTGAATGATAAGCTTTATAAAATTTATACGTACAACACCTGAACAAATGCTGTGCCTCTCATTTCTAAGCTCTCTTTTGCATGTCTTGTTTTTTTTTTTTTCCCCCTCTATCACCTTCAAGTCCTTCCCTGAGTGTTTCCAAGTACTTTATATTTCTCCTTGCTTTTTTCATTGGATTTTTCTCTATTATACATTTGAACTGGCTTTTGGTTGCATGCAAGGAACTGCAGCTTTTATGTCTCTGTGTTTACTTTGTAATTTGTTATTTGCTTGTTCTAGTTTTCAGTCATGCTATACACAAATAGTAATTTCAAATTCCCTACCAACCCTGATACTTCTTATTTACTTTGCTTGCTTTACAATATCTGCTAGAATTTTGAAAATAATGTTAAATAAAATTTGTATGCCCTAAATGTAAGAGAAATGAATGCCCACAGTATTTGCCAGTAAATAAATGCTGTGTGTTAGCTTGAAGAACATTTTCCTAATCAAAACAACTGAATGATTTACAATGTCATTTTATGAGGTATTGGTGATTTAGAAATATTTCTGTAAGCCCTGAGGGAAGCTTTCACCTCCACCCTAAATTGTTCCAGTGCATTTCCAGTATTCTGAGAAGAAAATCCTAAATTTTTCCATAGTCTGTGAGTCTTGAAAATGTTGTAGTCCCTGACAAGCCCTCCCATCTCCTCTCCCTGTGCCCATGACTCACACTCTGTGTCCTTTTTCCTCCACAGAATATGGCAAAAGGCCCTCTGTTCTCCCCTGAGGGCCTTTGTACCTCCATCCCCTCTAGCTAAAGTGGACTTAGTTCTTTCTTCCCACTTACATTTTTTAAATATATATTTATTTTATTTTATTGAGAAACAAATAGCAATGAGAGAGTTTCAAAAATGATTAATAGGACAGTTTCAATAATTAATACATCGTACATTGTTATTTTCTTAGTGGTTATTCATAGTACAAGATGCAGACAGGATATCCTGTCCAAACACTATTAGTACAAATCTTTCTTCTCATTGAATTAAGCAAAAGTAGCTGTATATCTCTCCTAACTATTCTGCATATACAGATACAAAATGGTCCTTCCTTTTTATCCCTTTTTTTGTTTAGTCCTGTCAGAGATGGGTATTCCGTTGGCATCTAAATACTATAGGTGCATGAATTCAGAAAAACAATCCAACACAGTCCAGCAGTCCACATAGTAGTGGGTTATCCGCAGAAGTTGTTGACTTGAGCCTTTCACAGCTAAGCATATTAATATGGCTTTACTTTATATACCTCGTTTTTATACTTTTCTGCTTGATGGTTAAGACCAAGATAAAGCAAGACCTATATAACAAGAAATGTATCTTTTGTATCTGATAAGGTCAGCCAAGTACCCTCAGGATTTATCCTGTAACCCTGTACCACAGTTTGCAGATTCTTTGTCAGTGTCAGCCATGTGGATGAGTCACAGACATTGCTTGACCAATTAGCTCTCTGTGAAAGCCTGAGAGAATGTTTTCTCTCCATGTGACTCTACTTAGGTACACTCTACATCATTAATCATATTGCTCTGTGACCCCATAATCTCCTTGATCAGAAAATTTGGGACACAACTGAGTTACATGATGGTACAGTTTAGGTTCTACTATGTCCTGAGTCTTCACTGACCTTGAAAGGCTAGGGTCAAAATGTTCGCTGTCCTTGTAGTCCTTCCATTTCTGTAATTTTTGGTCTGCATACTTACATTGTTCACCTTTCAGAAGAGAAGCTTATTACCCTACGACATATGCAGTTGGGTTTAACCTCACTATATGTCTGAATATCAAACATCTTAGGCATAACATGGAACAGGTATTTGCCATCAAGGATTGATATGTTAAACTTTTAAGTCCCTACAGAATATGGAGATAAAAATTTCTAAAATGAAAAATATTTAAGGAATATGAATAAACAATTACATATTTTTACCCAGAAATTTAGAAATCTAACCATAAACAGCATTGTAGCAGGACAGTCCTGTGACTTTTTTTTCTTGTGTCTTTTTTTTAATTTATTATCCTTTCTTAGAAGAAAAAATCTTTCACTTGAGAGACAGTATGGTAATGATTGGACAATGAGGAGAGGGCAAGGAGAAAAGCTGGGAAACATGACAGGGGCAAAGCCATACATTTATACGCACAAGATGGTTAAGGCAATGATCCTGAGAAACATCAGCAGGTTTTTGAAACTAGCAGTTAATTGGTAGGATTCTCACTCTGACTAACTATACATACTGATACCTGCGAACCAAGGAACTGCACTGAAGATAGCAATGTGTAATAGAAGGATCACACTTGGAATGCCTGTCTTTCTGGTCTTCTAAATATGTACTTCTTGTCATGATACACCCACTTACATTTTGCCACACACATCTTCGCTTTAAGGATATCAACACAGAGAATCTGTCCAGGCCCTGGCTGTGCCTAACAGGTCACTCGGTTTTAGGACACTTCAGTCACTTGACACCACCTGATATGATCTTATTTACTTGCCTTTCTTCTTCTCAACACCTTCAACTTCATCCCACTGAGAATATAAGCTCCTTGAGAGCTTATATTGTCAAGCCCAGGCCTTGGCAAACATCTTGTAAAGGGCCAAACAGCAAACTCTGTAGGCATGGCAGACCCAGTGGTCTCTGCCACACTGATCTTTTCTCTGCTTATAGCATGAAAGGAATTGTACACAGTGCATGAGTAAACCATCATGGATGTGCACCAACAAAGTGCAGGTAAGGAACAAGCACTGGGACAGACTCTCCCTGGGTCTGTAGTTTGTTGAACTGGACTGGTTTATTTCCAGTCCTGACTTTGTTTCCACCTCAACCCCTAAAAAATGTACATGGTTCAAGTAGGAGTTCAACAATATATACTGAAAGCATAAAGCCTATAAATTTATATTTCTATAGAGTTACTTTGTCTTGAAAATTAAATATTTTTAATTTTGTTAAGAATAATTTTTCTACTTGAAAACTCTAATTTTACAAACACTACACTTTATGTTTAATTTCAAACTTTCTATGAAAACATGATCCTGTTACAGGAAGAAAATGTGACAGAAGATTGTTTTAAATGTTGAAGCAGTGTTTAGCCTTACACAATTATGAAAACATCCTAAGGTATTTTTTATTAAAAATAATGTTTACAAAATATAATTATGGCTTAAAATAATTTACTGCTCTCTTTTTTACTATACTCTTTGCTAAGAAACTAACAAGTCTAACATTATGTTCTATTTCATTAAAAGCTCCTAAGAAAGAGAAATTATACTTGATTATTATTCCCCATGTACATTTCATATTTTTCCAAGTCATCTTTTTTTTCAAATGCAAGTGTTACACATCATGTAACTCAGTTGTGTCTCAAATTTTCTGATCAAGGAGACTATGGGGCCACAGAGGAACATCACTGATGATGTAGAGTGTGCCTAAGGAGAGTCATATGGAGAGAAAACATTCTCTCAGGCTTTCACAGAGAACAAATTGGTCAAGCAATGTCTGTGACTCATCCACATGGCTGACACTGACAAAGGATCTACAAACTGCGGTACAGGATTCCAGGATAAATCCTGAGGGGATATGACTGAACTTGTCAGATACAAAACCTATAGTTCTTGTTATATAGGTTTTGCTTTATCTTGGTCTCAACAATCCAGCAGAAAAGTATAATAACGAGGTATAAAAAGTAAAACCATACTATTATGCTGAACTGTAAAAGGCTCAAGTCAACAACTCCTGACATTGCCAGTCCTACAGATAACCCACTATTATTATGGACCACTGGACTATATTGGAATATTTTGCTGAATTCTCACACCTATAATACTTAAATGACAAAACTAAACAAAAAAGGGGGATACAAATGAATGACCATTTTGTATCAGTATATTCAAAGTAGGGTAGACATACAGCTACATTCTCTTAATTCAATGAATAGAAAGATTTGTTCTAAAAGTATTTGTAAACAGGATATCATGTCTGCATCTTGTACAATGAATAACCACTAAGAAAACAATATGCAATGTATTAACTATTCAAACTTTCCTACTAATTTGACTAGAAACTGTCTCATTGCTATTTGTTTGTCAATTAAATTACAGGGAAAAATGCAAGTGTTACATAGTCAAAACCATCTCTACTGGACCCTCATAATTCTTGAAAAGCAGTAAAATGAAGCACAAATCCAGATGCAAGTTGTCAGTCCTTTGCTGCTCTTCAGCAGCATTAAATATCCTCATATGACAGCTACTTGGGTACACCATGGGAGAGACAGACAAATAGATAGACAGACAGACAGACAGACAGACAGACAGACAGACAGACAGACAGACAGACAGACAAACGGTGCAGTTTGAAGATAATCCAAGTGATGGTCCTCACCCTTCCTCTCTCCTTTCCCTCCTTCCCTTCCTCCTCCTTATTCTGCCCTTCTCCACTCCATCCACTCCTGTGGTGCTCGAATGACCGAAGGACATAAAACATGTGGAGACGATACCAGGTCCCTTGCTAGACCCTGATGCTTGGTACAAAATACTTGCTTTACAGCAGGGGCTGTGTTCCCTCTGGGACTCCCGTGGGAGTCCGGGTGCCATCACGATGGCGTGAGAGGTTTTGAGAGAAGTTAACCCTGTCCCTCAGGTTTGCTGTCCCTTGTGTACGCCTCATGCCTTTCTGCTTTTTTGCTGTCTCATGACATAGCCCAAAGCCCTCTCCAGGACTGGAGCATACACTGAGGCTTTGCTCTTCAACCTCCCAGAATCCTTATTTGTTCATGAGTTATCTGGCCTCTGGTGTGCTGTTATAGCAACAGGAAATGGACTAAGACATTACCCAAGAGGCCTGTGCAATAAGAAGGTTGAAAAATGAGCTTTCTACTTATGTATTTCCATTATCAAATGTGTTTTCCCCTGTCAAAGGTGACTCTATAAGTAGTGAATGAATCCATTATCAAGAGTTAAGAATGTATACAGGAGTGTAACAAAACTGTTTTTTGAAAGCTTACTGTATGTAGTTTCTCTTAAAAACTATTTTTCACACTTTAATCCTGAAATTAGTAAAGAGAAAACAATTTTTAGTAAGTAAAGTTAACTTTGGCACTGCTTCCTAAAATGACAAAAAAAAAGTGATAAATATCAGTCACATCAGCTAATTTCAAATGGTGTTTTCAGAATACATGCCCAAGGCAACTAATTTAAGGATACACAAACATAATTTGCTATATCACACTTACTTTGTAGAATGGATCTTTAAAGTAAGAAGAACTTGATTTTTTTCTTTCTTCTTTTAAAAAAATATTTTGAAACTGGGTGTGAACCATTATAACGAGCTATATCCCTGGCCCTTTTACCTTTTTTTTGAGACAGTGTTACATTAATTCTTTACATTCCTTAGGCTGAGCTCAAGTTTGCCATTCCCCTCTTTCAGCCTCCCAAAGTGCTGGGATTATAGGGATTCAGGACCACACCCAGCTTCTAAAGTAAGTTTTATGTACTTTTGTGTTACTAGAAATCCTAGTCATAGGATTTCTAAGAAAAACGAAAATTTACATTCCTAAAAAAAATTTTCCAGGATAGAACTCAGCAGCATAAGCACCTACCTTGTTGCAAAGCACAGGGCACTCAGCTCAATTCTTAGTTTAAAAGTTTTTTTTTTTTAAAGCTTGAAAAAAAAGCTATTTTTTTTCCTAAATGAAAGTTTACAGTGGAATTATTCACAATCACCAAAACTGATAACAACTAAAATATCTTTTCCCTGGTGAATGAAAAAAGTATAAATAAATTGAGCTAATTTAGACCATGGAATACTGCCTAATAATTAAAATTAACAAACCACCAGTACGCCCAATGACACAGATAAATAGTAATTGTACTGCACAAAGTAAAGCCAGAGTCAAAATGTTTCAGATTTACAGTCCCATTTATTCAACAGAAAAACAGGCAATGTTTGCCACTGGCTTGCCACTGGGAGAGTTTGCTTAGAAAGAAGTAGAAAAGAATTTGGGGCATAACGTAATTGTTCTCTGTCTACATTTTCCTGGTGATTGAATAATATTACTGGATGAGACTGAACAAAAGGAAATTTTGCTGCCTGCAAATTATATTCAATAGGCTGCACACCTCTAAAATATGTAAATTATAATTAATATTAACAGGCAAGACCTAGTTCATCTCAGTTATTATTTATATGTTTCAGAATTATATTTTGATTATAAAACAAAAGTACTAGGAAATAATTAGGAATTTTCATTTGCTTAATTTCTATTTGACAAGTGAATTTCTGTAATTTCTAGACTGCTCCATACTCAGTATGAAGTCAATTACCTCCAATAACGTTCACTAAGGGCCAGCAAGATAGCTCAGCAGACTAAGCACCTGCTTAGGCAAGCACAGGGACCAGGATTAGATCCCTGGCACCACCTGCCACACCAGCTCCCCCGGTGGACCAGCTGAGCAGGCAACTGAGTCTGGGAGTGGTGGTGTGCACCCATAATCCCAGTGCTAGGGAGGCTAAAAACAGGAGGATCACTATGAGTCTGAGCTGCATAGTGAGACCCTGTACCAAATACATAAATTAAATAATAACAACAATAATGTTAACTGTCCCAAAATTATGAGTATGGTTTATTTGACTGGTAACTAAAGAATAAAATAAAAAATAGTTTCAACTGTCAGAGTGAGTAAATGTTATTGATTTGTCTTCAATGACAGACAACTGCTGGTTCTCCTGTGGTGTCCTGTGTAACACCACTTCTGCTGGATTTGAGCTCTGCCAGAGCCACACACATCTGACAGCAATTCTGTGCTACATCCTGGCCAACAAAGGCAACGTAGGAGACACTACAGTCCCTGACTTAAAATAATGCTACAAAACCACTGTGATAAAATCAGCATGGTACTGGCAAAAAAAAAAAAAAAAAAGAACAACAAAAAAGATAGACCGGAGAATCAATGGAACAGATTTAGAGATGCAGACAAACTACAAACACTCAGGCACCTTATCTTTGACAAAGGGGCCAAACGTGTTCCCTAGAAGAAAGATAGTCTCTAACAAATGGTGCTGGAAAAACCTGGCTCTCCACATGCCAAAAATTCAAACTAGATTCATGTCTACCACCATGCACTAAATTAAAGCCCAAATGGATTAAAGATCTAAACATTAAAACAGAAACATTAAATCTACTGGAAGAGAAAGTAGAAATCTTGAAGACATAAGGGTAGATAGAACATGAACAAAAACCAAACTGCCCAGGAAATACTTCAAGGAATCAGCAATTTGGATTGCATCCTAATAAAAAAGTTTTTGCATGTTAAAGGAAATCAAGAAAAGAGTGAAAAAACCCACAAACTGGGGGAAAAAATTAGCCAACTGTTCCTTAGACAAAGAACTTCTATCTATATTATATAAAGAATTTTTTTAATTAGACCCCCAAAATGCAGAGACCCAATCTAAACATGGACATCTGAGATGAGTACATACTTTTCAGATGAAGAAATACAAATAGCAAAAAAAAAAAAAAAAAAAAAATTATGAAAAAATGCTCAATGTTATTGATTATCCGAGAAATGCAAATTAAAACAACCTGAGATTCCGCTTCACCGGAGCAAGAATGGCAGTCACCAAAAATCAACCCATAACAAATGCTGGAGGGGCTGCAGAGTAAAAGTAACACTTCTCCACTGTCAGTTGCAGTGTAGACTGGTACGAATACTGTGGAAATCAGTGTGGAGATTCCTCGAAAAACTAGGGTTAGCAGTCCCACTCAACCTAGCTATTTCCCTTCTGGATATTTTCCCAGAAGAATTAAAAATATTACACTACAGTGATATATAAGGCCATAAAGGTAAATGGGTGCAACTAGAGACAGTACTCATAAGTGCAATAGATTAGACTCACAGGTGTAAACATGATACTGTCTCCCTAGTGACATAGGGACGTAAAATTCCCAACCTGGCCTGAATGAGTTCGTGTTCTCTAAAACCGAAGAATTAATTTTAGGAACAAACGGAGGCTGAAGGTAAAATTTTATTGGAAAGGAAAGCTTCTGTTGGAGAGGGACAGAAGGGGGTCCCGAGCGGGTTGCCCAGGAAGCTGTCTCCTTCAGGTTATTTTATAGGACAAAACCATGCGGGGCTAAGGTAGAGACAAAGGGGTCCCACTTAGGCAGATACA
>NW_004524593.1:17179621-17180227 GCF_000260255.1 Octodon degus
TTAAATTAGACCCCCAAAATGCAAAGACCCAATCTAAAAATGGACATCTGAGATGAGTACACACTTCTCAGATGAAGAAGTACAAATAGCAAAAAAAAATTATGAAAAAACGCTCAATGTCATTGATCATCCAAGAAATGCAAATTAAAACAACCTGAGATTCCGCTTCACCCGAGCAAGAAAGGCAGTCACCAAAAATCAAGCCATAAAAAATGCTGGAGGGGCTGCAGAGTAGAAGTAACACTTCTCCACTGTCAGTTGCAGTGTAGACTGGTACGAATACTGTGGAAATCAGTGTGGAGATTCCTTGAAAAACTAGGATTAGCAGTCCCACTCAACCTAGCTATTTTCCTTCTGGATATTTTCCCAGAAGAATTAAAAATATTACACTACAGTGATATATAAGTCCATAAAGGTAAATGGGTGCAACTAGAGACAGCACTCATAAGTGCAATAGATTAGACTCACAGGTGTAAACATGATACTGTCTCCCTAGTGATATAGGGACGTAAAATTCCCAAGCTGGCCTGAATGAGTTCGTGTTCTCTAAAACCGAAGAATGAATTTTAGGAACAAACGGAGGCTGAAGGTAAAACTTTATTGGAA
>NW_004524593.1:17181712-17184367 GCF_000260255.1 Octodon degus
AACAAAACAAAACAAATTTCAGAAGCATGGTAGTTCAGCATATTTAATAATATTGGTTATAGATGCTAGAATAAATTTGACCTTGGGTTAATTATTAGATCAATCACTTTTTTCCCTTATTATAGTTCACTTAGTCCTTAAATGCCAACACATATCAACACAACTGCAAGAGTTTATATGTAGAAATACGCATTCAGTATAATGGCCTAATAGTCCCCTTTCAGTGTATTCCCTTTTAAACAGTAAACATAATGAAAATTTTTAACAGAAAACTTAACATGGCAAGAGAAATGGTCCCTATCTCTTATACACCACTTTTTGAAATTAAATTTAATTGTATTATTTCATTTTGAAAAGTAAAAGACAAAAGTGAGAACAAAAACCAGGAACAATAACAGAAACAGGGTAACATACAACAATATATATATTACAGATTTTCAGAACAAGAATATCTGATTAACAATGGTTGATATGTTATCTATTTTTGCCATCAAATCTGTTGCTCAGATTGACAGATATAGTTATATAAGATTGGGCATATGATTGCATATTACCACTTGTTTTCCAGAAACCTTAAATTTTTGTTCTTCTCCCTATTGTTTTTCTTTTTGTCTTTTTAAAATTTATTTTGAAGACAGTATAATAATAATTGAAATGACATTAGAAATGGTGCACATTTAGAAGATCAAGACAGCAAGTATTCAAGTATGGCTTTTGTGTTTTGAATAGCATTGCTGTTCTCAGGGTAGTTGCTTAGACCACAGGTAACAGCATGCAGTTGGTCAATGTGCTAAGCAAGTATTCTTGACTCCCTATGTCCAACCACAATTGCACATCTTGGGAAAAAATTATTGTCACAACCGCTTGACATAATTATTCTGATTTACGCCTTAATCTTCAATTTCAATTGCTAAATATATTAACATGAAGATAGTTATATTTACTAACATTCCTGGATTCACCTGGTAAGTGACAGGAGCTCAGGACAAGCTCCGTTAAAGGCTGGCTTAAAAAAAAAAAAAAAGCTGGCTTGATTTTGCACCATGGGATGACTCTAATGCCTGAATATTGCTTCTTTGTTTGTTTGATTTATTGATTTATTGATTGATTGATTGATTGATTGTATTTTAGGGGAGGGTCTACAGGGTGTTCAGGGTCTCACTATTCGACTGGACTCCTAGTGATACTCTTATTTACAGCCTCCCAAGAACTGGGATTACAGGCATGTGCCACCACATCCAGTCTCAATGGCTATCTCAGCGTGCCCCAGGGGAGGGGCTGGCACCGCAGGCCCAGGGATCAAACCCCCGGCCCCTGTGCCTGCTTGTATGTACTTTAATCCACTGACCCATTTGGCTGGTCCATTGATGCCTAAGTATTGGACAGCCATGCTACCACCACTGTATTTCCTTTGAGATTTTAAAAATTATTTTATTGACTAATCCTATTTCTCTTGCACTGAGAAAAATGAAGTGTTTTGATCCCTTATGTGGTATGTTCTGATTAAGCACATTTTAGCTCTATCACATTCTCCCTCCAAAGCCAGGTGTAGTGGCACACACCTGTAATTCCAGCACTCAGGACGCTGAGGCAGAAGGCTCTCCAGAAGTTCAAGGACAGCCTGAACTACATAGTGAGGCCCTGTCTCAGAAAACCAAAATATAATGTGACTCTGCACACAAGTTTTAATCAGTAAATATCTTTGTCTTCACTGTCACATTTAAACTGTGATGTTGGCAGTGTCTCTGGCTTCTCCTTAATAAAACAGTACCAGTAAAGAAAGAGAAGCACTAAATGCACTCTTCCATAGCAGAACACATACTCAGCTCGCCCAAGGCCCTGAGTTCAACCCCCAGAAAAAAATGAAATTAAAATGAATTAATGCCTTTTATCCATGGCATCAAAGCCAACCTTTTAAATGCATTAAACTAAATATCAAATAACTGACAATACTTACTAGTGAATACTGAACAGTCCTTACAGGTTGATGGAAGAACCAGCAGCCGGAAATGCCCCTTACGTCATGGCAAACACACAGGACAAATGATGGGTACCAGATGGTCAGCTAAGAACCAGGGTGCTGACCATCAATACTAATAGTAGCCACTAATTGTAATAAATATTAATGACTTTGACTGAAAATAGGCACCATGCTATCCTACATGAACACCTAAGTAGAGGCCTAAAAGTGCTCTACCTCATGCTCAACAAGGGAATTCTTTGTAAATGATGTACTTGACACCTCTCAGCTCTCGGTTCTGCAGCACAGAGCTTGCAGCTTTGTGCACTGGCTTGCAGTGGCCCCTAGAAGGGCAGCTCCACCATCCTACACTGACTGCTCTTGCAAGCTGTAGGATGGAACAGAAAGCTCCAAAGAAACGCATTTTCTATAATTACTCCAAGCATTCCCGGTCTTGTATACACGAGGTAAGAATTTAAGTAAACTTTTATTCCCTGTTTTAATTTACTGAAGATAATTTCTTCATGATGGGATCAGAGACATAAAAGCAAACAGAAAATGCTTGCAGCTGAAGACTTTCATATACATGGCTTTTTATAAACAGTCGGTAAAGTATTCTAGAAGAGATTCGGGATGCTTACTACAAATGAACAAATCTGAGAGAGGCGACATGACAGATGCAACTGCAAAGAGCC
>NW_004524593.1:17184652-17186529 GCF_000260255.1 Octodon degus
CTTGCGTGATTTGCTTTCTGGAAAAAAATGAAAATGAAAGAGCTTTCTAAACTGCATTGAAGGCCAGGTTCTCAGGGTAAGACTTCTGCACATTCCGGCTATGTTACAGTCTTCTTTCAAAGCCAGGTGGCAGTTTATTGAAAAGGTTAACAAAGAGACACAGGGCATGGCAGGAACCCTGTCTACTATGGAAATGTTGGCCCAAGCCAAGCCCACAATCCTATTGGTGAGGGAGACACTCTTCTGCCACTTGCTAGCGTGGCCCCAGCACCGGGGATGTGACCTGGGGAGGTCACCAGAAGTAGCAACACCCGCTCTGCAGAGCCCCACAGGGTGTTCCTCGAATGCAAGCCAAAGCAGAAAATGAACTTTTCTGGCCTTAGCTTAGGACAGAGCTGCAATTTAGATACTGGAAGTAGGAGACCCTAAAATAAAATGGAAATACACACAGGGTTACCTATGGGGGCACTTGTGTCACTTGTGTCTCTGATAACAACTTCCAGGACCATCTCCCTAGGGCAATCACTGCCTGGAAAGACTCAGTACATCCCATCTGTCCTGACTTGAACTAATTTCTCATTCTGTTTACTTCACACATAATACAAGGCATTATGATATGCTTTTAAAAAGCTTAGCTTTTGTAGGCAGAGTCCACAAATTTAAATTCTGGGGATGCTCTTCAGTGTAAACCTACCCACTGCTCACCTCTAAACTTCCTGTTCCCCTGGTTCCCAGCTGCTCTTCCAGGCAGTCATGACACAGGTGGCTGAGTCCCAGAGCAAGGAAGAACAGCAGAAGTGGTGCTGGTACCACTCTGGCAAAACAAGGATGCAAAAGGCTCCTCTCGGAAGACCATTCTGTGCTAGGACATCCTGCCCCTTTCCATTTCAGGTCTTAGAGCTCTTCTCTAGCTAAGCAAGTAAACCAGTCTGCAAGGTGGTGTAGGTGAGAGGGTTGCAGCATGAGTTAGAATTACTTGTTGTAAAAATGCAAACATGAAAACCATGCACACAGAGGAATGTGATTAGACTGAGCAAGCGCATTTATTCTATGGCCTTCTAGTATGTCATGAGAAAAACTATTCAAACATAAAAATGTATGAAAAAAAGTGGAAATAACTTGTAGCATAAAAATTGTCCACTCATGATAGTGGTCACCTTAGGAAAGAGCCTATGAATTAAGAACCTATAAATTAAGAGATTGTAAAGTATGACTGGACTTTATTATTATAGTTGCATAGTTGGTGATGAGTATGCTTTAGCATATTCATTATTAGGGTTTTTCTATATTTTAGGGCATTCAGGGTCTCACTACTAGATTGAACTCATAGTGATCCACCTGTTTACAGCCTCCCAAGAGCTGGGTTCACAGGCCCATGCCACATGTCCAGTCTCATTTGCCGTCTCAGCATGCCCCAGGGACAGGGCCGGCACAGCAGGCCCAGGGATTGAAACCCTGGCCCCTGTGCCTGCTTGCAGGTGCTTTAATCCACTGAGCTATTCAGCCAGTCCTTCTATTAGTCTTCTAGTAAAAACAAAATTGAAAAATATTTTGGTATGTTTAGACTACTAGAATGAAATTAAAGAGTTATCTCTAGGCAGCCGCTTAGCTTGGGGTAGGGAAAATAATGACTCTATCAAGATCTCCAAATGGTAATCCTTGGAATATATACATTGTTGTCCTGCCTTGAAAAGGACTTGTGTGCTTGTGTACACGTGAGCATCCCGAGATGAGGTCGTGCTGGGCCCAAGGTAATCACCGGTGTCGCGATAAGATGTGTCTAGAAGTGTCCATCAAAGAGACAATGTACCAGTAGGGACAGCGAGGGGAGGAGGGCCAAGGGGAACAGAGGGGGGGAGGGAAGGAGCAGGAGAAGG
>NW_004524593.1:17192489-17209091 GCF_000260255.1 Octodon degus
CTTTCTAAGGAAAACAAAGCATTTTTTTCTTCTATTTTTCAGGTAAGTTTAAGTTGACCTTCTTGTTGAGTTCTTTCAGAGTACTCCGAGTTTTGTTCTCTCTCAGTAATCTCAGCATAAGCAGAAACGGAGACAGCTGTGGAATAGATTTTGGAGTCAAGGACACTGGATCTTAAATTCCAAGCTGGCTGAGTCCTCGCCAGGACAGATTTCACAGGAGCTTTTAAGCGCTGGTTCCTCATCTGTTCAGTGAGACTCGGATTCACATTGTAATTCCTGTACTCAGCTACATGAGCATGGTGCCAGATATCAGCCTGGTACACGCTGAGAACTCACTGGTTGACAACTGTTACTGTACTCTTCGCATTTTGAGTCACTTTGATAACCAGGAAACTTTGCTGTAGCTAATAAAATGACTCATTCCTTTAAGCCAAGTTCTTCTTGCTTAATTCTGTGGTTCTGAACAAATACCATGGTACCAGCGTAATTAGGAATTATGTGTAGTCAGACCATTTCTTTAGAGAAAGAAAGAAAGCCAGGCTATAACAAATAATAAGCCATAAGCACACAAGCAATAAAAATATAGGTAATATTTGAACATGTGCTAATGTCAAAAATGACACAACGCTAGCTCGAGAGAGGGGAGGGATAGTAAGGAAAAACCTGTCAGAAAAAATTGTAAGTGAGCAGAGTCACAAAGCAGTTTGCCATGAGGGCATCAGGAGACTGAGTGTCCCAGGCCAGGATCCTTGGATTTAACATCAATGTTATATTTAGTACACTAAGGCTGCTGACTCAGCATCAACTAGATGCCTTCCAGGAAAAGCAATAAAATATTTTTGTTTTACATAGCTCATGGCTTTCCATAGAATTTCTAACTGCACAATTCAACAGCAGAACCAAGTTACAAAGCGTGAACTCTTAGATGGGTATAATTTGCCAACATCTGTGTTAAAACCAACCTGTATTGGAGAGTTCTGGGAAACTAGCTAAATTTAGGGCAGTGTTTAGCGTGCTGAAATTGTGAATTGAAAGGAGGAGACTCCAAGCTGAAAATAGGCTTTAAAGATGGATAGACTATCAAGTGCAATGACAGGAGGACATTTGGTGGTAGCCTTGAGGATGGCATTCCCCCAAATCTTCAGGCAAACCAAAATACAAAAAATAGGGCAAAGGGATTTATTAGAATTTCTCCAAGAAGACAGACAAGTAGGGCCAGCCTGATAGCTCAGCAGACTAAAGCATCTACTTAAGTGGACTGCAGCGGCCTGGGTTCGATCCCACTGTGTGGTGCTGGCCCCACCCCTGGAGCACACTGAGATGGCAATTGAGACTAGGCATGGTGGTGTGCACCTATAATCCTACCGCTTGGGAGGCTGAACACAGGAGGATCACTATGAGTCTGATCTACATAGTGAGACCCTGCAGACCCTGAATCCCCTGTACTAAATGCATAAAAAAGACAAAGAAGTAGCCAACAAGTATAAGAAAAAGATACCCAATGTCACTAGCCATAAGGGATATTAAATCTAAACTATGATGACATAGCACCTCACACGAGTTAAAATCGTTTCTCTAAAAATATATAAATAAAACTTTAAAAAAGAAAAATAACAAATGTACTCAAAGATGCAGAGAAACTGCAATTCTTGGGTACTGGTGTTGGGAATGTAAATTGGTGAAGCTGCTATCAAAAACATTGAGAAGGCTCCTCAAAAATTAAAAATAGAACTACCATACCTTCCAATGCTCTCATGGCTGGACCTGTATTAAACTTTTAAAATAGCATCTTGAAGAGATATTTGCCTAGAATTGTTTGTTGTAGTATCATTCATAAGAGGCAAAGGCTGGACGCAGCCTGGACATACACTGAGAATGGATCCACAGGAACGCATATTATAGTGCACAAAGGCAGTGCACTGTCACTTTGGGTTAGGAACAAAGGCTTGCTACTACATCGACGGCACTTCTTTCACTTGGCAGTGAAAGAAGCCTGGCACAAAAACAGAAAACTGTCCGTCCACTTGTATTTGCTTTGCAAAGTAGTCAAATTTCTAGAAGCAGAAGTCAGAAGAAAGTAAGTGACAGGCTGAGGACATGGAAGAGGGGACAGTTACTCAATGAACGCAGAGATTTAGTTAAGTTTTGTTCTTTGTAGGATTTTTTTTTTTTTTTTTTTTTTTTTTTTTGTATTTTAGGGAAGGGTCTACAGCATGTTCAGGGTCTCACTACTAGATCAGACTCATAGTGATCCTCCTGTTTACAGCCTCTCAATAGCTGGGATTACAGGCACGAGCTACCATGCCATACCATGCCCAGTCTCAGGGTGCCCCGGGGGCGGGGCTGGCATGGCAGACCTGGGGATCAAACCCCCGGCCCCTGAGCCTGCTTGCAGGCACTTTGATCCACTGAGCTATTCGGCCAGCCCTCAGAGCTTTAGTTTTGCAAGATGAAAAAGCTCTAGAGATCTGTTACCCAAGAAGCAGGTGCTCACTTACAAATGGTTACAGTGCTAAACTTTATGTTTAGTGCCCTTTACCACAGTAAGAAAAAAAGTCAGTAGTGTAAGATGCTCTTGCAAGTAAACTCACAGGTTTACTCCATTACATAACGGGCATTGCAATTCTCAATGCTCTAAGATACTACATTGTGTGAAAGATTCTATGTAAGGTAGAAGGAGCAATGTAGGCCTAGTGGGCATGCAGCTTTGCGATGGACAGCCTTGGAGGAATCCCCCAAATTCCATCTTCAGATGCTCCACATGATTTGGCTTGAACAGACCTCTGGGTCAGCTTAGCCTTGTCTTTAGATTTGGTAATTTTATGGACCGCGTTTCCAAATAAATGCTACAGGCTGCCAACCCAGGCTGATCAGCGAACTGTACCTTGGACAGTCCACCAGTGCGACATTTAATATGCATGCCCATACTAGAGCAGAGTTGGTGGCTGACTCTGTTTTTTCTTTCCAGGAGTAATAAGACATGTTGTCGTCTTGCCCTGAGCGCCCCACTATTCACTGTTATGGAGTCCTGCGTTTCACAGGATGGCTGTATTAACTGGACGAGAAGCAACACCACGTGTTGGGGCTCTCTGTGGGTTACTGGCTACTCAACCAGTGACAGAGTCCACAGGGCGGAAGGTGGGAGAACATTGGTACGTGGCAAGTCATGCGTCCAGCCTAGAAAGCAGCGCCAAGGTAGGTTCTTTACCAGAAAAAAACAAAGGGACGGGGAAAGTTCCTGCTCTTAATTTATGTTGATTTAAATAGCTTAGTCATTCTAGCCTGTCAGCAATACTCTACATTTGAGACCAGAAAATCACGTTACAAAATCTAAACCATATTACAGACCAGATTAGGAAAAGGATTTCAAATTGAAGGTGAAGGAAAATCAGCAGCCTAAGAGCCCTACCTCATCTATTATGCAAACGTAGGGTAATTGCCAATTTTAGACAGAATTTCACTATCTGACTTCACTTCAATATTGCATTAAATGAGGAAGAAATGTTACCTCAAAGGTGATCTTCAAGAAATGCTATTTAACTGTGCGCTGTATTTGAAGTCCTTGTGTTCCAACAAATTGTTCTACTCTTGCAAAATCTGAGATGGGTGGAGAAATGGCCCAAAGATGAGGCATATAGCACTTCACCAGTCACTTCACCAATTCAAAGGATGTGAGTGCCACAAATACATCAGTGTTCTTAAAACCTTAAGATTTTAAACTTAGACAACCTAAGCCTCTAAAGCCAACAGAACAGAGCCTGTATGAGTAGTCAGCTAGAGAACACCTGGGTCGCTGAAATCAGGGAAGCCTACTTAAAGAATTCACTAACTGTTGAGACATGTTTGGTCATTCTAGAGTGCATTTGTTCTATTCATTGAAGTTCTCAGTATTCAAGAAAAATTAAGTAAAATCTAATCTGGGTAAGTCCTGCAGGATAGGACCACTATCAAATGTAAAACTGAAGAAAACATTTTTAAACTAGTTTTTTTTTTAATTTGACAAAAGAGAAAACGTGAAATTTAAAATTATAAACATCCATCATCTTTTGTATTTATTCAATCTATTATCTAGAATCACATATTTTAGATTCAAATACATCAGACCATATTTTGAGTAACTTCACAACCTAACAGAATTAGGGTCACAGTGGCTTAGCCTGAGACCTCGCATTCATCTTCACAAAAGCCCCATTACCACAGTGACACTGGCAGTTGAGGTGCACAGCATAAATGTGCCTGCCTCCTATCGCGGTGACACCCAAACTTGTCAGCCAGGCCGGAGTGTGCTGCCGGCTTCCCTTAGCTGACAAGGAGCCCCCGCCAGACAACAACAGAGCTGTTCCTGCAGTTCCCCACTTGCCAAGGATGGTGTGTTGCAATAGTTAATTATTTTCAGACCAGGGAAGTTAGAGGAGGGGAAATCCAGCGATGGGAGCCATAAATTGTAAATCCTGTGAAGATGGGCCTTTGGTGACCTCTTCAAATGTCTAGACAGCACTCAGTATACACACAGAGTAAATATTTGCTTAGTGAATGAACAAGTAAATGGCCCCAGGGATTCAGAGATGTTGGCATATAAAACTCTCACACTGTGTGTGCCTGGGGGGGGGGAGCATGAACTCACAGTCTTGATCAGTTTCTCAAAAGGACCTGTGGGTTGAGTTACCCTCCAGAGTTAAAAGAATATGAGGGTGTCTATTGCTTAGCCAGCCAAGCTAGAGGCCTCTAAGGGCTTTTCAGCTGGAGCATCCTGTCTCAAAATACAGTGCTGATAACATCAGTACTTCACAGGATTTAGACTTCACAGTGCATCAATCCTGAAGCCTGACTTCCAACCATCAGGCAGAAGGAAACCCTTCCTTTAACAGTTGTAAATGGAATTGAAGCAGAGAAAGCCCAGTGGAATTCTTGAAGCAATCCCTGTTCTGACAGTCCCCATGCTTGCCGTGTGTGTGTGTGTGTGTGTGTGTGTGTGTGTGTGTGTGTAGGACTGGGGGCTGAACCCAAGGCCTTTACTCTGAACTCTATCTCCAGCCTTTTTTATACTTTATTTTAAGACAGGTCTCACTAAGTTATCCAGACTGGGCCTGCACTTTTCATCCCCTGCCTCAGCCACGCAGGGTGCTGGGATTATAGACACTGGCGCCTCTTGCATTGTTAAGGAAAATCCAAGCCATCCTCTAGGGGCTGTGATTTCCACAAGAGGAAGTGGATTTAGTGGACCTTAGGCATACTTTCTAGCCTCCAGTCTCCTGTGACTGGTTACATGATTGTGGATATTGCCTAAGTCATTAAATGAGTGCTTGTGATTCTATATTCTATGTCTGTAAATATTTTTCTGACTTGTGTTTATATGAAACATCTCATACTGATATAAAAATAAAATCGAATATAAGGATATAGTTAACTAATCCTCTTTTAAAAGAAAGGTGCCTTCGTGGTGATTATATATTCTAAGTTGAAACTTTGGGGTATGACACCTGAAAGACGATAATTTTGATACGTAAATTTCTTCTGTGAAAAGCCAGACAAGGCTCTAAACATGAAACTGCATTAAATAACACCGTTAGTATTCATGAGATATGGTTGACAGGTGAAGAGGAGAAATCGGAGACTGTTGGGTTTTTTTTAAACATAACCTCATGCTGTTTGTGCCTAACCATGACTCCAATCTTCTCTGAAGGCAAAGAAAAGGGATAACAATAGCAGGAAGTCAGGAAATGGAAATGCGTTTGAAGTTGGATTGACGAAAGCCAGAAGAGAGAACTGGACTGGAGGACGGGATGCAGGGATGGTTTCGTCTGCGGAAGAGTCAGTGAGCATCCTCGGGCTGGGCTCAGCCGGCTTCCTCCCTCTGCTCTGGCTCCCGTCTTCCTGCCTCCTGGCAGTTGTCTTCGGCAAATTCTTCAAGCTTCACATAAAGGTTCTTAACCTGCAGTGCAAACCCAGGGCATGGTGTTCAGCTAAACAAATTTCATACCTTTTTAATCCTATTACGCAGCCCCGAGCTAACATGATTACAAAGCTTGCATTATTCCCACAGTGAGAGGCAGTGCTATCCTTGAACTCGGAGCTGTAAAAGAAATCAGGTGAGGCTATTATGTTTCCGCAAGTGCCTCATTATCTCAGCCAAGGAAATGAATGTTTTCTGGTTATTCTCCACTGTTCTTAGCGTGAGGCCGACGTTTCATATTTATTGATACTTTAATAGTTGACCTTCAAGCTGGTTGACAGATTTCAAAAGTGATGTTGAACAATGAGAAATAAATCACTCTTCCTGCCAAAGTGGAGCTGTTGATTATGGTTCTTACACTGTACTTTCTTAGCTGTATTATTTATTATCCTCTCAATCTGAAGAACTAAAAGTGGATTAATACAACACTGGCTTAGAGGCTATATTAGAAAAAGTACAGCTTATTCCTTATTATTGGAAAAATAGAGTAAAACACTAAAGCTAATAAACTGTTTCTCTAAAATAATTTTTTTTAATTGCATGCGATTCTATATTCTGTGTTTACAGAACCAGGGAGCTGTGGCCCTGTGTTTATCAATAGAGCTTCTTATGGTAATGGATTTTACCATATTTAAGAAACCACAAATAAAGAAAACAGGCTAAGTCTCTGGCCTAGTTACTTTTGTCATTGCTTGGGTAAAATACCTGACACCCACTAATAAAAGTAAAAAAGGTTTATTCAGGCTCATGGTTTGTACAAGTTTCTGTCTGTAGTTGGTTGGCTCCAAGGCAGGGTGGCCTGGCTGAGGGGCCTAGTGGAGAAGAAATGGTCCACAGCAGGCAGCAAGCAGTGGGCAGCAGGAAGTGGGCAGTGGGCAGAGGGCAGCAAGCAGCAGGCACCAGCAGCCTGCCTTCCCTCTCTCCCTTTATATTCCATCCTGGTAACTGACACCACCCACCCACAGGGAGGGCGGCTTCCATTTTTCACTCCCTTAATCCTAGTCCACACCCTTCGCCCACACTCACACCCTAATCCAGCCACCTTCGAAACTCACCTCCTGTGGCAGTCTAAGGCTGTGGAGAGACATACAGACAGAAGCATTAATGACCTTACTGTTCTTTATGTAATATCTGGGTTCTTTTGATTTCATATGTTCTGCATGTGTACACTAACTATACAAATATGTGTATAATTCTAAACTGAGTGTGTGTACTGTACTGCATGTTTGTATGTATTTTAAGCATATGATTTTAGGATGCTTTTAAATTTTAGAGCATTTATGATTACCTTAAAGGTCTAAAACTATACTGAGAATCATCAACATGTTACCTCAATATTTGACATGAAGGAAGTATTTTTTGAGCTCAGCAAAGAGCTATGGCTATTTGGAGATCTCTTTATGCCCATACTCATGAATTTAATTTCTGCCTTGGGTCTAGACTATCTTGCTGCTAAACTATTTCACATGGAAGATAAAAGAGCTGTACCTACAACAGGAAATTACACGATAATAAGATAATGAATTAAAACATTGGGTGGAAACAGGAGCTGCATCCTCGTGTATGGTGTGAAAAGCAAGCAGAGAGCTGAGGCAATCATCTGCCAGGAAATCCATCCAAAACAATGGTGTGACGGAGGCTCCAGTGGGGCAGCGGTCGGCACAGCAGACCGCCACAGCGCCTGAAACGCAAAGACAAAGGCATGAGACTGGGATGCCTGAATCCCACAAAGGGATTTTAAAATTAACTACAACTATTACAGAGTTTTAATTATATATCTTAAGTAAAAATTTCAGCTTGTTTTGTATCCCCAATGCCCATAGTAAGATATAGGCCAGCACTGAAAAAAAAAAAAAAAAAAAGAAAAGAAAAGAAAAGAAAAGAAAAGAAAAGAAAAGAAAAAAATCTATTTGTGTCAGAACTTTCTGATTGCAAAATGTTTTGGACTTTGGAATAAGTGACCCAGACGAAAACCCTAGGTAGTTTTCAAAGCAGAATCAAGAGCTGTCTGGACCCTGCCCTGTCCCTTTTCCTGTTCCTGTGGCATATGTCTGTCTGCAGGACTAACACTGGTGCTTCTGCGAGCTCTCTTGACTTTGCACTCTTATTTCCATTTTCTTCCATAAGACGGATTCCTTCCAGGTAGTAAATGATTGCTTCAGGGCTTCAGCACTTGAAGATTTTCTCCTTATTTCTTTGCTGTCTCTCATGAGCTATGTAACAATGGCTCGCAGGAGGCAGCTGGGAGAGCCACATGGTGGCCCTGAAAGAAATAAATCGTGCTGCCTGTATTTGGTACTTTCTTGATTACTGCCCTTGGCTGCTATCATGCATCCTCAGAGCTCCACTTCATGGTTGATATGCACAAAATATGATTAACAAATATGAGACAAAATAAATAAAAAAATTTTAAAAAACAAATATGAGAAATGTTTAAATTTTTAAAATTATGGCCATGAACCCCACTGCAAATCCTCACAGTTGCCTCAGACACACTAGTCCCATCCTTCACGCCTCTCTGTGAAGCAGTCCTGGAGTCCCCGCCCTTGGGTGTCTTCAGCGGGGCTGTCCGGAGTAGCTCAACGTTCTCAGTCAACTCCAGACACCTACTTCTCATTGTCATTTTGACTTTGAGAAAGAGCTAGGTCTGGTAAGGTTGAAGAGGACAAACTCCAGTGTGTTTATGGACAGAAATTACCCTAAGCATTTTTAATTGATTCTGAATGATGATGTGGGTGCAAAAGCCCTCATGACAGGGCTTGCAAAACTGCCTCAGAAAATGGCAAGAATGATGGAATAAGTGTGTTAGCATGAGTGACAGTGTTCTGAAGGATATTAATAGCAATGTGTCTTTTGCTGTAATCATTTTTAAATGTTTATTTAAGTATTCACTGTATTGTTTGATCACACCTAGCAGCTCCTATAAATGCAGTTTGACCAAGAGGAACAACCAGGTAACCCAAAAATTCATGGTTCCCTGACCCGGATGTGGTGAACTGAGCTTCCACAGGGAGGGCTGGACGGATGTGGTCTGCCTATGATGGTCAACATAAGGCAGTTTTCAAATATTTACTGTCCTTTCAATTTGATTGATAAAAATTTCAGGAAATAACATGCTCCGTGTCCAAGTATCTGGACAATTTACTAGGCCACATTAATTATAAAATCTATTTTTTGAATAAGGACACTTCAGAGAATAAAAAGGGACACAGGAGACATGAAGAATCATAACTTCACATGGATATACCAGAGACTGTTCCAGTTAACCAGAAGGTATGGCTAGCACTGGACAGGAACAGACAAGAGTGACTCCCCACAGAATCATCGTGTTGGTGTATTACTCATATTTATTTACAGAAAAAAAGCAGTTGGAAGATACAGAATGAGTGCATTCTTCATTATTTTAAGTTCTCTAACTGCATTTCCATTTTGACAAAATACACACTATTCTTAATTTCAACATTGCATTCATTTCCTTTTTACAGTTAAGGCATTTGCTTGTATCTGAAAGACTTCCACTTGAGTGAGTTCAATTCTGATATCTTGCATAACAAATCAAAACAGGGGTACAAAATAACAGGAAGTCCTGAAGACTTCCTATCGGCTCTGTGGATTGTCTGGGCAGGGCTGGACAGCACTGAGCAACTCTGACTCCTTGGACTTTCATGAAGTCGCAGGCAGATGGCATCTGGTCCCCAGTGTCGACCTAAGGACTGCCCTCCTCACGTGACTAGCACTGAATGCTTCCTGACATCTGGGACCTCGGTTGACCTGCCAGCCAGAACCACATGTACAAGACCTCCACATGTGGCCCAGGCTTCCTTGAAGCATGCAGTCTGGGTCCCTGGGGCAAACATTCCAGGAAAAAGAGTGAGAAAGAAGCAGTTTCTCCTTCTACAGTCTCATCTTAGAAGCCATATTCACAGTGGAGTATGGTAGACACAAGGGATGCAGTATCAACAGGAGAGGACAGAGATGCCATCTCCTGGCAGGAAATGAATGAATTGCTCTACAAGAAGAGCGTCTGGTGAGTTGCTGAATTAGGCGTGATGCCCAAAAGATGCCCAAGACAAGCAATAAGAACAGAACCACTGGAAATAGCACACATTTCTGAAATCCGTGAGCTGCACAGTAAGTTGCATATTTCCTTTGAGTCAAATGAAGAAGAAAATCACAAGTTCAAGCCCAGCCTGGGCAAGTCAATGACATAGCAAGGTCCTCTCTTCATTTTCTTTTAAGGAGCTGAGTATATAACTCAATGAAAATGCTCTGGGTGGAATCCCTGGTATTATCCCATCCCATTTTCATTTCATAACTTTTTCATTCTTTCCAAATGAGGTTTATTTATTTAAACAGTAGCAGTCTCAAGTGGAATAGTCAACACTGCATGAGCTCAACTGTTGTTCAAAAAATAAAGAACTGGTTAGCTTGCTCCCTGGCCCACTTCACTAAATTTTAGCTTTTTCTGTCTCCATTAAGTGCTTGCCATTCCCTCCTAAGTGTAACCCTTGTTTTTTTTTATTTTTTAGTTTTATTCTTTATTTATTTTTTCCATAATTTTATTGAGAAACAAATAGCAATGAGACAGTTTCAAACCAAATTGGTAGGACAGTTTCAATAATTAACACATTGCATACATTCTTCCTAGTGGTTAATTGCTGTACAAGATGCAGACTTGATATCCTATTTACAAACACCATTAGAACAAATCCCTCTATTCATTAAGAGAATGTGACTATATATCTATCCTAACCATTTTGAATGCACAGATACAAAATGAACATTCATCTGTATACCCTTTTTTTTATTAAGTTCCATCATTTAAATATTATAGGTGTGTAAACTCAGCAAAATATTCTAAAAGAGTTCAGTAGTCCATAATAGTATTGGGTCTTCCGCTTCACTGGCAATGTCAGAAATTGTTGACCTGAGTCCCCTACAGCTCAACATAATACCATGGCTTTACTTCTTAACCATCCAGCAAAAAAGTACCCTTGTTTTTTTTGCTCTCTCTCTCTCTCTCTCTCTCTCTCTCTCTCTCTCTCTCTCTCTCTCTTTATCTCTTTTTTTCTCTCTCTCTCTCTCCTTTTTGACATTGGCTGAGTTTACCTGTATGTCTCAAAATTCACTAATCAGTGTAACTTAAACTACTTGGAATCACCAGGGTGACTTTACCTTTGAAAACCTTTGAAAAACAATCACTAAAAGTACAACCTTCCAAAGGCATCTCATGAAGATATCCGACTCCAAATTTCACCTACAAAGTCCAGTTCAAGGATCAGAGGACAGGTCTTGGGCGGACAGTACAGTCAGTCGGAGAGCAGAGTGGCTGCTCCTGGCCCAACTCTGAGAAACATCTTGGGAGATGACATTGAGGCCTGGGCCAGGGAAGACCCTAGAATATGAGGGTGAGTGGGAAGCCATGAGCACCAGGAACAGTGAGGTCAAGGGAGAAAATTCCGCTGCAAACACTTGCTCTGTAAATGAGAGTAATTCTGCCCAGGGCTGGAGGATATACAAAAATAGCTTGAAAATTATTTTCTAAAGTCAACTATTGCACTTCCTGAATGCTACCTAGTTTAATTCAAGTTGCTAATTGATTTAAATTTTTCCATGTATCATTCTCATTTGGTATCAGCTTGGAAAGAAAATGTTTAGAAATGAAGTCATGATGTATTTTCCCACAATTACTCCACAGTGAGAATATTGCCATCACAATCTGGACCCCTGGTCAAAACTTTTCGATCTACCCCATCAATTTAAATGAAATCTGGAAACTTGTTTATTTTTCTCATTACTGTTATTGACATGAAAGTTTTTTCAGTTTGTTTCTGCAGAAAACAAAATGGTTTAGTAAATGTTACAGCCAGTATATAGTTGATGGGAAATTGGCTTAAAATTCTGCATCTATATATCTACAGGTATAGGTATATGATAGAGATATATGCAAATGTTTGTATCTTTTCAAAGATTCACAATGTTTAAATGAATAAGACATGACCTCATCTGGAAAGAATGAAAAAGTTACAAGATGTGAAAATTCAAATTCATTGGTTAGGTACAATGTTGATCTTATTAGGAAATTTGATTCAATTCTTGTCTGGTTAAGTTTGCAACCAGAACTGGGAGAGAGTTGGATTTGTGAGCCAAGGTTCCACGGTTAGGTGTAGGCTCAGGGAAGTTACTTAACTTTACTGAGTTCTGTTTTCTGATGTGCACAACCAGCACAATAGACCCTGTAGTGATACTTAAAGTTGGTGACTATGAGTACTAGATCTTAGTGTGCGATCCCAGCGTGAGTTACATAAGAACCAAAAGCAGCCACTTCTACCCATCACATCAGAGGAGGTTTGCTTTTGCAGGAAAAGACAAGTCTGATTGAAGGTTTTATGGCTCTTGCCTTTGTGCTATAAACCCAAAAGCTCAATTGCCCCATCCATAAACATATCCACATTCAGATGTTTTTGATACCAGACAGCTAACTCACAGACTACAATAGCTCTACATTTTATTGGAAAATGAATAGTTGTCTGTTGTAAGTTACCCCTCTTTTACAAGGGAGGAACAAAGAAGATTTAAATGCTAGAAGGGGCTTCCTTTGCAGAAGTCTATTCAAGACATGACAACTGGATTCTCAGGCTTTCTAAAAGGAACAAGTATGTTTTTAATAATTCTTTTCTAGTCAAGACAGGCTGCAGAACATGAACAACTTGACTGGTTCTGTGTTTCTGGAACTCGCTTCTGGTTATTCTCAAGCTGGTGAAGCCAACCTCCTTCTGCTTTGTACAATGACAGATGATCCACTGCATTCAACATAACTCAGAGCCATGGATCACTTCAGTCAGCTGAGGAAATACCCCTCCGTCATTGCTGCGCCAACCCTTCCAAGTGTTTCCTGTCTGGGTTTCTGGGATGTACTCAGCCTGTGGCACTGAACGGTCAGGTCATGATTTGTTTGGAGAGAGGCAGCCCTAGGCCTGAGACGGCAGACATTGTAGCAGAGTACTCAGCTCCCCTTCCAAAACAAATCCATTTAGAGGAGTAAAAAGGTCAGTGAGGACACGAAAAGAATGGAGAAGATGGGAAGTGGGTACAGGAAACGTGATGACAGGTCAGTATTTGAAAAGATTAGAAAACACAAGTTTGTATCAAAATGACTCTCCATTGGATTTCTACACCAAGACACCTCTTTGGCACCAGCTGGCCACTCAAGAAGCTCATGGTTCTCTCTTGTCCCCTATCCTGCAGGCTGCCCATGAGTGGTGATCACCCCGCTAGACACCCCATGTCATTACTCCTCTTATGTCATTTCATCTGTGCCCATGCTCAATACTCTGCCCTTCTCTTCATGTCCTTGCCTTTCTTTGTATCAAAGATCATTGTATTTGGGCTCATCCTGCTGCCCTGACCATGGGGTTACAAGAAAAAGTTCTTGTTCCCCTGGATCCAGGCTATGGTGGCCACTCCCCCACACCTAACAAGAGCTCCTTCTTTGAGCCTCCCTCCTGCAATCTAGAGGGCTTAGCTCATTCTCTGCTTTCCCAAGCTGTTTCTCTGCATGTTGATGCTTGTGAGTCACAGTGTTCCTCTCTAGATTGACTTCTGTCCTCCACTCAGACTTCACTGCAGTTCAAGGTCTCTTGTCCTGTAGCTCTTCAACCTTCTCTCCAATAATAGTGTGATAAAAATGATTATAATAAATCATAAATTGATTCTTATCCACATGGATACCCAATACAAATGTAAGGACCATGCCTTATTCCCCTCTGGACATCATAAAGTGAAACTAATGGTGGGATTTCTCTCCATCTTTGACTTTATGCAGTTGCTATGTAAGGAAGCTAAGATACTTTTGCAGGTCTTTCTGATTTCAAAAGCTGGGTATTTTGTAACCAAACTATCCTGCCTCCTAGTGATCTCCACCTCAGTTTGAATTTGTGTCCTCCATTCCAGACCATGGTAGCAGTCTTCACCACCACGCAATCACATTCACTTTTTGTGAAGCTCCTGTGCCCACGAGGCATCTGTGCCCACACTCAATACTCTGCCCCTTCCCTCCTGATGCCCTGAGAACAGCTGCCCTGCTGCCCTGCTGCTATGTGCCACCCTGCCTTGGAGCCCGAAGATTACAGACTGAAACTTCTGCAAATGGGGAGCTAAACAAATCTCTCCCTGTTTAACTTTAGGGGTTGGGGGCTTTGTCTCAACAGTGAAGAAACCAAGACAGGATCTGTCTCACACATACCTCTGCCAGTGCCCCACAACCCAAGTGAGGCAAATACAAATAAGAAAGAAAGAAAGAGAGAGAGAGAGAGAGAGAGAGAGAGAGAGAGAGAGAGAGAGAGAGAAAGAAAGAAAGAAAGAAAGAAAGAAAGAAAGAAAGAAAGAAAGAAAGAAAGAAAGAAAGAATCTACACAAGAAGTAAAAACAGGCCACCCATAATACCACTTTGAAGTAACGGGACAATTAAATTGGCATGATGCAGCTTTGGGGGAAAAATCGGTCAATAAATTGAGCATTGCCTTAGTACCAGCAAGCTCTCTTCTGTCACACAACTACTACAATGTGACTTGACTAAAAAATGATGGACACATAGTGAGCATTATTCTTTCTGTCCCTGTTCAGCAGGCACTCTTCCTATATTCTGAGAAGTCTGTCTTGTGAATCTTGGTTTCCTCCTAAAGAAAACAAATGAAGACCGCAATAGTTTGTCCGATTCACAAGTGTGTGTGTGTGTGTGTGTGTGTGTGTGTGTGTGTGTGGTTCCCCACTGAATTTAAAGTTCACAGAAACAGAGAAGAGTTTTGCTGTATTTGTCATATGAGTGTGTATCAAATGAGCATATCTCCAATTTTGCAAATATCAGACATTTTGTATCTTATTCCACAAACCTGAACAGCAAGATGTTTGCTTTTTAGCACTCTGAGAGAGCAGGACATGACAGAGGAGGGATGTGAGGCCCATCGGCACCACAGGCTCAGGCTGGGATCAGAAGAAGCAAGAAAACTCACAGCAGCACCATCGCTAGGTTTCCATGGCAACAGTGATGCTCCTATCACAGTGGTGACCGCACTGGAAGCTTTGGCACCTCAGGTCCAGTAGCAGCCGCAGTGACATCACCAGACTGGGTCTGTGGTGTAATTTTGGGGTCTACCCTTTTTTTGTTCCAGCCCCATTTCCAATTCAATCCTTTAGAAATCCTAATGGTTCTTTCAAATAAGTCAATGGTTTTTTTTTTTTTCAGTAAATTCTTTCTTTGTTTAAATTGCCCCAAATCATTTATATTTTTTCTTCTATTAAAACCCTATAAATGTTAGAAGAGAGAGACTTGGGGAAGGAGACTCTAAGCATTCAAACAGAATTCCCCCATCCTCTTAAGGAAAGAAAATCTTCTCTCCTTCTAGGAGCTGTGGAGAATCAAAAGCACGGCCTCTGGGGTAACGTTCCCCGGGTCCACAGCCCAGCTGTTGTGCTCACTACCTATGAGATCTTGAGAAAGCTATTTAAAATGCTCCACCTCCAGAAGTTTCCACTTCCACACGTGTAGAATGAGCATACTGACACTGTCAAGCCTTTCTATGAATCTCGCATCAGTTAATAATTAAAACAGGGACTGATACACAGAAAGCGCTATGCACGTATTCTAAAGGAAACGAAACACAAATTCATCACTTACAGTCCCAAGCTGGGATCAGAGTTAGAGCAGCCCACTGCTAATGCAGCACTCTCAGTTCCAGAGAAGCACTGTGGAGGGCCTTTGGGGTGTGCTAAGCCACGCAAACCCATTAAGCCACGCAAACCTTTGCAGTACTAGTGCTCAGACAGCCAGCATCGCAACGCTTTTCTTTTACTAACACTGTGATGCTCGTGTTTGGTCAACTATAATTTGCAAGTGAAAGGGGTCTTGAAGATGCCGCCTAAATTCTTATGCCACAAAATATCTCCGCCACAGAGAGCTGAGCCACCACTGTAGATTAATATTAGCATGGAGGCTTGGTGGGTCAGTGGGTATTGCACATGCCCAACACATGGAATTTGGAAATTCACAGGGTCACCGGTAAGTAGAAAGATGACCGCCACCCCTGATGGAAAGTGATAGGTATGAATGTGTGAGGTTAAGAGAGAAGAGGAGAGACCAACACATCGGGATTGAGTAGAATGGGGGAAAGGGGGTAAGACATGCTAGGCGGACACCCTGTTTTCCCTTCACTTATTTGACAAATGTTTGTTAAATGCCTCCTCTATTCTAGACATAATCTCATCTGAAATTTGCTTTGCAATGAGCATATCTAATCGATGATGTCGAGTAGAGAACACAGCAGGAATCACTTCCATTCCCTCTACCAAAAGCCCGCCACGGCGTGGACTACGGCAGAACCAAAGGAGCCACAGGAAAGGACGGCACCAACCGCGAGCCCAGGGCGTGTGCCAGGCAAGGCAGCAGTGTCCTATTCCAGCAGTCAGTTCCAAAGACAGTGTGAAGAAAACTCTAAACGCGCTTTACATAAATATGCTCCGTTAAAAATTTCTTAGGTGACCAATGTATGTAAAGACATAAAGTGAATTTTGTCTCATGGTTTTGTGGGCTTTGTTTCGTGATCCGGCGGATCTACTGCTTTTGCATCTGTGGTGCAGCTGAACACCGGCAC
>NW_004524593.1:17210201-17213005 GCF_000260255.1 Octodon degus
AAAGGAGCTGTTAATGCTTAAAAATTTTTTTCTTTGTACTTTGTTTTTCCTTTTTTGGATTTCTTATAACTTCTTTGTTGTTGTTTTCATTAAATGAATCTTGCAGGTTTATATCTGGTAATCTGAGCAACTAATTTGAAGATAGCATCATGTAATACAGCAATGATTATTGAAGTCCTATTACTTTGTTTTCTGAAAATTTATACTATTTAAAGCTGTTTTTTTCCATCACTGTTTTGTACTCTAAAAATAAAAAAGGAAGTGCTGTAAACTGAGTATTTTAAAGCAACACATATGTATTCTTTCGATGCTTTGAAGGCAAGAAATTCCAAGGCAAGGCATGAGCAGAAGATCTAGAGGTGGACCCCATGGTCCCCCCTGTGGCTAGTGACAGCTCTGCTGCAGTCTCTGCTTGTGCCTTCATGGGGCTGTCTTCTCTCCTGTGTCGGTTCCATTTCCTCCTCTGATGAGGACGCATCTTAGGACTTGGGGCACACTATAAATCCAGGGTGGTTTCATGTCAGGGTTCCTGGACTAATTACATTTACAAAGGCCCTATCTCTCACCATTCCGAGGTTCTGGGTGGATGTGATTTTATACCAAATGTGCAACATCCCTGAGGAGGGAGATGTTAGAGAGGACTGTGTGGCCCAAAGAGTTGAGGGTGGAGGCAGAAGGTGGTGTTACAGTGCAGGTGGCTCCTGGGATGCTGGTGTGGAGCCCTTGGGGGCCATGAAAGGGGTGTGGGCTGCAAGGTGCTGAGTAGTCATTATGAACATTAAGGCAGAGCGGTAACGTGAGTGAGTGGTGGAATCTATAAAGGTCTCGTCTCTGGCGCCTTGTGATGGATATAGAGGAGGTGAGCAGGGGCATCGGGAGCTGCTACATAAAACCAGGCAAAGGCAGCAGAGCTGGCTGGGAGTAGTTGTGGGGCTCATGTCAGGACCCATGTCCTGGATGCTTTATGAGAAGCCAGTTGGTGAGGTTTGCTAATGATCCTCCGCAGTGTAAGACAGGAGGGAGACCAGGCTGGCCTGTACTTTCTGAGCTTATTCCAGAGGAGGCTGGATTTGCTGAAATAAAGAGGTCTAGAGGAAAGCAGAGAAACAGAAGAGAAGCTGAGAAATCTTGGATTTGACATACAGACTGCATTTAAGTACAGAAAGGGAATACAAGAGAAGATTGAGCTAACAAGCCCATCAGAATAACTAAGAATGCCCTAAAGGAAGGATGCTTTAGAAAACCTTAGAGACCTGGATCACCAGCACGGTGCTTGGCAGTGAAAGGTAGAAACATAAACTGGAAGGAGAAACCAGAAACCGAGCCAGAGCTGGAGCTGCTCTGGCCATCAGTTTGTCCCAAATCAAAGATTTGGACAAGAGCTGGTTAGGGGCAGCTTCACAGGAAGCAGGTTCAGAAAATGAAAGGCCAGATGTCTGCCAAGATGGGGTGCCTAGCGGAGTTTAGGCACAAAGCTGGGGGCCTGAGGGCCACACCACTCGGTGCTGGCAAACACCACTGTCCTGCCTCCAAGTGCACTGCTGGGAAAGCCAGCCTGCAAAGGAGCATCTTGGGGGTGGGGTGGGTGGGCGGTGCTCCCAAGTGCTCACAATTCACTTTGTTCAGATTGAG
This sequence comes from Octodon degus, assembly GCF_000260255.1. Classification (NCBI taxonomy): domain Eukaryota; kingdom Metazoa; phylum Chordata; class Mammalia; order Rodentia; family Octodontidae; genus Octodon; species Octodon degus. The sequence goes on from NW_004524593.1 coordinate 17,211,834, forward strand.
CCCAGACTCAAGTCATTCAGGTTATTTAAACAGCATAAAATATTTAACTTACTATTTCAGATTAAAGTGGTTCCAGTAGAGTGGTTTGGGTAGGGGGTCAACACTGGCCCTAGCCAAGGACAAACCTCTGCAGTTAGTACCTCTTCTAAGGGTTTTAGATGCACTTGTAATTAAGTCATCAAGGACGTGAGGTGCTCAAAGTCAGAAGGAAACAAGCACGGAGAACAAAAAATGAGGAAAAGGAAATCAAATCAAAATGGGTCAGCAATAACAGAGATGTCAGATGGCAGCAGAGGAATTTGAAAAAGGAGAAATCCTAAAGTTGGAATCATCAAACACAGATCATAAAATAGCCTCTTCTTGCCAGATAGAAGTAAAGAAAATCTGGAAAATACCAGCAGGAAACAGAAAAGTAATTTTTGAACTTTCTTTTTTTGTGTGTTTTGTATTTGGTACAGGGTGTACAGGGTCTCACTACACAGATCGGACTCCTAGCAATCCTCCTGTTTCCAGCCTCCCTAGTGCTGGGTTCACAGGTGCGCGCCACCACGCCCAGTCTCAGTTGCCATCTCAGCACACCCTGGGGCAATGCCTGCATGGCAGGCCAGGGATCAAATCCCAGTCTCTGAGCCTGCCTAAGTAGGCGCTTCAGTCTGCTGAACTATCTGGCCAGCCCAGAAAAGTCATTTTTAGTTAAAATAATTTTAAAGCAGGAGGATCAGTATGAATCTGAGCTGGATAGTGAGATGCTGTACAAAATGCATAAATTTTTTAAAATTAAATAAATAAAATAATTTTGCAGCTGGCCACAGTGCCACACACCTGCAGTCTCAGCTACTCTGAAGGCTGAGGCAGGCAGATCACTTGTACCTGGGAACACAAAGCTGGCCTGGGCAACAAATTGCGCATGATGGCACAGATTTATAATCCTAGCTACTTAATAAGGAGGGTCACAGTTTCATATCTAGCCTGGGAAACCCATTGATTTACCAAGACCCTGTCTCAACATCAAACATAAAAAGGCCCGGGGGAGATCCATCCCCAGTAGCCACCCCCAAAAGAAGAGGAAAAGAAAAATAAAATGACCTTATCAGAGAATATTACATGCATCTATGAAAAGTCACAACAAAATCCAAAATTTTGCATAATGGTTGTATAGTACTAAAAAAAAA
>NW_004524593.1:17213855-17214765 GCF_000260255.1 Octodon degus
CCATCATCCATTTCTGCATTGCCCGTCTTTTTATGTTTTAAGAATTTTACTTCAATACAATTTATTCCTTTGTAATATCATATATATTATTTTATGCCTCTGAGAGCATTAATTTGAGAAGTTTCCTCCAGGTTTTAAAGTGGCCTGTGATAGAAAAGGTCATTAGCAACCTCTCGTTAGGTGCTGGGCATGGAATGACAAAGACAACATTTGAACTTCAATTTGAAATAAAGAAAATAACAACTTTGATAAGATTTATAACAAAAATAAGAGTTGTTTATTCCTTATAAATGGCACATAAAGATATGTATATCTTTGTTTTATATTAGTGTTTTACTATTTTTCAACTTCTTTTGAATTTTGTTTTTAATGGCTTGTCACAATGGTTAATTTCACATGTCAACTTGACCAAACATAACTTCTCAGATAGCTGATGAAACACTATTTTAGATGCAAACGTGAGGGAGGCTGAGGTGAAGGATTGTGAGACCCAAGCCAGCCCGGGGTACTCAGAGGATACTGTCTCCAAAAAACAATTTTAACAATGACTTATGGCTCTGTATTAGACTGTCATTCCCTTTGAGGCAGCAGTTATACCTTTTCGTCTTTGTTCCAATTGCCAGAAAATCAGAAATCCTCAAGATTTTACAGAATTAGGGACCAGTCAGATAGCTCAGCAGACTTAAGTACCAGCTTGGGCAGGCTCAGGGACCGGGTTTCCATCCCCAGTGTGCCGTGCCCACCCTGCCCCCAGGGCGCACTGAGACTGCAATTGAGACTGGATGTGGTGATGCATGCCTGTAATCCCAGAACTTGGGAGGCTGAAAACAGGAGGATCACTATGAATTCAATCTGTGTAGTGAGACCTTGTAGGCCCTGAACTAAACATAAATAAATAAATAAATAAATA
>NW_004524593.1:17216133-17242111 GCF_000260255.1 Octodon degus
TTATATTAAATGTCTAAAACTAAGAGCCTCAAAAAGAGACATACCACAAAGGTTCTCATGGACACTGAACTTATTTGTTGAAGTCTTGATTGCGCTCCTGGGTGCAGTGCACAGTGGTGGCGTTCACGGCGCCCACTTGGCACCTGTGCGCAGCGCGCATCGGTTCTTTCCTCCTCCCTCTCCTCCCGCCTCCACACACCGCACCTACATCGTTCAGTCGCGTCCACAAGCTTGCCCACGTGCATCCTTTACTAGCTGAGCTTACGGGCAGTGTTGTACCTGCTCATTTTTGAATTCTCTTTCCTAATGTACTCGCAGCACTCTCAAAGGACACGTAACAAAACAACCACGAATCCTGGCCTATTTCCACAGACAAGAACTTGAACTTGGGCATTTTTTTCCTTCTGTAGCACAATCTACTTAGAAGCCAAAGTTTCAAGTCTTGGAGAAGATTCTGCCATGGTTTCTGAGCTGCAGTATTAACTGAAAGGTCCCAAACTATGTAATCGCAGTGGGGAGCTGTTAGGAGCGCTTGTGTTCATCGTGCCATCTGCCAGCACGGTGCACGCTCACCCCGTTCCCTGTCCTGGCCAGCACAGTCTATACCAACAAAACCCACTTGGATTGATTGTGTAACTCTGCTCTGCTGCCCACTCTTTTCAGTTAGAACCATGCACACTGTGTAAAACAAATGCCTGTGCTGGGGAGAGAGCTCGGCGGCCAGAGTGCCTGCCTGGCAAGCACCAGGACCCAAGTTCAATCCCCAGTACCACATGCCAGGCCAAAACCAGGTGTGGTAGGGCACACCTGTAATCCCAGCACTGGGGGACTGAGACAGGCGGATCACTCCAAGTCCAACATGTGTAGCAAGACACTGTATCAATAAGTAATTTTCAAAAAGAAATAAACGCCTCGTGCAACAAGCAGTCTATGAAATCTATTCTTTACCCTCTCTATTCCTTTACCCTGGGCTACTGGACCAGGGTGCTTCCACCCCAGGAGGGCCTCTGTCACAATCTTGGGACCTTCCCACTGTCCCAACTGTGGAGTGCTGCTGACATCTACTGGGTGGAGGCCAAGGCACTACAGAATTATTCAACTCTTGATGTCAACACTGAGGAACCTGTACCTACCTCCAAGCCATGGTCACTTTACTGGGAAACTGAATACAGATCTGGGCACAGATGGGAGCTAGGTGCAGAGAAAATGTCCCACAAGCTAGAGGTAGAGCTGAGACGGGGTAAGGTACCATGGGGCAGTCATATTACTTGTAACAGGTTCATGGTTTATTTTTGCACCTATTGCATTTACTCAAGAGTGCAGAGTCAGGAACCCAACAGATGCCATTGACCTGAATCCAAAGCTTGCTAGATATGTGCCTACTAATATAGAGAAATCTGTTTTCTCTTCGTTGGTTACTACATTTGCAAACAAGATTGCTGTTGATATAGGGTCTCCCTACGCAGCTTTGGACTGGTAGTGATCCTCCTGTCTCAGACTCCCCAGCACTGGGATTACAGGCGTGCACCAACACGCCTGGTTTCGGGCATGGCACATGGTACTGGGAATCAAATTTAGGTCCTAGTGCTTGCCAGGCAGTCACTTAGGCCTCCAAAATATTTCCCTAGCCCTATAAAAGAAGATGAATAATAATATAAACAACCTCACAGGTGGTTATAAGAATTACATGAGTTAATAGTTGAGAAGTGCTTAAAACAGTACCAAGTATACACTGATCAGCACAGGAGTTTTGACCTGCTCTGTTTCCAACCTGGGCCGGTTCACCCCTCCTTAGGCAACCCGGTGGTCCTCCGCTCCCGGGAGGTCACCATATTGATGCCAAACTTAGTGTGGACACCCGATCGGCATAGCGCACTGCAGCCCAGAACTCCTGGACTCAAGCGATCCTCCCACCTCAGCCTCCCGAGTAGCTGGGACTACAGGCACACACCACTGCGCCCGGCCCAAGTATACACTAAATAGAAATTTTTTGCTTTGTTTGAGGCAATGTCTCACTGTGCAGCTCAGGCCAACTTTGAACTCACTATGTAACCCCAGGCTGGCCTTGACCTTGTGGCCATCCTCCTGCCTCAGCTTGCTGAGTACTGTGATTATAATTCTGCATCACCATGAGTGGCTACAACATACCTCCCCAATGACTACTAAGTGCATGTCTGCAGTGCAGGACCACCCTCTAGGTATTAAAGTTTGCAAAAATATTGTACTCTTTGGTAAATGAAATACTTACACAACTTAAGAAATGCTGAGTCTGGAACAGCTTATAACCTGCTTTCACTTTTCATATTTCATCGCTTCCAAAGCATACTCTTTCTCAAACTAGAGCATCTCTAAAATTAGCTTCATTTTTCCATAATTTTAGTGATAAACAAATAGCAATGAGACGTTTCAAATCAAATTGGTAGGACAGTTTCAATAATTAACACATTGCATACATTCCTCCCAGTGGTTAATTGTTGTACAAGATGCGGACATGATATCCTATCTACAAACACCATTAGAACAAATCACTCTATTCATTAAGAGAATGTAACTATATATCTATCCCAACCACCTTGAATATACAGATACAAAATGGACATTCATCTGTATCCCTTTTTTTTGTTAAGTTCCGTTATTTGAATATTATAGGTGTGTTAACTCAGCAAAATAATCCAAAAGAGTTCATTAGTCCCTAATAGTATTGGGTCTTCCTCTTCACTGGCAGTGTCAGAAATTGTTGACCTGAGTCCCCTACAGCTCAATGTAACAGCATGGCTTTACTTCTTATATTTCGTTTTTATACTTTTCTGCTGGATGGTTAAGACCAAGGTAAAGCAGGACCTATGCAACAAAAGTTGTAGCTTTTGGGTCTGATAAGGTCAGTGAAATCCCCTCAGGATTCATTCTGAGATCCTGTACCTCAGATTGTAGAACCTTTGTCTGTGTCAGCCATGTGGATGAGTCACGGCCATTGCTTGGCCAATGTGCTCTCTGTGAAAACCTGAGAGAATGTTTTCTCTCCATGTGACTCTCCTTAGGCACACTCTACATCATCGATCACTTTCCTCTTTGGCCCCATAATCTCCTTGATCAGAAAATTTGGGACACTACCGAGGTACACGATGTTACAGTACAAGTTCTCATATGTCCTGAGTCTTAATTGACCTTAGAAGGCTAGGGCCAAAATGTTGGCTTTCCTTGCAGCCCTCCTTTTTCTCTAGTTTTGGTCTGCAAACTTAGGTTGTTAACCCTCCAGAAGACAAGCTTATTGTTATTATCATACAATCTAAGCTTAACCTCACTATCTGTCTGAATATCAAACATCTTAGGCATAATATGGAACAGGTATTTTTCACCAAGTATTGATATGTTGAACTTTAAGTCCCTACAGAATATGATAAAAAAAATTTAAAGATTAGAATATATTTTAAAAATAGACATAAAGAATTATATACTTCTTATGTTTATAAAAATAGCATCTTTTAAGCAATGATATCTCACAGGTCGCTGCTGCTCATGCTGCAATTTGTGATGTCGTTATGGTGGATTTAGTGCCCGTGAACATAGCTGGCATGCCTGGTAATAAGATGTAATAGATCTCTGATGTTCTAGCAAATTTTGAGGAAGGCGTGTGAGTCTTGTTTGGTATTAAAACAAAACAAACAAACAAACAAACAAAAAAAACTTCCTTTTTAAACACTTCCTCGTAAGATAAAACTTCGCTACCAGGGTTGCAGCAGCTGCTTAAAAAAATATCTTAGTAGCTGCAGTGAAGTGCTTTTAAGAAGCATGTCGGTCACTCTGTTGCTCACAACCTTGGTGGAGCCGAGCGATGCAGGCATCAGTGCTTCGTGGGCTTTCCGTAAGAAGTTACAGGTACGCCTGAAGGAATTGTTTCACTTACACTTTCTCTGCGCGTATAAGAATGAAATGCACAAGTTTAAAAGTCCTCTTTCATGCATATGAAGTAAATTTTTTATTTCAAAAGCAATTTTTGCAGGTGTTCTATTTCTTCGAGCAGCATAAAAATAGCGCCGCCTTTTTCAGCCGATGACATCCTAGAGCCACTGGAACTGCAGCCGGAGTCTTCCTTAGGAACTGGGCTGAGTGAGTCCACCCAGTTCAGGGGTCCTCTCAGTGGTCAGTGCGAGGTGACTGAAGAGAGCACTTTCTCCTAATACCTGCTTGCAGTGAGTCGCTGCAGGTGTCAACCCTCATTTAACAGACAGCGACGCTATGATTAAGAATACCGCGTTTTTTCAGAAAAGCTTGTCTTCTGCCGACCAGTCTCCTGTGCCTGTTTTTATGGCATGCTTCTCTCTGGCTCTGTGTTAGTTAATTCACATTTGTCCTTTATCCGTCAGCCTCGAGGACACCTCCGCTGCACGTTTGGTCCCTGTGACTTGGGCTAGCTGCCCACCTTACATTTCCCCAGCATGCGCTGGCAACGAGCCTTTGTATTTGTACTCCCTTCTGTAAGACGAAGCACGACCTACCAGAAGCCCTTGAAAGGGCCCAGGCTTAATCACCGCTGCACTTCCAGCTCCTCTGAGTGTCCAGCGTATACAGTAAGGGTTACGGCGTGTGCCTACATCTGCCTGCGAAACCCCACGTACTCAGAGGAAGGCCTCCTCAGAGCTGGCCGCATCTAGGGTGTGCGATGCTGGGATGAAGCTTATGACAAGGGGAGTGAGAGTGTGAAGCTGCTAACGCGCCTGCAAGCAGGCAGGGGGGCCGGGGGCTCAATCCCCGGCCTGCCGTGCCGGCACCGCCCCTGGGGCGCGCTGAGACAGCGATTGAGACTGGGCATGGGAGCGCGCGCCTGTAATCCCAGCATTCCGGAGGCTGAAAGCAGGCGGATCACTACGAGTCCGATCTAGTAGTGAGACCCTGAACACCCCGTAGACCTTTCCCTACAGAATAAGAAAATTAAAAAAAGCGTGTGAAGCTGGGGCGAGGTGTGCCCCACCCTGGGTGTGGGTGGCACCACCCGAGGCACAGGTAGCCTAGGTAGGATGTAAAGGGGCAGAGGGAGAAAAGCTGCATCACCGCATCGCAGCCTTCCGCCTGCCGTGAACCGCTTCTCCCCTGCAATGCCCCGCTGCCAAGCCACCGTGCCTGGGAGCCGAGTGACTATGGCCCGAAACCTGTGCAAGGTGTAAGCTCAGATGAACCTCTCCTACTTTCGCTCTGGATGTTGGCTACTTTATTTCACCCATCAAATATTGACTTCTTACCTTAAAAAGCTCTCTGTATTTCGCTGCCTGCCTGGCCATGAGGGTCGTGTCCTATGGGCTCCACTCCAGTGAGAACAAATAAACGCCAGCGGTTTGGATAGAACAGGTCCTTGATAAATATTATTTGATGCCTGAGTCCCTCTCTTCTCAGTGAAGCAGCTCTTCCTTTCTGTGCCTGCTTACATCCCCAGTTCTACACCTCAGATTATTGCATGAAAGGAAGGCAATGCACCCCGGAAACCAGGTCAGCCGGGTGACACAGTGAGGCTGGCGTGGGGCGTCACTGCAGCAGCCTGCTGGGGTTTTCTGGAGTTCGCCTCTGCTCGCCGAGTCGCTTTGACCACACTGCGCGCGCGCGCTTCATGGGGCGCGCCCACAGCACCTTCTGTTTGCCACTGCAAAGCTACGATGATGGCTTTCTACTTGCCAATTATCTGAGAGTACTATGTTCATCTTTATGCAATTTTGCAGTCGGGAATTAAACACAGTGCTGGGGCCGGGGACACAGCTCAGTGGAATAAGTGCTTGTTTGGCAAGCACAAGGTCCTGAGTTCGATCCCTAGTACCACAAAAAAGAAAAAGAAAAAGAAACACGGTGCTACTTAAGAAACTACAATGAATCCCACAGATACAGTAATGCAATGCACTCCATGATTCATGACTTCCGGAGAAAATTTGAATTGGAAACTCTTGAGTGGGCAAGGAGTGTCCCCGTGTGGTAAGAGTAGGTAATTGCACACAATGTTTTGTTGAATGATTTTTTAAAAAGCTGAAATAGGGTTAATTTGTTGCTATAAAGGTTTCTTCTATACAGTGCAAATTAAGATAAGGTTCCAAAATCATCAACCGTGCAATTTAAAGCTTCCCCGCAAATAGACGTGCGTGGTAGTTAGTGTTATTAATAATAGAGACTGTGGCGAGCTTGATTTTAGAGATGAAAAAACATGTTCAGAGAGTGTAAGAAATGTGCCAGGGACTGCACTACTGATAGTGACAGAGCAGGATTCGGATTTATTTTTGTCTGATTCCAGACCTCGTGCTTCTAACTACCCGCGACCTACGTGAAGCCATCCATCACCTGCAAGCCGCCTCTACCTCTGTAGCCCGGCACACTCAACCATCCCACCTTCCCAAGTCGGCAGGGTCAGGCATACCACACTCACGTAGTTTGGAGAAATCACACTAATACCTCTGGGAAGATTTAACAATTTTAAAAAGCATCCCGTAGCAATTTTTTCAAATATAAAAACAGATATAAAGTCTCATTTTCCAAACAAGGAAAATAAAAATCAAAATCAATGCTGATGTGACACTTAAAGGACAGAAAGGAGACACAGCGTCCTGGCTTTTGCTTTTTCCTCCTGATCGGTTCGAGGAACCTCGGGGCTCAGGAACCGGAGACCAAAGCTGGAGTCTCCATCTGCTGAGTGATTGGTTGCACAATCTTAAGTCATTTAAATCCCTGAGCTTCTGATTTGTTTGTTTTGGGGACAAGGTCTCCCTGTGGAACTCAGGCTGGCCTCAAACTTATGGTGATCCTCCTGCCTCAGCTTCCCAAATGCTGAGATGACAGACATGTGCCTCCATTCCTGGCCTTCTTTTTATGAATAAGAAAACACATGAAGGGGGCCCAGGAGATAGCTCAGTGGTTTAAATGCCTGCCTGGCAAGCACAAGAACCTGGGTTCAATCCCTGATGCCATATGCCATGCTGGCGTCCACCCCAACCACTGAAACCAGGCATGGAGGTGCACACCTGTAATCCCAGCACTGGAGAGGCTGAGACAGGAGGATCACTATGAGTTCGAGCTGTGTAGTGAGACCCTGTACCCAACACATAATTTTTTTTAAAAAATCATAGAAAATACATGACACTTATCTTACCTGGTACAGTCTGTAAACTATGTAAGTGTTCATTTCTTTTTAATTCCTCGCTAATACCATGATATGAAAATGATGCTATAACACAAGAAGTCTTACTAAAATTAAAACAGAAACTACAGTAAACTCTGTAACTATCACTAAAATACCTATCAAATGATTCAATCAAAAGTAGAATGTTGGGCTGGCCAAATAGCTCACAGGACTAAAGCGCCTGCTTAGGGATAGCTCAGAGGACTGAAGCGCCTGCTTATGCACACGCAGGGGCTCGGTGTTCGGTCCTGCTGTGCTGGCCCCACCCTCGGGGCACACTGAGATGGGGATGGAGACTGGGCGTGGTGGTACACGCCTGTAATCCCAGCTCTTGGGAGGCTGTAAACAGCAGAATCACTATGATTCCGAATCTCTGCAGTGAGACCCCGTAGACCCTGTAGACCCTGACCTAAATACAAAAAAAAAAAAAAAAAAAAAAAAAAAAAAAAAAAAAAAAAGTAAAATGCTTAACAATCAGGTGCAGCACATATTTGCCAAGTTCCTAGGCAGGTTCACGCTGGCAGGTCGGCTCACAGTCTGGGCCTAGCAGGTTCTCTGAACTGCACGCAATTCGTGTAGCACTTACAGTAAAATGGAACTGGTGGCACTGGGACCAGGTTTAAATAACTTTACGGTAACTCTTGCTACAGGATAAACTTTCTGAAGGTTCCAGATGTTCTACACAAATAAAAGCAAGGTACCTTGCACAGACCTAGCGTGCTTTGTTCAGTTTATTCAAAGAGCTCTACTTTCTTGCTAAGCAGTGGTCACATTAATTTCATAAAATATTCTCGAAAGCATCCGTGAGCAGTGTATTTCCCCACACTGCTCAGACTTCCTTCAAATTATATCACTACTCTTATCATCACTATTAACAATAAAATAGCTTGTGGAAAGTTCTGACATAAGATCATTTATCTATGTCTTTTTACACCACACTGTTGTCCTAAAGCTGCGTAACAACTTGAAAGGGGACGCCACATCCACACCCCCACAGATGGTGCCGGGAGCGTAAGGTGTTCGAGATCCGCTGTGGATCTTCTTCCAACACCAGCATCAGCACAGACGCAGGAAGCGCTGGTGGGTCCGGATGAGGGTGACAACTCTAGGTAATAAATTTTTGCTGAACAGTTTCATGGTCCAGCAGGCAGCTGTGCTTGCACAGTTAGGCGAGTGCGGGCTTCACTTGCAAACAATTGCAGGGTTCCTGGGTGTAAGCTGTCAATGCCAGACTATGAGCCAGTGCTCTGGGGAGAATTCCCTGGGGAGCAGGAAGACAGGAACGTAAAGAGGCCACAGGCAGTGGGACGCCACGGCCAGGGAGGTGCGTGCAGGCCTAGCGGCAGTGCAGCAAGGAGAGACGACTGTCCTCTTCGCCCTGAGGATGGAAAGGCCGAGACATGGCAGAGCAGGGGGCACCCGGAATACAGGATTCTGTAGAAATAACAGATTGAGAAAGTGTTAAAATCAAGAAGCGATTCTTTCTAATGTGTTAGATGATTCACGTCTAGCTTTTTGTGGTGCCTTTCTCCTTACTCTGTTTCATTTCTGTGTATCCTTTTTAAATGCTTTGTGGCAGAAAATAAAACAAATTTGCTTTTTCAAAAAGCATGTCGCATCACTCGAATGCAATAAACTGCTTTTTTCAAAAACATGCATTACATCATTGTATGCAGCAATATAACAGCACATGTTTATTCCTAAATGTAAGGGACGTCCTGAATTTTGGAGAAATATGCCCATGTCTGCATTTAAAGAAAAATGAAACAGGGATGCAGAACTATTGTTGGAAGGTTGCTGTCATCTAGTGGTTGAATTGAGAAATTCACCTGTAGGATGCATAGTTCTTAAAAACAGATTCATCTGCATTTTATTTACTGAATAAATATTTTCCCATTCACAAATAGTAATTTCTTATTTCCATGCACTTATTGGGGCTACAAAAATTTACACCTCCATATAATCTCAAAGACATAATTTCTCTAAAGAAAAGCAATAAGTCTCTATACAGACCTTTATATTTAGTAAACTTTTCATCCAGTTATCTCAGGTGACGCTCATGGTCAGCACAGACCTGCGGTCCTCTTCTACGAATGTCTGTGTTGTGTACTTTAGTAACGTAGCAAACGTCGGACCTAATAGCAAATATGAAGGCTCGAACTTTGGGAATAAGTTATACTCGGTTATACAGTCCCAGCCTGTGCTGTCCGCTGTGTTCGTGTTCTTTCACTCTTAGTACCAATTCATCTGTGGTAATATGGTTCCTCTATCTATCTATCTATCTATCTATCTATCTATCTATCTATCTTCATCATCATCTATTATCTATCATCATCTACCTACCTATTGTCTATACATCTATTACCTATCTATCCTCTATCAACATCTATCTATCTTTCTATCTATTGTCTATTATCTATCATCTGTCCATCTACATATCATCTATGATCTATCATCTCTCTATCAACATCTATCTATTATCTATGTCTCATCATCTATCATCTTCTATGAACATCTACTATCTATCATCATCTATCAATATCCATTGCTTATCTGTCAATATCCATCTACCTGTGCTCTCAGTATCCATCTGTCTACCTATGCATTGTCTCTCTATCTCTCAGTATCCATCTGTGCATCTTTCTGTCATCTATCATCTGTCCTCTGTGGCTGCAGCTGTAGGCCTAGAACATTCACAGTCCCTACTGGTGCTTTCTGGAAATCCTGTCCCTTGAGCCTGTACCTGTGACAAGCCCAAGTGCTGCTTACCTGGGTGTGCGGGCTTGCGGCACGTGGGGTGAGCAGTCTCGGGCATGCCGTGCTCTGCGGTTCCCCGAAGGGCCAACACCTGAGCAAATCCTGAATCCTCTGGACCGGGTTACAGCTCTTTGTTACCCTGGGCCAAGGAGATTTTTTTTTTTTGTCATAGTGATGCAGGATTTTTAGCCAAATTTGGGTAACTGAATACTAACAAGATGCCCTCACTGACTGAAATTTCTGGTGGTTAGGTACAGGTGTCCAGGGGCCAAACCAGAAGGCACTAGTGCAGGGCTGTTCTTGTTGGTCAGGATGGCTGACTCCACCTAAAGGGGGAAGGCAGCTTTAGGACCAGTGCTGGGTTCCCTAATAGTGACAAAGTGATACAAAACAAATGTCAAGGTCCCTGTGTTGAGATAAGTATCCCATTTATTTAAAAATGATGGACTACTCACTTAATCATTCATTCAGAAAAACATTATATAGAACCCCTTCTATGTCTAGGCGCCATGCTAAGTGAAAGAGAGAACAAAAATAAAGATAGACATGATGCCCTTCTTCATGCAGGCTACATTTTTGTCCAGTGATGGTTCACAAAATACCAAAAGGGAAGGGAGGCTAGGAACTGGGGCTCTTTTGGGTCAAAGAAAGTCTCATTCACACGAGAATGCATGATAGGGCAAGCTTCCTGTCCACTTCTTTGGAAGAATTCAGTCCCTTGCTTAGGCAAAAATGTTTACTGCCTGCTCACCCCATGTGCTGTAACCTGGGGAGCTGAGAGGCACAGAGGGGACAGACACCAATCAGAAAGAATTCTATCACTAGCTAAACAAATGCACAGTTTAACACAGTTAGGTAGTAAACAGGAGATCTGAGCTCTAAACTAGGGGATGGAGGAGGAGGTAAGACATTGCTGAAGAGCACATTCAATAGCTATCAGAAGGAGGAGGAGCCAAGAGAGCTGCCCATCAGGGGAGTTCTGGATAGAAGAGCCCAGGACTGATGGCTAGTGATTCACTCAGGGATCTGACACAGAAAGCAAAAGGAAGTAAAGCAAACCACATTAAAATACTTAAATGCTTACAACCAAGGTTAACAAGGAAATCTAAGACAGTAAGAGAAGAAAGAAGGCATGTTCCGTATAAGGATAAGGACAGCAAGAGAAAGCCAGAAGACAAGCAAGGATGGACAGATGGATGGATGGATGGATGGATGGATGGATGGATGGATGGATGGATGGATGGGTGGATGGGTGGATGGATAGATAGCTCATGCCCAAACTCTGCATCTGTGATATGTACCTGTGATCCCATCCCTGCGGGTAGAGAGGGTTGAGTGTCTTCCAAACACGTGTGCTGTGCAGTGTGCAAAGTTGTTGACAAACAGCTGCTCGGCCGCCTTTTACACTTCCTTCTTGCAGCTGTGCTGCTGATCGGCGCTCCGTTGGCACCCGGCTGGATTGCCGACCCATCTTTATGAATGGAGCACACAGGAGAACTGGGGCATCGATCTCCTGCCCCCAGCAGTGGGTACAGGCCCACCTCTCCCGCTGGCTCCTTCCATGGAAGGCAGCGCTGTTCACAGCACCTGGGCTTCTGCTTCTCCTTCTCTTTATACATTTGAAATGCAATGACTTCATATGGTTATCTGATGGCTAGCTTCTCTCTGTCCCCCTTAACCAAATTGTTAGTGCACAGGGACAAAAACATATCCCGTGACATTATGGCCACCCACACTACGTGCTTGGGGCCTGAGCAGTGCTGTCTAAATATTTCTGGATGAAAGAGAGTAGAAGACCAAAGGCAGGAATTTAGGCCTGCATTTTTTTTTTTCTAGAAGGCTGACAATTGCAGGTGTCATCTTGGGCTTGGCTGGTCTCACTGAGACGTATTTACCCCTGTAGAAAGTTACAGAGATGCACACCCGTTATAGAGGTAAATAAGACACAAATAAATAAGCTGAAACTTGGTGGAAATTAATTTGAGAATCAATATTCTTTTCTGAGTTCCAGAAAGCCATTAATTTAAAGTCAGAAAAATGTTTGAGAAGAGATTATTGTGCTGAATTCATGCACCTACAATATTTGAATGGCAATGAAATACCCATCTCTGATAAAACTAAACAAAAAAGGGGGATATAAATGAAGGACCAATTTGAAGTGAAAAAAAATATATACATATAATAGGATAGACATACAGATACTTTCCTTTAGTTTAATGAGAAGAAAGATTTGCACTAATAGTGTTTAGACAAGATATCATGTCGGCATCGTGTACTATGAATGACTACTATGAAGACAACAATATGTAATGTATTAATCATTGTAACTGTCCTACTAACCTGTTTGAAACTGTCTCATTGCTATTTCTTTCTCAATAAAATTAATTTTAAGAAATTTAAAATAGTAAAAGAAGAAAGAAAAAAGAAAAAGCAGGGCTTTCTGGTAGACGTAAAAGTTGTGTGGAACGGGGACACACCTATAATCTCAGCACTCAGGAGGCTGAAGAAGGAGGACTGCTGCAGGTTCAAGACCTACCTGGGCTACCAAGAGAGCTCAATGCCAGCCTGAACATGAATTCATCACAATAATCTCTTTTCAAACATTTTTCTGACTTTAAATTAATGGCTTTCTGGAACTCAGAAAAGAATATTGATTCAGCCAGTGGAACCCTGTCTCAAAAAGACAAAAACAAACGAACACAAAGGTGTGAGGGTCATAGAAAACAGGCATAAGCATTGAGATGTGCCAACAAGGGCATTTCTAGAAATGAACTCTGATGGACATTTACTTATTGAGGGTCAGCATAGGGCAGACTTGATGGACTACCGACCTCTATCAGAAAAATACTCTGGGTAGGGAGCTGGGGAGGGACTTACTAAGGGCTGTGACAGGAGCCACGGTCAGAGGACGGTCTATGTTCTCAGGGTGAAAACTACAGCAAGTGTTTAGATTTAAAAAAGCAAAAGCTTATTATGGTACAGACACAATTCCCTGAAAGTCTCCTGCAGAATCCTTCTCCTTGGTGCAAATGCGTTTATCCCGTCACTCTCACCACCTCCAGCAGCAGCTCTGGAAGTTCTCCTTCGTGAGTATCTTTAGTTGCAGTGCTGTGTCTTCCTTAGTATCCTGAATGGATTCAAAACATTATCTCTCAAGGACTTTTGGATTTCAAGGGAGAGGAAGAAGTCTCATGGTATAATGAACACTCTTTAACTTAAATGTTCTCCACATATTTTGACTGCAACTCTATAAACAGTACTAACTGGATACTTACCGTAAAGCCACATATATGGTGCCATATTGGAATATTCTTTTATCGAGCAAACTGAGACTCAGAAAGCTACAGAAACTCAAGGTACGGAGCTATCAAGTGACAGCGTCAGGGTGACTCCTAATCTAGTGAAATGGTATTGGCCCAACAATATATTTCTTTAAAGAGAGAAATTGCCTGGACATATGTGAAAACAAGAAGAGAAATCACCTTTACTCTTTCAATCAGTCATAAAATATGGCTAAAATGATCAAATACATAGAATATAACTCTAACTCAAATGAGGGCACAAATCCTTAAATCCATAAATTGTGGAGATTGCACAGTGGTCTAAGCATCTGCCTAGGTAAACGCAAGGACCTGGGTTCGATCTGCTCTACTGCATGCAGTGCCTGTCCTGCCAGCCACCAAGACCGAGCATGGTGGCGCATGCCTGTAATCCCAGTGCTGAGGAGGCTGAAAACAGCGGGATCGCTATGAGTCCAAGTTGGGTAGTGAGACCCTGTACCAAATACAAAAAAAAAAAAAAAAAAAAAAAAAAAAAAGGCACACTGGAGAAAAATTTAAGTTTATAAAATGGTAATATTTATTTTTAATATAAAGCTTCTCAAAATGTTGAACTTATTTATTTTTCAGGGGACTGGTTGAATATGGTAATACAATCCTAGTATCTGAAGAGAGGCCAGTATGCATATTGCTGAGAGTCGAAATATATACAGCTTGGAGTTGAGCTCAGGATTTTTGCACTGAGCTACATGCCCAGCCCTTTCTATTTTTTTTCTGAGACAGGGTCTCACTAAATTGTCTCACTAAACTGTCCTGGCTGGGCTCAAACTCAGGACCCTCCTGCCTCAGTCTTCCACAGTCCTGCGATTACAGATGTGTGCCATCCCACCCAGCTACAAATACATGTTTGCTGAAGCTGGTGAATGATACTATATCTTTGTGTTGTAGACTCACGGGCCATTTCTGCATACAGATATGCATGTGTGTGACACATTCATGAAGAAAAAAAGCTTTGTGCTGCTTACTCTGATGTTATTTATTATATTTGCACTAAGAACTCAAAAGGTTTCCAGTTTTATGACAAATTGCCCAATTGTTGTACTTATGTATATTTCAATAAATATTTGACTCATATGTGTTTGATTTGCTTAATCCTAATTCATCACAACATTATGCCATGAAAGCCTTTCCAATTCCCAAGCTGCTTTAAGATCCATGTGGAGCTTTTTTTCTGTCAACTTAAAGATCATGCTTTTGTAAAAACAAAGAAATTTAGAAATGTGAATGTAATCTGAAGTGTAATAGTCACAATGCTCTTGGCAGTGTTTCGCTGGGAAAAAATAGCTTTACCTCGCCGGTAAATATGAGGTTTTAGCAAAGCATTTCACTTAACGAGGGAAGCCTTCTCTTTCCTTTCCTGGGAGGAGTGTGCGTGGCTATCAGAGGATTTTGATCAGATGTTTCTACAGCACTATGCTATACACTCTGTCAGAGGGATGAAATGGGGGAGAGACAGAGACAGAGAGGCAGAAGGAGACAGAGAGAGACAGAGACACACAGAGAGACAAAGACAGAGACAGACAGAGACAGAGAGACAGAAAGAAAGAGATAAAGACAGAGAGAGAGACAGAGAGAGACAGAGACAAAGACAGAGAGGCAGAGGGAGACAGAGAGACAGAGACACAGAGAGAGACACAGAGAGACAAAGACAGAGACAGACAGAGACGGAGAGACAGAAAGAAAGAGATAAAGACAGAGAGAGAGAGAGAGAGAGAGAGAGAGAGAGAGGAGAAAGTGTCCCAGTGTCCACACCTACACACATTCTGTCCATACAACTTTACACAAATGGCTATGGGCTGAGGAGGGGTGAATGCCTCATCAAAACCAAGCGCAAAAACTTCAAAGATATTCTGAAATAACTGTGCTCGGCCTCATAATTCAAGCTCAATTTGCACTAAGCCTCACTAAGCTTGTCTTCAAGTTCCAGGTAAACTGCTTCACAAGAAGAGAAGCTGGCAGTCTCTCCAGGAAAAGAAAAGATAAGCTGTCGATGAGCTCTTTGTCTCTGTAGTTGTCCACCAGCATTCCTCGGAGTCCTTGCCCCATCGTCTGCCAACAGACAGAATAGAATGGCCTCTTCTCACGGCTGCCTGCTGCCAAGCCCTGTCCCAGTCAATCTTCCTTCACCTCTGCTGTCACGCTGCCTTCTAGCATGCAGACTGTGCTTCATCTTGCTACACCTACCTGCTAAACACCTGCCACGGATGCCAATGTCTATAGTACTAAATTAAATTATTCCACCAGGTGTCTATCTTAGTTACTTTTCTTGTTGCCGGGATAAAATATCCAACACCTACAAGCTAAAGAAGGACAAGTTAGTTTTGGTTGATGTCCACAGTCGACTGGCTCCAAGGCAGTGGGCCATGATAGAGAAGAAACAGTCCATAGCAGGGTGGGCAGGGAGTGGCAAGCCTCCCTCCCTCTTATCCTAGGGGGGTACAAGCAGTGCGCATGGCCCCAGCCCCACGCAGAGTGGGCCTCCCCATTACCAACGCCCAGACCAAAGCTAACCCAATCAGTGGACTGACCTGGTGCCACACAGTCTAGATCCCAGTTTCATAGGCCCTGGATCCAGTCAGTTCTGAAAAGCAGCCTGTGAGGCTTTGACGGGACATCTAGTTGCAAGTCATGGGAGCCTGCTTTCTCAGCTCCCTGTGTAGAGTGTGGATATTTCATGGGGATCTTATTCAGTCCCGAGCAACTTTCTCTGGGCAAGCAAATCCTCTTCAGCCATCCTTAAAGAATGCTGTGAGACATTCCCAGGCCATCTTCTGCATCTCCACAGAAATGTTTCCAAATTTGCCCCAGCCTATGTCACTGACTTCCGTGATGGCCATTTCTGTGGTCTAAGACTAGCTGTGACTTGGAACTGGCCACGATCTTGGCAGAAATTGCAGAGGAGAACAAATATTTCTGCCCAAGTATTTGCTTCAAGACTCAAATTCTCCTTGGTTATGAAACAAGGGAATGAAACTCCCAACCTGAAAGACACCTGGGATGAGTCTGTGTTCTCTACAAATGAAGAATGAATGCAATGGAGGCTAACAGCAGAATTTATTTATTGGAGGAAAAAAAGCTTCTGCCTAAGACAGGGACAGAGTGGTACCTAAGTGGGTTGCCAAGGGACCTGCTTTTTAATGGTATTTTTATAGAGCAATACCATGAGATGAGTCGGATCTAATGTGGAACACATAAGAACTCAATAGTTGGGCATGAAGTGGGTCAAACGATGGCCGTCAATAAGATTACAAGCAGAGAGGGAACAACCTGCTCGGGCCTCCCTTTGGTCCCTCTCTTGGACAGGAGCTTTCTTTCCCTCAATAAATATATTCTGCTCATAAAGAAAAGATTACAACCAGACTTGCTCAGGTAAAATTGGTTAAATCGGGATCAAACAGGGAAGTAAGTCATGAAGTACCAGGCATGAATACAGAACAGGGGCTCTTCCTGTAGGGGATGGGGTTAGAGACTCTTCCTGACTTTTTCAAGGTGGTAGAGACCTATTTAGGATACCAACCCCTGATGTTTAGCTCTAGGGAGGTATGCATTCATTTGATCTTTTGCCTTGAGATCTGGCCCATAGCAGAAATGTCTGCAAGGTATCTCTTCTTCCATGCTGGCTCCTTAAGGGCCTAGCCCTGTCTGACTGTCCATAATGTTTCTATCTAACTCAGCTGCCTACAATAGTTAGAACAAATTCTTTCTTTCTCCCTTGCTTTAATGCTTTTGTTTGTATGGCTTTCTGAGCTTCTGAATTAGAACTTTTGAACTTTTGCTGTCATAGCTGTTTAGAATGTTGGGTCTAAGATGACCTTGCCAGGAGGCCAGCTGCTCCTTGGCATTTGCCATGAGACAACTTTTTAGCTTGAAACTCTCAGGCTGACAGAAGAGATGGGCTGGGCCCTTCCAGCTATGCAGGACACTCTAGGTCAGTCACAAGGAACAGAGGAAATGCAAAGATGAGGAGGGCCATGCTTGCCACACTTCCTGGGCTGCAGCAGGGACTTGGCTGCACTTGCCTCCTCTAGGAGGGGCAGCTGGCTTCTTAGGGTCCTGGATGAGAAGGGACACACCGCCAGTAGGACCCATACTACAGAGTGCTTTGCAGGAGGAAGAGAAGCAGGTTTCCTTGAAAGGAGAGAGAGAGCTCGACCAGGATATACTCAGATAGCTTGACCACAAATAACCTCCTTTTGGCCTAGGAAAGAGTATTTTTTAGTTCTGCTTTGACTATTGCATGAGTAAAAGGAAAAAAAAAAAGGCTCATCTACAGGAGACACAAGAACAATGTGGCTACTGTAGTAAAGTTAATGGTGCAAATATTACACCCAGGAGAACATAAAGGGACTTCGTTTAGTTTTTTAAACTGTCTTTTCAAACTCAGATTCATTATTCACTGTCTTTTTTTTTTTTTTTTTTTTTTTTTTCGGAACTGGGGATTGAGCTCAGACCCTTGTGCTTGCCAGGGAAGCACTTATTCTACTGAGCCATCTCCCTGGCCCCTTCACTGTCTTTTAAGAATAAAAAAGTTAATTTGATCATTACTAGGAAAATGGTTCCTTATCTTCTTTTTGGACAGAAAAGTTTCTTAAATAAAGATACCTTCTTTTTCTTCATTATAAAAGCTAGTTTTTAAACTTATTTCTAACTGGGAGTAGTCCCAGATTACTTAGCTTTGATTTTATCACTGATCACAAATCAATACTGATTTGGGCTTTAAATGTGGTATCTAATCAATAGAGAAAACAAGAAATAGAAAGATAATCAAAGATGCAGGATGCAAAATTTAAGGGCGGGCAAGATGTCTCAGTGGACTAACTGCCAGAGTAAGCTCCTGCTTAGGGAAGCACAAGGACCGGAGTTTCATCCCACACCACATGCTGCAACAGCCCCTTCCCAGGCACCCTGAGCTGACCCCAGAGACTGCACATAGTAGTGCACACCTGTAATCCCAGCGCTGGGGAGTCTGAAACAGGAGGAGCACTACGAGTGCGAGTGTGAGCTGCAAGGTGAGACCCTTACAAAACACACATGCGTGTGTGTGCGCGCACGCACACACACACACATATGTATATAGTTAAAGTTACTTTTAAGTAACACTGAAGCTCCACTTGTACATCGGGTGTTAAGAGCCACAAGATACTAGTGCTTCCTCCCTAGAGAATGAGTCACACAGTACTCTGTAGGAGACCATCGGGGATCTGAGGCCACCAAGCAGCTGGCCTCTGGCAAAGCGGGGGAGGGTGAGCTAGATCTTTTAGAAGTAGACCTGAAAAAAGCAGCTATAAGGCAGACAGATCCTTGATGTCTGATGGGGTAAAAGCGACACTTTACAGCTACTGGGAGCAGCAGAAGCAAGAGGAATTCTCATCAACCTGCCAGAACTTCCACAGGCTTCTAGCAGACGGTGATGATGATGATGATGATGATGATGATAATGATGATGATGATGATGATGATGATGATAGAGGCAAAGGGGAAGATGGAGGAGGACTCCTCTTGTTGATGCTCCAGGGAGGGGAACAGAAAACCCTCCCTCCTGTCCAGCACTCAGTCCTGCTGGTTCTGAGAAGACCCAAGTGTCTCCATCCTGCATGAGGGAAGGAAATTCCTGAAGCTCGGGGCCTCACACAGTTAGCAAAGCCAAAGACTGCTAATCCCGTGGTACGGGGAGATGAGGAAATGCCCTTGCACAGTGCGTTACTGTGATGTATACATTTGGGTTTCCGTTTGCAACTCCAGGCTGATGGCACCAAGGCAGGCCATGGGAAACAGAATTTCTCTATTCCAAGTTGGATCAAAGAAACTAGCCTGCCCCACATTTCTGTGTTGGAGGTCACTCACTGTAGGGAAATTCCCTGGCCTGTATCGCCAGGAGTCAGTCAGGAGACCCTCCCCTGGGCTCTGGCCCACGGTATGATGGGAGAGGTGTCGCAGCCTAGGCCAGGGAGCATCTGAACAGGTGGCCTCCCCGGTTTCCCCACCCAGCCCCCTGGAGCCAGAGGACACCCTTTGCCCTTTAAAGGGTAAGCACCTGGGAGACTGGGCAGGAGGATGGCCATGAGCTGCAGGCCAGCCTAAGCCACCTGGACACTCTTTCTGCAATCACACTTCAGCATGCTTCTCTGGCTTCAGTCAGAACCATGAAATGAAATCTGAATAAATCCGCAAAGGACAAGTTGGGAGAGCTTCCAAGCAGCTGAAGCATGAAGGATGGCAAGTCCTCAACATGGGGGAGCTCCACACCCCTTCTTCAACACCCCAATCTGTGTATCTCCTCATCTCCATTCTTTGTAACACGTTTTTTACATTAAACCACTAAATATACTTCCCAGGGTTCTGCAAGGTGCTGTGTTAGTCAGCTGTCGGTTGCTATAACTAATTTCTGGGACAATCACCTTACAAAGAGGAAAGGTTTATTTTGGTTCATGGTGTTACAGGAGTCAGTCCCTGCCTAGTTTGCCCTGTGGCTTATGATAAAGCAGCATGCAGAGGCGTGTGGTGGAAGAAAAAAAAAAAAAAAAAAAACACTCAACTCATGGCCAAGAAAGGAAACAGAAGAGGACCAGGGTAGGGTCTCACCATCCTCTTTGAGGGGACCCTCTCCTAAGGACTGAAAGACATACCCGTACCCCAAATGCCCAAGTGTCTACCACCTCCCAACAGTGCCAAGCACAGGACCATGACTTTAACATAAAAGGCACAGGTGGAGGAATGAGGGGTACAGACAGGAGCACCCAAGCAGATCCATCTAAGCCTAGGAGGCTGTTGTAGGAACTCTGGTTCATGGCCACTTGGTGAGAAATACGGGCAAAATAGCTCAGGGCTTGCAACTGGCGTCTAAAGTGGAGGAAGGTTGTCTGGGACTGAACCTGCCATCTGACTATCCTAATCTGTACTATCTGCAGGTTAATGTCCGAATTTAACTGAATTCAAGGACATCTGTCTGGATGTCCGCCCTCTTCTGCAAAATCAATTGCTTACTGAGCAGAAGTAGCGACATCATGGCAGGTGTGGTGGTGCATGCCTGTAGCCCCAGCACCTGGGAGACTGGGCAGGAGGATGGCCATGAGCTGCAGGCCAGTCTAAGCCACCTGGAATGACAGAGACCCTGTCTCGAACAAGCAAATACAGTAACAGCCGTCTGTCGGTTGCAGAAGTCTTCTGTATTCCTTGCGGTGGGAGGATAAATGAAAATACGGCTTGTCTTATGGAACATTCCCTGACAGAATTGTGAGCACGAATGTAGTGGTCGATATATTACGTCAACTCGAGAAGATTAGACATTTAACTAAGAAATTCAGCGGTGAGCCAGGGTCCTTACTTTGTAAGCATCCTAATTCTGTGTGACAGGAGGGCACTGAGATGGTTAGAGCGCTGCACCCACCCCGGGCCAGGCAGCTCGCTTACAACACAAGCCGGGAAAACAGGCTCGCTCTGCCCCTCTCTGCTCTTGCAGATTTTGCTGTTCTCTGCCACTTTGAACCGTTATCCTCACCAGCCCCTGCCTTGGAGCCCGCTGACCACTGACTGAAACCTCCACAAACCACAGGCTAAATAAACCTTTCCTTCCTTAATTCCAGGTGTCAGGCATTTTGTTTCAGCAATGAGAGAAAAGTAACCAAGACAATGAGGAAGTAGCAACAATGTTAAGAAAACCCATCCTGTCATCTTCCAGGAGTACAGAACCCGCCTAAAATGAAAGCTCAAGGGGACAGCTGCAAATCGACTGCAATCAACACAAACCCACAGGCAGCAGCAGTTTGCGGTGGGGCAGGAGCGAGGCTCCCTCTCAATAGCGGAAGCAGGAACTGCTGGGATTGTGGGTCACAGAGGCTGGGGTGCCCACCTACGCCCCTGCTGGAGAGCTGGGGAAAGCCACGGGCTTTGCCAGGACTGGAGAAAGCAAACTCTGTGGGCACTCTTCAGGGAAAACTTCCCTGTCTCATCAGAACATAATAGATACATAAAAATAAAACCGAGCTCTCCAGGAGCCGGTGTCTTCTTCTTGCCTTGCATTTCCAGTGGCTGCTAGTGATTAAACACATCATTATGTCAGCTGTCAAAAGATAACACAGCAAGAGCCCAGAGGTATCTTCACACATGAGATGCCAAAGTGTAAAGCTTACACGGAGGGCAACAAAACAATGACATCAGGTGTACCTTTTTTTCCCCCTCTTCTTTTCATGTTGTCTGTGTTTTTTTTTTTTTTTTTTTTGAGACAAGATCTCACTATACAATTCAGTCTGCCCTTGAGCTCACTTCGTAGCCCAGGCTGGTCTCGAACTCACAGTAATCCTCCTGCCTCAGCCTCTTGAGTCCTGGGATTATAGGTATATGCCACCATGCCCAGCTCCTTCTTTTTCTTTTTTCTAATATTTTTACTCAAGTCGAGTTTCTTAGAAACTGATTATAATTAGATCTTAATCATTTTATATTTAAATCTGATAACTTCTGCCTCCTAATTGAGATTTTTAGGCCATTTACGATTTGTATATTGATATTGTTAGATCTATTTCCACTATACGCTAGCACTTTCTGTCAAAAGATTTTTATTAATTATTTAGTGGTCTAATTATTTTCCTTTTTTATACTGGATTTTTGGATTGATTAATCATTTTGTATGACTCAGATATGTCCAGTTAAAAAGAAACTAGGTGACTGATAAAATGTTCTTTAATATTCTATGATCATTATAGTGATTGCAATGTTCTTACTCTTAATTTTCCTAAGAAGTAAAACTCAGAGAACTGGAGACTATTTCTATCTTGAACTAAACATTATTACTTCAAAGCAATGGTAGGACAGATCTGGACTGATTACCTGTTGGCTTGTGCTACCAATTTATACTTCTTGCAATTGACATCTTGGACCAGTTAATGGCCGGTTTGGAAGAAACTTAGGGAGTTGTTTTCTTGGGGTAGGGATGTTTTCCTGGTGTGGTATAAGGTCTACCTGAAGAGTTCACCTGCATAATCTGGAAAAAAGGGAAGGCGCAACACCCATAATAATCCAACGTATAGGCACCAAGTTATAGCTATTGTCTGTCCCCAGCGTGCAGAGTACCCTTACCACACGGTTATGTTTTAGATGGTAAGAGGAAATTGGTACCAGCGCTTGGACTTCAGGGAGGTGCCACTGCACACCAGAGCTCTTGCACGCTGTGTAACCATAAATCAAGATGATGGGTCACTAACACAGCTGTCTGGCTATGATGGAAAGCAGATTGTGGCCACCTGTCCGGAAGTTGGCTCTGACTAGAGATCAGCTTGGAAAGACAACAGACCCCTAATTGAATAGTTAACTGAGTAATGACTCTAATGGAGCATCGTTCACTTCTATAATGATGGCAATGAGCTTATTTTCCCCTCACTAGGGAAAATCTATTGGCTATTATAAACAGCATGGAATCTTCTGTCTTTAAAGGTCAGTGGCCAGGTTTGGTAGCGATCAAGGTAAAGAAATGAGGCTGTGCATAAACTAGAATAAACACAAATTATGGCAAGGCATTACTAGACAGCTGGGCCTTGAGTAATGTTCTCTAATGACTCAAGTGGCAGAGGGAAGAAGAGAACTTATTGTCCCTGGTGTCCAAGCTGTTGAGAATGAACAAGTAGGACAATGATCTGTCATTCAATGGAGGTAGCAGACAGGAATGTGGATGACAATGTCTAGAAAGTCTTCACCACAGTATCTTGTCTGTGCCTCTGTTCACAAGCCAGATGCAACCCAGAATTGCCAAGCCATGGTGATGTCTCATTACCATCTGGGTCATTATGATGGTTCATATGCGACAAAGGTCATTTCTATTGAGAAAGAATAGGGGGAATCGTAGTGCAATTAAAACTGATGTTTCTGTTATTAATCTCTACCACAGCTGTAGGTTAAACAAGTATTTTTATTTCATTGATATAATTAAATGACCGTCACACTAATGTTAACAGTGACCCCCATGATGAGAGTAAGTCATGCAGAGGAGGATGTAGTGCTCACTTTCTTTTTTTTTTTTAAATTTTTTTATTGATAAACAGCAATGAGACAGTTTCAAATCAAATCGGAAGTACAGTTTCAACAAATAACACACTGCATATATTCTTTTTGTGTGTGCGTGTGCGTGTGTGTGTGTGTGTGGCCAGCTCAGCCCACCAGGGGGCGGGGCTGGCTGGCATGTGGTGCTGGGGGATTGAACCGTGGTCCCTTTGCTTTGCTAAGCTTGTTCTAAGTAGGTGCTTTAGACCACTGAGCCATCTCACCAGCCCCAGTGCTCACTTTCTTCCATGTTAAAGTTACAGAATAGAGATCTTAGAAAGCTCTTCAAGGGCTTTGAGCAACATCGTAGAAGCAGTCTTAGATATCACGTTACATACATTGGTATAAAGTGATGGTAAGTAAACCTGTGTACTTTCATCCACCAGGAGAGAATAAGTGGGTGTTTATCAGCGGAGAAAGATTTGAAGAAATACTATTCTCTATACTTAATGGTTCTGCTAAAATAATGTGAAGGACCCATAGAAGCATTTGATCTTCAAATTCTATTAGGAGTGATATATTTATTCCTTCACTTGGGATAACACTTTGTTTCAAATGTTAAAACCTTAATTATTATGTTTGTTTTTCTGTTCGTCAAACGAACTCAGTCTGAGGCACTTTCTGACAAAATGCAACCACAGCTCGAACCACAGTTATATTATTTCTTATCTAAGCCACAGGGCCAGTGGGATAGCTCAGTGGAATAAGTGCTTGCCTGATAAGCACAAGGTCCTGAGTTTGATCCCTGGTACAGAAAGGAAAGAAAGAAAGAAAGAAAGAAAGAAAGAAAGAAAGAAAGAAAGAAAGAAGGAAGGAAGGAAGGAAGGAAGGAAGGAAAGAAAGAAAGAAAGAAAGAAAGAAAGAAAGAAAGAAAACAAACTAGCCAAATAGCTCAGCAGATTAAAGCACCTGCAAGCAGGCACAGGGGCTGGAGGTTCGATCCCTGGGCCTGCCCTACTGGCCCCGCCCCCAGGGCACATTGAGATGGTTTGGATGTAGAGCTTTTAAAATCTTTCTATATATGATGATTTCTTGACTTATAATAAAAATTCAATACATGAGGCATGATCAAATTATGGTGAATACTTAAGAACCCAAAATGTGTTATAGAGAAAGACACATGGCCACTTATTGTCCTCAAAATATTCCTTTCTCCCCCAAACACACTTACCCCATCATTGTGTCACTTTCTGAAACAGTTCTGGAAGTTCTCTTTCACCAGTGTCGTTAGCTGTGCTGTCACGGCTGCCTTCACCTCCTGAATCTATTCAAAACATTTATCTTTCATAGTCATTTTGACTTTGAGGAAGAGCCGTAAGTTGCATGGTGGCAGATCTGGTAGACAAGATAAATGAAGATATGTTGTAATGTTTCCACTTCACAGAAAAGGCCATAAAGTTTTTAATTGATTTAGCATGTCTCCGCAGCCCTGAAAAAGACACTCATGAAAGAGGACTTCGAGAACTGCTTCAGAAAGTAGCAAAAATGATAGGATAAGCATGTTAGAGATGGGGAAGGTTCTCAGGGGAATAACGGCAGTGTGTCTCTTAGTGCAAATTTTTAAATTTAAACCATTACAAGTTTCTCAAATTACATTCATATAGATTCATGACCATGACAGGTTTTATGTATTGCTAGTATAAGATTAGTTAGTGTTACTTACCAAATGTATCAATCCCCTGTATCCTCACCCACTTTTCTGAATGTCTCTGGTACAAAATGAGTGTTGCCTCCCCTGAGGACGTTCGTTCTCTTTCTTCCTCTCAATTTCAGGCTATTCTCTTTCTTCTCAGCCTTATACCATGGCCTGGGAGGTAGATCTCATCCTGCCCTTCCCTGCCATGATGGATGCCATGTTTCTCTTCACTCTCAACTCACAACTCTTTTGATGAGTAACTCGTAAGACTAAAAGTTGTCTGCTTTTGTTGTTGTTGTTGCTTGCTTGTTTGTTTTGGCACCAGGAATTGAACTCAGGACCTTGCACTTGCCAGGCAGGTACGGTGCCATGGAGCTCTCTCCCTGGTCCCTTCATAAGACTAAAAATTCATGTGTGTTTGTTTGAGTCTGCTGGATAAGACTCAGTGAACCTTCAAATCCTTTACCCTCTCAAGGTCTGTCTTTGGGGAGTGACAATTTTATGGGAAGCCATCTCCATTACTGCTCCTTGGGGGTATCAGGGCTCATGTATGGTAAAAACCTGTTAGGATCATACTCAAAATCCTCAGTGTACTTCCACTGGAAGTAGGTTAGGAGATTCTAAGAGCAAGAGCCAAAAGCACTGGACACAGCACCTATCTTCTTTACCTTTATTTGATGTCTACATCTACATACTGTGTTCTCTCATTCACCCAAAGATAGATACATGTCCTATGATGAGCATTAGCTCCAGCTTCTCCTCCATACCAGGATTTTTTTTGGATCTCTGTTGTTTTTCATCAACATGCAATTTTTTTCTACCATTTTTATAAAGCCTTTTTGTGCCTTTACTTCTATTGCTTGCCAATTTTTTTTAAAAATTTATTCATTTGATACAGGGTCTCACTATGCAGTTTGGACTCATAGTAATCCTCCTGTCTCAGCCTCCCTTAGTGCTGGGGTTACAGCCGTGCACCACTACGCACAGGGTTCCATGCCAGCATGGTATGTGATACTAGGAATCAGTTGAGCTTGGGTCCTCGCGCTCCCCGGGCAGGTGATTAGACCA
>NW_004524593.1:17242376-17247921 GCF_000260255.1 Octodon degus
ACTATTTCTGGGCCTTCCACACTCACCTTCCGGGATCTCAGGCAGTCTTACAGTGCTACCAGCCTTTGATGTGTTGCTGATTCCTGAAGGCTTTTTTTTTTTTTCTGTATTTTTTTTTAGGAAGAGCCTACAGGATGTTCAGGGTCACACTACTAGACCAGACTCATAGCGATTCTCCTGTTTACAGCCTTCCAAGTGCTGGGATTACAGACATGCGCCACCACTCCAGTCTCAATTGCTGTCTCAGAGCACCCCGGGGGTGGGGACGGCATGGCACCCCCAGCCCCTGCTTGCAGGCACTTTAATCCGCTGAGCTATTTGGCTGGTGCTTCTGAAGTTTGATTTTAATAAAGATAAGAGTATTTTCAGGTTGGATTTCTTGTGCCAGCTCCAGCCTCCTTTATGCAACCGCCTGCTCAGTGTCTCCGCTGAGCATCTGACGCAGGACTGCTTTCGGTGTGGTTGGTGTACTCGTGCCTGGCGCTCCCGAGTTGCTTGTTATCAGCGTAAGATGAAGTAAGTGCAGAAGCCAACGAGATTTGAAACCTCTAGAGCAACTTGATTTCACCTCGTCTGAGTGCATCCTCAGGGACTTTATCTTCTGGAACAGGGGACCTGACCGAACGCTGTTGGCTTCGTATGATAAACTGTTCGTGGTGTTAGCGTTCTCATCCCTGCTGTAGGACTGAATGTTGATCCTTTATTAACTTGAAATTGAAAAACCTATCCCCTCACAAGAAGCAGTTTGAGAAGGGCAGGAGAAGGCTGAGAGTGGCCCCACGGCTTCTTTGGGAAATAAGGGCTTCAGTGAGGCGGTACTGAGGAGGGGGATCCTTCTAGAGGAAGGTGTGGCGCGGTGGGGGCTCCCCCAGGGAGGCACTCACTAACGCTGCTTTTGCACGCTAAGCTAGATCTCGGGAGGAAAAGTGGTTATAATGCATGACCACCCCCTCCTCAGTCCTCCCTGCACCCGGCTGCTTCCTTTTCTGCAGCCAGTTGTCTCTGTCTCTGCTACGTTGTAGGCGGGACAGATGGGGCCACCTGGTCTTGGACCTTCAGCCTCCAGAACCCCAAAACAGCTCCATCTCCTTTCTCCATAAAGTACTGGACCTCACCTAGTTTGTCATAGCAATGGAAAACCAAGTAAGACAGGTAGACACTCCAAGTTCCATATATTCGCTAAATTAAATAACATTTAATTTATTTAATAGGCATAAAATTTAGACTGAAGAAATAAATTGTAAGTAGCTGCTATGGGATCACTCTTGCAGCTACCCTGCCTATGCATGCGTGAACACACACACACATTTCACAGGAGTGAAGCTGCATTGTGAACAGCCAGGCAACACGAAGCCCCTTAGAGTTAGAAAGCGCTCCGTGCATCATGCAGCAGCCCCCTCACCAGTCCACTGATGCTGAAGATGGCTCTAAATGCTTCATTGTTTAGGGTGTGCACCTTTCACATGAAAATATTAGTGGGCATAAACATGATCCTGCTTTTGCCTTTTCTATTGGATGAATAGGATTGTTCTCATACTGTGTTATTCTATAACTTGATCCTCAATCTGCACATATTACAGTATACACTTGGGGAGCTTTTCTGGTCAAGTCAGATGAATTTGACCCTAAAAGCACCATCCTGTACAACATAATTTGGAAGCTCACTTCTGCAACACGGAACATTCTGATGAATTCTAAGGCTTTGCTCTAATAAAAGTGCTGATGGATGTGCACTTTTTGACACATACCTTGTCCACTTGCACAACGCTATCTGGGGGATGCATTCCCAGGAGAGAACTGCTTGCTCATGGATCTGTATATTAAAATGCTGACTCTCTCTGGTGCTGCCAAAACTGCACCATTCAGAGTTCAACCAATAACGTGTGTGTGTTACCACCACATGCCACCAACTGGCATCTGCCACGCTTTGTGAACATACTTTATTAGTGAACATACTTTGAAGTTTTTTGATGTCTGTTAGTTATTCCATTTTTTGCTTACTAATATTTTCCATATTTTTCTTGCTTTTCAGTTGCTTTCTAGGACAACACATACACAGACATTTTAGTTAGATATATCTGATAGATTGCAGTTGTTTTCTTCTTTAGCTATTAGTCTTTCAGATTGCTAATGGTCTCAATGTACTCTTTTTTATTTTATTTTTCCATAATTTTATTGAAAAACAAATAGCAATGAGACAGTTTCAAACCAAATTGGTAGGACAGTTTCAATAATTAACACATTGCATACATTCTTCCTAGTGGTTAATTGCTGTACAAGATGCGGACTTGATACCCTATTTACAAACACTATTAGAACAAATCCCTCTATTCATTAAGATAATGTAACTATATATCTATCCTAACCACTTTGAATACACAGATAAAAAATGGACATTCATCTGTAACCCCTTTTTTTGTTAAGTTCCATCATTTAAATGTTATAGGTGTGTAAACTCAGCAAAATATTCTAAAAGAGTCCAGTAGTCCACAGTAGTATTGGATCTTCTGCTTCACTGGCAGTGTCAGAAATTGTTGACCTGAGTCCCCCACAGCTCAACATAACAGCATGGCTTTACTTCTTATACTTTGTTTTTATACTTTTCTGCTGGATGGTTGAGACCAAGGTAAAGCAGGACCTATGCAACAGGAGTTGTAGCTTTTGGGTCTGATAAGGTCAGTGAAATCCCCTCAGGATTTATTCTGAGATCCTGTACCTCAGATTGTAGAACCTTTGTCAGTGTCAGCCATGTGGATGAGTCACAGCCATTGCTTGGCCAATGTGCTCTCTGTGAAAGCCTGAGAGAATGTTTTCTCTCCATGTGACTCTCCTTAGGCACACTCTACATCATCGATCACTTTCCTCTTTGGCCCCATAATATCCTTGATCAGAAAATTTGGGACACTACCGAGGTACATGACGTCATAGTACAAGTTCTCATATGTCCTGAGTCTTAATTGACCTTGGAAGGCTAGGGCCAAAATGTTGGCTTTCCTTGTGGCCCTCCTTTTTACCTAAATTTGGTCTGCAAACTTAGGTTGTTAACCCTCCAGAAGACAAGCTTATTGTTATTACCATACAAGCTAGGCTGTTAAGTTTAACCTCACTATCTGTATGAATATCAAACATCTTAGCCATAACATGGAACAGGTATTTTTCATAAGTATTGATACGTTGAACTTTAAGTTCCTATAGAATATGATTTAAAAACATTTAACAATTAGAATATATTTTAAAAATAGGCATAAAGAATTATATACTTCTTATGTTTATACATAAGTCCAAAAATCTCACCGTATACAATCTTGAAGCAGGACAGTCCCACAATATTCCTTTTCCTATCTCTTGCCTTCATTCACCACCCCATTCTTTTTGAACAATCATCTATCCGAGAGACAGCACAGCAGTAACTGGCATGACAAGCAGCCCGTATTCAGAAGACCAGAATGACAAGCACTCTAAGCATGAAACTACTATTACAGATTACCATCTTCAGTGCAGTTACTTAGTTCACAGGTATCAGTATATATAGTTAGTCAGAGTGAGAATCTTTCCAATTAACTGCTAGATTCAAAAATCTTCTGGAGATTCTCAGGATCATTGCCTTGCCCATCTTCTACATATAACTGTATGGCTTGACTTATTCATGTTTTCTAGCTCTTCTCCTTTCCCTCTTTTGATTAGTTAGTTCTCAAGATCCTGCTTTCCTTTTACTTGTATTATAATGGTCTCAATGTACTCTTAAAAATCAAGCCATACCCTAGCTTTAAATTCTATGAGTATGATATGCCTGCAGACTCCTACATTGATTTGTACACATCAATGGACATGTGATTTGCTTATAAAATAGTGAGAGCTCTTCTTTGTACTCATAGGTCCTGCTACTATTCATAATTCCTGCGGCGTGAGAGTAATATGATTTCATTTATTTCAGAGAAGATAAAAAGCCATCTTCCTCATAAATTTTCTTTTATTTATAAGGCATTATTCTACCTCCAAGTTGCCTCATGAATATATTAATGACAAAAAGCTGCTAGCAAATGTTTCTTGACATTCTTCCAAGGCGTGGGCCTATGGTAAATGAAATAGCATTTGAGTCACCTAATTTTGTCCTGAAGATCTGGAAGCAAAGGGTCTGAGCCCGGTAAAGCCAGGTGTTACAGGTTAATGCAATGGCACCTAATACTATTTAAAATATGAAGGAGCCTTGGTTGGCCCCAGCTCCGCCTGAACTGTTACTAATCCTTCCCTGTAAAGTGAGCATGTAGCTGCCAGTGGCCCTGAATTCTCACTGCCTGTCTGCCAATTCCCACATGTCTCTTGCTAGCTGTGCCACTTTGAGCAAGTTTCCTGATCATCTTTAAGCCACTTTCCATCTTAAAGCCAGTGATAAGACAAGTGGCACCTCAAATGGAACTTGAAGTTAAATTTTGTTCCTTTAGAGACAAGTGGCTGCCCCAAATGTTCTCAGGCCTGGGGCACGAAGAGCCAGCCCCATGACAAATAATAAATCCCTTTCCCTTTTTATCAAAATAAACGCACTTTTTGATAAGATCAGCAGCAGCAAAAGGAACACGAGCATATGAATTTAAGTGACCAGTTACCAAAAAAAAGGTGTGAAGGTAAAAACAACAGAAAGTGTCTAAACCACTGGCAATAACACAAATATTGAGTAAGCTCTCAATAAACACAAATATTGCCACTAATCTTCCAGTTAGCTGGGGAAAATAATATTTATCCTACACCCGTAAGTACTGCTATCCTCTTTTAAGTCACATCTGGGTAAAGTACATCCAGTCACTGGTGTATGTGGGTCATCAGTTAGAAGTATTGTAGTGAACTGCAACAAAAGAGTCCTCACTAAGGATTTATGGGTTGCCACATCGGATGCCCTTAGACACGTTGTGGCCTGCCTTGTGGGCCTTTTCTAGGGGCCAGGGATCAGGCCCCTAGTTGTTCAGCGGTCTCTGGAGGCCTGGGGTTCTAACTGGTACTGCTGAAAGCAAAAAACAAAAACAAAACAAAACAAAAGCAAACAAACAAAAAACCCCCCAAAACAACCAGCCAACTAACAAACAAACAAAAAACACCAAAAAACAAACAAAAAAAAGAAACAAAGTAAGTGTTTATTGTACATTAGTTAGGGTTGGCTCTGTATTCCGGAAACTTGTTGCTGATTACCCATAGGGGGTTTTGATATTGCATTTTTGGGCTTTGCTCAACAAAATAAAACTGCTTGGGAAAGTAGGGGTGAGGGTGAAGAAGGAAACATTTATTTTCGATACGCACTGTAAATTGTTAATGCCTCCGATTTTCAGTGCAGTTATACCTCTGCATGCAGACATCAGGGCATTGTCCCTATCCCCAAGGAGCAGACGCCTCCGACGATCGTGGGATTGCCGGCCACGCTCTCCGCCCGCCCCACGCCCCGCGCCCCGCCCCACTCCTGGGAAGCTCCTCCCCGCCGTCCTCCCGCTCCGCGTTGCCTCTTAAGGCAAAGGGCGAGCCCTGCGGTATTTTGTCCCGCGCGGCGACCCCTCCTGCG
>NW_004524593.1:17248595-17282597 GCF_000260255.1 Octodon degus
GGGCTCCCCGCAGCGCTGGGCTGCTCGGGGCGCCTCTGCGTGCTCTCCCCGGCCGTTGCGGCCCGCCCCCTTGTATTAGGCTTGTTGGGGGAAAGTCAGCTTTCGTGGAGTGGACCGGACTCGTGAGTCACTGTTCTCGGAAAAGGGAGTTTGCCGGCTCCGGTTGGAGGAGGCCGAGTTTTACACATGCTAGAAGATAGGCAGCTAAGGGCTGAAGATTATGCGTGCTTCCATGATATGCTAGGTTTTAAGATTGTTTACTCCGTATTTTAAAAAATGCAAGTTGAGAGCAGTGTAAGCCACAGCAATACAAAAATGTGAAACGCTGTGGTCCTGAGAATGTAGTAGCTTTGTGCCCGCGCCAGAGAATTTGCCCAGCAGAGTCGGACGTCCGAAGGGCTTATTTCGTACCGCCACATTCTTCAAAGCAAAACTTGAAAGTTTTGAGTAGTTGCAACATTGTTGCTGCTATGTAGATAGGAAGGTTATATTTTCCACTGAGTTTTTCCTTAAAATCACGTGAAATAATAATAATAATAATTATTATTATTATTTTGCGGTACCGGGGATTGAACTCAGGACCCTGCACTTACCAGGCAAGCGCTTATGCTACTGAGCTATCTTCTCGGGCCCCACGTGAAAATACTGAAGGTAACTGGATGACCACATTTTATACACCACTGGACTAGACTGACAGTGTGTGTTGAGTAAAGTAGCGTTGTAAATGTTTAAAATCCCTCCGCTGGTTTCTAATTGCTATTGATTGTGGACAGTATTTCTTTTCAAGCTTTTAAAAATGACATACATTGTTATGTTAAACATTAAACATTGCTTACAGAAAGTGGATAGCTTCATGAGTGAAGTCATGGAAATGACTGCAGAATTCAGTTCAAATTTTTAAATATTGGAAGGCACTGTAACATTTTAGTTTGCCTTAATTGCAGAACTTGATCTTAACAGGTTTTGCATTTTTCCAAGTAATAACAGTGAAAATATAAAGTGAGATTATAAGTGTATTACTGGTTTGAGCAACTTAGATACAAGTTGTTAGGGATGACAGAAGGAAAAAATGGAACTTGAGAATTGCTAGAATCCTAAGACAGGGCCTGTAGAAAACAGCACCTGACTCCAGGGGCCGTGTGAACATTTTCTGAGTTTGCTTTGGATCCTAGTCTGGCAGCATTTTATAGCTTCTTTAGGAAAGACGTAGAGGTCATCTGCCCGCCGTGTAAGACCCAGCCGGACACCGGCGCTCAGGTCATTGTGAGGGGGAACGCGCTGTTGTGACCAGGAGTTGCCAGTGGGAAGCAGCTGTGGGGCCTGCAGCTCTGCAGGCAGGGAGAGAACAGCGAGAAGCCCTGCTGCGGGCAAGACCCTTTTTCTGCCCGGAGAACAGAGTGGACATAATCAGAAGAATTACAGAAATAATGAATTTTTAAGATTCTTTTGATACTGATTCAGAGAGCCTAGAAGATGTGGTTTCATGTAGAATTCGTAAATGCTTCATGCAAGAAGAAAGTAAGTGCAAGAACCCACTGATTCAACTTGTGAATAGTTTTGTTGTGGGGATGGCTAGAGGCCCTGCAGCAGTGGACAGGGCGCTGTGGTGCCAGGTTTGGGGGGGCAACAGGTGTAGGGGCTGCATGCGTGCGGCAGTCACGGCAGATAGGACCTCGATGGCGTCACTGCTCTAGGCCTGATACAGGAACTTGAAGTGATAAACGTGCTGTGCACAGGTTTACTGCGTTATCAGTGGTAATACTGCAGAATGACAATTTTGATTCTGTGGCTCTCAGGCTGATTGGGGGGAGGTAGGTGGCAGGGAGCGCACTGGGTGTGCTGGGGCCCTGCTGCCCAGGACCCTCTGCTTGCCACATTGTGTATCTGAGATAAGGGCTGAAAGGGCCTATGTGTGTTGCAAAGAATTACATTTGTTATGTGTAACTGTAAACCTTTCAGCTTCTTGAAGTTATATTTGTAATCAGGGACTCACATTTGGAGATAAGGTATTTGAGGTCCCCCACCCCTCTTATTTTCCCTTCTTTGGCTCAAAAACAGACGGAAAAAAAAAACCCATTGGTGGAAGTTCAATTGAACCTTGCCCAGAAGTTGCCCAGAACTAAATTCACCCCCAAATACTGATTAATTTACTAAATTGATTAATATAACCTTAAGCACATTTGTTTAATTTTCATGACATGTGATTGGAATTATTTGGGAAACAGTTTGCTGAATAAGCAGTATAAAAAAGGTGAAAAGTTATAAACTACCTTTGTGGTAATTAATTTGATTGGCTTCCAGTGTGAAGTGAATCTTTCTTACTGTGGATCCTAGAGTCCTTCAGCTTATTAGTGACTGATTTTCTTTTATTTGACTGACCAAGTCAGTTGT
The DNA here is from genome assembly GCF_000260255.1 of Octodon degus. Lineage (NCBI taxonomy): Eukaryota > Metazoa > Chordata > Mammalia > Rodentia > Octodontidae > Octodon > Octodon degus. The sequence goes on from NW_004524593.1 coordinate 17,250,987, forward strand.
ATGTGACTAATATGACTTACTTTTCATTTTGATATTTTCTTATGTAAGCCATTTGGCTCTTTAATCAGAATTAATGGGTATAAGAACTGCTTAAAACCACTTCTTTTATCCGTTTCTCTAAGGTTCCTCTTGTAGAACTTTACATACAGATGTCTGCAATGAATAAATCATTTCAGTGTCTTTGCTTTAGTAAGTCAATGAGAAATCCTTTTCCTTGTGGATCATAAATTTTTAGATGGAAGCTGAGGTAATTTTTCATGACTGGAAAGCATGTTTGCTGATCATAGAGAATTGCCTTTAAATGCAGAATAAAGCTATAATAGGTACTTTTTAATCCTGAGATCGATAGTACTAGATGTTTCATGGAATGAGAAGGTTAGTGATAACTGTTGTTAACACTTTACTTTGGAAATGCTGTGTTGTAACTGCAGGAGGCCCAGAATCATTGTCTCAGTGTTGGTGAAGGTATTTACCTGAATGTAGAATGTATTCTGGTTAGCACACCTAAGTTTCAACAGATAATTTATTGGGTATGGAGTAGGTGTCAGGCATTATAGGGAACAAACTCTTCACTTTCAGATATATATATATATATATATGTGTGTGTGTGTGTGTGTGTGCAACACACATATGTATGTGATGCTTTCCTGAAAATAAGCATGGCAGGTGGACACGTAGGTATTTAAGGACTAGGCCATTCACTACCAGATGGAAGCTGTTCTCAGTCTCCTATCCCAGGCACATGGGTGAACCTCCAGTGAGGAGCCAGCACTCTCAGCCGCTGCTCTGACCATTGGCCACCTTTGTGTGCTCATCTCCTGGAACACGAGAAGGGGAAATGGAGTGAAGTTTGGAATTTGATGCTGGACTGGGTTGGTTCCCACTTGCTGTGTCAGCTGGTGGCAGACACTGGAGAGGTGCAGTGTTCACCGCTCGCTCCCTGAGCACCTGGTGGTGCCATGTGGCGGCCAGGGTCACGGCAGCCACCTTGTCTGGTTTAAGTGGGAGACACACATAGGTTTGGAGAGATGTGCACTGCCAGAGTAGTGTGGAATGAAGCTGGAGGCCCGGTCACCTCTGTGAGGTACCCTTGTGCTTTACAGTGCCACCTTTGGGGAAGATGCCTGGGCAAGGCCTGCAGGGGTAAGCACTGTGCAGTGCTCCTTTCTTGGCCTTGTTGGTTTACCAGAGCTTTTGATTTGTTGTCCCCCTCTGTTACGCTACACTTTGGTAAAGATCCTCCTGGTGATGAGCAGACTTGAGCAAATTAGAGTTGATCCCAGAACATTGCTGTCTCTCCTGAGTAACTTTTGAATGAATGAATGAAGCTGCTGCAGTCACCTAAGACTTACGTAAATATGGAGGCAGAAGCATAATTTACATGGGATTAATACGGACCTCTGAAGAGCTAATGTAGGGTAGTTCATTTGGAAAAGCTATTACAGAGGAGGAAGCCCGAGTGATACTAAGATGCCTAGGACTTGGGTTATTGGACACAACTAGGGTGACCCAACTGGGATAAAGATACCAAATGACAGTGAATGTGAATGGTTTGGGGGAAGTAGGGGCCACTGTTCTTCTAGGGGAGGAAAACCGCCCTTGGAGCGGTGGAGCTGAACCTGAAGGTAGCTTTGTGTAGCAACCCTGAGTTGAGATTTGGCAGGAGGGGCCAGTGGTTTATTTTTCAGCAGGTTGGTGTGCTGGGAAGCTATGTTTTTGGAAGCATTATATAATAGAGAATTGTTTGATTTGCTAAGAGCCCTTAAATAATCTTACCTCTGAATTAATTGAAAGGAGTAAAATGTAAATATAGTAAATATAATTGATAGAGCTGTTAACTATGCAACATGTTGTGGATCACTAGCCAGCACATTAAAGAAAGTTCATATTGAAATTTAAAGACATTCTCATTATAACATCAGATCATTCTCAATTGCAGATTCAGTACCTCAAGACAAACTCTTATGTGGATTCCAGATTCTTTTTTTTCCAGGTAATTTATTATATTATTATGCTCCTCTACCTTTGATTATTTATCAAAATAAGAATTTCTCTTGTCAGTTAAGTTTTTTAAATTTTGGATCAAAAGTTAAATTTTTAAAATAGAAACTTTTTGTGTAAAATATAGAAGATTCACTTTTATTAGCCTTTGACAGTTGGTAAAGAATTAAGTCATTTATTCATGCTCAGACATTAAAAACTAACTCTAGCTTGTTAATAATTACGTCTAGTTTGCTGAGCGGGAGAATCTCAACACTTCGGGATGAAACTGGTGCTGTAAGTACAAAGTGGTGTTGATGTGCGTGCCAAGCCAGGGTGGTCGGTGCTCCGTGGAGCCGAGAGGCTGATGCTTTGCTAAGGGCTGCAGGGGTGGGGTAGACTCTGTATTTCTACCTCAGTGAGAAGTGCTGCGTACGGCAGCTTACATTTTCATGACGAGAGACTGTAGGACATGAGCTTACTTTGGTAGTAGAGGAACGGTGTTCAATAAGTGGACACATGTAAGCACTAGAATATTTTGATATTAGAGTCATAAGAGGCTGCAGATAAGTGGAATCCTACATTTTTAACCTGTGAACTTTAACTACAGTACTACAGTAAGGAAAGGTAAAGTTTTCTAAAGTTTCGATAAAAGATAGTCTATGGATTTTTACAGTTATGATGTGTGTACCAGTATATAATGACCAGTGTTATTAGAGTGCTGGGTCAAAAGGTGTTTGGTGTGAAGGTAACAAAGTGATCATTGTTACTTGTTATGGTAAGATCTACAGATAAAATAAGTAGCAAAGTAGACCAGTCCCCATGAGATTATTTTAAAAATCAGCAACAGTAACTTAATTTATAAATCTGAGTCTTTAATTTCTGCTTGGCCCTTTTTAATAAAACAAGAATTTCAATGAATGAAAGAATATGTAGGTGTATATATATATATACTTATATATATACCTACATGTGCTTAGCTGACTGTAGTCTACAGAGCTTTCTTAGGCAAGGGCGTGGGTCAGCATTTGGGGACCTGCCTGGTGTGTGTGAGGCGAGGTGGTGATCTCCAGCACTGGGGGGCGGCTGACCACCTGTGCAGCAGACTGACTTATATAGCTTTGAATGGGCTGCCTTTTAGGAGCCCTTTTAATTGCTTCAGTGCAGCACACACTCCAGTTTTGCATTTCAGACTAAAAAAAAAAAAAATTATTTGGCATAGGGTCATGCTATGCAGCTGAGATTTGTAGTGATCCTCCTGTTTCAGCCTCCCCAGCTCTGGGGTTACAGTTGTGTGCCACCTCGCCCCATTTCAGTGGCCAGCACAGCTGCAGAGCATGTGGTACCGGGGATCGAACTTGGGTCCTTGTGCTTGCCAGGCAGCTGCTTAGACTGCTGAGCTATCTCTCCAGCCCCTGTATTTCACATTTTAAAGCATCTTGTTTTTCTCCTTATGTATTCTATGATGCTGAATTTGTTATTCTTTAAAATTTTTTGAAAATTATTATCATTACCCTCTCTTGGCTTTTGAAGAAATCGAGATGGTAAGATTGTACCTGTAGAAATATGAGAATGATCCTCTTGTCCAGAGTTGGCAGTAGTGTGCAGCACTTGCAATTTTGATCACCTTGAGTATGTTATAGATGTGCACTGTAGTGCCTAGCCTGGTGGCCCACGGCTTTCATTCCAGCGCCTGGGAGGCTGAGGCAGGAGGTTTGCAGGTTCGAGGCCAGCCTGGGTGACTTAGGGACTTAGCAAGACTGTGTTTCAAAATGAAAACAAGTGAGGATATGGCTCAGTGACCATCATCCTGTCATAAATAAATAAATAAATAGATAAATAGCTTTGCTGCTTTAATGACTTATAAATTATGTAAGTCACAAAGTCAGCAGTAATGAATGATTTGCCAATATAAGTGTTTATTTATTCATAATGTTTTCAAGGTACTCTAGAATATTTCAGATAAAAATGTCTCAGGTATCACCTTTCTCAAAAATATTAATAAAAATGAGAAATCTGGCTTATTAAATAAGCTTCCCTGCTCATTAAAATACAGATACATAATACTTTCCAGGGGAGAAGGGGCGAGAGGTGCACTAACTGCACACTCCTAAGTCCAGCTCTAGAAACATTACAATTAAGAGTGGAGTGTTACTGTTCCTTGTTGGAGTTACATTATGGTAAAAGGTGAAATTCAGTTTGAGAGTAACGCGATTCTTCACTTACAGATATTTATTGATAGAGACCCGGCAGCATTTGCACCCATTTTAAATTTTCTTCGGACAAAAGAACTAGATTTAAGGTAAGGGATGTGTCCTCTTCAGTGCAAGTTCTTGTTCCTAGCTGTGTCTTTATAGTACAGTTTAGGAAGAAAAAAGGATTTCCTCCAGACTGTGTTTATTTTTAATTGCCTTAGAGTATTTGTACCTACGTGTGGGTACAGTGTTGTAACGTGCTACGCACGTGCATGTGCAGTGAGTAACTTAGGGTGATTTGCATGTCCCATCTCCTCAGGCCCGACCCTGTCTGTGTATTGGGAACCTTGAAGCCCTTATGTGCTGCAGATTTTGCAGTGTGAACATCAGTTGTATACAAGGGTTGTCTCATTGTGCCATAAATGTTGCCTCTATTCTTTCATCTGTTTTACTACCTGTTCCCTCTTCCACCTTCTCCTCCCCCCATCCCTTATTAGCCTCTTACAGCCTCTTTTCTGTTCACTGTGTCTGTGGGATCAGCTTTGTTAGTGCCCACAAATGAGTGAGCACGTGCAGTATTTGCTGTTTTTTGATTGAATTTCCTCAGTCTTAGTCTCATGGATGCAGCCCTCCATGGTCTCATCCTTCGTAGCTTTCCAGCAGCTTTTTAGGAGCCCCCCATCCCCCACTCCCACCTTCCCTCCGTTTTCTCATTGCAGCCAAAGATATCTCCTAGAACTGTGAGCCTCACCAGGCTACACTCTGCATAACATCCTTCTTTAATATGTCACGTGGGACTGGCCTCTAGGGTTTGGGGTGTGATCCCATCTGTCGCTCCATCCATAATCTCTCCAGCTGAGCTCCAACAATACATGGGGCCCCTCCTGGTTCTGCTCACCTGACTGCTCTGGTGATCTTTGCTGCCTACTGAGCACAGTGTCACAACATTGCCCCATGTCCTGTCGTGTCACTTACTGGAGTTACTCATTTTCTGGTGTTCTCGCTCCATGAGACTTTAAATTGCAGTGGCACGGTTTATCCCCGCCATCCAGCACTGTACTCGCTGCATGCTAAGAGCCCACTACATTTTGTAAGTGTGTATTTGTGTGAGTGTGTGTACATGAACAACTTTAAACTGTTTCGTTCGCTGTGCCATATTCACTTACACTTTGTGTTCCTGTGAGGGAGTTATAACTTGGAGTTTTTTATTTTATATATTCCTGATAAACTTTCATGAAGGATCCTTTATTATGTTTTTAGTTTCAACTCTTAGAAATTTGCTACTTATTTTAGCAGCTTCTTTATAACTTTCTATTTTTGACTTACGTTCAATAGAGGGAACCCCTTGAGGGCAGAGATTGAGAAGCCTGGTGCATTCCCTGTTGCAGGTTAAACATTAAGTATAATACATGCAAAACAGATACTTAAAAGAGTAAGAGAGTTTGTTAGGGCTTTTGGTTTTGGTTAGAGGTGGGAAGTAGATTGTTAATTATTTCTTGGGGAAGATTATTTTTATCCATCTCATTTGGTAAAGAAGTTTACATTTGGTCAGTGTCCTGTGACTAATCTGCAGTTCCATCAATCATAAAGTGGAATTAATTTAAATATGCATAATTACTGACTGCTCCTCTTACAAATGACTCCTTGTTATCAGTTAAGGAAGCCTGGCGGATTTAAATTTTGATGTACTTTATATAGGAAGATGGGAAGGAATTTGAAAAAAAGCCCATATACCCATGTCCTATTAATTGCATACTGTATCACACTGTGTCATAATAACCACATTTGTTAGCCCGTCCTCCCCGGAGGCAGGAGCTCCTCAGAAAGTGTCACTTCGTGTCCTGGAGTACCTTATAATTAGCCAGCACTGCTGTTGGGCTTGTCCAGGCACTTGTGCAGTCAGAAATTCTCCAAAACAATGTAAACCAATGTGACATCGCAATTGTCTATGTTTCTGAGCAGAGGATAACTGAAATTTGAAATGAATCATTGCTGTTTTCATGTAGCCTTGCTAAAATGAGTTTTTTACTATTTGTTTATTTTTGATTCATTCATAAAATAATTGTTACATGACTTTTGTAAGCATTGTGCTAGGAACAAACTATGCAAAACTAGATCAAAAATAGATTGAGTTTATGGGGAGTATATAGAATGATGGGGGAATTTATGTATCTAAGTAATTATGATAAAAACTGAACGTAATACCATAAAAGAATGATTTCTGTCCCGGTGTCAGATACTTCTTCCTAATTCATTTGTTTAGCCCTTTGCCTTGACCTTTCATTTACTTAGTCTGTTCATCTGTGCGTGAAAGGTTGTTCCGTAGGCATTGCAGTATTGTTCACATGTCGTATTTATTGACACTTTTCCAGTGATTAAGTGTTAGAAATAGTGGAGAAAAGCCTTACAGCTTTGTTCATAGAAGAGCCTACTGCTTTTCGTGATGGCCTCTGACTGCGACCCAAGTCACCAGTGTGAGAAGACTGACATCCTTCATTTGTTCCTTTGTAGGGGCGTCAGCATTAATGTTCTCAGGCACGAAGCAGAGTTTTATGGAATCACGCCATTAGGTATTTATGTATTCTCACTATTTTGTGTTTATGGTTGGACTCTGTAAAATGAACTTGCCCAAATGAAAAGTGTTCTATATCAGGCTGAAAGTAATTTGTGGAGTAGTTCATTGCTTAGTTTTTGTGGATTTTCGTAGCAAAAAGATGTTGTCAACTCTTCTTGAACTTAAATGTCTTGTTTTTCTTTGCTTATCCTCTTTAACTGAAGAAAATAAAAATGGAGCCTTGTTTTTCTATGTGTTACATGTTCACTTTGAAATGTTCTTAGTGCGAAGGCTTCTCTTGTGCGAGGAACTGGAGCGTTCGTCCTGCGGCAGCGTGCTTTTCCACGGCTATTTGCCCCCGCCAGGTATTTTGACTTCCATTTTACTTAGTCCTTTTACAGATTATTTTGTATCATTAAGTATGAATAAGAAAAACTCTTGATTTTTGTATTTCTTATTTATAAAGCTGGAAATAGTCAGATCTTCATTTTTTTAAAAACGTTAACGTATCACACCTCATGGTACAGAGCAGGACTAGAGAGCAGGAGATAGTGGTACCCTGAGCCAGCTTCTGACCTTGCCGCTGCAGCCGCGTAAAAGCAGGGCTGCCTCTAGGTCTGTGTCTTTGCTGAGAGTTTTCCTTTCTTGTGTTCCGCAGTTTGCTACCTGCAAGAGCACTGTTGTCAGAATTCTTTCTCTGTCACCCATGACCTGGGCAGAGATGCATAGTGTCACTTATTCTGCTTGAGTGAGAGCGGTTCTACCTGAGTGGCTGCTGAGCCAAGATTTCACTTTTTAAGAAGCTCCTGTGCTGAAAGAAGATGCATCTGAGCAGGAAGAAATGGTCATGAAGCACCTAGATTGGCACTGAGGGCTTGCGTAGTCACCACGCCTGCAGGCATAACCCCCCACCGACAGACTCACCTGGTAGTCTCTGATTCAGGAGCCCGGAGCTAGGGAAGTCGGAGCAGTGTGAGCAATTCACTTATTATAAAAAATAGGGCCAATACCAGAAAGGCCTTTTCATTTTATTTTTTATTTTGATTTTGTACTGTTTTATTATAATTAACTATTTGCAGTAAATTGCTGTATAAAAGATCTACTTGAGATATAATGCAGTTCATATTTTGTTTCTTAGTCGAAGTGTGATCTACAGTGGTCTCTTTGCTTTTTCTAAGGCTAACTTAGAAGTGAATTTGTTGTCTTCTTCCCTTTGTAGGTATTCCCAGCCGTAAAATAAACAACACTACTAGATCTGCTGCTGACTCCAGGAACGGACTGAACTCTGTCGAAGGTGAAGCCCGGGGAAATGGCACACAGCCCGTTCTCTCCACGGCTGGGGAAGAGGCGATCAGGCTGGGTAAGCACAGAGGACAGAGGAGGAAAGGAACCGCGAGCGATTTTACTTGTTGGTGGTATTGCTGTTTTTTTGTTTTGTTTTTTGTGGTACTGGGGATTGAACTCAGGACCTTGCACTTGCTAGGTGGGTGCTTATTCTACTGAGCTATCTTCTTATCCCCTCTTGGTGGTATTGAGTAATTGTTTTTAAATATATAATTTGTGCCCAAATTTTTAAAATCCAAATTTATCATTTATATCTTGAAAAGTCTCATTTAATGTTTTTTATTTAAAATACTGTGTGACTTTCTGTTTGCCCTGAATTGTTAGAACAGTGGTTTGCTAATTCAAATTTCATGCAGTATGAGTCAGATAGTGAGTGAGAAAATGTGGGGGACAGTTTGGCCCAGACGAGTGTTGGCCTGTTTGAGCTGAGCTTACTAGTGGACATAGGCAGCAAATGCTTGGCTTGGGGCCCAAACTTGCCAGCTGTTCTAGAACGGGAAGCATTTCTTTTTCTGAAACCAACAGGATTTCCTGTGGATCCACGAAAGGTGCTAATAGTAGCTGGACATCACAACTGGATCGTGGCCGCGTACGCTCACTTCGCTGTGTGCTACAGGTATTGTGCCATGCCAGGGCAAGCCTTTCTGAATTTTAGAGGAAATTCACTAATTGTGATTTTATATTTTTTGTGACGAGCCCAATGCTTTAGTCATTGAGTTTTTCTCCTTAATATTTCACCCCCTTCTATGTCGTGTGGATAAGACTTGGTTTGCTTGTACTTTTCACGTAATTTGGTAAATATTGTCAGTAGCCTTCACATACTTGACCTATTTTCCAGATAGCATGAACTATGACTGGAGGGTGGTGCAGGCAGGCATGCTGTGTTTCCTCACAGTGAGCTAAATCACCCAGTGCAGTGGCAATAAATGATTTTAAAGGAAAGAAACCATACAGGGGAAGTGTTTTCAGAGAGTACTCTTAAGTTGTTTTCCCTAAAGATTTTGTAGTAGTAAGTAAAAAGCTTTAGTACAGCAAATACCTGCATGTGTGCCTTTCATGTGGGCTCACGGAGTTTGTGCATAAAGGAGGCCTTGTGTTAATATCCCCTCGTCCTGTGAGGCTGTGACAGTGTTACTCCTGCTAACAGGGCAGCTGCGCAAGATCCTCCAGCTTTTATTTTAGATTGGATCATCCCTCGATAGGAATTGTCTTGTTTATACATGGTGTGGGGCTTAAGTATTTATTTTATTTTTTCTAAGTGGGTAGCTAACTGTTCTGATCATTATATATAAATCATCTCATTGAATTTAAAGGCATCAGTTAAACCATTAAAAACCCTTCTGCAGCTGGGGAGATAGCTCAGTGGCATAAACGCCTGACTGGCGAGTACAATCCTGAGTTTGATCCCTGATACCAAAACCAAAACAAAACAAAAATACTCATCTGCAGAAAAAGGTTTGCAAAGCCGCTTTTCTTCATTTAATTGTTTTTAGGTTTTGGAGTGCCTATGGTACTTTTCTTAGCTTGCTTGAATAAGCTGTCATCTAAAACACAAATCAGATTTCTCTGTCATTTTATTTAGTAGTGGTAACAAAAAATACTGGTTACAAATTGGAAAAAAAAAGTCTGGTTTTTGTTGCCTGCCTGTGATGCCAGTGATTTTTAAAAGAAACATGAAAGGTAAAATCTTTTTAAAGATTTAAATCACTTTAAAATTTTTAAAGTGATTTGGACCATTTGCTTAAATTTTTCTTTGGAGAAATAATTTCTCTCTAAGTGATTATGTGTCCTAACTATGTAAATGTATTAGTGATACTATTTGGGCTTTGATAATATGTCAAGAAAATTTTGTATTTAGTAACTGAAGGGTTGGTTGTTGCAGCTGAGTTTTTTGGCACATTGCTTTTCTTCCTTTGGGGTGGTGCACCTGGGCTGCTGAGTCTACTTCTATTCCTGTCTTCACAGAATCAAAGAGTCCTCAGGATGGCAGCAGGTGTTCACAAGCCCTTACCTAGACTGGACTATTGAGCGCGTGGCTTTGAATGCCAAGGTGGTTGGGGGTCCTCATGGCGACAAAGACAAAATGGTGGCCGTTGCCTCGGAGAGCAGCATCATCCTGTGGAGCGTTCAGGACGGGGGCAGCGGAAGTGAGATTGGTAGGAGGACCTGCTCATGCCTCACTTCTCTGCTGTGTGTAGTGCTTTGTGTATTTTCTGAAAGAGCTTGGTTCACGGTGTGCAAACTAACCTGGACAAAAAGTGAACTTGAACTGCTGCTCTTCCTTTCCGGGGTTCAGTAGTAAAAAGAATACGAGATGTGAGAAGACTGGTCTGGAAGGGGGACACTCGCTGTGGTTGAGAACACGGGAGCATCTGAACACAGCGTTGCTCCAGCTGAAGCCTGGCCACACAGTGGCTGTGGTGTTCTCACTTGCTGGTGGCCGTGTCTTCCCGCCCTTCCGTCCCACTTAGGCTTGAGGGTGAGGTCCCTGCTCTTACCTGAGGCCACCTTCCCATTGCAGCCCGCTCCCTGTGTCCCCCATTGTCTTCTCTGTGTGGATAAGTTTTTATTGATAGGTCTTGAATAATAATTTTTACCTATTTCCTGGTGTAATGTGCTGTCAGTCTCATTTAATAAGGTTTTATTTTTAGCTGTAATATTACCTTTCGATAACATTTTAGTAGTTTATTTTTCTAGTAAGATTTGTCTCCACATTGTGACCCCTTTTTTATTAAATCATAGTAGCTGCTTGACTTGGATTTTTGTTTGCTAATTCCAGTATCTGAGTCATCTCACACTTTTATCTGGGATCACATACTCTTCACATTTTTGAAAAGTTTTGAGTACATGTTGGATGTGCCTGTAGGCAGGGCAGAACGGAATGCGCTGTGTTTCTTTAAAGATAGGCGCTTTCTTCCCACAGCCAGTTACAGCATGGAGGATCCGGTTGGTCTTACTGAGCTTTGCTCTGTGCTTTGTTAGGGAGCGGTGAGCTTCGCGTCCATTTTAGGGCACGTCTGCCGTGGCCTGTTCTGAATGTGCGCCTGAGGTTCTTGGCCAGGGCTCGCCCCGGCCATGAGTAGGAATTGCCTCATCTGCCAGCGTGGACCTCTGGAGTCTCCAGCTCTCAGCCCTACAACAGCCTCTTCTTTTTCCTTGATTCTTGGGGGGTTCCCACCCTGACCAGGTGCAGCTTGGCCTCTTCTAGGGCCTTAGGGAAACCCCATGCAAGTTTTGCCCCATCTGCATTGTGGAGCAGTTTCTTTTTGTGTGATACCTGACCCCTTATTGTGGCCTCAAGTCCTCTGCTTCCTCTGGACTGGGGTCTCGTCTCGGCCAGCTCAAGGCCAGGCTTCTCTGGAGCTTCGCCCCTCACAAGTCCTCCTGCTGGTCACCCAGTGCCTGCCATAGTGGCCGCGGGCATGTTGTCCAGTTTTCTTCTGTGGTGGTTTTTCAAGTCTGATGAAAAGTGCTGTTTACTCAATCTCAGCTGGCAGTGGAGTCCTTCCTGACAGCTTTAGAAAACAAAGTTCCGAATTACGGCTTTTGAAATAAAATGCGTGGGTGATCATGCCAAGAAGAAACCAGTCCAGTGATTGTCTTTTCCCTTCTCTGGCTGGCATTTGTATCACACCAGTAACTGAAGGAACTCTATTTCTGCTTTGTTCTCAAAGGCTGCTGTGATGGCTAGCTGTGTGACGAGGCTGCAGTAGAAATCCGCTCATGTCCTCCAAAGGACGTGTTTGTTGTTACAGATGTTCTTGGAAATTGACAGCACCGCCTAAAGAAAATTGTTAGTGCCTGTGGCTCCATGATGGAGCTCTCCCAGTGGCTGCCGGGCGTGCTGGAGTGCTCGCTGCTCAGAGCAGCACGCTAGCAAGGTGGCCCTTAAGACAGGCACTTGGCGTGATTTATCCACGGCTGGCTTCCCCGTGCAGGGGCAGGAGAGCTGCGCCCTGGGCCAGATGACACTTTAAGCTCCGTGAGACCTCTCCGAATGTCTTCCTTGATTTCCCAGAACCTCATCCTTCTCTAGAGTAATCACTGTTAGTTGTTTCCCATTTTTATTTCTGCTTTTCATGTGGGCCATGGGACTGAACGTAGTTGGCTTCACAGGCACTGAAAAATTGTTTGACCTCAAACTTGAAGTGCCATTATGTGACAATCCCTAGAATTGTGTGCAGTGTGGGATACTTATTTTCTGTTTGAAGTGGGAGATGTATTGCATAGCCAGTTCTGGCTGAAGGGCTTAGCTGCTTCTGTGTGGTGTGTAGTTTTTCGTTGTCAGGGCAGAGGTGGTCCATTCATGTGTATGTTTATGTAAATGTGATTGGTGTGTTGTTAAATGGTACATATCGAGGATATTCCTAGCAAAGCTTACCTGTCCTGTCTCTTTTTTCTTTCTTCTTGTGCAGTATATCATTTTGTTCCTGCTACATGCCTGTTTTTTTTTTAAGATGGGTAAAGAAGTGTTGAGACGTTGTGGCCTGTCACTAGCTGCTGTCTAGATCTGAACAGAAGAGAACACTTAGCCCTGATACAAAATTCAAAAGAAATCAGAAAGTTGCCTAGCTTATACTTTCAGGGTGCCCTGCAGTTGCATGTCATTATTTGCCCCCTTCCCCTGCCTGAGTAGTTAGGACTTTGTTATTTCCTTGTTTTCCTCAACCACATGCTGAGAAAGTTGCTCATATTGACAGGCAGGCCCTTTTATTTTCGAGATAAAGTGATACTTGAAGTAACACAAAGATCTGTATAAAGCAGTATTTTATAGGTGAGACTCACTGTCTAGTGTTTTGAGATAAAAAGATACTTTCTCTGTTTTTCAAATAATACAGTATTCTGTGAGTACCAGAATTTGATTATAGCATTTTTAATGTGAAACAATTCTTGAGACATTTAGCTTGGACCCTATTTTGTAGGTGAGATGAATAAGGACTGGAGTGGTGGCAAACTTAGCTACGTTCGGACTGGGGGCCACGGAGACTGCCGACTCCTGGTGCAGGCCTGACCCCTTCCAGGGCACGTGCGCTGCTTCAGGCTGAGCCAGGGGCTCCGAGCGTCCTTGGCTTGTGCTGTCGCTGTGCTCTGTGGTCCTTGTGATATCCCTGAGTTACTTGAGGCCTAGGGCTCACCCAGCCCAACTGCCCCTTTGAGCTCCTGCTAACCTTTTAAACACCCAACTCAGAACACATCTTCTCTGAGGTGGATTCTCAAAACCTCCTTACTGTGCCTCCATACTCCTCTAGGTAATGCTGACCTGTCTAATCTCCTGTTCTTTTCATGTTATATTGCGATTGGTTATTCGCAGTTTTTTTCTCTACTAAACTACAAGTCTGAATAGTATCCATTGTTGTTTTTAAATCCCAAAACCCAATATAGTGTATTTTAAGTAAACTGAGACCGAAATGCTAGGAAACAAGAGGTTTAAAATAAACGTCAAATAAAAGGACTATATATTTGAGTTTTCTGTTTGTTTTTGCTTACTTCTAGATTTTTATGTACCTTCTCGATAGCTGAGGTTGCCAGGTGTGTCTTCAGATTACTGGTTTCCGGATATCAGATTCATGAGCAAGTGCCCTTTCCATTTCCTACAGATTTGATTAAGATGCAGTGGGATTTCTGACTTAGGTGCGGGCGTGGAGCCCAGGGCCCTTTTTATTTTACATGCTCACTTGAAACCTACTTAGTTGTGTTCATAATCAGCTGGGATGAGCACACAGCGTTGGATGCAAAGGCGCTATAGCAGTGAGGCTGCTGGCAGGCTGCCCCTTGCTTGGGAGCCTCCTCAGCTGCTCACAAGCTTGCTAGCTTTGTGTTTCTGGGTCCCACCAGGTCTGGTACGTAATTTGTAGAAACTAGAGTGGTATAAGTTAGTCACTGTGGGGTTTTACTGTAGGTTTGCCTTGCTCTGAAGAGATGGCTGATTAACCTCTCTGTCTTGTCCTTGAAGGTGTGTTCAGCCTTGGTGTTCCTGTGGATGCGCTCTTCTTCATTGGAAACCAGCTGGTGGCCACGAGCCACACAGGCAAGGTGGGCGTGTGGAATGCTGTCACCCAGCACTGGCAGGTTGGTTTGAACTGAATCTTATTTAACAAACAAAAATATTCCTGAAACTTGTGCCAATTATGTGTCTGTTTTTTCTTTGTGGAACTCATGCTGTTTCTTTTGTTGATTACATGGAATATCAAATATATTTGGTGGTAAGTTTATTTCTAGATACAAATTATACCTTTTTCAGGAAATGTGTTACTTTGGTAAAATGAGTAAATTTTTAAACTGTGGTCCAGCATTTCTTCATTCTCTTGACATGTTTTAATTTCTGTGCTGTATATGGTGATCTTCTGGCAAACTTCATTTATTGAGTAAAAACATCTGTAAAATACATGACCTGCCCAGACCTGTCTAAACATTAGCTCTCAAATATCTGAGAATAACAATAAATTTTAAAATGGTTAGTACAGTTAATACTTGATCCTGAAGAAAGAACGATGAAGGAGGAAGGCGGAGCCCGTGTTGTAGAGCAGCACCACTGCCGGCTGCAGTGCCCGCTGGTGGGGTGTGCATCAGGGCACCCACAGAGCAGGGTGCGCTTCGGCTGGCGGCGGGGTCCTGGTTGCAGAGTGGCAGAATGAGTGTTTGAGACATTTTATAGACCTTCTAAACTTAGGGACCTACTTTCCAACTGATGTGGAAAATTGGAGATGTGATTTTACTTTTAGTTTTGAGTGTCTAGTTTTAATAACTGAGTAGTGATATTTTAAAGTGATGGAGAACACAGGAAGAGAAAGTCCAGTAGGTAAGATGGGGCAGGGGTTTGATCCATGGGTAGAGTGAGAGGGAGTGTTTTGAGGCAAAAAAACAGGTTTTAATGGCAATGTGCCTTTTACTGTACAGTAGTAAATGCTTTGGAATTTAGCTATTCACTTTATCGTTTATTGCCTCCTATAGACTTTTTCCATAAACAGTATAGTTTTACTATGTACAGAGCACTTACATTAAGCATTATATTTGAAGTACATGAGAGAAGGCATGGATAATACAGAAATACCATCCCATTCTCTCCCTGAGCCTTTGGAGGGTTTTGGCATCCTGAGGGGTCTTGCAGCCCACCTCCCACAGATACTAATCAGTGCCTGTCCTTGTGGAGTGTACATGACGTCATTGTGAATATGTGCATGCCAGGGTAATACCCAGGACATAGTGGAGGGTGAAAGGACACTGACCCGGTGCTAGAATATTCTGTCAAGGTGATGGCTTGCTCGGCATGGACAGTCCAGGCAGGGCTGCGACACGGCAAGTGGAGACGACAGAGGAACTTTCTTCTTGGGACTCTAAGCCCCTGGGAAGGTGGTGCAGAATGACTGCTTTCCAGTTAAAGGAACTACATTCGGGGAAAACTAGGTTTCCCTTTCTGTGAAGATACAGTAGTCATTTATGGAAAAAAGTACTGGCTA
The DNA here is from genome assembly GCF_000260255.1 of Octodon degus. Taxonomy (NCBI): domain Eukaryota; kingdom Metazoa; phylum Chordata; class Mammalia; order Rodentia; family Octodontidae; genus Octodon; species Octodon degus. The sequence goes on from NW_004524593.1 coordinate 17,266,517, forward strand.
GAGTGGGCCTTACACAGGCACAGCAGTAAGCTTTGTCATGGGGTCATAAAAATAATGGCCAGGGAATGTGGGAGGGGGCTGACATAGATGAATCTAAAGTTTAGAAGTGGATCAGAAGGATTCTTTAACTGGTGGCATTTCTGTAAAGAATAGTGTGACTTTATTGATTTATGGAAAGTTTGCTTTTGTGGATTTATTTTGCTGCTTATGTCAGGTCTGAAACTCCAGTGTCTGCCATGAAAATGCTAATATAGTTTTGGTTACTGAGAGTATGTGCACTTTGTTCCTGTTTTGTTTTCAAAAGTACATATAAAAGTTTTAATGTCATGTCATCAAAGTGGGTATCCATCTTAAGCTTTTGTATATTTTGTTGCTTCTTGCGTGGTGTGTGGATGACTTAGAACCATAGCTGACAATAGATCTGGCTGTGTTTCAGGAAGTGAAACGTTCACGCAGCCAATAAGTGCTGTGACTTAGGTAGCTGGACTTCTTTGTGCTGCACTGCAGAGGAGGTGTATGTTGGAGCCTCGGCTTCTGGTCTGCAGGTCTCCACAGCTCAGAAAAGAGGCTAACTCCCTTCACTCCAGGACTGCTGTGGCATGGCCTGAATGGCAGGTCCTGAGTGGATTTTTAGTGACAGTTCCACTCATGCATAATAGCACAGAAAGTAACAGGACAGCCCTGGCAGTTCTTACTCAAATGAGTGTATAACTGAGATGGATTGAAGTATTGGCATCAAAGGGTTTGTGTGTGTGGATTAAGGTTCAATACCTTTATTAACTCTTGTTTATAATAGCTTCTCATCAAGAAAGCTTCAATAAAATATTAATAACACTTTGTATTGGGCTAGGGAGATAGCTCAGTGGTGTGAGTACCTGTCTGGCAAGTGCAAGGTCCTGAGTTCAATCCCTGGTCTTAGAAAAAGCCCTCCCAAACAAAAACATGCACTTTATAAAGATATATTTAATTTAGGTTAAAAAATGAAATTTTAAAGAAATGCTTTAGTTTTTTCCCCTAGTTTTACTCTGCCTTATTATACACCAGACATACATATATCTGTGTTTTCATATAGTAACATTCACTAAGTTAAATAGCAGCTTTGAGTATAGATTTAGATTTATCTTGGAAGCAGATTTCTCGTGTTCAGTTGAACTCACGTTCACCTCTTACAAGTATACACCTCGTTTTTGCAAGACACAGCTCTGAAAGTCCTGGGAACCACATCCTTACTTTGTTTAGCAGAGGATCACTGAGCCCTCCTTGTGCTCATTTTGAGGACTGGGGAACTTCCCTTTAAGCCATTGTCACCATTTCAGACTTGCCAGTAGAGGCCAGGTTCCGGGAGGAAACATGGTCTCTGGCTGAGGATTCCAAGTGGCCTTCTGTGGTCTGCAGGTTAGGAATAGCTGCTACATACTAACCTAAGCGCAGTACTTGGAGTTCACAGTAAAATAATGGGATTCACTGATGTAAGTCTCTCTCCTTTGTGCATATAAAAGTACTGGATACAGATATTAAAACTCTTTGTAGTAGTATCTGTACTAAATATTACGATTTATGTATTTTTTTTTATGTTAAAATACTATTTATCAAGATAAAGCCTCTGGGTGCTGTGACTTTAAGCAAAACCAGGAAGCATGGCTTCATGGAACGTGGAGCCTCTTGCAAAAATTTGAAGCTTTCAAGGTCTGCCTCAGTCTTAAGGAGGCTGGGAAATTTTTACTAGAAAGTTTGATAAAATAGGCGTGTGGGTCATTGTAACAGAATAGAGGAAGGAGAAACAAGTTCAGGAACATTCAGCTTATTTGATCTTTACACAGGGGCCAGAAATCTATTCTGGAGGCAAGATCACCTCTTGAATAAATGATGGTGGGAAAATTGGATATCCACATGCAGAAGACTGAGTCTGTAAACCCGTCTCCCACCATGTGCTAAATTAAGTAAAGGTGGATCAAAGATCTGCATGCTAAAATGAAACACTTAACTTGCTGGAAGATAATAGGTAAAACTGTAGAAGACAGACATAGGCAAGAACAGAACCTCTGTGGCCCTAGAAATGATACTGAGAGCCTACCAATGGAATCATATCAAATTAAAAAGGTGTTCTGTACAGCAAAGGAAAAGACCAACAGAGTGAAGAGACAGCCCACAGAATAGGAAGAAATTTTTGCCATAACAGTAAGTGAAATGAAGCACATACAGAAGTTTAAATATTGCGTGGTTTGTTTTATATGAAAAACTCAAGTAATGTGTATGTGTGTATACATATATATATATATATATATATATATAGAGAGAGAGAGAGAGAGCGCGCACACACTCATAGGAGCTCACAGAATAGAGATAAGTAGAGAGATCTTTTTCAAATGGATGGGACCCAAGAGTTGGAAGGAGCCAGAAGGAGAAAGGTAGGATAAAGAGAGAGAACTGAGGTGTTTGTGTATGTGCCAACCCCCGGGGTAGTTGTGATCCTTGTGTGCTGCTCACATGCACTAATTACACAGTCTTATAGATTAGTATGTAGTGTGTTAGGAACTTCAAAAATGATGTGGTGTTTCAGGTGTTATCTGTTCATAAAGGGAAGGGGAGCAGCTAATTCTCCAGGTCACAGGAGTAAAGCTGCTCTTTCTAAAAGTAGCAGAGCTTGTTGTCCAAGAATGCAGAGTGATGGCGCAGGTAGAAGCTCCTGAGAAACTGAGAGCAAGATACTCAGCCTTTGTGCTGTGGAGACTTTTGACAACTAGCCTGTGGCCACTGGCATTCCTGGATGGGCATGTGTGCAGGTTGGGCACACGTGCACGTTGGGCGCTCTCACAAGAGCAGCACGGGGCGAGGGGGCGGCGCATCTGCAGAGGAAGTGATTTTGCCTGAAAATAAGCTGCTCTCCCCACATTTTCTCAGCATTAAAAGTAAATGAGGAAAGTTTTCAGATGTAAAAAACATGGGTATTTACATCCTCAAAACTGGACAACAAACTTGAAGTAATGGGTACTGTAAATTTTCAGAGTTATTAAAGTGAAAAAAATGATGCACTTTCGGGATAGAATAAAGCTACCTTGAAAACAGGAAAATAAAATACTAGAAATTAAAAGATCATTGAAAATGAAAAATAAGACAAAAAGCAAACTCAATGAATTACACAGAAATACAGCTAAAAGACAATTTAATGAGACTGCCTCAAAAGGAAACCCCTGAAGGCCCATCATGAGCCCTGGCGTGGAAGAGGTGCCTGACTCCTGCTGGCCTGCAGAGCTCAGCACCTGGCCTCTGCTCTGCACTGACCCTGCAGACTTTGTGCTCCTCCTCTCCCGAGGGTTGAGGTAGAGGAAAGCATGTGCAGAAAAGTTGCTGTGAGGAAGTGAGAGCACAGGGCACCAGGGTTTCCCGGGTGGGGCCGGCTTTTCACTGACAAGGGGATCGTCTGTCACCTCATCCTGCAGGGGGGAACACTGTCTTAGCGCTGCAGCTGAAAGGTGGCTGCCATGTAGGGTAGGAGAATGTGTATGAAGCCGTCAGCGCCCCCTCAGTGCTGTGGAGCTTCCAGACCAGCCTGCTGTGGGTGCCGGCGTGATGGTGGGGTCAGGGCGGGACAGTCTCTGGTGTGGCTAGCAAGCCATGTGGCTCTCCAGGAAGCCCCCTAGAGACTCAGTTTGTGCTCGCCTTAGACGCAAGAGTCATTATTTCCACATTTTAGCTCTTTCTTTTGCAAGTTTTTAGAGTGGACCTAGATTCTGTAAGGTTTTTTAATCTTTTTTTTTTTTTTTTTTTTTTGTCCTTTACTTTGTCCTTTGTTTACTGAGCTCATGTTAGTCATCTCCCTTGTGGTTGAGACACAGCCCCTGTGACTTAAGGAGGAAGGGCTTTTGTCCTCACTGTAGAAGTTTCACCCCAAAGTTCCTGGCTTCTGGGCAAGACCATACATGGAAGGAGGGCCTTTGGGTGGGAAAGCCTCTCTCACCACCTGGGGCCTGGAATGAAGAAAAGATAGATAAGAGCTGGGTCAGGTGATGGCTCTAAGGGAAGATTATGTATGCCTTTGCAAAGTTAGTTATCACATGACACAAGGTTGCCTGGTGACTGATGGCTGCCCCAGACCAGGCAGGATGCTTTTCTTAGGACTATGGTAGCTTCACTGCTTTAGGCAAGCAGGCCTGTCCTGCCCTCCTACACATAGCATTTTCCAGCTTTAGCCTCTCCCAACAACCTGTCACTTTCCTGCCACTGACCATGTACAGGCAGTTTGGGGCACCTGCTGGAACTAAACCATGACAGTGGGCCTCTGCTCCTGCCACTCTTGCTGTCAGAACCTTGCCTTGCCCTTTGCTTTTTCACCAGTTTTGAGAGGACCATGGTTTCTCTCCTCGGGTTGTATTCGCACCATTAGAGCATCTGTGATGGAAATTGTCTTACTTTTCTTGCTGTTCACAAGTTACAAGTTCAGAGGGATCCCACACCCTACCTCCTCTGCCAAGCTTGTCATGGCTAACATCTGACACACAGGGATGTGTGCTAAACAGATCCTGTTTAGATTTTACCCTTTCATATGAGACCAGAAATGACAAAAGCTCCATAATTTGAATTTTAAATTATTCAACGTCTCTTGGACTTGCATGTAAAACTTAGTTTCTCATATCGCATATGAATGTCTTCTATGTTTTATGTGCATCTCTAGCTTGGTTGTAAAGATAGGATTCATTTAAAATTTTTTTTCTTCCATAATTTTATTGATAAGTAGCGATGAGACAGTTTCAAACCAAATTGGTAGGACAGTTTCAATAATCAACACATTGCATACATTCTTCCTAGTGGTTAATTGCTGTACAAGATGCAGACATGATATCCTAATTACAAACTCTATTAGAACAAATCCCTCTATTCATTAAGAGAATGTAACTATATATCTATCCTAACTATTTTGAATACACAGATACAAAATGGACATTCATCTGTATCCCCTTTTTTGTTTAGTTCCATTATTTGAATATTATAGGTGTGTTAACTCAGCAGAATATCCTGAGTCCAGTAGCCCATAATAGGACTGGGGCTTCCGCTTCATGAGCAGTGTCAGAAATTGTTGACCTGAGTCCCCTACAGCTCAACATAACACCATGAAAAATATGGAACGCTTCACGAATTTGCGTGTCACCCTTGCACAGGGGTCATGCTAATCTTCTCTGTATTGTTCCAATTTCAGTATATGTGCTGCTTTGCACAAAAATTTTTTACAAGAGTAATATTAATCTTTTTCTCTCTGCATTTTGTGTTTTGTTTGATAGTAAAACTCATGCCATTTGCTTTTTTCTCTTGGCACATAAACTGGGAATTATAAATTTGTTTGAAACTTTATTCTAATGCTTGGAAAAATAAACATCCTAGAAAACAGATGGAAGTTTTAGTGAAGAGAATGAAAATAGAAACTAGTACTACCTTTTTAAAGAAATCATATAAATTGCCAAGGCACCAGCCTCTGTCTGGATCACTTTCTGTTTCCCAGTTGTGTGTAGCCGGGCAGGTGAGAGAAGGGGGAAGGCACGTCTGCACGCTGCTCTCAGGCCGGTGGGCTGTGGTTTAGGAGCGTGCGCAGAGGCAGCAGGGCCTTCATCAGAAGCAAGGGCTGCCGTGAGGAACGTTGTTAAAGATCTCTGAGGGGAAACCACAGAGGCAGCTCTGAGGAGGTCCCGGTGGCGCCCGTGCCCGTGCACACACAGGGGCTTAATGACAGTTTGTGTTCAGTGCCCTGCTAAAGCTGGGTATTGGGCTCCTTTTCTCATAAGAGTGAAAGTTAGGAGGGTCTAGAACATAGGAATTATAATTACTTTCTGACTTCAATAATCTCACTGCATCAGGTTCAAGATGTTGTTCCCATCACCAGCTATGACACTGCTGGCTCCTTTCTTCTCCTGGGATGTAACAACGGATCCATATATTACATAGGTAAGTATATACATACTTAAAAAGCACCTATTTAAATTGTTTCAAAAATTAACGTATTTTTAGTTTAAATTGGATGCATTATTTATTCTAGTCTTACTGACATTTTTATTTTTTAGATATGCAGAAATTTCCTTTGCGAATGAAGGATAATGATCTTCTTGTTACGGAACTGTATCACGACCCTTCCAATGATGCTATTACTGCTCTGAGTGTTTACCTCACGCCCAAAACAAGTTAGTATGCTACCAGTTATGGCAAGTTGTGTAAGTTCCTTTAACCATGAATTTTCATCCATGAATTTACTATGCAGCTGGGTAAAACTAATCTGGTGCATCTCAGAACCAAGGTACTAACAGATTTCATCTCTGTTAATCTAAAATACATAGTTTGTTTTATGCCAGAGGACAGCACGACCAGTAAATGGACATACTTTCAGGTGGAAAATTGGAATTTTCCCCTTTGTGAACTGTTTGTTAACACGTTCCTGCTGGCTTGCAGGACTACGCTGTGGGTGCTTGTCCTGCCTGACAGGACTGTCCCCTGCGCCCGATGGGACTGCCATGCATGTACCACAAGTGGTTCAGTGCTCCCTGGCAGCGAAACACAGAAAGTGTAGCCCTGTCTTGAATGTGTTCAACTACATTATAATAATTGAAATTAGAAAAACTAAACAGATTTACTTTCTGTAGAATAACTTATTTAACTTCAAAATTATCAGCTTTTTAAACCAAAAAGTATAACTTCTTTTGACCTACCTGTGTTGGGAGGTAAGCTTATTTCCTTGGAATTTCTTTTTCCTTTCACTGTGAGGTTCTGGGAATTGAACTCTGACCCTAGTGCTTGCTAGGCAAGGTCTCTACCACCAAGCTATATTCCCAGCCTCTTGAGAATTTGAAATTTAAGATGAGGAAAAAGACGTTAGAAGTGCAGTATATACAGCGTCCATTGCCCTTTAGACTAGGCCGTTGAAGTAGAATTAACAAGACTAGTTGTTATATGGCATTAAGAAATTTCATGCCTTAGAATAAAAGATGTAGGTAAGTGAGAAACTGAAGACACTGAGAAGAATGTAAAGAAGTGTCACGTCGTGTGAAGTAAGGGCCGATTTGGCTGCCGCCTGCACATGGTCGTTTTATTGGATCTGTGGAAGGGAGTCATAATCTTTAGTAAGCAAGAGATACTTTGCTCCAGGCCCCTGACTTGGTTTGAAATTTAAACTGGTTTGCTCTAGAAGTGAGTAAACCACAGATTGCTGCCAAGCCGTCCTTTTTGTTAAAGTTTTACATGTCATCTGTGATGGGTTTTATGTCACAGTGAGAGAGATGAGAGCTTGTGACAGAGACAGCGAGGTGTGCAGAGGTCAAAGTATTTACTTCCTATTCTCTTATAGAAAGTTTGCTGGAAAGAAGAAAATGCAGTGTAGGTTTTTGGCTTTTGTTTCCTCCAGTGTAATTTAGGTGTGGAGCTAAAACATTAGCGCACAAATGGGGGCCCTCGTCCAGGCTACGAAGGGAGGGTTCGCAGGCATGCTCGCCTTCTTCCCATTTGTGCATTTTCAGGGAAGCCAGAAGCACAGTTCATGAAGCTAATTGGTTCTCTAGGTTTTTAAAGATGTAGTTCACTGAGCTCCGGGTCTGAAAACCTGCTTAAAATAAAAGGCCACAGTGGAACCCGACATGATTAGAGGGGCAGTCTGAGTAAGGGAAGCACAATGAGGGCTGCGCAGTGGGGGTGTCACTGCGTTGTCCAGCGCTTTGAAGCCACTCTGAGCATGTGATACATGATTATTCAGCAATGAGCCCATCCTGGAGCCAGAGGAAAGGTGATGGCCGTGCTAGCCCATCAGTTAGGTGCGGGAGTGCTCTTGGGCGCTGTGCTGTTTCAGTGACAGTTTTAGTGTGGCAGATGCATTCTTTAATCTGTGTGAGCACCCACTGTACCTCAGGCACTCTGAAGTGAAGTAGGAAGAAGACTGGTCAGTCTCTGACACCAAGGAGAAGGGGGCAGACGTGGAGCTCGGTCCGCGGTGGGCCCTGATGTGTGCCTGGGGAGGAGGGGAGCAGTTTTGCCTTGGGGGGTGAGGAAAAGACTGCATGAAAGAGCTAGTGACTTAAGATGGGCAGAGAAGTATTCAGACTTCTGTGCTGAGTGGATTTTGGTCACAGGTAATGACGCCTGTTCCGCCCTCCGTGTCCCTAGAAAGCTCCCCAGCAGCAGCTTGCTTCTTATCATTGCTCAGGATTCCACTATGCACCTTGCCTTCATAGGTGTCAGTGGGAACTGGATTGAGATCGCCTACGGTACCAGCTCAGGAGCGGTGCGCGTGATAGTGCAGCACCCGGAGACGGTTGGGTCAGGGCCCCAGCTCTTCCAGACGTTCACAGTTCACCGAAGCCCCGTGATAAAAATCATGCTGTCTGAGAAGCACCTGGTATCAGGTAAGGTGACACTGCTGGGGTGGTAAGCAGGCCCCTCCTGGAGCGCCTGGCTCTGCCTGCAACCCGAAAGAAAGGGAGAGTGGCTGGCATGGCAGTACATGTCTGCAAGACCAGTGCTCAGGAAGCTGAGGCAGGAGGATGGCTGTGAGTCCAGGGCCAGCCTGGGGTATATAGCGAGGCCCTGTCTGAAAAAAAAATAAGTAAAAGATAAAGCCTCTGAGCATAGTGCTGTTTGGGGACTAATTATGCCTCCAAGAAGCTCCTGTTCGAGTTCTGTAACGTAAGCCGCACCTGTGACTCACCTCCCGGCCCGAAGCTGTGCCCCCTCTGTAGCGCACGCCCCTTCGCACAGGGTTGCTAAGTGCTGGTTCCCACAGTGCTTGGCTGGGCTGGCTGGGCTTTCCCTGATGTGACTAGCAGTCACCCTCTGTGTGCCAGCGACCTGCAGACTTCCTCCACCTTGGCCATCCAGGAAGTGCAGACTTGTGTATCCTAGTCTGTGTCTGGTTGTGCTTATTGGGAATCTGTAATTGCACTTGGGCAGAAATGAACTTTGTATCGTAGGTGACTCAGAAGGCATTTAGTACAGTCTGTCACTGTCTACCCATGTGTTAGGCTGAGAACATAGGAATTACCCTTACTGCTTATCCCTCTCACAGATACATGGTCCGCCCGTAAGTTACTAGCCTTGCTGTCCATATCACACATGGCTGAAATCTGAGTATGTTTATAGCTGGCAGCCCAGTAGCTCACATCATTCTCCGTAGGTCAGCGCAGTAGCTTCTCAGCTCCTCTTTCTACTTGTCTCTGCTGTCTATTCCACACATCAGCCAAAAAAGTCTCATGCAGGTGCAGCGTAGATCTGATTTCTAGTGGCTTGTCATTGTGCTTAAATTTAAATTCTGCTCTAGTTCTGTTCACTTTCCAGCTCCCTTCTAACCCTCCACCTACTTTTCTCTTATGATCTGTTGGTTTTGTTTCTTAAAAATGCCTTTGAACTTTTGCACTTGTCCTGTTTCGATTGAAATGTGTCTTAGAAACTCATTTGGCTGCCTTCTTGTTACTCAGGTCCTGTTTGAAGTACATCCTTGTTGTCTGTCAGTGTAAATTAGCCAAACGTCTGTCTAGCAGTAGTACCGGGTGTGTGCGGGTCGTGGCCTTCTCATGTGATTATGTAGGTATTAGCTTGCTTGCATCCCCTCTCCGCTTACGCATTGGAAGTTACACACTTGCAGGCACTTCTCTTCTCCCTTTATTTAGTCTTGGCACTTAGCACAGTCTTAGTGCATAAAAAATGCTCAGTAGGCGCTACGTAAGGCAGTTTTTTCCATGAGAGTATAGACCATTCTGTGGCGTCACTCAGAGGGCATGCTGGGCTCCGTTGGCAGCACATGTTTCCTGGCAACGCCTAGCTAGAGACAGTGGTAATGGCTGCTGTTCTTGTGGTTGTCATGCTGTTGTGGGATGTGATGCCAAAGAACTTAGTAAGATTTGTATTTTAGCTTGAAACATTTCATGTAGTTTGAAGTTTAAATAGAGATTATGAAAAAAAAGTCATGCTTATCTGGGCATGAAGGTACATGCCCCTCACCCAGTCTGGTGAGACGGAGGCAGGAAGGTCAGGGATTCAAAGCCAGCTGGGTTGGGTGGCGAGACCTTTTCTTGGAGAAAAGAAAAATGTCCATTTTAACCAAAAATCAGGAGAATTTTACATAGTCTTAGAATATTCTGCCACCTAGTGGATATCAGCACAAAAGTGATCTCATTGTTTTTTTCTTGTAGTGAGCTCTAGTGCTTAAAAATAGAATTTTGCATACCTGATACTTAAATTGTTATACTCAGTTAAGTTAGCCAAAACTATTTAAATTATTTTTGTAAATTCTAGTAAAGTTAATAGTGAAATTAGGAAATTATTTTCTGCGACTTAGTATCTTAAAACTAATTCTGCCACTTTTATTAGAAAATTGACATTCTGAGAATGGAGAATTTACAGCTGTTATTTTCCAAAATTAAAATTCTTCTAAAGTTTAGTTTAAAGTATATAAATCAACAGAAAGTGCTACGTGTGCTTAGAGGTTTTGGCTACTTTGTTAAAGTTTACTGCTGAGATGATGGCTCATTGTTAGTAGTAAAAGATTTTTTGAAGTTGCTATAAGTAACAAATTAGTTTTTTAAATTAAGGCATGCCAAAAAGTTCAATGCTTGGATTACTGATACTATTTTAATAATGTACTCAGATCAAAAAATGGAAATGGGTTAGGAGCTCTCTCATTGTTCAGCCACTTAATGGTACTTTTGGATCATGCTCCCTGATGCAGACATTCTTTATATAAAAATAATGCTCAGCTCCAGTCCAGAGGCTTCCTGTTCCTTGATGTAATGTTGGGTAAGCAGTAAACAGCTCATCCCTCCAGCATGCTTGACCGTGTCCTTTGCGATGGCACCTGTTCAGTAGCCCTGAACTTGAGGCACACAGTGGAAACAGTTTCTGTGACTGGAAAACAGGCTAAGAACTGGGTAACATCCAGTATCTGGTCCCTTGCCTATGTTTTAAACTTTCTCTGTGTTTATACCTTCCCGTCTATTTTTATAAGCATCCTGTAAATTTGCTTATGTACCTTATATTTGCATCAAGATAAACTATATTCAGTCCTCTCACTTTGATTTGGTATAGATCATGTATAATTTGAGATAAATTAATATGTGCAGCACACTAAATATGTGCTGCAGTACATTTTGTATAGATCACAATGAAAAAATTAAAATGTGCTTTTAAAAGTGACTTTGGTGGTGCCCTTACAAGCTACATTTCATAAGCCTTTTATGTTCACTCCCCCCCAGTCTGTGCAGATAATAATCACGTCCGCACGTGGACAGTGACGCGGTTCCGAGGGATGATCTCCACTCAGCCGGGTTCCACCCCTTTAGCATCATTCAAGATCCTGTCTCTGGAAGAGACGGAGAGCCACGGGAGCTACTCCTCTGGAAATGACATAGGTGGGTCGGCGCGTCTGGGAGGTCTCAGCTGGCGTGGGAGCGGTGCGAAAGAAGTGTGTCCGTGGCAGTGGGAACCTAAGCATGAGTTTTCAGTACAGATTTTTCATTTTAATTGTGAAACTCACTTAACACTGAAATTTAGTGCTTCTGAATAGTTTCTGTGATTTCAGAGAATTAGATTTCAGAAGCATTTCATACTGTTTAAAAGTTACATAAGCGAATTTTTATCTTATTCCAGTTTTTATTTGAGTAATAGCATCTCCAAATGTTTACTTTTGTAACTAAAGCCATGAGAACTGTTTACATTGAAACTTTTAATATGTGTTCTTATATTACTAATAATCCACTGAAAATAAAAGTGAAGCCAGAGAAGGGCTGGTGTTTCATACACTGAGTGGTTCTGACGCCTTCCAGAGCCCACCAGGAAGCGATGTGGCGTGTTTTCATCAGTGTGCTCTAAGGTCGGCAGAAGGCATGGGGTGGCTTGATTTGCTTCTGTGTGCTGCGTGTACAGCCAGGCCCTCACATCTGCACACAGATGCTTTTCTCTGAGAGCCCATTTGACATAACTCTGCCTGCAGTGTGTCTCAGTATTTCCATAATGGTTCTGACCTCTTGGTGACTAGCGGACCCTTCCAGTCATGTTGTATAAGCAGAAGTTACGATACCGCTGGCGGGCAGGAAGGAGTGCTCAGCTGATTTCCATGAGGCTGAGATCTGCATTCATCTAGAGTGTGTGAGGATTTCACAATACTTTAGAAAATGTAAGACTTGAGAGATCTGTCTTGCCGCAGTTTCAGCTTTCCTCGAAGAAGAAATTTTTACCTTCATCAGTTCTGACAGTTGTTGAGTGATCCCAGTTTTCTACAGGATGTTAGAAACTGAAGTTTCGGCGTTTTTTTTCAGCAAATGTTTATTGAGCATTTTTACACTAGACATTACAAATCTCAAAAAGAACATCCAGTGCAGCTGGCAGTGGTGGTTCACACCACTGGCTGCAGCCCTGGCAGCTGATGCAGGACTGTTACCTGGACTTTGAGGCCAACTAGTTGGCAGAGTCAGTCCAAGGCTGGCATGGAGTATATACCGAGATCGTGTAGTAAACAGATAAGCAAAGTGTGGTGAAAATTCACTTACAAGATAGGAGGCGGTGGAAGTAGAAAGAAAACAGTTGTATTTTACTCTCCATCCTCCAGGTCTGAGGAAAGGTAGTAAGTATTCAGGGGAGAGAGTACTGGGATCTGCACTGGGGGGCCACACTCCGAACCTTGGCAGTTTCATGAAGTGGTTTTTATCTGCACTTAACACGGATGGAAACTGGCACCCAGAAGTAGGATGCCTCCCACCCTGATGCAGGAGGATGGACAGATATCTGGTGGATGTGGGAGGCTCTGCGGTGGGGACATTATTGGCAGAGAAACACAGCAACCAAAGGGGAGGCCAGGGAGCCCAGCCCCCTAAGTATCCGGGTCCAGTGCTGCTTTACAGGGTGCATCAGCCACAGCTGGTGGACGGGAGGGGTCTGGTAATGGAACCACTTGACACCAAACTGAAAACTTAAGATTTTATCTTACCAGTAATAAAAGTTTTGAAGAATTTTGAGCATGAGTCTAGATGTTTATTATATAATAATGACATATAATTCATTCTTTGTGTCTGTGGCCAAGGCCTAGAGAAGGACCTCGCCTGGACGTTGGCTGGCGAGGCCTGAGCACTAGGTAGCAGCTGCTAGCCTGACGGCAGATGCGTTGTTCAGGCAGAACGTGTGTGGTGTGGGTTGAAGAGCCCTTGGCATGTCTGCTGAATTCACTGGAGCCCACTGGAGCAAAGGGCAGGAAGGTTTTTCTTTTTATAGTTAAGAAGAGAACTATCCTGAGAGATTGGCATATAGGTCAGTGGAACAAAATAAAGAATGCTGTGTGAGACTGTAATAAACAGTAGAGTGATAGACACTGGCCGTGACTATGAGAGAATGAGGTGACAGGGTTAGCTAGCAGGCAGGTAAGTTCACATTCCTAGTTGGGATTCCTGTTTATTTCTCCCATTGAAATAGGAAAGACAAAGGAAGGTGCCATTTTGGGGCGAGTTGGAAAAGACTGAATTGGGGACTTGGGCATCTGGCTTGGGTATGAGGTAGTAGATTATGGGTGCATTTCATGTGAGTGTCCAGTTGGATTGTTCTTGTTTTTTATTCTTGAGTGGTTCTGGAGGTTGGATCCAAGGTCTGACGTATGATAGGCAGATACCAGCAGGTGCGGGGAGAGAAGATCCATTTCCATAGCTGTTTATTCATCATCACCAATTTGATATTATTCATAGATTATGGGATGAGGACTGTCATTCCATCTCAGTGGGATTAAACAACAGAAAGTTGTCCATAATCGGGCAGGTTGTCCGCTAGCTTGGAGTGAAAAGTGGTGGTGGAGCCAGACAAGAGTTGCGTTCATTTGAATTCAGTTCTATCATGTGGGCTGTGGACGCCTCGGTCACCGGGGCTTGGTGGCTTAGTTTCCTCATTTGTGAAGTGGAGATGATGGTAGTGCCTTCCTGTTGGTTATTGTGATGATTCAAATGACTTTTCTAAGGACTTGTCACGGCACAGCGAAAGCGCAGTGTGTTTGCCAACTAGTAATAAAGGTGCTGTTTCATCCATTAAATGTTTGGGATTCATATAAGCTGAGGTGTTACAGTTTTTAGGAATTTTGTTGTATATCACATATCACAAGTTTTATAAACAATAAGTTGTTACTATTTAGCTAATGTATGTGATTAAAAAACATTAACATGTAACTTTTCTAGATGTTGCATGTGAATGCTTTTTTATATTCTTGCAGACCATTTACCTGATTTGCACAGGACAGTAAAGTGAAAATAATTGAATCTTTCAGTCCATAAACCTTGCAAAATACAGCTCAATACAGGTTGAGCATTTTCAGTCCACAAATCTGAATCCTAAATATTCCAACATCCACAACTTTTCAGCCCTAACAAAAAAGTGAAAAACTACATGATGAAAGTATTTTGTATATAAAACTGTTACAAGTGTTGCTGAGATTACTCTCAGTCTGTGCATATAAGGTGCATATGACACGGACATTTTGTGTTAACTTGGGCCCCATCTCCGAGATGCCTTGTTACGTATATTCAGATTACCAAAGTCCAACATTCAGGAACACTTGCAGTCCCAGGCATTATACTCAGCCTAGAGGACATTTCATTTTGTACTTCGTTCTTTGGCTATTTGCTGATGTTTTTCTAATTGGTTCACTAGCTACCCTGTATGGAGTTACTTTCTTTTAATTTTCATCTGTAGAAAAAGATGAAGGAACAAATGTGTTTAATGGAGGCTTCTGATTAATTCTAACTCATGAAGTTATACTTTCTATTTTAAGTATAATTTAAATTGCTTGTTGGCTTTCCAAAATTAATACATGAAGTGACTTAATTTATTCCTCCCCTTTTGCCCTTTTTTGGTGATAGAGCTGAAACCCAGGGCCTCATGCATGCCCCATCTGCACTCTGCTTAGGCCTATACCGGAGGCCTGTCTTTTTAAGTTATTAAAATCCTAAGTATATTCTCAAAGATGTTAAGTATGTTGCCAGGCCTCCTAGCACTGTGAACCAGGCACCTCTGCAGACGGTGGCCTCCAGCTTTCATGGCCTATACTGTGTATTTTTTCTTGAAAACTTGTAGTGAAAGTGGAAGTCCTTTTAACATTGCATCTTGCATGTGATTTTGACAAGTTCAGAGAAACGTTGACAGATACGAAAAATTCTTTTCACTTGTGTAAAATAAAAATTAAATTGTAATGAACTTACTTGGATATTTTTCCTTTTTTTATCAAGGGCCTTTTGGCGAGCGAGATGACCAACAGGTGTTTATTCAGAAAGTTGTTCCCATCACTAACAAGCTGTTTGTCCGACTCTCGTCTACTGGGAAGAGGTGATTCCATGCTGTAAAGATGCTTATGCCAAGAGCTCAATCTGTCTTATGAAACCTGTACCACAGTTTGTTACACTAATGCAAAAGGGTGACTAGGGTCAAATTGAGAGAAATCTGTTCATTATCTCTTTTTTCCGAAATTAAAACGTTAGTCCTTATTACCTAGAATTTAAGATTTCCCCTGGTGTTTTGGCTAGTTAGGAACAGTGAGCAACATAGTAGAGTGAGAACAGTAAACTTTTTCACATGTAAAATTGATGTCCAAAATTGGATTCATGTCAGAAACTAATAGCCATTGATGAGTTTTCATAAGAACACTCAGTTCCTTCCTGGTGGAGACAGAAACCTAGAATTTAAATATTTTTAACCCCATCATATGAAAGTCTATATACGTTATTTATATCTTAAATAAAATATACTGCAGATTTTTTACTATCATGTACCTTTGAAGAATACAAAGGAATAAACAGTTAAATCTCGCTCATTAATGACTACAATTTCCATAGTCTTGACGCAGCTTACAGTTTATTACCAATGTTTCATTTTATATTTTTTGCCATTTTTCCCCTGCTACCTGCTTTAATTCAGAAGTAAGTTATCATTTTCCATGAGAACAAAACCCTGTTTTTTTGTGTTTAACTCAAAAATTGCAAAGTGTGAATGCTGCTGCCCCAGTGCTTCTGGGACATGAACCTGCACTATTCTGGTTTTGTCTTCAGAAATGATTTCTGTTTAGGCCTTATTATTATTATTACTTATTTAGTACAGG
>NW_004524593.1:17283053-17294721 GCF_000260255.1 Octodon degus
AAAAAAAAAAAAAAAGTACCATACGTAGTTGTAAAACTAATAAATGTTCAGTAAAAGTTACCTCTTCTGTGTTGGCTGAAATTTTACTGCTTTTATATTTACTTATAGTATCAAATTGTACTTTAATGTTTAACTTCAAAAACAGATATTTTGTATGCCAGACCAATGAAAACAGCCAAATTCCTGTTTATAGTTATTAAGCAAGTTATCTATGTTCAGTTTAATGTTACTGATGCTGTTGATATTTTTAAATTCCTTAGTTGTCTTTCTTCAGCATGTCCCTTGTTACACAGTATTTTAATGAGTAAACTCTCTGAGAGACTAAATTTTCTATCAAAATTTAATACCTGTGTTGATTAGTAACTGATCAGTAAGTGAATTGCAGAAAGTGACTTCTATGTGTGAAACCATCTTTTTGGTTGCTTTATTTTAGAAGAAATGTAGTAGGAGCCTGTATTATAGTTAGAAATCAAATTGTTACCTCACTAAGTGTTGTAAGCACTGTGATCTAGATTTTGGTATAAATTCAGCAAGAGGCTGCCACGTGTTTATTAAAAGTAGTGTCGTGGCGTCCTTTGTCAGTGTGACATTTTAATATCACCCTTCTCTTATTTCAGAGTATCAGCATATTGTTATCAGCTAGTTTCTGTATGACGTAGCCGATTTTATCCTTTTCGAGTTTCTGATTCCTGAGGGAGAACTATAGTTACAGAACTAACTTTGTAGAGGTGAGCAGGAAGTCGGTGTTTATGACGCCGTTGTGAAGTGCAGCTCAGTGTTTAAGCCACCCGGCCTCTGCACAGAGAAGTGGGGTGAAGGCATTTAGTGTAGGGAAGCGGGGAAACATCTGTAGAAAGAAATGTAGGCCCAGGGAGGTGGCTCCGTGGAGTAAGCGCTTGCCTGGCAAGCACAAGGGCCTGAGTTCAGTCCCGGGTTCCACCAAAAAACAATGTGTGGAATCTGTAGCACAGAGTGGAGGGAGAGCAAAAGCAGCCTGTAAATGTCAGTGTGTCTTAACAGGAGCACATTTTAGAAGCCTGTAATACACGTACAGCCTGTATATAGTTAGAAATCAAATTGTTATCTCACAAAATGTTGTATTTGTGAGATAAATGTTAATTTTTAGATATTAGGAGTGAATGTTACTGTATTCTCTGAGAAAAATTATGATCGTCTTGGTAAACAGAAGACATCTGACAATCTATACTCATGATTTTTAGAAGTCCTAACACATGAGGAAAAGAGAAGTCATTCAACCTGAGAATCTGTAGAAATAATGGTTGCAAGCCTGGTGTCCCTGGGTGACATTGAAAGCTTTTCCCTTTAACTCCGCCAGGAGACCAGCATGGCCTGTGTCAGTTCCCACCTGCCTGGCTGACTAGATGTCACTAACCTTCATGTTCCACTCACTAGTGCTGTGCGTGCTTACCCTTCTGTAGATTGTAGTTTCTTCTCTTAAACTTTACCAGATGCCCATTCCTTTTCCTTTTTATCAGCTCCTTCAACTTTGTTTTAAAGCAAGCTGAGATAATTCATTGAAGTACAGTTCTGCTGTCCCTTGCTTGACTTGGGAAAAACCATTGCTTTACGTTACCCCTGGCTGCTTCATTGGTGGGGTAGATAATGATTGTTGCACTGGGCATGGGGGCACGTGTTTGTAATTCCAGCTGCTCTGGAGGCTGAGGCAGGAGGATTGTGAGTTTGGTGGCAGGCAGTGCAATTCAGTAAGACCTATCTCAATAAAATTTAAAACGAGGGGCCAGGGAGATGGCTCAGTAGAATAAGCGCTTGCCTGGCAAGCGTAAGGGCCTGAGTTCAATCCCCAGTTCTGAAAAAAAAAAAAAAAAACGAGACTGGGTTAAATGGCCAGTGTGGGGTGTTTGTCTAGTGTGTGTAAGGCCCTGAGTTCAGTACCCAGTACCAGATAAAAAATTTTGTTCTCTTAAGGTTTTTTAAGAATTCTGTTTTGAAAATCAATCGAGTAGCTATGAAAGAGCTTTGATAAACTTAAGAGCATTCTCCTAGTAGAGGGTACGGTGAAGGCCATCTGTAGGGCTGTGTTTTGTCCCCTGGTTTCAAAGTATTTTGCACACAATTTTTAATGACTTATCCCTTCAGCCTGATTGCTGTTTCTTTGTGTTCTTTCTGCCTTTGCACAGCAGTCCCTTTAAAGAACTCCTTCTCATCAGTTCTTCTCACTTTTCTAACCGGGGTTATTTGCTTTGTTTTGATTCCTTGATTCGTAGTGTAAGCACCTTTTCTCTAGATGGCGGGTGTCTAGCCCTGCCCCGCGCTCCCACTGACTTTGCCTGGGTGCTCTCGGTCTGCTTGGTGGCACATCCCGCTAGCTGTGAAGTGGACAGGAGGTGGTGTCTGGCGCCCCGTGGTCACCTGCCCGCTGCCTTGCAGGATCTGTGAGATCCAGGCGGTGGACTGCACGACCATCTCCTCCTTCACCGTGCGCGAGTGCGAGGGCTCCAGCAGGATGGGCTCGCGGCCGCGGCGCTACCTGTTCACGGGCCATACCAACGGCAGCATTCAGATGTGGGACCTGACCACGGCGATGGACATGGTCAGCAAGAGCGAGGACAAGGGTAGGTGCCCGCGGGTGGCCGCTGCTCCTGGGCCCTGCTGACCGGCCGGGGCGCTGAGCATCTGCCCTCCCCAGACGTAGGCGGCCCGACGGAGGAGGAGCTGCTCAAGCTGCTGGACCAGTGCGACCTGAGCGCCTCGCGCTGCGCCACCCCGAACATCAGCCCCGCCACCTCCGTGGTGCAGCACAGCCGCCTGCGGGAGTCCAGCTCCAGGTAGGGCGGGCTGCTGGGGAGCCGCAGGGGCTGCCCGGGGAGGGCTGCTGCTGTTTTCTCAGTTACATTTTCTGACTGTGTTTGTAATTCAGACTTTATCTTCATATGCAGTTTTTAAAAATTTTTTGAAACTTCTGTTTCTTTTCATAGAAAAGCTTTTCTTATCACAGTGCAGTTAGGGGTACTGGGATGGAAGGCAAGGCTTTGTATGCATGCGGGAAACTCTGTGCCACCGTGGAGCTGTGCTGCGAAGCCCACCTTGGCCTGTAACTTATTTTGTGAATGACTGCTAATCCGAATTCCTGATAATGTGACCAAGAGTTCACTGAAAAACATGAGGACAGTTGTGCTGCTGTGGAGTCTGTCTTGTGTCAGGACAGCTTTCATCAAAAGTGATGATACTTCAATACATTGAGATAATGTGCCTTTCTTTGACAAAAAAACTTCAAAAGAAATAAATTATATTGATTACTTACTTTATTTAAAGATATTTTGCCATGTTGGGCTTTTCAGCTATTGAACATGGACGTATGTATGGTGTTCTATGCATTGTTACGTTTATGCATGTATTATGCTACTTGTTAAGTAGGTTCTGTATAGGTAAATAAAAAAATATATAATGTACCTTGGTTGGCAGTTTAATCAATACTCCTAAGAGCCCAGAGTAAAGCCTGAACTGACTTTTTCTCCATCTCAGCCTGCAGCTGCAGCCCCGTGAGGCTGCCCAGGATGCGGCCACCTACAGCTCCGTGCGGCCTTACCGGGAGAGCCCGCTGCTGGCCCGGGCACGGAGGGCTGAGAGCTTCCACAGCTACCGGGACTTCCAGGCCGCCAGCTGCAGCCTGGGCCCCTTGCCAGCTGAAGGCAAGGGAGCAGCAGGAGAGGGGCCAGTGGCCGAGGGGAGGTCCCCTGGCACAGAGATGGGGCGCCCCAAAGAGGCGGACAGCAGCTCAGAAATGCAAAAAGCGGCTGAAGGGTGCTCAGAAGTCAGGAAACGGTCTTCTGAAGATGACAGTGACGCCAAAGTGGAAGTGAGGCGGAAGGGTGGGTCCGAGGCGGGTGGGCTGCTGGGAAGGCGGAGAGCCCCCCATCCGGCTCCAACCTCCTGCCCCAGCACCCCCGATGGTGGTGCCGACTCCCCCGGGACCCCATCACCCACCAGGACCACGCCATCCCCTCGGCATAGAAAGGGTGAGTCTCTAGGTCAGGAATACAGCTTGTGAGACTGAACCGGGCTGAGTGTTGGTTGTTAGATTTAGGTGAAAATTCAGTTCTCCTGATTTCAGTACGTTCCTTCTTACACTAAGACAATACAATTGGACTTCAGTTAGTATCTTTTTAACACAATTGCCTGGAATAAGAAGATCCAGAGATCATGTCTCTGTTGACATTTTGGCTTAGTCTTACAAGGATATTTAAGAGACCGTTTGTAGAACGGGGCTGCTGTTAACACTCGCTGCTGTCCACTGGCCTTTCTCCGGTCTTGGGGCTCAGTGGGTGGTGCTTATGCCCATGATCAAGGCTTACGCTCGGCCTGCAGTGCGGCCGCAGTGAATCTCATGGTTCTCCGAACTCGCGCTCCACCCCCATGATCGCAGTGTGTTTGCCAGGTATTTGATGAGGTGCTATGTTTGTGAAAAAATACGTAACTCCAAAACACTATTGGTAGTAAATGCCAGATCCCACTGTGTGGTAAGACTTTCAGGGTTGTTGTAGTTTGTGAGTCGTCTTCTGATTTTCACGGTTGGCAGTTCTAAGTCCTCGCATGAATCTCCAATATTCAGTGCCAGAAGTCCGTGTGCGCTTAGGTCAAGTTGCTGCAATTGTCCGTGTTTGAAGATGACATAAATAATAATAATTAGGGCAGGGTTTTGAGTACCCTACAGGAAAACTCTCTGAGTTGCTAATTTGCCTTGTTCAGGAGTTGCCGTGTTTTCTTTAATGTTAATGATCAAGATAATTAAATGTGACCATCTTATTACACTTAGGGATGTGTAATTGTGGATTTTTGGTTAAAGGCTTTTGCTGTTGTGGAAATGTTATTTTGAATGTATTTTGTACTGTCAGAGCAAAAGAAAGAATTTTTTGTACATTTTTTCATTTAATTAGAATGAATTTCAAGTTTCAGCCAAAAGAGTTAAGTAATAACTCTTAATTTAAATAATTAAGCATTTATTGCTGAATAATGTATATATTTCCATTCTAAATAATTTTAAGTGTGCGAAGTTGAAATAAATTCTTTAAAGTTTACTATAATATTGCTTGTAGCTTCACAAAGAAATTCTCTTGTATTTATTTATCAGCTTAATCAAATAAAATTATTAACACAATATGTCTGGCATTTGAGTAGTTTGAAATGGACTTACATCTGTGTGTGTTCATCCTTTTGCTTCCTGTAGTTAAAAAAAGAGGGAATGTAATGCCTGTAAGAGCCTCCCCAGTAAGGAAGACGTTAGGCCCCGTAGTTCCAGACCACTGAGATCGCAACAGGGTACTGCTTTTCTGTATCACAATTGTGTGAGATGTATTTACTGACGACAGAAGGCTATACAAAAAAGGCAAGGGCTGTTGCACGGTGAAATTCCACACCACGGAGACTAAGCTTGCACTATACTAAAGTGACCTGTTGGTTATTTCTGTCACAGAGAAGAGACTGAAGCTTGGCGTTACCCATGGCCTTGAGTCTCCCCTGGGAGTCTGACCTTGGGGCGATTATTCCCACTTACTCAGGGCTTTTCTACATACCTCCATCAGTACGTTTTTGGCTAGAAGAAAAAAATCACAATGCCATTATATACTTCGTATGATGATAGATAAGAAACAAAAACAATTATTCTCATGACAGAAAGTTTTTCAGCTTATTTTGCATTTAACCTCAAAGTACCATATATGAGAGCGATTGTACGGACATAGCGTCCTCATTTCCCGCAGGAGAGCACTGACCCCCCCGCAGGATGAACAGTGAGCCAGCACCCGGGCGGGCCCGCGCTCTGCACCCTGTTGGCCTGTTAGCACAGCCTGTGCTTTGGTTCCTGGCCTGCCTCCAGGCTCCTGTCCCGAGGCTCGGAGCTGGCAGCAGTGGCCCAGCCCCACTGCCACCCTGCCGCCGTTGGGACTCAGAGCTTGCTTGCACACAGCGCTGCGGCTCATTGGAAGGTGCCCACAGCAGCCTGCTTTCTTAGGTGGACACACCTTATCGTGTATGTGTTACTCTGATTGTCAATGTTTTTTCATAAATACATTAAACTTGTTTTATATTTGTTTATTAATCAAATCATCTTTAGATTGACTTACATGGTAATTGTGCATTGGAAATCAGTTGCTATTCATGACACAAGCTTTTCATTACAAATTCAATTATTTTTCAGTATCAGGTACTGTAACAGATTCATGCAGAAGTTCTCCATTTGGGGCCGGAGAGATGGCTCAATAGAATAAGTGCTTCCCTGGCAAGCGGAAGGGTCTGAGTTCAATCCCCGGTTCCGCCAAAAAAAAAAAAAAAATTTAGCTTAAATTATAATAGATCATCTCCAGAGATACAGTTCTTAGAAGACCTTATGGGAACATGCCTAGGCACCCTGCTAGCAAACAGTTAACAGAGTACACTTCATAAATTACGCAGAGACTGCTCTCTACAGATGTCATGACCAGTCGGGAGGTTTAGAGAGGGTTTCAGAGTTCCTGGAGACCTTACCGCTCTGTGAGGGAAAGGTGCCAGACCGAGGCAACTTCTTGGTAAAGCCCAGGTTCTCACCGGTAGGCGCGCCTGCAGGTTAAACACTGGAGGGCTTGTCCCACCCGGACCAATTGGAGCAGAATCTCTGGGGGTGGGTCTCTCTCTCTTGTGTCAGAGACCTGGTACACAGCACTGGTTAGAGTAGTAAGATAAAATGTTAGGTTTCTTCTCCAAAAAATGAGCATCTGGGTGGAAGCCATGTCCTGAGCCTTGGAGTCCGAACGTGATTCAGTTACCTGAATTCATAGTGACTTTGAAGTAGACCAATAAGCGGAGAATGACTTCAGATGACATCCCAGTTCCCTGTCCTTTATGTTCTTTTATTAAACTTTTATAATGTTTTTAAGTCTATACTGTGAAAAGGGCATGTGGCTTTTCAGAGAAGAGGGTGAGCTCTGTCTTGTGCCTCCACCTGTGACTGGCAGGTCATATTGGCAGACGTGTAGACCCCAGGTGAGGGTGCAGGCTGGGTCTGGCGAAGGCCACCTCCCCTGAGCTCTAGACGGCTCTCATGGGGCTGCCACTCAGCCAGGGTCGGGACTTATTTACACAACCCATTGACCAGTCAGCTAAAGGGGGTAAAAGCCAACAAGCCAGCCAATCCTGTTTCCATTACAGAGTAAAACTTGGCAAGAAAACAATCTAACCCGTGCAGCCACAACCAAATGTGACCATTACTTCCCATTTCTGTTTCTAGCAGTTGGCTGTCCCAGTGCTGGTCTCCTTTTGCCACTTGGGGTTGGCAGGCTTTGGAGATGGCCAGGGGGAGGAGCTGCTCTCCTACAGACTGGATGACATCTTAGCACCCCCCCCCCCAATTCCACAGGCTCTGACTGTTAGACCCTGGGGGTGATTGGTGGTTCAGGCCGGATCAGGAACATAGGTATCCCTTATTTTATAACATTTTCCCAGCTCTGCTTTGCAAAAATCCACCTGCCTCTGGAGATATATTCATGAAGTCCTGTCAGACCATAGTGTGTGAGATGTAAGTATTCAGATGAGTTTCCTGCAGTCATTAAAACCTTTAAGAATGAACAAAAGGGGTAATTTTCCAGGAAGAATAAATATGTTTAATTTTATGTTGATGACAACTTGTTTTTTTTTCCCTTGCTATGGAACTAATCCAAGCAGAGCAGCTAGAACACATTTCTAAACCATGAAGTAGGTGGCATAGTGTCCGTTCCTACCAATTCCAGGACTAACATGACAACTCCTGTGAAATGAAAAGTTCCAAATAATAGAGGTGTGTGTGTCTGCATGCTAACCCTTACACACATGTCGGTAGTTTTGCACTTACATGTAAACGTGTTAACAGTTGCAGAGCTGGAAGGAGCATCCATAATTTGCTTTTTTCTTTTTAAATTCTATGAAAGCTAATTAAATGTAGCAAGTAGCACAATAGTTTCAGTTTGAAGCATGCCAAGTTGAAAATGTTGCATTTTCTGCTATTTAGTGAATTGACAACTTTATCAAAATGCTGGAGTTTCAAAACTAAAATATGTGAAAAACACTGGCGCAAGTTTTCTCTTTAAAATGTTTACTTTGGTGCTTTACTCCTGTGGTTTCTCAGCAGTCCGTAGCTACAAGAACTGAAGCATTCGTGGGGAAGTGATGTGGTCCTTGTCAGAAGACTGGGTGTTTAGCTCTACCAGTGCCATTCAGATGGAACTGTAGCTGGGTACATATCCAAGATGTAGTGTTGGTTCTCTGCTCCAGCGTGGCCTGAGGTTGGGATTTCATCTGGCAGCTGTGACCACTGCGGTGGCTTTCTCTACAGTGGCTGCTGCTGCTGTCAGCAGCCAGATGGGTGCAGCAGCGCCCTCGTAGTACATTCCCTTGGTTTTGAAGCAGTAGCTTCTTGTAACAAGTGGAGCCATCTTGAAATCCTTACTGATTATTCATGTAACCAGTGCCTCACTGCCAGAGCCAAGTGATATCTCATGCTTTATCTTCCACAAAATAATCAGCAAAGCAAGTGTGTTCATATGGCCATCCTCCTTCCTTCATTTCACGCAACCAGAATAACACTTCCTAGATTTTAGCTAGAGAGAAACAATTTTAAAAATAAGTCATCTCTGAAGTGTTGTGGACCAGACAGTGGTCTTTCAGCCTCAGTGATGTGTCAGTGGTAACCCAGGGTCATGGCATGCAGAGCCCAGCATTGGGCTTCCAGTTGGGCATCTTTACAGGTGGGTGTCGGTGAATGTGGTGTGCTCCTTGGTCACTGAGCTGAAACCTTTGATCACATTCATCAGGTCCTCTTCATCCACATACTGAAAAACAAGCCAGGTACTATTGGTTACAATCGCTGACGGCAATCGATAGCTATCAATGTACTGTAAAATATACCTAGGATGTACTAAAGACTTAATACACAGGGTTCAATGCTGAGGTATAGTTTAAGGCATAGGCTTTTTTTTTTTTTTTTTTTTTTTTTTTTTTGTGGTACCGGGGATTGAATGCAGGACCCTGCGATTGCCAGGCAAGTGCTTATTCTATTGAGCTATCTCCCTGGCCCAATGCACAGCCTTTTCTTTAAATTTATTGATAGGATCACATCATATGTAGGCATGAACTAATCCAATCTATATGACAAGCATTGTTTTTCTCATCTATAACGTGGGAAGATGAAGTACAAGTATGAGTTTTTTTAAAAAAAGATTGAATTCAGAGTAAGCAGAAGAACCAAATACCAGCTGTTGTGTTCTGTTGGTTCCTGTTCACACTATATGGGTGAATGTGGGTCGGATCAGTAGTGTCAACATCTATGATGCACAGAACATTTGTCACATTGGCACCCTCAGAACTTCATTGAACACCTCTGCACACTGTCACCAGGATGTCAAAACCAAGCAAAAACAGCATCTTGGTGCCAGGATCATACACACAAGCTCTAGTCAGGGTCTCTAGGATTCCTACCTCACAAAGACAACTTCTCTGTGCTCTTGGGTAGGTCCCTAATCGCCCTGAGCTTCAGTCCTTCTTCAAGATGAGAATAATAGCAATGAGTGACCTTCCAGAGTTGATGAAGATTAAGAAATAATGCAGCTAAGCCTTCAGTGTATTACGTTGAGCATGTCAAAACTGCTATTTTGCATGTTAAACATAATCCATTAGTAATTATTCATGTCAACCTAATATAATTATCCCTGCCATTTAAAAACCTGAGATGTGAAATGGAATAATGGAATTGAATAGCTGTAACAAAAAGCAGAATCAGCTCTTCAGTGCAAGAAGAGCGAGAACTTGGGAGAGAAAGGTGAGGAGCCCAAGAGCAGATGCAGAGAGCTGAGAGAAGCGGAGCCGAGCAATTCCACCAAGAGGAACAGCGAGCCGCGGCTCAGCTGTCGCTTTGCTATCTAACTACACTGGAATGACGGGGTAGCAGGAGTCCAGGCAGGCCCCATAGTGGAGCATGATGCTAGGACTGTAGTCATCACAGCCTGTGCAGGTGCAGGTTGTCACAATTGCTGGGGGACAGGAGGCTGCCTTCACAGGGCCAACAGTTGGTACCACTGGACTGGACTTGTGCAAGAGGAGCCGCAGCCAGGAGATCCCCAGGCTGGCAGAAGATGGGAACAGCGAACAGCAACCCTGCTACACCTTGATTCCAGCCAGCAGAACCCACTTGGGGCTTCTGCCTTTCAGAATGGTGAGATAATCCGTTTATGTGTTTTAGCCAAGATTTTGTGGTAACTTGTTACAGCTTGGTTCGTTTGTTGGTGTTTGTTGAATCCGGAGCCTTCGAGTGCTAGGCTCTACCACTGACCCCTGCTTTTACTTTTTAAATGTTTTTTAGTTTTAGTACAGGGAATTGAATTTGGGACCTTGAGCTTGCTAGCCAGGCGCCCTGCTGCTGAGCTATATCCTCAGTACCTGCTGGGTTTTTTCCCTCTCTTTTTTCTTTTTTCTTTTCTCTTCTCCTTTCCCTTCTCTTCTTTCTTTCTCTCCTCTCCTCTCTCCTGTCCTTTCCTCTCCTGTCCTCTCCTCTCCCCTCCCCTGTCCTCTCCTCTCCCCTCCCACCTGCCTTCTCCTCTCCCCTCCCCTCTCCTGTCCTCTCCTCTCCCCTCCCCTCCCCTTTCTTTTTCCTTCTCTTTCCTTTTCCCTTTTCCTTCGCTTCCCTTCCCTTCCCTTTTCTTTCTCCCCTGCCCCCTTTATTGTCTTTATGAGACATTTCACTATGCACTTCCGGCTGGCCTTGATCTCAGGGTGATCCTCCCTCCTCACGGGCCCTGCTTTTAAACACTAAATGGAAAAGGCTGCTGATGGAAGAATTGGGCCTATTTGAGGATTCACTCTCATTCTGTGAGGTGACAATCAGTGGAGAAAAAAACTAATAAACCTCCCAAATTTGAGTCAGGCTGTGTGTAGATGAAGCCATACCCTCCCAGCAACCACAGTATTCTCTGAACTAGTACTGGGCTGATCTTCAACCTTAAGATACAAGGTTGAAGACTGGCAACCAATTAAAAGTAGGAAGACTACAGAACATTAGCCAGGTGGAAAGAAGATCTTGTTAAAGTTCAGTATAGTTCATATTTTATTGCCCAAGTGACCCCAAACCTGGTTGGCATTTATTTGCTGAGAAAGATGACAGGCATTGGTTTCCTGCTTTTTAAAATAGTGTTAATCTTGTTTTAGCCTGGAGGCATAGAACCGTGCAGCATACTACATGGTTTTGCAGCACTAATGTTTCACGCACGCCTCATGGGAAGTTGAGTTCAGTCTCCCAGACTGGAATAGGGTTCTTAGCACCCCTTACATCCTCACTGAAATTTTCCCGTATATGTTTAGCACAAGTCTATTTTTTATTACAGATCCTAAGAAAAACTACACAAAATATTGTGATTCAAATAAAACCATTTTTATTTTATTTTTATTTGGTACAGGATTTTGCTACAAAGCTTGTATGCTTAATGATCCTCCTGTCTCAGCCTGCCCAGTGCTGGGATTACAGGCGTGTGCCACCAAGGCTGGTTTTGGGGCTGGCACAGCATGCAGAACCGGGCCTTGAGCCTGAGTCCTTGCGCTTGCCAGGCAGGCATTTAGACTGCGGAGCTATCTCCCCAGCCCAAATAAAACCATTTTTGAAACAACAACAAAATGAAGATCAGACACTAGTATT
>NW_004524593.1:17294821-17308630 GCF_000260255.1 Octodon degus
TTAAAACCTTTGTATCTTGATGAATTGATCCCTTGATCAGTATATAGTGACTTGTCTGTCTCTTCTTTCTTTTGTTTCAAAGTCTCTGTTATGGCTTGTATCTACGTTCCTCAAAGCTCATGTGCTTATAAGTGGGGTTTTGGGAGGTAGGTGGTTCACGGGTGTATGATGCTGGGTTAAAGGTGTGACAACTGCATCAGTCCACTGATTGGAGTGTAATAGTTGTAGGTGCGGCTAAATGGTTTTATTGAAGACAAAAGACTTGCTCTGGGTGTGGCTGGCATCAACCAGTAGGCTTGTAGCCTAGACGGAATGTAAAGGGAAAGGAAGCTGGCTGCTGCCTGCCTCCTGCTGCCTGCTATGAACTGTTTGTCCTCCGCCATGCTGCGCTGCACTGCAGCCAGCCAACTAGGGACTGAAACCTCCACACATGGAGAACTAAGTAAGCCTTTCCTACTGCAACTTGGGGTGGCAGATGCTCTGTCCCAGCATCAAGGAGGTAGCTAAGACAACCTGTTTCGCTAGATATAAACATAACTATTCCTACTTGTCTTAGAATTCCATGTGCTTGAAACGCCATTTTCTATCCTTTCTTTTTGTCTTAGTGTGTTCTTACTGGTGAGTTGAACCTTTAGAGGCAGCACACCATTGGGTTTTGTTCTTAAATTCATTGACCCCATATCTTTTAACTGAAGAATTAAAACCATTTGTGTTCTGAGTCACTCACGAAGGTTTAGACTTTTCCTGCTTTTTATTGATTTTCTTCTGGTTGAATTTTACTTGATTCTTCCACTTTTATCCTCTTTGTGGTTTGATGTCTAGTGTATTGACAGTGCTTGATTCCTTTCTCTTCCTCATTTATGTGTCTACTCTTCCAGTGGGAGCTGTACGCCAACATGATAGTAGTTACCTTTCTTCCACTTCTGGTTGCAAGACTCCCCTACATGTCTTTGGTAATTCTGTCCTCATGGTAGTGAACTCCCTCAGTTTCTGCTGTCTTAGGAGGTCTTTATTTCTCATGATGACTATTTGCTGAGTATGGTATTCTCAGCAAATAGTCAAATAGTATTGGTTGGCAGTTATTTTCTCATAGGTCTTAAAATAAATCATTCTGTGCCCTTCTGGCCTGTAGGGTTTCTGCTATAAGTCAAATTGGCTTGCCCTTAAATGGGACTTTGTATTTTTCTTTTGGATACTTTAAAATTCTTTCTGTTTCCTGCACTTTTGACACATTGACTATAATAAATGTCATGGTGGGGTTCTTTTCAGATCATTTCTATATGGAGTTGCTGTAGGATTCCTCTACCTGGATGTCCATGTCTGTCCCAAGATTTGGAAAGTTTTCTGCTGTTACTTCATTAAATACATTTTCTATGCCCTTAACTTTTATTTCCTCCGCTTTGGGTATGCCAATGATACAGCCTTTTTATCTTTTAATGGTATCCTGAAGATTAATATAGTTTGCGTTCTTAGTTTTTAAGATTCGTGTCTGCACTTTTTTTTTTTTTTGTATTTTTTAGGGAAGGATCTAAAGGGTGTTCAGGGTCTCACAACTAGATCGGATTCATAGTGATCTGCCTGTTTATAACCTCCCAAGAGCTGGGATTATAGGTGCATGCCATCACACCCAGTCTTTTCTGTCTGAACTTGATACTTCAAAAGACCTGTTGTTAAGCTCCAACCTCCTTCTTCTGCTTAATCTAGTCTGTTGTTAAGGTTTTTAATTGCATTTTTATCTGGCTTTAGAGCTCTGCATTTTTAAGATTTCTCACTTGTTCAATTCAAAATTATTTACAATGAAGTTTTCATTCATACCACACATTGTCTTCCTATGTTCCTTTTCTTCCCGTATATTCTTTTGAATCACATTGAAGTTTTAAAAAAATCATTCTCAGATTTTTGTTTTTGGTTTTTTCAGACAAGCCTGAGTTGAACTTGATCTATAGCCCAGGCTGGCCTAGAACTTGGGATTCTTTTGTTTAGCCTCTTAGTGCTGGAATTCCAGGAATGGACCTTGACATTGACTTTCCTTTGGACAGCAGACCTCAGATGGGGGCTGGGGATGCACCTGGCAGTGGGTGAAGGTGGGGCCTATTTCCTCTCAAGTTATAGCATTTGCCAAAGATGCGCAGGAGCAAGGGGGTCAGGGCAGCTCTGGGCAAAATTCATTGAGCTGCAGCAGTTTCTACCAGAACTTACTCTGGGAGCCCAGGGGCAGGGCTGCAGTGGGGCTCACAGCAATGTCACCTGCTGCCTCCCTAGCCCAGTGCCATACATCAGATGTATCAGCCATTCCCAAGCCATGGTCCTGGCATCCAAGCAAAACCACACAAACCCAGCCATGGCTCCAGTCTCACCAGAGGGACTCCCTGATCCATGGGTTTTTATAGATGCTCTGTACCCCTCTGGGTGACACCACTGAGCTCACACAAGGGACTCTCTGGGACCCAGAGATGGAAATCTGCAGTTTTCTGACCCCTAGAGCAGCTCTATAGATTCCAAGCTCCTGACCTATTTAGCCCTCAAGCCTGCAAGGACTTCAGATTTTCAAGTAACTGAAATTTCAACATCTGTGCTGATAGCATTTCAGGGGACTTCTGCACCCCACACCTGCAGAGGAGAAGCTCCCCTACCCTAGCTGCGGAGCTGGGAGCAGCTGATGGGGTATTTTATTTCTCATGCTACACTGCTTTCTAAGGACCTGGATTTTACAAGGTTTCAATTTGTCTGAAGTTGACTTCAGTGTTCTCCCAGTCACTTAGCTCCATATGCAACTGTATAGCAGTAGCTTTGGTTTTTCTTTGCATGCATTTATCTGTGAGAGTCTCTATACCAGAAGGATGCAACAAAGTATCCTGCTTGCAAATACCTGCAGTCACACAGCAGTCTGTCCCCGCATCTGGGTGGGTGCTCAGAGAGTGCTGTATGGCTGCATGCACACACGTGTGTGTATGTACGCACACATGCCTGCATATGCAGGTCTGTGTGTGTGTGCACTTGTGTGTGAGAATGTGTGTGTGTGCATGTGTGAGCATGCATTCATGTGCAGGTGTGTGCACGTGTGTGTGGGGAGGGCCAGCACACGGTGCTACGCCAGGAGCTGTGGGATGTCCAAGGTCCTGGGAGCCACTCACCAGTCCGCCACCATGGCCCACGATGGTTTCCCACAGTGAGTCGTCAAGTAGAACTTTCTTGTCATGAGCATCCATGAGCTGGCTGACACTGCGGTGCAGGGATCCCTGGGAGTAGGTCCGGCTGATCTGGCTTTGACTCGGGATCCTCAGGACAGACATGCTGCTGCGGTTGCTCCGGGTACTCACGAGTGTCCCTGACCGAGGGATTTTGGTATCAGCTAATCCCTAGAAAGGAAGAGGCTGTTGGTGATGAACAGGAGGAAAATGGGTATGGACTGTGATGGAGATTCGCAACACATACTGTCGCCCCAGAGGAATGACTGTCTACTCTGCTTTTGCCTGTGAGCCCCTGACCCCTGTGGCCTGGTACCTGGGTAACTGGTGTCAGGTGGCCAGTACCCTTGGTATCCTGTGCTGGGCCTCTGTTCTGAGGGGCCAAGGGAGTGCCAACAAGTGGGGTGTTGGCTCATGCATGTTTACACCGAGCTGTCCCTGGAGACACCCCTCCCCACAGCAGAGAGCAGCGTTTCTTGTGGTTGCCCCTGGGAGAGCAGCATCGGAGTTCATTTTAGGTGTCCCGGACTAGCACAAGGAAACTGACTCCTCTTTCCCACCTTCTCATTCACTAGGTGTTATAGGATTCCAGTCTGCCAAATCCAGTCTATTCTAATATTAACATCAGCAAGAAAAGCTACTTTATGACTAACACTTAGAATGGACCCTAAGGTAAACCCAGCTGCTCTAATGTGGGGGTCTCATCAAACTGGTCAGTCCATAAAGGAGGCCTGCATCTCGGTGAGTGTTCAGCACACCATGCAAGAGGTCATGCATCCACACGGCATACAAGAGGTACCTCAAAGTGCATGGTGTAACTTTTTAGGGTGACGTTGCTCGACACATCAGATATATCAGCCACAGAGTCAAACTGAGGAAAAATGGGGACATCAGAGCTTGCTTACAAGTTTTAAGTAATTTCTTTGTGTTTCTTCAATCACAACATAATCGTTCACACACACACATATGCACACACTCGGGTTTTCCAATTAAAACCACAGGATGAGAGGAGACTCACTGCAGTGTCCAGTGTTAGGGCACTATTTGTGTAGTTTTGCAGCATGTCAATCTCCAAACCAGTAGCTACACTACATAGAAAACCCACACCTGGGCGTACGTGTACCATGTGACCTAGGAAAATGTTAATACAATTTAGAGAGCTCCGGCCCCTGTGCCTGTGCCACAGTCTCACGGGCAGGGCCCTCATCTAGTGTGGCTGTGGCCTGACTTGGGAGTGGGCAGTGGAAAGCTGGGAGGTCCACCCTCAGTGGCATGGGCTGTGAAGCCCAGGATGGATTAAGCACTTCAGCCCCTTCTCCTCTCTCCCCCTCCTTTTATTTTTGAGACAGTGTTCTGCTATGTAGTTCAAGCTGGAATTAAATCCACAGTGTGGCCCAGGCTGGCCTTGAACTTGTAACAATCCTGCCTCAGCCTCCTAAGTGCTGGAACTACAGGTGTGCACCACCATGCCCAACACTCTCTTCCCTTTTTATTTCCGGTCCTCCCAGTTCCACAGCCATGTCACTGGTACATTTCCAGGTCATTTCAAAACATAATTCTTCTCCACCATTCTCACTAACAAGTACAGGGCAGAAACATGCATTGTTGGTGCTTAACACATTAAAATCACTTTGGGAGTAAAAACAAACAAAAAAAAAATCACTAACCCTCAGGCCTGACCAAATACCAATGAACCATCGAATTTTCCAGGATGCAGCCACTGGTAATGTTTTTGGGTTTGGGGCCTGTGGATTCTACCCAGGACTCAGGGCATGCTAAGCACATGCTGTATTGGTAAGCTACACCCTGGTCAGTGGGGTTTTGAAGACTCCCCAGGTGGATGCTGCAGCCCAAGCAGAGGAAGTTGTGCTAGCGTGAGACCCCTGAGTGCTCACATTAGTGAAACAGCTGGCTTCTAGCTCCTTGGTACTATGGCCGGGAAACGCCTGCCCCCAGAAGAAAAGCCAGTCTCACAGGGAGGGCCACCCCGTCCACATTTACCACTGGGGTTTCCCCGGAAGGGTAGGCATTCAAAGGTGACATCCTCTTCTGAAGGGGCACCAGAGGTGGTCTCTCCCGAATGTATGGCTCCTTGTGGATTTTTCTTTGTAGTATCAGGGACAGGAAAATGGCCAATAAGAACAGGCCCAGCATGGCCATTAACACGATGAACCACAGCTCACTGTAGAACTCTCCGCTTTTATTCCCCAACCCCCTCTTTCCGCCAGGAGTTGTCAGCACCAGACCTGCACAGAGCAGAGAAAGGAAAGGGAGGTGTTACTTCAGAGAGCAGCACCGGCTTCTCACGCCCTGTGTCTGTTAATACATCAGAGGTGAGTTGGAAGCTGTGTTCACACTTGTGTGCAGGCTGGGGCGCTGGCGGAAGGTCCCACTGGGGTGTCATCCAGCTGACGGCCCTGGTGCTGGGTTGGAAACCACTACTGCCTCCCAAGGCCCTGGGAAAGACAGCAGGGCAAGCAGGGTTCAAATGCCAACCTCCAGTAACCTCGAGGGTTATTTCCCGGCCCTATGCCCTGGGAGCCAAGTCCCTTGCCAAGCCCAGGTCAGTGCTACAGCGAGATCCACACGCGAGGTCCCCACACTCATGACCAGCCCCTTCCTGAGAAGTTTTAGGCATGCTCGTTTTTGAGACCTCAGATCCCAATTTTCACAGCGAAGCCAGAAGCCTGCATTTATGAACGTGTGGTCTTCCCAGGTCTTAGTCCCTGGCCTCTTGTTAAATAGGAATAGCTTTGCAAACCTTTGCTCAAGCGGCCTGGGGAGCTCTGCGGAAATCCGTCTTTCGACAGTGGAACCACCTACTCTTGATCTCTGTTCTCTTTTGAAAATCTGTAAGACTTCACGGAAAGCAAAAGCTGTTTACATTTACTAAGCGTTTGCTCTGAGCTGAAGGCATCCCAGGGACCAAGGACGGATGGCAGCGGGACTCTCAAGCCTCGTGCTTGGGACCCTGTGTTGCGTTTTGACTCCACAAAGCCTTGTGCCTCAGAAGCAGGGCTGGGGGAGGCGGTCAGCGCAGGAGTACTCTGTGTGGGTCCCCGGGGCGTGACCCGGGAGGCGTCTCCTTCCTCTGCACCTCCCTTTGATTCCGGGTCACTATGATGTGAGCAGCTGTCCTTCACCAGCCCTCCCACCACGCTCCCACCGCGCTACCAGCCCACGTGGTAACAGTGAGCCGAGAGAACCCTGCTCAGTGCGTGGCAGTTGTGAGAAACTAAGACAGGGAAGACAGGACAAGCTGGAGCTGAATGGGGTCTCCGCGGGCCAGCGTGGGGGCCACCGGCGGGGGCCCATGGAAGTCCCGCCCAGTGGCCCCTCGCTGGGTCCGACGCAGCTGCCGCTCAGGCTGGCGCGAGGCTGAGAGCAGAAAGACGGCCCTGGAAAGGCAAGGCCGGAGGCAGAAGCCAGAGAGACGCAGGTGCAGCCCCTGCTGGCTCTCTGCACACCCAGCCCTGTGGTCAGCCTCCCACGGGCGTGGCATCCGGGGGGTGCCTCATACTCATGGGTCCAGGGGAGGATGGAGGAGAGCTGGAAAGCGGGGAAAAGGCCAAAGGGAGAACGAGGAAGTGGCTAGAACTGAACTTTGAGCTCCGTGATAGCATGAGGGAAACGTCCTTGCTGACCCTACTTCTGATTCTGGCTAAGTGGATGATTGCAGATGTCACTTTGGCTCCTCGGGCCTCCGCCTCCTCATCTCTGGAAAGAGGATCTGGAGCCACAGCTGTGCTCAAGCGCCGCAGGAGGGAAATCCTCCTGTAGGAACCTAGGTACTGATGTGTGCTGACTGAGTCAAAGCAGAGCAGCCCTGAGCGCTCCCCCCCCCACTCCTCTACCCCGCCCCAGGAGCTGAGCATCTTGTGCGCAGCACAGGCTGGGACTCCAGGGGCTGATCTGGGGGCTCAGGGGTGCTGGCTGGGAGGGCAACGCTGGGCCTGTGGGAAACCTCAGAGCAAGCGGCCCGCACACAGTTAGGGAAATGAAGTCCCAGGCTCGTTCCTGCGTTCCTGCTCGGAGGCGGCCCCAGGCTAGTGAGCAGGAGTGTTTCAGAAGTTAGATGATACAAATTAAAGCTGACTCTGGTTATCAGTTGGGCAGCACCACTTGGAAAGGCTCAGAGCTCAGCCTGCAGACACGGGGGCTACCGTGTGCTGCGGCGGGAGATGGCTCCCGTTCAGGAGCTGACTGCAGGTTTCTCCTCTTCTAAGATCAGGATGCCATCTCCATAACCCTTCCCTTTTCTCTTTGCAAAGTACCCTTTGGCTTCAGATGTGTGTATCCAGCACCAAATGGGAGGACTGTGCTTGGGATGGAACTCCAGGGCTGGGGCTCAGCTCCATAGGACACCCAGCTGTGGGTAGTGTCAAAGCACAGATCCCTTCCCAGGGTCACTGGGGTGTCTCCTTGGCCACGGCGCAGGACTCAATGGGAGAGCAGATCCCTTATCTCCGTCTCTGCTAGGGATGAAGAAACTGTAATGCCCAAGTGCACTGCGTTGGTTCTGATGGCCCTGGAATCAGAGCCACAGCTAAAGAGCAAGACCAGAGCTAGAGTCAAGAGGACAGCCGCACCGGACTTGTCATCTTCTCAAAGAACTGCTGACTATCCCATCCCGGTGTGAATTCCTGCATCCTCAGACCCTGCTGTCCACTTCTGGAAACACTGGAGTCCCTAAGCAATTGCCAATGAAATAGTTTCGATGTCACCGTGCTATTAAATAAGAGGAGCCCAGCTGTGTGGGAGGAAAAGTGTTGGGTACTGCAGGAGACTCTACCAGGCCTCCAGTGTGCACAGGTCAGGAAGCAGAACTGGGCGCTACAGACTGGAACTGTTTTTGAGAACTATGTTATTTCACCCATCTTTCAGCGTTTCAGACATGTTTATGTTTCAAAAACAGTGTACGTGTCTACTAATTTGCTGTAACACTAAGTACTGGAATTTAAAATAGGGCATGAGTGCCCAATCTGTTCTAATGGAAAAGATTTTGCCATTTTTTTAACTTGCCTTTTGAAATTATAAAATAGTGATTCAGAGACTGTGGCCTGAACTAAATTTAAAAGATGATCCTTAATTTCTAATTTCATCTTTGCAGTCAAATGGCTTGGGATTATAGTAAGTCATAATATTTTATAAAGGATACACACTTTTCCAAATTTGCCATTTTAGGCTCTGAATCTAGACTATTATTAGGGTTGATATAACCTGGCAGAACAGTTTTTCCCTTCCTGTCATCTCCTTCCTCTGACTTCGTTTACAAATCACTTTTTCTATACAACAAGTTTTTAAAACAGGAATTATGGGCAGGAGAAAAGTTTGATTAGATCTCTGGAGTCTTTTCCACATTTACAAGTCAGTGGCTTTATATGTATTACAAAAGCACATCCCGACACTTGCCTGATGTAATTTTGTGAGGGCTTTTGAAAAGGAAACTTATAGCACTTACTTCAATTCCTTCCCTAGGGTCAGTGCAACAAGTACAAGTGTGTATCAACAAACACATGCATGTTTCTTAAGGAAAATGAGGAAATGCTACAACAAACATGACAACACCAGGCGTGGTGTCACATGCCTGTGGTCCCAGTGCTTGTGAGGCTCAGGCAGGACTGCTGAGAGTTCAAGGCCAGCCTAGGCTGTATCACAACACCCTGTCTTCAAAAACAAACAAACAAACAAACAAAACACAATTAGGTTAAATGCGTACCAAATCCAGTAGAAGTGTCATATTGGATCAACGGTGTCTTAACACTTCCTACGTCCGTGGTGCAGGTTACCTGGAAAAAGAAGGCTGGACAAGAGAAATTATTGGTAAATGTCTCAATGTCAAAAAATAGGGGACACAGTTTTAGAAAACCAATGTGTCATGCATACCATGAAAAATCTTAAGAGAGCCGTTCAGAGCAGGTTGTGAGGCTGTACCTAATACCACAGTTTGGGTGCTAAATATCCTGGCTTAGAGTGATGTTACTGGAAAGAGAGGCACCTTTAAAAGGTGGAGTCTAATGCTATGACTTTAGGTCATTGGGGGTGTGTCTTTGGAGCCAGAATAAACCTTTTTTCTTGCTAAGCAGATTATTTCAGATATTTGTTACAGTCACAGAAAGTTAAGACCAAACATTTAAACTTATTTCTAATGAAAAAGACACAAAAGCCTATCCATGGGCTGAGGAGATAGCTCAGCAGAATAAGCACTTGCCTGGCAAACGCAAGGTCCTGAGTTCAATCCCCGGTTCAAAAAAAAAAAAAAAGCCTATCCATAAGAAACAGAGCTAAGGGATATTAGAACTTACACAGCAAAAGAAAAGAATTTTCAGAAGAGAAGGATAAAAGGCATCATATATTTTATTCTGCATGTGGTCCAAATTTGTTCCTTTATTTTTTTTTTTATTTTTTATTTTTTATTTATTTATTAGAGAGAGAGAGAGAGAGAGAGAGAGTGGTGTGTGTGTGGCCAGCCCAGCCCACCAGGGGGCGGCCCTGGCTGGCATGTGGCGCTGGGGGATTGAACCGCGGTCCCTGATGCCTTGCCAAGCTTGTTCTAAGTAGGTGCTTTAGACCACTGAGCCATCTCTCCAGCCCCCCAAATTTGTTCCTTTAAAACTAGTAGGTGTGCCTTCCGGTAAGTAACCCACAGTTTTTACTTAACAAGAGGGCTCAAAAGGAATATTAGAAGTACAGGATCTAAATTCCCTTGCAAGAGCCAGGACCTCTCCCAACGTCACTCAGATGGTGAGAGCCGGTCAGGCGGACACAGGTTTCAGGGCATCTTCTCATCACAGCCACTGCCCAGTGACCTGGACTTGTAACTGTGGATCACCAGGAAGTGTTATCACTGACTTTCACTATAAAGCTGACGCTAGAGCTTGCTCTTTACCGCTTTTAGACAAACTACTGTTTACAAGTAAGGAGCAACAGCAATTGCACAAAGCCAGATGGTTTAGCTTAGAATGATCCCATGGCCTTTGGGCCTGGAACCATGGTGATTACTAGAAATTCCTTAGTGCCATGTAAAGCTTTTTCTCCTTTCTGTCTTTGAAAGCCAAGACAAAGCCTGGTGTGGTGGTGGACACCTGTAATCCCAGCACTCTGGGGAGACCCAGGCAGGAGGATCACAAGCTTGATCCTAGCCGGGCCACTTAGTGATGTAATTAATCCTTGTCTCAAAATAAAAAAATAAAGTAAAATAATGGAGTGGAGATATCGCTCAGTGGGAAGGTCCCCGGTTCATTCCCAGTATTGGAAAAAGGACAGGGGAAAAGGATGTACAGTTAAAGAGGAGAAAGTGTTGTTCATTCGGGGTAGATACTGAAGTTGAGCAAGCACTAGGGCAGGCCCTTACAGAGGCTGAAGTCCCAAAAATTGCATTATTTTAGGCTATTCACTGACTATATGAGGGTGCTACTTCTTTTATGAACTCAACCTGTGTTGTTCCTTCCCAGGGACACGTGTGACACAGGAGACAGGCAGCACCCCTGGAAGTGCACTGTCCCTGCGGGGCACCAGGCCACAGTGGGAAGGGGAGCCTCACTGCCTCTCAGCTGCACTTTCCCATGAGAAGCAGCCGCTCAAACCAAGACAGCTGAATCGTCAGCGCCTGCCGGTCCCCTTCCAGACCCAAGGCCCAGTCAAGGTGGGGAACAGCAGTCCTTGTCTCCTGAGAGGCGAGAGTCAGAAACTAACTTTTGTGTGCTGTCCTCGGTATGTGGAGGGTGGTGTCCAGACCACTGTACACGCGCTGTCCCCCGTCGGTCACCACGTATTCCTTGAGCTGGCCGTTCAGGAGGAAGGTGCCACTCCAGTCCAGGCTCACCACGGACACGTTGCTCTCCACAGAAAACGGCACCTGGTACTGAGGCGCTGTTGGGAGGGAAGCACATGACCTAGCAGGGCCGTCTCACGGGGGGGCAAGCGTGCCTCTACTGGGGCTAATGGGAGTAAAACCAAAACAAAACACTGGCCTTACTGGAACCCAGGAAAGAACGGGTCCTGGGTCTGGAAAGAAAACCAACAGAAGCATGGTAAATGCTTTTTCAGAGACTTTGTACCTGCTTCCGCCATAAAGAAAAGTCAATAGCAAGTGGTGTTTTATAAATACAGCCATTAACACACAATGGATCCACTCACTGGTGGAACCGGAGAGCTCATATTTTGTTGCCTTTTCCCTCTCTTAACAGGTAAAGTGTCCTTAGCGCTGTTATCTACAGTAGATAGCTATTTTTCATATCAAATCAATATTTATTGCTACAAAGCCCCGAGGACTAGATGAAGTTAATATATTTTTTTCTCTGAACTGAACTGCTTAGATGGTGAATTATGTCCTTTTGCCACCCATTTATTTTTAAAGCTTTTTCTTGAGCTGTTAGTTTGTTTTCCAAAATAGTTAAAAAGCCTTGCAAAGAGTAATTCGGGCATAATAATTCATTGCCCTGACTAATCAATCAATAGCACAGTACATTAGTATAGCATCAAGCTCGGGCCTCAGTATTTTATCAGGTACAAAAGCGACTCTGCATTTTACAGGCATGTTCGCTTTTTTTATTTTTTTATTTTTTTTGGCTCCTTACTAAAACAAAATGAAACAAAAGTCTCTATTGGGGCTCATCTTCAAGAGAAATAATTTTTGGAGAAACAAAAGCGATGCCATATCATCTCATCAAGTCAGCAGTGATTTATTTCATGAGATCTTGCTTTTTCCACAGTAATCAATACCTTTGTAAAAGCATAAGATCCATCTACACAGTAAATTAGCTTTTAAGAAATGAAAGCAATGGAGAGAATAAATTGGGTACGAGTTCTTTCTTTAAACCAATAAATCCATCTGGTAGGAAATGTAATTGAGGATTATTGTGTTTTTGTAATCAAAAGATTAACCCCTTAAAGCATGTGATTCTTACCTATCAGAATAAAAGATTAAAGATAGCCATAAGAACAATTTTCTGTAAATACCAAAAGCTGTCAACCCCTTTTAAAATTTCTATAATTTTCCAACACTAATTCTGCCTAGCGTCGCAAGAGAACACAGTTCTATTTGTTTGTGGCTTCCCTCTGTCATTTTAATCCAACAGATTTTCATTCTTCCTTATGCCATAACGGTACAAAAAAGGAAAAGTTTACAAATAGCAAGAAAATGCATAGAACCTTGACTTGTAGGACTTGTGGACTCTGCTGTGGGAGCAGAGCCCACCATCAGAGTAACCAAAAGCATGGATTTATGTGACCTCCCTAGAGGAGACTGAGACAATAGT
Organism: Octodon degus; assembly: GCF_000260255.1. Taxonomy (NCBI): domain Eukaryota; kingdom Metazoa; phylum Chordata; class Mammalia; order Rodentia; family Octodontidae; genus Octodon; species Octodon degus. The sequence continues at coordinate 17,307,270 of NW_004524593.1, forward strand.
AAGAGCTTTCATGTTCTTAGACAATGACTAGTTTATGTCACGAAATCCCCAAACAATCTGGTAAAGATTGGTCCTCAGTGTTTTAGATAAGGAAACAAAGTTTCCAAGAGACCAACCCTGCTGATGAATGTCAACCGGGTAAGAAACCACAGATCTGAACCCAGATCTGCTCGACGTTCAAGCCTGCTGTGGTGGTTCGAGCGAAGTGTCGGCTTGGATGGCTTCGGGATCTGCTCGGGATGGGTGGAGCACCTTCCTGGGTGTCTCTGGGTGGGCCAAGGAGGCATGGCTGTGGGGTCTCCATGTGGCCCTGCACTTCCCTTCTCTCATGTTGTGCCCCTCACTCTGCTCCTGGCCACCACGAGTCAGGCAGTTCTGCTATACCACACCTCCTGCTGTGCTGCTCCTGCCTTGGAGTGCACTGGCCACAGACTGAGTCCTCTGAGACGTGTGCCCGGCTACGCCTGTCCTCTGGGTGTTGGACGCTGTGTCCCCGAGATGAGAAAGCTCACTGGTACACAGACTTACGCTGCTTTGGTATAACCAGTACACACGAATTTAAAGGAGCCCAATTTACTGCCCCACCACTGGCTACTCTTCTGGTGTACGTTCAAGTTGTTTCCTCCTGATTCTTCAAGAATTTTGTGAGACAGTTGTTAAACCCAGCCATTTTTAAACATTAAACTGTATACACTTGATGGTATTTTTATCTATGGACTCCAGGTTATTGCCATGTTGGCGGCCAGAAACTGTGATGGTGAAGTACGTAATTACACCATGGGAACAGGAAGGGGCTTAAATGAGGACACCTCTCTTCATCAAGGCCAGGAGTAAACATCTGTACTTTCCTCCGCGCTCCACCGGAGGGCAATTGGGGCAGAGGCTGAAGTGTCCCTGCTTCTCCAGATCCTTTGCTGAGTGTAGCTGTGATCGCGTATGACATTACACAAACTGCCTTTAGTCTGTCTTGTATCAGTGTGTGCGAGTCAGGAGTTTCCTAGGATGTATGAGAAAGCCCACGACATTCCTCAACTGTCCCACCTCTGTGGAGCCAGTCAGTAGTGGATTAAGGATGCCCCGGTCTGGCTTTCAGCCACCTCTCCCACTAGGAAGAAAAGCAGAATATAAGGAAATGTGCGAAAACAGAAGTTTGTGAGAAGGAGACACAGAAAGATGTAGTTAAAACCTGCAACTCTCACCTAGCTCTTCTCTGAGTGAAATAACTAGCAAAGTTGGCCGGTGGAATTACCGAGAAGGAGATTACACAATTAGACATTCAACATGATTAACCCCATCCTGTTCTGCTTTGCTTCTGGCAGGAGTGGGGAGGAATCTAGCTGAGGACTGAGAGCAATAAATAT
>NW_004524593.1:17309955-17329103 GCF_000260255.1 Octodon degus
TAATAATGGCAGGCAGAAAAAGCAAGTTGTGAAGAGTTTTGATTACTTGAGATCTGGCTGTAGCTGGGGCCGCCTTAGTATGAGCATCTAATAGCCTGGGTCCAGTTTGCCATCTACACGAATGTTGCCCTGGATTGCAGTTTGGGGTCCTCCTACGAAACCCCGCAGACTTCTCATCTGTGCCATGGGCTCACCATAGCATGCACTCATAGGTCTGTTGTAAGCACTATTTCTAAAATTTTCAACAGTGGTGGGGACAAGCAATTCCTCCCTGAATGTGTCCTGTCCCTGACACCCTGCCAGGGTCCTGCTGGGCATGTTGAGGTCCTTCTGTGAGCCAACAGACTTGAGCAGATGCATATGTCTTACCTTCAGTAACTAGTTCAATCAATGTCTAGCTGAGTGCGATAGTGCACGCCTGCAGTCCCAGGTGCTCAGGAGACTGAGGCAGGAGGATTGCAAGTTCAAGGCCAGTCTCGGAAACTTAGCAAGACTCTACCTCAAAATACAAAAAGTGTTGGGGAAGTGTTCATTGGTGGAACATCCATGGCTCAGTCCCTAGTACTGTAAAAACTACAACATTCAATGGCAAATAGAATATATTAGGAGAGATTTTAATCTGATACGATATTTCGGAAAAATATGGCAATAAATAGTCAATGCTTTAAAGTTCTTGATGCGTTAAATTTCATTTACCAAACTTTAACAAAGTAATCAAATGCTCAAATAAAGATTCATCTTGTCACACTGATTAAAGAAAAATACTTCAAAATGTGTACTGTTTCTAATGTCATATCATTGTTACTATACTGTCTTTAAAACATATTTTTTTAAAGAAAAGGTAAAAAAAGAAAAATAGAGGGGCCAGGGAGATGGCTTAGTGGAATAAGCGCTTCCCTGGCAAGTGCAAGGGCCTGAGTTCAATCCCCGGTTCCACAAAAAAAAAAAAGAAAAGAAAAGAAAAATAGAGACAACGAAAATTTAAGGTTTCTTGAAAGCAAGTGGGAATATGCAATCATATGTCCAATTTACGTAACTATATCTGTTAATTTGAGCAAAAGATTTGATGATAAAATGGATAATATATCAACTATTATTAATCAGTGATTCTTGTTTTGAAAATCTATAATGCATTGTTGTATGTTCCCCTGTTTCTGTCTTTGTTTCTGATTTTTGTTCTTGCTTTTGTTTTTACTTTTCAAAATAAAAATTGAAGAAAAGAAAAGAAAAATATTAAAAAGAACCAAAGGGCCTGGCCAATGCATATATGGAATACTATACAGCTGTCATATTTGGTGGTTAAAGAACTTTTAGTATTATGGAAAATGCAAATATAATGTCACATTCAAAAGCAGATTATGAAATTTTTGACGATAGTGTTATCTCAACCATGTAATAAAGTTATGTAAAGAAAAGGGATTAAAGGATTGACTTGCCAGCCTGCTACTGCAGTTGCTTGGGGCAGTGGGATTAGAGCGGGTTTTACTTCGTGCGCATGTGACCTCTCACAGGGACGTGCTCTGGGCGCAGGCTGCAGCTCCAGTATTGCTGACATGGACTCCTTAATGGTTTTGAGCCGGGGAGATCTGTATGTTCATTTTCTAGAGGTGCCCACAAATTATACAACTGGGCTGAGACAGGAACTTATTTTATTCTTATTACTTTTTCTACTTATCCTTTTGATACAGTGGACATATATACTTCATAGAATCTGAAGGTTTTTTTTTTTATGTATTTGGTACAGGGTCTCACTACACAGCTTGAATTTACAGTGGTCCTCCTGTTCCAGCCTCCCCAGCACTGGGATTGCAGGCAGCTGCTGCACGCCCAGCCTCGGTGTCTGGCTTGGCATGTGGTGCCAAACCCCGGTTCCTGGGCGTGCCTAAGCAGGTGCTTAGGCTGCTGAGCTATCTTGCCAGCCCATTTGAAGTTATTTAAACAATAAGTCATTGATTAAAATTTTGTTGGCCACCTGTCTCTGTATTTAATTGTCCAATCGCTTTTCCTCACAGCACCAGGCCTGGATGCCTTCTGGGAAGGCTGGGGATAAAATCATATAATTTAAAAAGAGTAAGTGGCAATAGTTAAAAGAAAATGGAGACCAAAACGTCCCCATCTTTTTCTCCTATCCGTCATTTCACTTCAAGCTAGTCTTCAACAAACTGATACGGGAAACTTCTCAGTTCACCTCAAGCTGCTAGCCTTCATGGCCACTGCTGCCCGGCCGTGGGCTCTCCAGTGTCCTGAGAGTCCCTGCCCACCAGGGTGCTCTGCCCGTCTCTGCCGAGTACTGGCCTCCCCTCCTCCTCTCGCCAGCGGTGCTGGCTGCCCTCCCGTCTCTGGCTAAACCGGCCAGCTTTCCTACTGATGGGAAAACACCGCCTGGCACCCACAGCTTAACGGTGCGGGGGGCTACGTGGCTTCTGCGTTCAGTGGGTCGTGGGTGGCTTCAAGGTAGGATGTCACAGCGGAGGGCTCTGCGGAAAAGCTCTGCTTACATCAAGTGGCTGGAAAGAGCTCAGAAGGGCACCGGAGAGGAGGGGCCGGGGCCCAGATGCAGACCCCGAGGCCAGGCCCTGCGACCACCAGGACACCCAGGGCGCTTTCCTACTCCCCCGGGGGCGCCCACGCCGGCCACCTAGCCGTGAAGTGTGTGTGCCCCCAGCGGGTGGTGGCGGCCCTGTGGTGGCCGCCGGTACTCACGTTCCTTGGGCGTGGTGAAGCGGACCCACTCGGAAGCCCCGCTGCCGGCCTCGTTGCGCGCCACCACCCGCAGCTGGTAGGCCGTGTGAGGGCGGAGACCCGCGAGGCTGGCGCTGAGTCCCGGTCCCCTGTACTTGGTCTCCGCTTGGCCCGGGACGCAGGCCTGGGCTGTGTGTGGAGGACAAGCCGCGGAGAGCTGGAGCTCGAAGCTGGAACGAGAGGCGGGGACGGGGGGACAGCGATGGAGTCAGCGGAAGGCCCGCCCAAATCGCTTGGGCTCCATGGAACTGCAAAGTGGCAGATGTGCGCTCGGAGAAGCCCCAGGAAGAGCACGGGAACCAGAGAGACCTCAAAATGCCACCGCCCGCACACGCGTGGCCCTCGCGCTGCGGCTGGTCACTCTGCTTAGTCCAGACACCCGTTTCTTTCCAAAGGAAGGTGGTCAAATATTCTCTGTTTAGAATAAGGAAACACATTTTCCTCCAGATTCTTTTCAGGAAAGCGACTAACTTCTTTGCTCCTTCAAACAGTAATTCACTGGGGCATCTTAAAATGTGTGGAGCAATTCTGACTGAACCACAAGCATACCTTATGCTCCATAGAAGGCCTGCGGCTGGGCCACTTCAGAGCCCCACGCGGAGAAGCAGGGTCCCTTATCCATTCATTTACTTGTGCTGAGGTTGGAAGCCCCAACCCCACAGGAGCACACTGTCACAGTGAACACAGGTACTTCGCGTTCTCATCATTTTAAGATGACTTTGTGCGCTTTTTTATCATTCATGGATTTTAGGGTGTGAGCTGCACACTAAGCTCAGTACTCGGATTAAGGCTCTATGCTTGTGTCTCCGAGGAGCTGGCCCTCCCATAGTGGCTGTGGTTCAGGCTCTGTGTGCAGGCTGCCCTTGGGCTCTTCCCCTTCCTGCTGAGTCACTACCTTTGCAGGACACCATTGGGAAACAGCGGGGGCTCCCACTGGAAGGAGGCTGTCCTGGAGCCCAGCTCCTGGACCCGGGGGGCGGCCAGGCTGGAGGGTGGAGCAGGTCGTGTCCTCAGCTCGGCCACAGGCCCGCGGCTGCAGCAGCTGAAGCAGGTGCAGGCCTCCACGCCGACGGAGTAGGCGGTGAAGGGGCGCAGGTCGTGGAGAGTCTGCTGCGTGGCTGTGCCTTCTGACAGCTGGGGACCAAGAAGGAGAGGAGTGAGGGCCGTTGGCAGGCGCGTAGGGCCCTGCTTCCCACTCCACAGATGGTACCCTTGCAGCCCACGCGGCCTGGCGTCCACCGCAAGGCGTCACGGGCGCTCTTATGCACCAGAAGTGCTTAATGATGTCACACGCTTTACGAGCCACAGAATGACCCGGCTTCTGAAAACATGGTCTTTGCTGTATATTTCTAGCCACTGACCTGCATGCGGTGCCGTGGTAACAGGCACGCAATTCCCAGGTGAGCTTTCCTTTCGCGTCTGTGTCAGGGTCAGGGAGAGATGGCAGAGATCCTGAATGCCCATCTCTTCTCCTGAGGGCGGTGGTTCTTACAAAATATCACAGTATTCTCCTCGATCACTTTTTGCTTTTGCTTTGGTTTTTTGAGATAAGATCTTAACTGTGGAGCTCAGGCTGGCCTCAAACTCACAGTAACCCTCCTGCCTCAGCCTCCCAAGTGCTGGGATTACAGCCATGTGTCACTACATCTGGCTTTTAGTTATTTTTGTAGGATGACAGACTTTTCAGTTTATGTGCAGCAAAAATAGTTTTTGCACCTCACTGTGGTTTAATTCAGTATTCTTTGGAAAGGAAGAGTTTAGAAATTGCAAATTAATTCTCACGTTGACATAATATATGATTAGGAAAAGTTTTTGAAAATGCATACAGTGCACTCCAAATATAAATTATTTTAGTTTATTAGTATTGCCATCTCACGAGCAATGGATAATCAGCGGTTGATTGTATTTACATCATCTATATTTATTGAATACGAGCCTTGTGGAAAATATGCTAATGTCCCCTTAGCAGCACTGGGAGCCTTTATCGCGTGTGAGTTAGCTTTTGAAATTGTTTCAGTAGCTGTCACCGCGGCCTCAGAGGCTTTCTCCACTTTGCCCCAGCTGTTCCCCCAATCGGTCTAAATCACTTATGCTATAACAGCAGGGTCTGCAAGTCTGTCCGTGAGGTTTGCAGGAGCAAAGCCTTCTGTGCATTAATTCAGGAGCCCGGAAGAGCAGCCCAGGTGCAGGTGGGTGGGAGCGAGCCCCCTCCCATGCCCAAGCCCCCACTCCTAGTCACAGAAATGGCCCATCCTTCAAGTCCCAGTAAGTGGCCTGGCTTTATCTCCCAGCAGGAGATGACGGCTCTGGGCTTCTGCCCCTGTTTCCCAGTGTGCCCAGAATGTGCTAATAAATAGTGGAGCCAGAGAGCCGCAGTTCTGCTGCCTCGTACACGAGGCCAGGCCTTTCTGGAATTCACCGACTCAGTTCCCCTTATGTTCTTAGAGCTTTAGGTCAAAAAGGGAACCTCAGGGGGCTGGTGGTGCAGCTCAATGGTAGAGCTCTTGCCCAGCATGTGTGAGGCACTGAGTTTGGTCCCCAATAACATGAAAGAAAGGGGGAGGTGTACCCCTCCGAGCTACACAGGAGGCTGAGGCAGGAGGATCTCCAAGCGGAAGCCAGCTGGAACAATTTGGTGAGGCTGTCTCAACTTAAAAATAAACAAAGGCTAAGGTGTATTTCAGCTCTAGAGGGCTTGCCTAGGATGTGTGGGGCCCTGAGTTCCATCTTGACCACTATGAAGACAAAAAGGTGTCCTTAGTTTGTGTCTGTTTCCTCAAGGTTCTCCTCTGAGAAGGACTCTGGTGCTGGTTGTTCACTAGAGGGGATGGGGAGGAGAGAGGACGATGCTCCATCCCAGCCCTGAGCACCCGGACCCATGCTCACCACAGCCAGCGTGCCGCTGCTATTGGAGAACAGCCGGTACAGACTGATGTTCCCGTTGGGCTTCGCCGGGACGCTGATGTTGAGCACCGCTTGGGTGGAGGACACGGTGTGGACGGTGGGGGCGCTGAGGCCTTCTGGGGGTGCAGGCCAGGTTCTACACTGCACCCAGCTGCTGGGGGCTCTTCCTGCTGAGTTCACCGCCCAGACCTGGGGAGAGAGACCCATAAGAACAGGCAAGAAGAAGACACTCTCAGCGGGACGAACAGACCCGCACCCCGAAGCCACTGAAGCCAACGGTGAGATGATTCTGGCCATTTGCAAAGGACGCAGAGAACATGGGGTGTAGGGAAGCCGGGGGAGAGGTGAGGAGCGTTACGGCTCTGGGACTTGCAGAAGGTGGATATGAGCCTAGTGAAACCCCTGTTTGCTGGGCTGGGTGAAATGCACTGGTTTTTCTCAGCTCCCACCAACTGGATGGGGCTGCCGTCTCTAAGAACCTCAGCGATTCCCCTGCTCTGTCCCCACCAAATCTGCATGGAAATTAAATTTTCTTTCATCAAGGAGGGAATACACATATGGAAAGGTGTATAATCTTATTTATCAAGAACCATTTGTATAATTAAACACGAATAGCCTAAAAGGTTGCCTGGGGTCATCATTTGCGTGGGTAAGTAATTTGTAGACTGTCAGGTACAATAGACAGAGTAGATGGATGCGTGAGTGGATAGGGTTAAATTAGGCCCAATAATAGCCAACTACACAGTGATCAATCAGAATGATAGATCTAAGAGGCAATGTGAGAAGACTGCGTGTTGAGGAGCGGGGGCATCCCTGAGTAAGCTTTCAGGGAGTCTAACTGGAGACAGATTTTCCTCATTGGGTGTCTTCTTCTCTAGGTACTTATTTTTTTTTTTTTACTTTAAATTCTAAAAGATGACTCTGGAAAACTTGTTTGATTACACAGGACATGCACTGTGGCTGTGCAGTACTTAAGGGACATGCAAAGTGGTTAAAGTGTAATATGTAGGAAAAGCTGGCTGAGGCTGCTTTGAGAAGTAGACCTCAGTGGTGTGTTCTTGGTCTGCCTTTTTTTAAAAAAATTTTTGTACAAGGTCTACAGAAACTACAGGGTCTCACTACATAGATCGGACTCATAGTGATTCTCCTATTTTCAGCCTCCCCAGCGCTGGGATTACAGGCGCTCACCACCATGCCCAGTCTCACTTGCCATCTCAGTGCACCCCGGGGGCAGGGCCGGCACAGCACGCCGCGGATTGAACCCTGGCCACTGCGCTCTGCTTAGCAGGCACTTTAGTCCGCTGAGCTATCTTGGGCCAGCCCTTGTTGGTTTGCTTTTCAATCAGCAATATCTTCAAAAGAAAAAGACCATCAGACAGACATTTTAGTAGGTAGGCGAACTCCTACTAGTGTCACCAGATTCTGGAGAAGTCCCTTGTAAAAGCTGATCTCTGGGGTTGAATTGCAGTGAACACAAATGCACACCGCGTCGCAAGCCAGAGCAGCAAGGCGTTTTAGAGAAGGTGGTGCCCTCACATCGTCACAGCTGATCTTGTAATAGTTCAGACACCTCCCTCACTGGCCCCATCACCACAAGCGCCACACTTTATGAAGCACTTCACCACGTGCTACTTAGTCCTGCAGAGTGCCCTGTTAGCCTGGTTCTACAGGTGGGAAAATTGAGGCTCTGAAAATTTGACTTTCTTGCTCAGTGCCGCTGAAGTTGTCCAAGTAGACTTCCGCTCTCCAGGGCTCCCTAAAAGAACCGTATTTTGCCTCTGCACATCACCCCTCTGCACACACAGGACACTCAGGCTCACAGAAATGAAATGCCTGCCCACAGGCAAATACTTGCAATCCTGGACAGGCAAGATTTCTCAGACCCCAGGCTGGAGAGCTGTGATGAGCTATCTGGGGTACAGAGGGAAGTGAGGAGCAGGAAACTGGCTTCGCTGTGGAGAGCAGGGCTTCGGGATGTGGCGTCCAGGAGTGCAGAAGCACAGCTGAGCTGCTCCGGCCCTGTGCAATGGCCAGGGTCCACTGTACCTAGGGAGGGGATGTTGAGCAGGCTGCAGAAGAAATCCGAGGTCAGGACTGATGCAGGCAGATTCCCCAGGCTGCTCCAGAACAACCTCTTTGCCTACAAACATCATTCCAGCGGGTAGCATGTGGCGCTGTTCACTACAAAGAGTGACAGGGTTTGAAAGGACAATATTCTTGGAAAGGGAATTCATGATAAAATGCAAGCTTCACTATCAAATTCCTCACCAAGAGCAGAGCCTGGGTTGATGATTTAAGAGCACATAGAATTTTAACTGGGGTCACCTGGACAGTGAAGAAAATAAGGAGTTTAGCAAGGCGTAATTCTTTTTTCAAAAAAATCCTGCAAGTTTCCAGCTGGTTACTGCGCACCCGCAGGAGAGAACAGAGGTGCGGGCGTGGGGTGCACAAAGGAAAGGAAGGAAAATGAGCATAAGTCACGCACAGGCTCAGCACAGGACTGGCTGGCTCTGTGAGCTTTCACTTTTCCTTCATGATGTAGTTATGAAGAGCAGCAAGGCTTTTTAATGTGGGGGTTGGAGATGGTCTTAAACCTCATGCTTTTCTTTGTTGTATGGGCTTTTACAGGCAGAGTGCTACTTTCAAAATGTGACTTGATCCATTGTATTTTAAAACACTTAGGGCATGGTGTCACAGTATTTTGCTGTATTTCTTATATTCGCTTCTAAAAATGAGGCCATATAAAATTCATCACTGACGGGGAAGGCATGTAGGACCTGGCGTCTTTTGTCTTTGACAGGAGACCTTGATAACACATTGCTCTTTTCCTAGACTTTCTTTTTAGTGTTCAATCAATTTGAGATCAAAATAGCATTCATATAAATCAACCTGCTTATGCAAAGCAGGCTCAGCCTATTTACATGAGCTGCTGTGGAAATGAAAACAGTAATAAAGAGGAGAAAGCTGACTGAGACAATGAAGCCCCGTGGCTTGCACAAAGTGCGTACCCCAGCAGTGTCTCTGCTGTACCCGGACAGCAGAAGACAAGAAGAAAGAACGCTCTTAAAAGCAAAAAGTCTGTTGCTTAAAACTCACTGTGAATTCTTGTGTGGGCCCAGCTATGCAAGAGGTGGAGAAACTGAGCTATAGCTAAGGTTCAGAGTGAAAATACTTCTTACGTCTGTGATTTCTGCTAAGAAGCAATGCACTGAGATTTGGAGATGTCTTCATGGGGTGGAGAAAGAAGCAGCAACCACCTTGCCTGGGAAACTTCGAGCAATATGTCCTAGTTTATACACTGACTGATTGTGGTGCCAGGACTCAGATCTCTTGCATGCTAGGAAGCGCTCTCTATACCCAACCCCTGATCGCTTAAGGTTAATCAAGAAAACAACACTCAGGGAATGAAAGACCTCCTGGGCAGATGTGGAGCTGCCAACTTCATCTGTCTCTGTCTTGGTCCTCTGTCTCTTTCTTGGGACTAACAGGAGCATCCCCTAACTGAGGGGGCCCTGAAACCTGAGTCCTTGGGTCCAAGGGGCACCTGGAGCTCGCCTATTCCTCCCATTCTCCTGCCTGCTCCTCTCAGATTTCCTGAAATTTAGCCCTAAGCACCAGAATTCTGCTCTCCCTCCCTCCAAGAAGTCAGAAAACCTTAGAAAAGTCCCCATTTCCCTTTTCTCTCACTCCGGAGTCTCCTTCTCCATACCGGGAGCAGGATGGCTACACTGAGAGACTGCGGGGAGTCTGAACAGACACGCCTGGCTGGGTGCCCCCTCCAGCTGGCTGCATCAGCCACCTGATCACATCTCCATGCAGTGTCCACTCCTCACTGAGCCGAAGCATGAAACGAGGTTCCTTCATCTTTGAGTCTTTGTTTCTGAAGGCTCCCATGTCACATCAAACCTTGACTAAGGACATTTTTAATGGTTTTTCTCCTGTTAACCTTTTGTTACAGAAGTGTGGGCTGTGACCCTTGTGATAGGTGAGGAATGTTGTCACATCTTTTTATCCCTACATATCTATCCATCTGTCCATCTGTCCATGTGTCCACTCATCCACTCACCCATCTATCCATCCACTCACCCATCCATCCATCCATCCATCCATCCATCCATCCATCCATCCATCCAACCAACCTCTCTCTACCTAGCTACTTATCAAATCAATCCATCTGGTTCGTCTCCTGAAATTCTCTCCCACGATCACTGAGCCCCTAAATATAGACAACTGGCCACTTAGAGGGTCATTATTAGGAATGAAAAACAAATAGGTACATGCATTCACGGCCAAAAGGAAAAAAAAGGAAGTATACATTTCATCTTTAGTTGATTCAGAGTATCTTCCTACTTCACAGTATTTATACTGAAAATAAATACTTATTCTTGATAGTACATTAAAGATGGAGAAATTTTCCACTGCCTTATTTTTAGGGTTTGGTGAGCTCTTGACAGGGGTCCAGGCTACTGCACACACAAACATGAATATCAGTTAGATGTAGCGTCCCAGGAGTATCTTGCGAAAAAGAGGGCAAGCTTGGAAGAAGTTGGGCTGTTTTCTTCTGAAAGTTCTTTTGAGTAATCAAAAGAGTTACAATGGAAGACATACAAAAGCATATAGATCTTCTATTCTTAATAAATAAAACAAATTTCTTAAGCACAAGCTCTGTCCCTGGCCAGCAAGACAGAAATATATCCATTTACATTTCTGTTTTCAATGTAGTCTACATTTTAAAACTAACCGGTGATTGGTGCCACTTCTACGCCTCTTCCCCATTAAAAATGAAATTGTTCTTTTATTTGCTCATCTCCTTTTCCACCTGGATTAATTATTGTTTTCTCTTAAATAATTTTAATCACATCAAGTGCCAACACGTGCCACTAAGCTGTCATAATCAGATTGCTGTGAAAACATTAAGTTGACTCATTTGCCTTCCCTTGAATGTTGTCTCTTCGAAATCTGTGAGGAGTCCTTTTATCAAAATATGTTCTTGGGCCAGGATTATCAACATCCCCCAAGTGCCGGCATCAGGGGTCCTGTGAGTATCTTGGAACTTGGTCCCCCTAAACATTTCCAAGTGATTCTTGGGTCCAATACTGTAGGAGGAGCACACAGGTTATTCTTTGTCTGTAGAGCCAGCTGCAGAAATCTAGGTACTATCCACTCTATTCCTCCTCACGTTACCTCTACCTAGACTGCACCGTACCTTACCTTTGGTTCTTTCTTCAGCCATTCAAATAAACGTGGGTGCATCTCAGTATGTTCAGCTGCACCCATCATCATGCCGCTGTCACTGTCATGTCGCAGCTCCAAATGGAACCAGGGTCACTAACTTTGAAGAGTTCCCTCTTGCCTTTGCTTTCTCTTCTGGAGACTCTGATGCTTCTGGAACTTGCTGGGTCTATTTTTTTTCTTGCTATCCAGATGAGTATTATTTTATCTGCCTCAAGCTCTGCTCAACTCAACGTTTCTCCTCTAATTTTGTCCTAGCAGGAAGCAAGTCATTGTGAAGAGTAGCATCATACTGACAAGGGGCAGGGCCACGGGTCTGCAGGAGGAGAGCCGAGACCTGGCAGCCGGGGTCCTGCGGCCCCCTATGTTGGGGGACAAGTTCTTCTTCCTTGCGTCATGGCAGTGGCTCCTGTCCTCATGAGGTGACTTCTTTAGGATGGATATTGCTCAAGGACAGTCTTAGCTGAAAATCTATTTGTGGGTGTAAATTCAAAGGGGTCCCTGCCATGTTTTTTCTTTCCCATCCCAGATGAAAAGCCATAAAAATATGCCATGATCCTTTTTACTAAGAAAAGGCTGTGAGTCTTAGCACAAGAACACATGGTTAGTGACGTTTTCCGTTGGGTCAGCACCCCCATGATACTTACTTGTTCTTGTATTTGTCATCATTTTCCATATAGAAATGGAAGAATAACTAGATACAAAAAAAGAAAAAGAAAAAAAATTATCTCTAATCTGTTGACTCCTACTGTTAGTGGTGGTGACTGCTCTGGCCCTTAGAATAATTTGAGATTTTACTCCTTTTCTAGGCTTCTTAGTGTAACACTTGCATTGAAATAATTGTCAACTATAAATGAATTAAGAAACACCAGGGTTTTTGACCTCTGCATGTTCTGCCATTCTCTAGAACATACTTTCTTGTGGAATACAGATACTTTTTCATCAAAAACATTTAAAGAATTCTGAGGCCAAATTCACATCAAGAGGAATTAAGGATACAACTTGATTGATTATAAAATGAGAAAATGTGAATATATTTTTTTTAATAATTCACATCAGAAGTAAACACCTCTCCAACATGAATAGCCACACCAGTAATTAAGTAAATAAGCTGCATGTTAACAGGCAAACAATTAAATTATTTGTTTCCTAGGGGCATGTAATGAAATTGTTATCGCATTCCCATGAGGGAGACAAGTAGATATTAAAAAGGTCTTTCCAATACCTGTATTGGCTAAGGCCAACAGCTAATTCAATAGATTTGATCAAAATCACCACTTCTTTCGCTGCTCCTGATTTATGGCTGTGGCTGTGCACAGTCATCACTCACCACAGATTGCTCTCCCGTGCTCATAAATTATGCCTCATAAATAAAAAGATACAATCAAGGAAATCATATCAATTCATCTACAACCTTGGAGTATATTTTCCCATGGCATTCACGCTAATGCCTTTTTAAAGGGTCGGTTTTGAATACGTTTGAATAGCAATATGCCAACATGGGTTTTGCCAGAATCGTGCTTAGGAAGCCCCATGGCTGCAAAGAGAGGATGGTAAATCTGAAATGACATGATTGCAAGATTGTTTTATTTCATGAGCAGCCCTGCAGGGTCTGGCCATGAAAGGATGACTTGCTGAAAATCTCCATGTCGCTATGTCACTATCTACTTATCTGATTTTCTTTCATCATCAAATGGATTTTTTCAGCACTTCTGTTTGCACGGTGCTTCACTGGATGTGACAGAATCATGGTGTTACAGACACAGCCCCAGTATTCTGGTTCCTTTCATGTGAAACACCTTGGATCAGGCAACACAGAACATGATTCAAATTGAATTCTGGGACCCAGGGGAAGAAAGGCACATCAGGAAATTGTCTTCCTTTTGATTGGCACTTTTGAAACTCAGAGACAGGAAGTTGCTAAGGAAATTGAGAGACCTTTCCCTTGCTGGGAAGGGGTGTTTTCTGGTGTAGCTGCTTGCCCAGCGGGGCTCCAGTACATAGACACAGGACTCTTCTGAAGCACGAAAGAACTGGCTTCAGTGCTAGCACAAAACACTGAAATAGCCTTAATTCATTCATAAACATAATGTTTCTTCTTAACATTTGGATTCTTGACCCATTTTGACTTTAGTGTATGATGCTAGACACAGGTCTAATTTTAGTCTCTGGCATATAAACAGCCAGTTTTTCTAGAATGATTTATTAAAGAGACTATCTTTCTTCCAGTAAACATGTTTGGCCCCCTTGTCAAAGATAAGGTGGCTGAGTGTGTCTGCACACTTCAATTTATTCCACTGATCATCAGATCTTTTTTTTTTTTTGCCAGTACCATGCCGATTGTATCACAGTAGCTTTGTAGTATAATTAAAAGCCAGGGATTGTGATGCCTCCTGCCTTGCTTTCATGGCCCAGGATTTCCTTCGCTATTCAAGGTCTCTTCTGTTTCCAGATGAAAATGGAAATTTCTCTATTAGGAATGTTTTCTCTGTATCTGAAGGAGGAGTTCATCACTTGCTAATTGTTTTATCTCTGATCCTCCTGAGAACAAGTAGGAACCCAGGCCCACCCAGCTCTCACAGAGGGTGTGCAAAGTAGCGGCTGGATTTACACTTGCTGCTGTGGGTGTGCTCCACATGCTGATCTTGTTCATCGTCCCAGCCAACAGTCCTGTGTGGCTGGTGTTATTGCTTCCATTTCACACACAAGGAACTAGGCACAGAGAAGTTATGTGACTTGCTATGAGGCCTAGGGCCAGCCTTCCAATGCAAACGGTCATGATCTCGAAGCCCGAACTCTTCATTCCTTTCTATATGAGACCATAAAAGGAAGCCTGCAAGCACCATTCAGGGCTTAGGGCTCCTGCCTAGACCTAGTCGAGAACACTGCAGGGCCTGGCTGCATCTGTAGGTGACAGCAGGAAGACCACAAACACCGTCTGCTGGTAAGCATCATGCTTTTGACAATCGTATGCTACAAAGAGGCAAGAACTCCTCACACAACTCCCAAGACATGAAAGTGAATGGAAATGCCACTGTGTTCACAAAAGTAATGACTCTACCCTAACTAGTAGAGCACAACATCTTCAGGAACTGTCTTGGTATCCTAAGTCACTGTGTTAGTTGCTTTTCTCTCTGCTGAGACAAAACACCAGATACCTAAAGTTCAAGGAGGGAAGGCCCATGGTAGCTCAGAGCTTTGAGGGTCTTCAGTTCACAGTTGGCTAACTTCAAGGCAGAATGACACAGCAGAGGGGCATCACAGAGGAGAAACAGTCTATGGTGTGGCAGGCAGGAGACAGCAAAGCAGCAAGCAGCAGCAGCAGTATGCAGAGAGGCAGGAGTCTCTCCCTTTTATCTCTTCCAGGATACCTGCCTTTTGGATGGTGCCACTCACACACAGGGTGGCATCCACACCCAGAATTATGTTTAATCAATCAATGAAATGATTTAGTAGTCACACATTATTAACCTCAGCATTACACAGTGTAAACCTACTGTCATCACATAACAGAATCCCAGTGTCACACACCCCAGAATCAGCCACCTCTGAAGGCCCCACCTGTGAGCACACGAGACTTTCAGAGAACACCCAGACACATTCTGACAGTCACATGAGACGCCTTATCATATAGATACTGACTGAGTCCCTTCTGAGGGCAGACACTGGTCTGTGAGGTGGGCACAGGACATTGCCCATGCCTGGACAGGCACAACTGAACACAACCAAGAAACACGCAGGTAGCAATGTGTGCTGGGAAGGAAATGGTGAAGCCCAGTGGGTGGCGTGTGCACAGTGGCATGTGCCACAAGGTTCTCCTAGAAGTGGTGATCACGCTGAGCACAAGTGGCAGGAGGTTACCACATGAGGATGGAGGGGAAAAGCATTTCCTGCCAAAGAAGGGCTTGTGCAGAGACCTTCTGGGAAGATTCTCAGCCCAGGGCTAGCCTAGCTGGTCTCGGGTGCACGAGGTCCAGGGGGTGAGGAGCTGAGGACAGAAGGGGACAGATGTCAGACCACCGACAGATGTCCTCTTGCAGCTGAGAGGACTTTGCATTCTACCCAAATCTAAAAGAGTTCCCAGTAGAGACGGCACTTTATCTGATTTTCATTTTGTGAGTGTCTTAGTTACCTTTCTTTTGTTGCTTGGACAAAACATCTCACACCCCAAATTAAGGGAGGAGAGGTTTATTTAGCTCAGAATCTGTGGAGGTTTTAATCTAAGGACTCAAGTCAGATGGCTCCGAGGCAGGGTGGCATGGCGAGGGACAACAGTGGCAGAGGACACCAAAAGCAACAGGAGCCCACACAGGCTGAAGCCATCCTCTTTCCCTCCCTCCTACTGTATGCAGGCTGCCTGCCACAGGGCAGGTGCAGGACTCCCACTGCCAGCCCCACACTAGACAGTGAGCCAATGACAGTGCTGGATTCAGCAGCCTCCAAAAAGCCCGCCGATGGCTGCAGGAGGATTTGGGGGACGTCCAGGCACAAGCCGTAACAACAGTCATCCTGGACATCAAGCAACTTCTGTGGTTTTATGTGTTCAGTTTTAATTTCACATATGGCAATGTCCAAGTTTTTAAACTGACTTAGAGGTCACAGTGATCCTAGGGGGAGAAGTCTGTTCATTTCCGTTATACAGAAAAGGAACCTGAGACTCGACAAATTGAAGTCATTCATCAAGGATCCAGAGCCTGATAAGCAAGTGGCCCCAACTGTAACCCTGGTTGTAGAGGACTTGTACCCCTGGTGTGGGGGAGGTGACAACGCTGTGGGTCAGCAGAACCACCCATGCATGCAGGCCAGAACATCTAGACCCCAGTTCTGACTCTGCCCTTCTCGTTTTTTGGTGCTGGGAACTGAACCCAGGACTTCCTGTTTCCCAGGCAGGCACTGTGCTGCTGAGCTGTATCCCTAGTCATCTGTTCCTTTTTTATAGTTTTATTCATTTTTTAAAAATCTTTTGTTTATTTATTTGGTACAGGGTCTCACTATGGAGCTTAGATTCATGGTGATCTCCCTCTCTCAGCTTCCTAAGCCCGGGGATTACAGGAATGTGCCACCATGCCCAGTCTTGGTGGCTGGCATAGTACACCCAGAGTTCTGGGGCTGGCATGGCATGTAGTACTGGGGATTGAACATGGGTCCTTGCCCTTGCCAGGTGGACACTTAGAGTGCTGAGCTATCTCCCTAACACCTCTTATTTTTAAAATTAAATGTTGTGTATGGAAGCCAGGACTTTCTGACCAAGTGATATGCCAGTCCATTACTATTTTTAATTTAATGTATCACTTAGTCACTAAACTGCTCAGGTTGGGCTCCAACTTGTGATCCTCCTGCCTCAGATTCCCAGAGTACTAAGGTAATAGGTGTGTACCACCACCTCACTTGCTTGACTCTGCCCTTTTTGAACTGGCTCAGTCATTTCAGTTCCTGTCCTATAGAAATGACAATATTTGCCTTACAGGATCATTCTGTGATTTACGTGTTATAGGGTTCTTATAAATCTATGAAGAGTGTGATGGGGCATAAATCCATTTATAGATATTTTGTCTGGACTTGGGGAGTCCCCGATCTGTACACAAATGCAACTTGGAAGCAGTTGCGCATGGGACTTGAAGAACACAGACTCTGGAACTTGCATCTCGAGGCTCCAACTGAGCCCTTCCGTCCCCCACCCCACAGCCTGGGCAGCTTATCTAAGTCACTGGTGTCCTCAGGCTCCCCTCTGAGAAATGATAATAATCAGCTTATCCCAAATGATTGCTGTGAGATTAGAATGGTCCATCTGTGTAAGTTCTCAGCACAGTTCCCAACACACCCCAAATGCCAAGTGACTAGTAGAGTCTGTCGCTGCATTATTTGTGTGAGCGGACAGGAGGGAGCTACTTGCCAGTTTGCAAAAGACAGTAGGGCTGGACAACAATTCTGTGGCCAACCTATGGGCTTTAGTTAGCTGACATGGGTCAGCAAGAGGCCTGAAACCCTTATGGTATGCTGAGATTAGCTCGTATCTGTCTCCTTCTTTCCAGGTTTTTGAGGGGTTGAATAAATAAAAACATGGATTTTCAGAAATATCGCTTCTACATTAAAACTTGTTTGCTGGGTGGTATCCTCTACTTTGCCTTATTGTTAATTAAACTTTCTCAGAAAAGCTCTTAAGCAAGAGCAAGATGAGCAAGCCAGGAGCCCTCCAGGGAGAAGAATCTGAGTTCTGGCTTTCATTACCAGTATGCCTATAAGCACCGAGGAGAGAAACACACACTTTCCTAGATGCTTATAGGCATCTTAGTAATGATTGGATCTATCCACAGATAGATAAATCAATTAACAAGAAGAAGTTGCAACCATCTTCTTAAAGATTTCAGAGGAAGGAGTCTGATTCACTCGAATGTGTGTTTGCTCCCACCTGTAGACTTGATGGCTGCATAAACTGAGACTTGCCCGGAGAGTTTGATGGAAAGACATCTTTGGTCCAAGTGTCAGTGTGCAGCATGCACTGAGCCTTCCTCTGTATCAAGGGGTTTAGCTGCACCTCCCTCCTCTCTCCCTTCCTTTCTTCTCTTTAGCTGTGAGACTGCAGAAGTGGAGCAGCTCCTCATCTCACTGTGGAGTGATTCGGACCCCGGGGCATCTTCTTATCAGGGCATCCCTAGCAGCTTTATAAGAATGGCTCGGGGAGCTCTGGGTGGCAAAGGTGCTGTCTCTGAAGATGAGGAGGCCTCCTGTCTCCTGGGTTTGCTTTGCTGTCACTCAGATCTTTCCAATGTTGCTGGTCAGAGCTACACTTTCGGAGAATCTTTATTTGGGGGCATACTGGTCTTCTCCACCAGACTTTATGTCCCTCAGGGGTACAGTTCATGGTTTCAGCCTCCTGACTCACTCCTGGTAACGTGGTCCCCGCTCTGAACATGCCAGGTGCTTTATTATCTCAGGTTGTTCTATAGGATAAAGGCAAATGAAGACAACGCATCTCCTGCTTCCTGGGTGTTTTATAGAAGGGAAGCTTTAGGTATGATCGGGGAGCTGTTGTTTTAATGGCTAAAACTTGGAAGCAGAACTGCTGGTGGAGGGCCACGGGGCAGATTGGAATTATGCAGCATCTTCATCCAGAAGGAGACAATTCTAGTGTTTTCTCACTTTGTTTCACACAAACACTTAACAAGGACACAGGCAGATCAGGGTTGGTTTAAGTGAGTTGTAAATCCGGGTTTCATTTGCAGGAGGGTGAGAACCGACACGTCTTCAAATGTGCAACTCCTCACGAAGTCATCCTTAAGCTGCCCACAACAGCTTGAGAGCGGTGTGTATCTAGACTGAGACTGGTGGCACTGGGACGACTGTGGTCCCAGCGTTTGCTCCGGGATGCAGAGGCAAGAGGATTGGGAGTTTGAGCCCAGCCCGGCCTAATGAGCAAGACCCTCTCTCCAAATAACCAACCAAGGGCTGCAGATGCAGCTCAGTGTGAAGACCCTGCATTCAATCCCCAGCAGCACACACACACACACACGCACGCACACACACGCACACTCAGATTCCTCAGAGACTCCATAAGAGACTGAGCGTACCCAAAGGGGGCAGAGCAGTCTCACACCTGGGGTCAGCAATGACCTGAACACAAGAGCCAGAGCACCAGGGAGACGAGGCCCTGCTGTGGGCGCCACCCCTCCGAGCCTCCTGGCTGTTCACGGACATGTCTGGTGACCTGCAGCCTGTGCTGAGCACGGGGCCCTCACGTCTCAGAACAAATGCACCGTCTGAGCCAGACAGTATCAATAAATCATTTAAAAACTGAAGCTGTGGGCAGGGGGATGAAGGGAGCTTAGTTCTTGTGGGAGGAACTAACCAAACAAAAACATCCACGCTGGTCAGAAATGCATTAGCGAGATTAATTCCTCATTAAATGCGCATCCAACCCCCCATAGAGCGCATGCTCAGGGCATCTCTAACTGAGGGGGAGTGCAGCAGGGAAAGGGCTGGGCTGGGCTGTGGGCCTCAGGAGGCCGCGGGTCACAGGAGGGTGGGAGCCCAGTCACCTGCGGGAGGGACCCTGGTCCTGTGTCCTGGGCAAGGCATTCTTCTGCTGAGAAAAGAGACACAGGCACAGGAAAGGGCGCAATGCCTACTGGAGGGGTGTCACACTCTCAGAGCCGACTCTGCCTTTGCTCCATGCCAGTATTTGAGGAAGTATTCATAGAGGCAGAAAAAAGATCTCTCTCTCTCTCTCTCTCTCTCTCTCTCTCTCTCTCTCTCTCTCTCTCTCGTTGTGT
>NW_004524593.1:17329203-17330567 GCF_000260255.1 Octodon degus
ATCTCTCTCTCTCTCTCTCTCTCTCTCTCTCTCTCTCTCTCTCTCTCTCTCGTTGTGTTAGTGTGCAGCAAAAACACATTCGAGTGAATTTGGTTGGGCAGGGTCTTACTACACAGTTCGGACTTGTGGTGATCCTCCTGCCTTCAGCCTCCCCAGCGCTGGGATTACAGGTGTGCACCACCACACCCTGTTTCGGTGGCCAGCTCAACCTGCGCTGGGGGCAGGGCTGGCACAGCATGTGGTGCTGGGTATCGAACCATGGTCCCTGCACTTGTCTAAGCAGGCGCTTTAGCCCACTGAACTATGTCACTGGCCCCGAAAAGATTTCTCTTCACCTGACTCTTTACCCTCTTGAAACAAAGGGCAGCTCTTCCCTCTTTCAGTGAGCTAGTCAGGATCTAGCATCTGGCAGCAGCCTGACTGATTGTTTTCATTCTTAAACATACACTCACTTGTTATGTTAGAAAAGTGAAAAATTAAGTATTTTACCCAAGTTGTGTGATCTAACCTCACACAACTTTTCATCTGGAGAACAGAAAAGTTGAGACGTCCATGGGTACAAGACAAAGAGGTCATAAATATCTCACACCCATGGGGCATCTGTCCATATCGGTGGTGTGAGCGGTGCTGGGACAGATGTGCTGCTGGCTGGGACATTTCTCGCACATCCTGGGCAGCCGGAAGCAGACCCTGGGACCAGCCCTACTTAACCACAGTGCTTTGCGCTCTAGTGTCACAGAAGGAACAAGGTGCACCAGTGTAAGTGAGGGTCCTGCTCTTGCTGGCAGGCATTGTGAGTACTGTGAGGGCGAAATCCTCTCTCTGCTCTGAGGGAAGGGACTGCAGGAGTGATACTTGCTGGTGGTTCTTAGTGTAAGCCTCTGTCCCCAGAACGTCCCTGCAGCAACTCATTCCCCCTGAAGGGAGCAGTGGGCTTGGAGAGACTCTTATTCATATTTTAAGGACACAGAAATTGAGGCAGAGAAAGTTGGAGTCCTGGAGCCGATAGGGATCTTCTCCAGTGCCTAGAGAGAGACTGCGCAGGATGGAGCCAGGGGCAGCAGCGAGGAGGGAGGGAAGGAGAGCAGGGGCAATCTAACCACAGCCTGCACGGGTCTCAAGAGCCTGGGGCTCACCTCTTTTTCTTAGTTTCAGGGAATTCCTCAGTCCCCTTGCTAGACAAGAGCACACATAATTCCCCTCTTTTTAAAAATGTAATTTGAGTCGGTTTCTTATTAGTTGGAGTCAACTATTCATCATACCTTGTTCATGGTATGGGTTTTCTCAAAGTCATACACGGGACTCACATGTAGTAAGCAAAACAACTAGATCCGCCATTTGTTTACATTTCTATTTTATAACAT
>NW_004524593.1:17331411-17342110 GCF_000260255.1 Octodon degus
CCCCAAGCCAGGCCCTCATGCTAGGGAGTCAGGGGGCTTCCCCTCAGTCACCAACCAGCCACGTGGCACCAGCACTTTTCAGTGCCCCTGAGAGCGTGTGGGTGCTTACTGCTCTGTATGCCAAAGTGCAGAAGTTCCCATGGAACTAGTCAAGTCAACAACAGCATGGTACAGTGACAGGAGAGGACTGGTAGCTCCTAATAACTCCCAGGATTTCTCAATAAATGTGAGTTGCTAGTGACACAAGCCACTTGTTAAGAACATAGGTTGCAGGAGTCCCTTTCTCTCCATGTGGGAATTGGCACTCAAACAAGCTCTTGGTGAACCTTCTGTACAGGAATCCTAAGAACTGCTGTCGCTACATGGCTCCACATTGAAGTATTACTGGGAAAAGGCACCTGTGGCATCGCGCGGCTCTCCTAAGAGAACCGGCTACCAAGCTGTCCTGCATGAACTGTCTACATGTCCTGCATGAACTGTCCTGAGGTGAGTGACATTTATTCATCCTCATCCTCTGTGGTCTGCACGAATGAGTGGCTCCTTTCTCTCAGCATCCATGCCTGCAGATAGGTCCTGACCCTGCAGCCCGGTAGACCTTGTCCACACCACAAGCGTCCGTCTTACTGACTGACTGGGTGACTCACCTTAGCCTGGTGAAAGCAGTCTGTTCCCCCCACACAGCTGAATCCTGGCTTCTGCCTTCAATGCCCAAACTCAAAGGCACAGTGAATACGGTGGTAGAAGGTGGGGCAGGGTGGAGGTCACGAGCCACCCCTGACGCCCCCAGGGCAAACCATGTGGCCGACCACCACTCAACCACAGAGCTCAGCCACTTCTTGATCAATCGTCCCACACTCTGGGACATGTCTCCTTTGCCTTTGTTCCTGACAAATCAATGAGTTACTTAAAAAATACAACCCTCAGCAGAAGATTCACATCACTGCCCGGTGTCAGGCAAACAGAAGATGTCTACACGTTTTCTCAAGGGTGAGTGACCGAGGAAGTGACCTTCCAGGAGGTCTGAGAGTGGCAAAACTCATGTCCAAGACAAAGTGTGGCTTTGTGGAACAGAAACAAATTCTTTTAGTATATAACTTCCTCAATGAATTTTCTAGAATAATGTACAGTCTGTAAAGGCTCAGCATTCATATGGGCTAAGTAGGTCCAATATTTTAGTTCACTTATGTCAGCATTTAAATCTCTATTTTTCAAAATGTCATTTTTTTTATGAGTGCAGGGCCTGATAGGCTTGAATTTTTTTCCGGCTCTGTACTCTTATATTATAACAACCCAGGATTAGCTAATAAGTGCAAATTTGAGATCAGTGTGGTACAAAAACCAAATTAGACATAGCACTTTCATTTGGATATGATGAACACGGAGAAGATTGTGACACAGGGCTCATAATGATGGTCACAAAGGAGTCTGCTCGGCTGGAGGCTCGCAACTCGCCTCCGCTCTGCAGTGTAGGCTCCTTGGTCGTCCTGGCTCCTGACGAGAAATTTAACTAGAAACAAGACACACACTCCGAGTTCACCATTCCTTGGAAGACTAAGAGGAGGCTTTTCAGGCGGAGGTGACCAACACTTAACCCCATGGCACCGGGCAGTGAATCCCGAGGGAGCTGCAATCACTGGTTTGCCTTTGGTGCCTCTGCGTCGTTTTGGTTCGCCTCACTCAGGTCAAAGGCTTCATGCTAACTCCGCCCCGTTTTCTCAAAAGATAGAACTTTATTCCTAAGGGAAGTGAGATAATTGAGAAGTGAGGGATCTCTGGGCAACTGACACTTTTCAGTAAAGATAATGAGATTGAACCAAGGGAAGGCCACCCAGGTCCTATGCCTTCTAACAGTATTCTGTTCCTGACAGGGCACCGGGAGGTACCTTGTTCATTTGTAACATAAGACACAGTCTTTGTCCTCAATCCTTGGAGGCTGGTGGGCTCTAAAACTTTTTTGCTGTTCAAATTTCAGACAGGTAACAAAATGGATCTACCGTATAGTTAGTGACATCTCCAAGACGACCTGATTCATTATTTTATTTCTGCAACAAAGCATGAATATTCATATTTACGTGAAATAAATAAACGCTATAGATAGTTTCGAGTCTATTCAGATTGCAATTTGCCACCACATGCATTGTACCCCCACCAAGAAAAATTTGCTTTCACGAGATTTTTAGATTTAGAATTGCAAACAAGAAATTATGGATTTATCTCTATTTCTGCAAACCACCGAGGAGCCTGTCTTCATTTCTCACCAATTTCCCTGGCTAGCTGATCCCATACATCATAGACCTCAAACATACTTTTTCTCATGCTTAAAATTTACTTCTAATCACATTATGCTCATCAATTTCGTCACCCTATTCCTTAGCACTTTTATTATTTCTCATTGGGATCAGAATTTCAAGGGTCTGTTTTTTTTTCTTTCAGAAAACTTCTCCTGATGCTGTGCCCAGCACATAGCACTTAGGTCAGCAGCCACCTTCACTGGGTTTCAGGCGAGAGGAAGGAAGCCTGGCTTAGGCACAAGAGCCTTTACTGGGAGGATACAGAACTGGAAGATCTGTAGGGTTCTGCTTGGGGATGTAGGGAGAACACCTTGCAGATGGAGGCAGGCCGGACTTCATCAGGACTTCTCACCTCTACCTCTTGTGTTTCCCAGTGGCTCTGCTGAAGGTCAAACCCAAGGTGGGCCTAAGGGCTGAGTGTGGCCTGTGTGCTCCTTGCTTGGCCAGGAGCGGCTGGCTGACCCTCTCAACACATCTGCACGAAGGTGGGGACACTGGAAGTAGGGCTGCTGCCACAAGAACAGTGACTGTGGGCTTCAAAGGCAAAACAAGCCTAAGAAAAATTCTCTGTGGATTTCAAATTGTTTTCAGAATATAAATCTTCATGTTCAGCTTTTTAGGGAGGTACGGAGTTTTATTATGATCATTATTACCACTCGCTTGCAAATGTAGTTATATCATACTTAGCTATAGATGTGCATCGGCAGATTTCATTTTGAGTTACAAGTAATGAGCTACATGCAAAGGGATCTTCCGCTGAGGAGTGTCTAGAGCCAAAGCGGCGCTGCCAGAGTGGCGCTTACTGCTGGAAACCACTGCATTAGAGCAGAAGGCAAATATGTCCCCTATTTACCTAGAAAAAGCACACATCTATCACAAGAATAAAAAATCAAGAAAATGAAGGCAGCGAACACATACAGCCTTTCCTTCCTTGTGTGCTGCTTAAAAACATTTAAAGCCTACCTTCACCCTGGCTTGGCCTCTGTTTATTAAGTGGCTTTGTGAATCACGAGCTATCTTTGTCTGCGTGGCAGCTCAGTGTGCGCAGCGGGACGTACACAGCTCCTACCTGGTACTCATACTTGGTGAAAGGCAGCAGCTCAGAATCCAAGAAGGAGTTTGAGCTCCCGTTGTAGGTCAGCACTGGATGGCAATTTCCAGACTGAGATGCTGCTGGTCTCTTGTACAATTCATAGTATAAAATCTTCCCATTTGGCTGGAGCGGCCCTGTCCACAGAAGGGAAACAGTGGGCAGGAAGCCCCCTGGAGCCATCCCCACCTCCAGGTGAGGAGGAGGCTGCATCAGAGGAGCTATCTCTGGAGTTTGGATGGTGGACCAGTCACTGGACGCACATCCCAGGGCCGTGCAGGCTTGAATTCGCACTTCGTACCTTAGGGTGAGAGGCAAGATTGCAGATGGTCAGCACAACAGACCTGTAGGAGATGTCTTTCAAAGACCAAGTGTTCTCAAAAAAGAAGGTAAGTCCACATGTATTATTGTTTTCTGGTATTGGGGATTGAACCTAGGACTTTTGCACTGAGCTATGCCCCTAGTTCTTTATCCTCCTTGTTTTGAGATAGAGCCTCCTTAAGTTGCTATGCTGCCTAGGCTGGACTTTAGTTTGCAGTCCTCCTGCCTCAGCCTTTCCATCTGCTGGGTGACAGCATGTGCTGTCACACACTCAGCTCACTTTTATTTTCACACAAAGTTCTTTTGGTTCTGGGGATGGAACCCAGGGCCTCATGCATGCTGAATGAGAGCTTTCCCACTGAGCTACACCTCCCAGCCTTGGTTAATTTTTTTTTTTTTTTGGATCCGGAGATTGTACTCAGGTCCTTGTGCATTGAACCCAGGTCCTTGTGCTTGCCAGGGAAGCACTTATTCCACTGAGCTGTCTCCCTGGCCCGTTTAACTCTTTTGAAGAATAAAGAAGTCATATTTGCGTGGAAACTCTGAACATTTCAAATCCTCCTGGAAGGGAAGATTTTCATCTGCTTGGAGGGAGTAGGCACAGTTCTTTCCCAGAAGAAGGCTGCATGGAATAAATACGCCTTCAAGATTCTTTCTGAGGTGGTAAAAATTCTAGTGCTCCACAAGAGTATTTAACAGAGCAGTGGAGAAGTCAGCTGTGGGCTTTTCCTGACGGCAGCCAGGGCTGGAAGATGTTTCTAGCTTGTGAAGGGGACAGCTTGGAGTTTAGGTCTCAGTGGGGACAAATCCCCCACCTGATACCTGAGGTCTTGAAAAGTCTCCGTGTGCCACCAAGAGACTTTCTGGGGCCAAAGTAAGCCCCACTGCATGCTAGATTATCTGGCACGGCGACACCTCATCCCCATCCCCTTAAACTCAACTAATCAATTATGCTTTGCCTCAGCACTGATCTCTGCCATTTGAAAAGGTCTATTTACATAGCAGGGACTGTAGTTAGTGTTAAGTGCCTACCTATGGTGGAAAAACCAGTGCATGCTAGCCCATTGATTGTACGACACCCCTCGTTTACCCTCAACACCCAGCTCCCTTTCCGTCTCCCTTGATTTCTTTGGGTCCAGCCTTGTCCAAATCCGTCTTCCACCTTTTCTCTCTGATGAACTGCTGTTGCTGCTCTGTGGCTTATGCTTCCTGTTCTGCTAGTCACCTTCTTCTCTTCCCCTTGGCGATTTCTCCCCCCCCCTTCCATCTCCCTTCCCCTCCTCATTCCTATTTCTCCTCTCTACTGGGAGGGGTGACTGGCAGATAAGAACACACCCACAGCCCCATGTGGTGGAGTGTGAGCTCAGTTCTGATTTTTCGCCTTAACATTACTTTCTGCATTACTTGCGGTAGTTTGTAAACCCTGGGTTGGTTGCTTTCTGGAACATCCCAGGCTCCTTCCTCCTACTGACCAGCTAGGGTGCCCAAGAGTGAACACACTAAGGTGTAACATCAATAACTATGAACATGCACTAAAAGTCACAGGCTAGCAGCCTCATGTGTCGCACACCATGGGCATCAGAGCGTTAATTACAGGGGCTACAGAAGAGGCTCCTCTGGCATTGCTATTTTTCTGGTAGGCTCATTAGACGAACTAAACCTTTTTTATGTCCAGTCTAAAAAAATGTGTCCCTCTCACAGCTGGAAAACCATACCCTTCTCTAGAAATCTTTGTGAAGAACAGCTGTTTTTTTTTTTTTTTGAGGGGGGGGAAGTGATAGCACTTTTGGAACTTGCATGTAAAGTCAGAGAAAGAAGCTGCTAGAAAATCTATAGCTCTGCAGTCAGTGTGGGCTTTTTAATACCCCAAATTAGAGTAAAATAAAAGCCAACACAGAGCATGTGGATCAGCTGTGGAGGATACCTGAGGAAGTTTTAATCACTCTTTAATATTTAATATGACCCTAAATAATTGTGGTGAATAGATGCGTAAGACCATGAATGTTTCATTTAACCAGCACCATAGATCAGAGATAGATAATTACAGAGGCATTTAATCTACATATCAGTAGATTACAATGATGGCTCAATTTTATCTGTGGTGAGTGGAAATCAACACTTTCAACCTTTAATTTTTTTAAAGTTGTTATGTTAATTTTACTAAATTTTAGGCATAAAATGTCCTTTATTACTCTTCTCTCTGGGGACTCAAGTTACTTAAAATGTAAAAGGGAAAACTGCCAAGAAATTATTAAGCTGCAGGAAGATTCCTTTGTGGAGGGAGAAACACGCTTTCACGCAAGGCAAAAGCCAGAGAAAAGCGTGCGGCACAGCCTGAGAGCCGAGGGGTGCTGTCTGGAAGCCACCGCTTCAGGGCCAGGCAGGCCTGAAAAGCGGAAACGGTCCAGAGGAGCCTCCTGCTGGATTCCTAAGGAAGGCCATTCCCAGCACAAGCTTTGGTGCAGACCGGGTCTGGCTGGTAATGCGCTCACTCACTTACTCACTGACAGCATTTTTTCCTACTTTAGGGCTGCGAGTTCTGTTCATGGCTTGGGGCAGGTGGCACTCCCGGGGTCTGGGAACCGTGTGAGGTCTGGATGACGTCAGGCCCGACCCGCGTTAGGGAAGCGGCCTCATCTCTGCACTAGTTCTAGGTAGGATGGTCAACTGCAAACACTACCTGCAGGAATCTTCTCCACTACGATGGTCGGGGCTGGGGACCTCAGGCGATTGGCTTATTAGACCTGAGCAGGACTCCCACAGCAGAAGGGTCAGTGGCTTCCTCTCAGAGCACCCCGCTTGCCCACCTACCTGTGAAATGGCTTCAGCTGCTCCACCACCAGCAACCGAGCATCAAAAGAACTGTGGGTCGTGTTCACGTGCGTGATTCTCGTTTCTCCTCGGAGCAGGTCACGGATGAAGAGGGTGTAGTTGACGATGTCACCGTTGGTCCTCACGGGAGGGTCCCAGCTCACCAGCATCTCCCAAGGACCCTTGGCATGCAGTTTTGCAGGCCGCATCCCCGAGGGTGCTGAGGGGCTGGTTCGGTCTTTGACAAGAGGACTCGAAGTGTCCCCTTGGCTGTTGGTGGCAGTCACCTTGTAGCCATACTGCACACCGGGGGAGAGCATGAAATCGTGAAAACGAGTTTCCAGGCCAGTATAGATCAGGGCTCCATCCCTCCTAAGCTCATAGCTTTGGATCTGGCCGTTGGGGTTTCTTGGGGGCTCCCAGGTGACTTCTATGGATTCTGAGCCCATCACCTGCAACACTGGAGGTCCCATGTTCTCTGGTGGCGCCTCCCTCGTCTGGACAGAACTGGACCCGCTGACTGTGCATCCCCCTCGGGTGCAAGCGACCAGGGAGAAGTTGTATTGAGTGTAAGGCTGCAGGTGGGACACCAGCAGGGACAGGCCCTGCCCAGCGGGCTGCTCCTTGCCGTCATATCTCAGCAGATACTGAGTGATCTCCCCATTTGGAGTGGATGGTGGGGACCATGACGCATTGATCTGACTGGCACTGACCGCCCAGACGGTGGGGGGGCTGAGCCCTGACGGGGCTGCCTCAGGAGTGGTGACCTGGACGACGGTGCTGCTGGAACAGCCCCCGAGAGTGCAGGCCAGGACGGCGTAGCTGTAGGTAGCAAAGGGCACCAGGTCGCGGTCCGTGTAGCTGAAGGTCCCAGCGTCAAAGTTGAAGGGGTAGCGCACCCCGTTCCTCTGCAGCCCGTAGGACTGGACTACCCCATGGGGCTGCTCCGGGGGTGCCCAGGAAATGCTCAGGGTGCCGGGGTCCCCGGAGGCCCAGGCCAGCTTGGGCGGGGAGAGGCCTTCTGGGGCCGCCTGCGGGGTCCGCACCGCGGTCCACGCGCTGCAGGTGCGGCCCTCGGAGTTGCGGGCACAGATTTTGTACTCGCAGGGTGTCCAGGGCCGCAGCCCCATGTCGGTGTAGGCCATGGCGCTCCTTTCCAGGCCGCGGTCTACGAAGATTGTGCTCTCCTCGGCCTGCGCGCATCTGCGGACCACCTCGTAGCGCGCGATCCTTCCTCGGGGGCGCGCGGGCCCTGCCCAGCTCAGCTCCACGCTCGTGGGCCCCAGAACATGCGCCACGGGCGCCGGCTGGTTCTCCGGGGCGCCCCGGCCTGCACGCAGCCGCTGGGGTGCCGAGTGTGCGCAGCCCGCCGCAGTGCAGGCCTCCAAGCTCACGGTGTAGACGCCGCCCGGACGCAGGCCGCGCAGGAGCAGGCGGCGCTGCAGGCCGCGGAAGGCCGGGAGCCCCTCGCTGAAGACACCGTAGGCCTGCGCGAGGAAGCAGAGACAGGCGTGGGTGCATGGGTGCATGGGTGTGCAGGGGCAGCTGGGCCGCCGGGGACTGGTGTGCCTCACCCCGTGACCCTCTTGCGGTAGGAGCGCCTTGAAACTTACTTTGGGAAGTGGGACGTTTTCGGATAACAAAGATCCCCAAAAGTAGAAGCACCATTTCAAAGGGTAGATAAAGGTGTATAAGGTGGACCTACACTGAGGGCTGCCAAGAGATTCACCTTGACCTAAACCTCACTGATCGGGTTCTCCTGTTCTGATTCTGGGGAAGGAAGGGCATCAAGTCCCCTGTGACCCCAGCCTCACGAGGGTGAGACCTCCCCACATCGTCTATCTTCCATAGAAGTTCTGGGAAATGGAACTGCAAGGCCTGCTATTTGTTTTGCAGGGGTGTCACAGCTCGAAGTGAATGTGCACGTACAAGCACATACGCACATAAATCACACGCAGGTATAAATGTGTGCATAATACATGCTGCATGTATGCATAAGTGTGTATGTATGCATAATGCACACAAGTATGTAATTTTAATGAATAGGAAATTAAAGAAAAACCACCCTGTCTTCATACATTGTGGGAGAAAATTGATTGTTTCTTTTGGGGGAAAATATTTTTGCTCTGGTGAAAGCCGTTGGAGGCTTATCATGCAAGCGTGGAGTTAATTTTCATGTCTGTATTATTTGTCGCTCTTTTGGAAAGACAGAGAGTAACTGAATTTGGATGCAGGCTTTTCTGAGCAGAGGTGTCCCACCTTTCCCTGCAGCGAAGTCCTTCCAGGTGCCACCCGTAGAGGAGGAATGGTGACATGACCATTGCGGGGGCATACACTGGACTCCCAGAGGGCATCTCTGGTTGCAGACATCCCTGCAGAGTGCTGCTGGGGGAAGCCAAGCTAGACTGGTGTGGCAGGCTTCAGTGTTATTTAAAGTTAAAAGCTCAGAATTTTGGAAATCTAGGTTGGAGTGCTGTGCGTTGCTGGGCTTCTTGGGTTTGTAGGGCACAGGGAGGGGCAGAGATCCTGAAGGAAACGTAGATTCCACATCAGCTCACAAACCTCTTGGGCTGCCCGGCACCCTTGCTACCTGCAAGAGTCCCTTGGCAAATGTTCAGTTCCCTTCTCACCTACACTCCTGGGTGGCTTGGAGAAAAGTGACCAAACATGTTGTCACAGTTTAAAAGAGTCTCCCAAAGGCATAGGTGCTAAAATTTTGGTCCCTGGGGTGGCCTATTGGGAGGTTCTGAGGGTGAGGGACCTTTGCAGCTGGTCCTTGCTTCACTGTGGATGTGCCCTTGCAGGGGCCCATAGGATCCCATCTCTTCCTCCTCCTGCTCTCTGGCTCATGTGCTCTGGCCTGCAGTCCACATTTTGACCTCTGCACTTGTCAAGCACCTAAACACAGGCTCACCTGATCTTGGGTCTTCAGAACCATGAGCCAAAGGAGCCTTTTCTTCTTTATAAGTTACCTGCCTCATGTATTTTGTTATAGAGCACTAACTAATACACAGGCAGACTGGTCTCACTTTAAACTTCTTACTATACATTTTCAGTAAGTCCTCACGGAACTGTAATCCTTTATTCCCTTATGCATTTATTTACTCATTTTCCAAGGTAGGCATTTTGTGTCTGCTCCTCTCCCCATTAACAGCCAACACCCTTTTCTTGTTCTCATAGTTGGCTACTGGCATTACCACACAGTTCATTAAGAACAGAAGCAGCACCTCTCAACGCTTTCTTCACCACCTCCTCTTCCCTCCCATCTCTCCACACTTCCTGTTTAGAAAGATCTACCCCCTATTTCCTGTTATTTGCTCTATTTTGCTTTTTATTTATATTTTAGCTTTCTCCTGTGAGAGAAGCCATGTGCGAGCTAAGTCTGTGGGTCTGGTTTCTTCCCCTTAACACAAGGCACATCCACTTTCCCACAGATGCCTTGTGAGCCACCAGAGAAATGCAAATTAAAGCAACACTGTGATTCTTGATTCCATTGTACTTGATTCCATTGTCCTCCAGAAGGAAAGGCAACCGCCAAGAAATCAAATAGTGGCAAAGGCCAGTAGGCTGTGGGAGAAAGGGAAGCCTTCTAAACTTGTGAAAGAGAGTGCAAGGGCTGGCTAAAGAGCTCAGTGGATTAAAATGCCTGTGTGCAGGCGCAGGAGGGGTAGGGGGTTTCGATCCCTGGGCCTGCCATGCTGGCCCCACCCCCGGGGCATGCTGAGCTGGTGATTGAGGCTGGGTGTGGTGACATGCGCCTGTAATCCCAGCTCTTGGGAGGCTATAAACAGGCGCATCACTACAAGTCCGATCTAGTAGTGAGACCCTGAACACCCTGTAGACCCTTCCCTAAACACAAAAAAAAAAAAAAAAAAGAAAAAAAAAATGAAAAAGAGAGTGTAAACTGGTACAACCACTATGGAAATCAGCATGGAGATTACTCAGAAACCTAAAACTAGTCTGGGGAGCTAGCTCAGCTGTCTAAGTGGCTGCCTGGCAAGTGCAAGGCCCCGAGTTTGATCCCTGGTACTCCAAACTTTTGGAAATCAAGAGGTAGAGTTTAGATGGTCCCTCACCTAGGATAGTTGACTTATGATTTTTTAACCTCATCATGCTGAGAAAGCATACACATGTAGCATTCTCTCTCTCTTTCTCTCCCTCTCCGTCTCTGTCTCTCTGTGTCTCT
>NW_004524593.1:17342210-17356052 GCF_000260255.1 Octodon degus
GTGCTGGAGATGGAACCCAGGCTATTCACTACTGACCCACATCCCACAGCCACCATTTTGTTTCTTAGTTTCAGTACACGATCAATATATTACAGAGATAATCCACAGCTCCTTGTAATTCGTGGGAGATGATCAGTGGGAGATGACCTTGATCAGCTGCTGGCTGACATTCTCAGAGTGCTCCAAGAACACCTGAAGTAGGCGGGGCCAAGCTAGGCCCTTCTCTAGGTTCTGTGTGTCAAGCACACTATTTAACAGTACTGCACTTATGCTGGGTTTATCTGATGCAAGCTGAGGAGTGCCTCCTCCTGCCTTTCCCCCTTTGCTGCAGAGGAAGCACCTGGGCCCCTATTTGGAGCCGCCCGACTTCTGCATGCCATCTGCCCATCCTTCCTAACAACTTCACTCTCACAATTATTCTCATTATTTCCTCCACCATTAATTTATCTTCTTTTCTGACTGTTTTCCATTCATGTCTAAATGTGCTCTAGTTTGTTTCATTGATTTTTAAGTAAAACTTCTCAACACCACAATCCCCTAGATACTCTCCATTGTTATCCCTCCCTCCCTCCCTCCCTCCCTCCCTCCCTTCCTTCCATCCTTGGTTTTTCTTTCCTTTGTATTGGTCACAGAACCCAAGGCCTTCTTCACAAAAGGGTGCAACCCCAGCCCCTTTCATTTTCAGTCGTGGTCTCTTGAACTTGCTAGTTTGCCCAGGCTGAGCTAGCACTTCTGATCTTCCTGCCTCACCCTCCCAGAGCATTGGAGTCATGGGGCTGCGACTCCCAGCCTGCATGCTTTCCTTCTCACCTAAACGGCAGTGCGCTGCTGTCCTTCCTTCCTCACTGACCAGATCTGGAATCCGTCCTCTTCACCTGCAGGACACCCGCTCCCTTCTCCTCCGTCAGCTCTTCACTTTTCACTGGCTCCCATCCTGCTCTTGCCCTTGCATGCTCCCCATGTCCAGCTCTCGTCATCACTCCATACTTTCTTTCCACAGCGAATCTCCTCAGCGCCATGGCCTAGTGCCACCCACCCCGCAGATGCCAGCCTTATCTCAGTGAAGACTGAGAGTTGTGGGCTTAGTGCCCCTCACCTCCTGCTTGGCCCTCAGACCTGAACATCTCCCAGTGTTAAAGGTCAAGGCCTAGTCACCACTGTGCAGTGCCTTTTCCCTTCATGCTCTGCATCCACTCCACTAAAAAGTTTCCGCCTCTACCTTCTTGGTCTATCTCCAGTGCACCCGTATTTCTCCACTCCCTGTCCCGCACTGTAATCTAAGCCTCCATCCCTCCTACCCTGAACTCTCCAACAACTTCCTAACTGCACCAATCCCCTTGCGGTCCACTTTCCCTGCAGCAGCCAGTAGCGTGTGTGGAGACATGCACTTGCTCACTCTACTCTTGCTTAACGCCTTTAGGAGTTTCCTTCCCGGCTCCTTGCCACAGCCCACGGGATTGAGCACAACCCGCCTTGGGCCAGTTCCTCCAGTCTCCCGGAGCCAGCTTTCCCTGCTTCCCAGTGCTGAACCCGTGACACCTTTCTTCCTTTCAGTAACTGCACCAGCTCCACTCCCAGCTCCTCGTCTTGCGCTTGCTCTTCGCTTCCTCTGGAATACTTTGCTCCCGTGTCTTCACACGAATGACTGTCTTGTCATCCAGGGCTCAGCGCAAATGCCAGCTCAATTCAAATGATTATCCCTTCTGAAATAGCCTGAGCAGGCATAATTGCATTGCTCTATTTAATTTTCTTTATAGCATCCGTTGCTTGCTGAAACGCCCTAGTTTATTTACCAGCGTTCTGTTTGCCTCTCCGTCCTCCTCCCGTCGACTCCCCCACACTTATTCATACACACGTAAGGGCTGTGATAGCAGGGACCTTTCCTGTCTTGTTCACTCCTGAATAAGTGCATGGCACTTAGTAGAAGCTCAATAAATATTTGGCGAAAAATAAACGGAGGCAGAGGAGTCAATATTTCTGTTGTCAATCATGCCAGGGAGCAGCAGACACTGGGCAGGGACACAAACACTTCTAGAGAGGGCTAATGGGAGTGACGGAGAGGGACTTTCTGGGGAACTTCCGGCTGCTCATGACTGTGGGATGTGCTTGCTGGAGCCTGAGCCTCTTGCCCCAGCCTAGGGGCCTCGGTGTCTGGTGTCTGCGCTGCCTGGCTACTGGAAAGTGCTTGTCTCTGTCACTTCTTGAGGTCCAGGGATGCCACGAGTGTGGCCTGGGCTAGGAGCTCCAAGCTCTGATCTAGGTCAGCTGTGTGCTCCTTCCTGCCGTCACTCTCAGAGAGGATTCTGGAAGCTTTGGGACAAGCTGCAGCTTGGTCTCTGCTGCTCTGTGCAAGGAACTAAGTGGGGGTCTCTGCACCCTTAGGAGGAGCAGGGGGACAGGTGAGGGTGGTGGTGACAGCAGCTGCAGGTGCTGAAGGTACTGTCCTGGGATATGGAGGTACCTATTGCATGTGGGGCTGGGGGAGGTGGGGAGTAGAGGTGGCGGCTGGGACCCATAGGTGAGGTCCAGTGGAAGGAAGGGAGGTCCAGCTTCCTGGGAGGTAGGGCTCAAAGCATCACAATGTGCCGTTCATGCACACTTAGCACTTCTGTACCTGCAGACTAGTGACACCTAGGTATGTGCGGGACATTTGTACAGTGGGCTTCCTGGGCAGTCTGCAGACACTTGTGACTTGTTTAGTGAGGCCCCGTGTTGTGCAGCAGCAGCCACCTAGTGGGAATGATGAGATCTACGTGAGGTGATCCCTGGGGAGTTGCGTGGATTATTGATAATCCATGGGAGCCCTTGGAGCTTGTGCTGGGGCCTTAGGGCGCATCACACCCACGTGACCTAGTTTGTTCTGTGAGTAAATCCCTGGAGGAGCTATCAGGCTATCAGGGATAACTGCAGAGGCTGCAATGGGTGTCCCCCCTTACCTCCTCCCGCCCCCATAGCACACTGGAACTCCTCTGCCGACCTGACCTGCTGGGCAGGGTGCCCTCACCTCAATCACTCCGTTGGCCCTCACAGGCTCTGCCCACTGGAGCAGGAATGCCCGGCCGTTCTCTTTCTGGTCCACCATGAAGTTGCTTAGTCCACTCGGGGAAGATTCTAAGGTTTGAACCGGAGTCCAGGGACTTGCAACTTCTCCTGCATGGTTCTCAGCCACCACGCCCACCTGGTATGTTGTGAATGGCTCCAGCCCAAACAGGGGAGCTTGGCGGCTTGTTCCCTGTAAGACAGTGGACAGGTTGGGTTTAGAGGAGGCTGGAGGCCACTTTTTGAAGTACATGGCCAAAGGCACACTACGACCGCAGAGTCCTAAATTATCACCCAGAAGCCCCTGTGTTTGCTCTTGTTCTTGCTGGTACCTTGAATGTAGTGCCTCACATTGTATGATTGAGGACACCCAGGAAGTTGGTTGAGATGAACTTCTTGAGTTTTCAGAATGTGCAACCAAAGGATGTACACCGTGAACTTTTGAACACATTTCTGAAGCGTCAGAACAGGGCTGTAAGCAGCTCACAGGGAGCTCAGTGGCACCCACCCTCAGTGCATTGCAGAGGTGGCTAACTACCTCCTCTATTAATCTTACGTGTTTGGAGACTTAATTCAAACAATCCAAGTTCTCTAATCCACAGTACTGTTTATTTATACATAAGACTCTTGCATCTCCCTCCTTCACTCCCTTCCTGTGTATTTATATCTTACAAACCCCATAAAACATACAAGAAAACAGCAATCAACCCATTGAGCTATAAATGTACAAGCACCCCAAGAGAAGTCTATAATTAATGGAAAAGTGCAAATGTGCTCATTTGTGAAAAACACCATAACTAAAGCTAGGAAAAGTACCCAAAATAATTATTACTGGGGCTTTGAGGATCTGGACTTCATTGACCAAAAAGAAAAATAAAACAGGACAACAGATCTTTTTCTTACCTGCTTGGAGAAAAACATTTAACATATTTTGCATAATGAAACTAGAGCTAAGAATCTTAATGTTTACAAAGGCCCTGGGGTCCTCTTCCCACATCTGGACTGCATGGGTTTGTCTGGTTAAGGCAGGAATTATGTCTGTAAGTGGGGCAGTAATGTATGTATGGGTAAACACACACACATACACACACACAAATTACCATGTTCTGTTGTAGACCATATTTATTGCCAATTAGGAAGTTTTGACTCGGGTAGTAAGATACCTACATTTAGTAAGATGTGAGAGTGTTTTGGGTTTGTTAGATGTTTACATGTGATAATCTTCATTGCTCTTCTTTTTCCGTGGTTGAGAAAGGAGTGCTACATGGTAGGAAGAAGATCTGTTATGGTTTAAATCTAGATACCCCCCTCCCCCTGGCAAGCCTCCTGTGTGAATAGGTGGGGCTTGGGGCGTGACTCTCTCATGGGTATGTGATACTGGATCATGTGTGTGTGCTACTGGATTAGATCACTGATTGGTTTAGCATAGTTCTGGGTGTGGATCGTGGAAGATTTGCCCTGGGTGTGCATGGCACCAACCAATAGGCTTGCATCCGAGGTGGAATAAAGTAGGAAAGAAGAAGGAGGCTTACTTCTTCCTGCTTGCCATGCCACGGGCTGTTTCTCCTCCATTGTGCCCCTCCACCATGCTACCTGGCCTTGGAGTCAGCTGACTGTGGACTGAAGCCTCCACGAACTATGAGCTATAATAGACCTTTCCTCATTTAATTTGTTGGTGTTGGGTTTTTTTTGTCCCAGCAATGAGAAAATAACTAAGACAGGATTTTATTTCTGAGAATTGGTACCCAAGAGCATCAGATACATTTGCATGTAAGGAAATTCTCTTTAATTTCTGGCTATAAAATTTTTGAATAAATCTAAAGCAAGATAACACAATTAAACACCATAACTTTTAAAACAAATTTGTTAGATGAGCTGAAAATAATGTAGAAATATTTTTTACACTATTTCATCACATTCTTGTTTATAGAATTTCAACTCTGTTCATGTTTTTCATTATGTGTTGGACATAGGCAGAGAAAACACAATTTCTCTTACCTATCAGAAACCTATAAGGTCAATTTTCCTATTTCAGTAAGTCCCATTATGATATTACAAGCTAACCTCTGGAAATCTTTTAATATTTAAACATTTGCTAAGCGAACAGACTCTGAAACAAATTTTACAGAAATACTAATTTCTCTTTTTTAAAATATTAAAAGTTAGATCATAAATATTTAAAAACTTATTTCTCCACAACATTGGATTGGTCTTTTAGATAAATATAACACAGAACTGGAATGACCATAATGAATACTAAATCTCAGGATGCTACAAGTGCTGATTACAAACATTCTTTTCCAATAAATGATTCCTTTTCTTTGGAAATAGGGCAAACACGGGCGAGATTAATAATGCAAAAAAGAATAATTCTTTGTTCAAGAATCTTCAGTAATAGATGCCAAAACAGCATACGCTCCAAAGCAAATTGTAATCACCTCGAACAGATTATATATAAAAAAGGGAGGGTGTTGGGGGACACTTAGAGATCGCTTTTGTCATAAGAAACATGAAAAGCATGTGGGCTATAAAGCAAAAACATATGTGGATTGTCAATAGCAGCACCTGCTCAATTACAGTTTATTTCAGGGCTGAGAATTCCATTCAGCCCCTAGGTGGCAATGCTATCAAACACTTTCGGTAGCACGGGTACTTAATGATTAATAACCACCATTCAGTCATCCAACACACTCCAGGCAACCATTAAAAAAATAACAGAACTGATTTCATTGTAAATTCTTTTCATAAACATTTATGGCTCAGATCCTTGAAAGTAGAAGGATTCACAATGGTCTGGCCTCAAAATTCCCGCCATTTAACGTGGAAACATGACTTGCTTGTCTGAGTCCAGCTTTACTCAGGCCTGGCCTAGAAATTCTTGCAGAAATGATCCGACAAAGGGTGGTTGCAACAGTTATTTTGCTTCATCTGGTCTTATTTATCTTTAAAATCATGAATTAAACACATGTTGTGGTGAGGAGGAAAACTTCCTGTATAACAAAATTTAAAGTTCTTATATTGACTTACTTCTGAAGAGCTATCTCCTTCCACCACCGGGAAAAAAAAAAGAATATCACACATCCTCTAAAAAGATATCAACAACAGGCATGCTTTTTGTCAATGACTAGCAAGGGCCAAATGAAAAAGTAAAGAAAATTTAAAAATAGCAAAATAGTCCTTATAAATTTATCTATCTACATGTCAGGAAGCGATTTACGCAATTCTCCTCTGAATGGATTTCTAACACCAATGATCGCTGCTTTAAGAACCTGTGGCAAGATCTGCCTGCAGTTTCCCGAATGACCTGGATTGTGTCTCGTTCATTGACTGAATTACTTGTGATTTTCTTTAAATTTAGACTCTTTGCTTGAGCACAGTGGGTTAAATGCTGGGTGTGTGGCTTCTCTGTTGGGAGCTGGAGCATTCTGTCCCACTGACTAGCGAAGGTCACCATGAAGCAAATGTCCCTCCTCTTGCTCCTCTGCGCTGCCCATCCTTTTCCCTCGTGTGCCCTGTTCCTTCCTCCACTGTCCTCCCCTTTCTTGTTTGAAGAGGGTCTGCATTTTCATGCGTCTTCCTCTCCATCGTCACAGTTTTGTTCTTTCCTGCATAATTTTGTTCTTTCCTTTCCTATGCTCCTCCCAGCTGTTGATTCTTTTGAGCTACATCTCCTGTTCCTTTTGACCCTGAGATACCAAGTTGCATTGCTCTCGGTTGTCGACATCCATCCTACCCCTTGTCCATAGCCTTCCTGTTGAGATAGAATATATTGTTTTAATCTAGATGTCTCTTAGCTACTTTGGTTAGGCAGCAGATGAAGGGAACAACATAATAAAGGAAGAACAGGAAAAATGGTATTAGATACAATTCTTTCTCTAAAATCTAATATTTCCAATGAAATTTAGCCTCTTTCAAGTTTAAAGTTTATATGCATAGAAGTCAGGGTCAACATACAAATCGGTACATCACTTGATAAGGCATGAAGACAAGATGCTCTGTAATGCTCTGCCAGTTGAGGTTCTGCTGGCAACCTGAACTACATTTTAACCTCTCAACTCTGTTCTCAGGGACATGTGAAGCTACTTGGAGTCTTCAGCAGTCTGACAATTTTACACCATCTCCTCTGATTATTTTTGAGGACTTGAAGTGCCCCGCAGGTGGCCTTGGGGTCAATAGGTTTATGTAGGTTGAAAATGATCAAAAATTACCATTGATCTCTAGCTGTCAATAAAAGGCTGCATGGGGATACTCCCTGCACAAATGTTTAAACTGCATAAAGCTACCTAACTTAGTCATCTTTGAGGCTATTGATCTGATGATCCAGCAGTTTCCAGCGCTTTCCCTGTGGTCTTTGTGGTGCATTTTCACTAAACCCACTTACCTTAGCCCTGAGGAATCTTTCACCCTTCTGCCAACAAGGAGCCTGCACTGTGATGCGTGAGCCTTGCGGTGCTCGTGAGCCGGGCATCACGTGTGCTCACCGTACTCCAGGGGGGGTTCATCTCCCTGCTCCCCATCCGCTTCACTGCAAGCCAGAGGCGCTCCTTCTGCCTTTGCCTGTCATTGACTGTTCTCTCTCATCCTAAAATTGATGAGTTGTGGCTTGTAAATCCCGACCAGCTGGTAGGCTTCCAAGGCCTCCTTAGTTATCATAAATACCCAATCTTAGAGCAAGAGTAAGTACATAAAAACTTTGCCTTTTTCCACAGTAGATAGCTTCAAAACAGTCTAGATTTAAATGTATCTACCACCCAGGCACTTCAAGTCATATTCTACTTTCCTAACAGGACAAAAGAAAGGAAGAATATAGTCAAGTGCCAGAGGTTCTGGTTTAGACAACAACAACAACAACAACAACAACAACAACAAGTGAGAAGCTCTTGTTTACTGCTACCTGAAAGCCTTGGGATGCAGGTGGAGTGCATAGTCACCTGGGTGACTTTCATGCATGCAATGATGACAAGCCAACACTAAGTGTTTTTTTCTGGATTTCTGAAAGCCCGATAATTTGAGGCATGAGTTCTCCAAGGCTATTTTTTTCTTTTCCATTTATAAAGTTAGGGTTTAAATTCTTTAAAGGCCAATTCACATATTTATATCTAGTATTTCCTTTTTCAAAATTCAAACCAGGATGGATCTCTGGCTCGCCACTACAAGGTCAGAAATGATATTTCTTTACTGTCGGCTGGCCAGATATCAAACGTGAATACTTATCTCTGATGAACTGAGCATGAGTCTTTCAAAGCTGTGAGAAGTTAACACTTTCTTAAATATTTTACTCATTTCCCATATTAATTTCATGCTTTACCATTGATTTCTCTGTCTACTTATGGTGGCATCTCGGGTCACAAACACTTTTGTTTGTGCACAATTTTTGTTTGCAAGCAAAAGCATTTAGCCAATTTTTTTTTTTTTTATTGCAAACTCCATACTGGGTGACAAACAGGACTGTGACTACCACTGCACAGACATGGCCATCTTTTCCAAAATCATTGAGCAAACGAAGTTCGTGAACTGAGATACCCCTGCGTTTCTAAGTAGGTGGGGCAAAGTAGACTTCTGTGAATGGCATCGAAGACTTCTTGTAGCACATGCAGAATCAGAAATCAGCTCACAAGAAAGGAAAACAAAAAGCCCCACAGGCTCTTGCCTCTTGTGTGAGGTGTCCGAGAGGTGTATGATGAGCAAGACAGGCCACTGTGTGTCAGAGAGAGCTGCCCACGTGGGCAGTGCTCAGCGGCTCCACTCGGTCCTTACGCATTCTCGAATGTCCCTTGTACGTAGGACTCCAGAGCACCAATGGGGACACAAGATGGAAAACACCAGCCAGCTGCTGGCTCTGAGGGGTCTCTTCTCAGGAGAGCAGATCAGTGGTGGGCTGCAGAGAAAGGCACACAATGCTCTGTGCCCTCCAGGTAAGTGGCATTAGGCGAAACACTGGAAGAAACAAGTGTGTGTAAAGAACTCTACAATGTGAATTGAAGGGATAATGGAAGAGCTTTGGAATTTTGCCCTATAGTGTTATAGGTCACAATCAGTGACTGATAAAATAATGAAACCCTTAAGAATGATTTCATTCTTTCATTGACATAAGTGTTATTCAGCCAACAAATAAGGATTGCCATTTGTACCAGGTGATAGAAGAATGTTTTCTTTGGAATAGTATTTTTTTTAAAATCTGTATCAAACACTTGTTCTATTTCAAAATTTGCAGTTGTTCTTTGGATATGGGGTTGTCTTTTTATCCAGAAGTAAATGAGGCAGATTGTTACAACTGACCTGAGTTGAAACAATTAGACTGGTTTCTGCCCTGACTCTACGTTAACTGCGTCCGTCCATCTGAGCTGTCGCTCTTCCTGAGAGTGGGGACATGTTTGTGTGCAGCCCGCCATACCCTGCCCCAGTCCCTTGTGTGGATCTAGCAGCTAGGCAGCACCTGGAAAAGTTAAGGGACATCACCGGACTCTGCAAAAATACAGTGAGGTCCCTGCAAGTATATGGCATCTTCAACCTTGGATTCCAGCTCACGTTCTAGAACTCAGTTCCAAAGATTCAAGAAAGCACAGTGCAGCTCCTCTGCTCAGGTCATGGCTCTGTATAAGCATCTTTGGCTCACCAGGGGCTCTTTGTGAGAAAAATTGAAAATTTCAAACTTAAAATGTTGATCGTAGAACATTCATGTGTCAGTGTTATGTACAGTTTGATGTCTATGTTGAACAAATACCTACACCCAGAGGGGAGTAATATGTAAAATAGAAGGGGTAGTATTTTTCTGTCATTAGATTACATCACTCATTTTATAACAGGGAGGTCAGTGCCAAAAGGATACTTAATTTGTATTTTTTATGGTCAACCTGGCTATCAATTTAATCAGTAAAGCCAAAACTAAAGTCTCTGCCAAAGGAAGTGATGTCTCTGTTACCATGAAAAGAACGGGAACACTCTTCCCAAGAATATGTTGGAAACGGCTCATTTTTCAAAGGGGGAGAGCAAAGAATTAAATTTGTGATAATTAAATTTTAAAGTGACAAATCAGTCACACTAAATATTAAAAAGCACCACTTCGGATCGATCAAAATTAAAAATGGGCAATTCTGTGACCCAGCAATTCTACCTTGGTAATCTATTTTATGGAAATACTTCAAAACTGTACTAAAATACATGGAAAAGAATCTTATCCCAGCCCAAGTGTTGCATTTATTCAACTCAAGCCTACATCATTGATGGAGGGCTTGCTGTGACCTGGGAACCCTCCTAAGTTCTAACAGTGCAGCAGAAATCGTAGGAGGCAGGGTATTAGTCTACCTAGGGCATCCGTCTACCCTATTGTATTATAACGAGGGAGAATAGGCAATTTATGAGAGAGAGGAGAGAAATTAGAAACTGTGGTGAACTCTGAAGAGAACAGCGAGTTGATATTTGCAAAGGGGAAGAGTGAGCTGGATTCCTGTTCAGTAGATGAATGAAGAACCTTGAGGAAGGCGCGTGCAGACAAGGATGCAGGAGACACCGGTTGTGCGAAGGCTGAGGCGAGAAACTTCCTTCCTTTGTTTAGGTAAGTGGAAAAGCTGTATGCTCCAGGGTGGGAGCAGACTTGGGGTTTTGTTGAAAGGAGCGAGCTGGGTGGTCGAGGGCTCACAGGAGGAGGGGGATGGGCGTGATCAGATCAGGGCGCTGATGCCAGAGAATTCTGAGGGCCAAGGTCCTGCATTGGACTCCCGCCAAATACAGGGAAACTGCGGAAGGCCTCGGGGCAAGGGCGCGGCCACAGTCCACTTAGACCTTAAAGAGTTTGTTCTGGCTGTCCTGTGAACAGTCGTGGGGGTTCTGTTTGTCTTCTCAGGCTGCCTTAACAAAAAACGCTACAGACCGAGAAGCTTCAAAACAAAACGCTTTGCTCCCCGCTCCACGGTGTCCTGGAGGTCCAAGAGGATCTGGTGCCAGGGCGAGTTTCTGGGACGTTCTCCCCGCCTGGCTTGGGGAGGGCACCTGCTTGCTGTGACCTCATCTGGCCTCTTTTCTGGGAGAGACACATGGGGGGTCTCCCCTACCTCTTACAGGGACACAGGGCCTACTGGCTCTCAGCACCACCCACTTGACCTCATTTAACCCCAATTACTTCTGTAAAGGCCTTTTCTATGCAGTCACAGTGGGGCGGGGGCATCAGCATTCCAACTTTGAGACATAGTTCAGTCCAGCCCCAGTCAGGAGAGGGACCGGGTGTCAGCAGGCTTTCCGCATGTCCAGGGCCCAGTGAAGGCGATACTTATCCCTATACCGGGTCCCCCTTACCCCCTGGGATTGCTTCCCCTGCCTGAAAGGTGTCGTTTGCACCCCGCGGAGCTGCTTCCTTGTGCTGTCCACTAGTTCTCAATTCCTGACAACTCCTTCTTGGCTGGTGTAGGCCAAAACCTTTGGGTTCATCCACTTCTCCTCTCGCATTCACATCTAGGCATTAGGAAATGGTCTTTGATTTTTTGCTTAACTTCAAAACCCACCCGGAGTCCCAGGAGTCTTCACACCT
The DNA here is from genome assembly GCF_000260255.1 of Octodon degus. NCBI lineage: Eukaryota > Metazoa > Chordata > Mammalia > Rodentia > Octodontidae > Octodon > Octodon degus. The sequence goes on from NW_004524593.1 coordinate 17,353,774, forward strand.
CCCGGCCTGCCCGGGCGGTCGTCCTCTCCACGCTGCTGCACGTTCCTTAGCCTGCTCTCTCGATCTGTAACCTCTACCCTCAGGGTCCACAGAGTGGCCCGAGTCTTCCGAAAGCTGAGTCAGGCCACAGCACTCCTCTGCTTCAGAACTGCCGTGGCTCCCGCGTCATTCACAGGAAGCACCTGCCCTGCCCACCTGCCCTGCCCACCTGCCCTGCCCACCTGCCCTGCCCACCTGCCCTCTTCCCTTTCGGTGGATCTACCCTTCCCCCATGCAGGGTGCCCGGATGTGAGCTCTTGCTCGAGGCCTAGGAGGCAGCTGATTCCCCTGCCAGTCCCCCTCGGCCCGTGGTTCATCTGGTCCCAGAATCCAGCCTACCTAAAACTGCAACTCCCCCGCTTAGCACTTTCCTCCGCCTCTCGGCATTTTCCACTCCCTTTACCTGGCTTGGTGCTTTTCCCCACGTGCTCACCGATTTCCTGCATACCCCACAGTGTAGGTGCCATGTGTCTGGCTCATTTGCACCTCTCGCTAGAGCTCTAGAGCTCCATGGGCCCAGGCGCCGGGGGCTTCAGGCTCTGCTGTGTCTCCCCGGTGGCTGGCCCAGGTGGGTGCTCAGGGAGCAAGGAGTCCAGCTGCGGGGATGAAGTGAGGAAGCAAGCATGGGGTGAGGCCCCCAGGGGAGTCCAGGGAGACAGGGAGAGAGCACAGGCCAGCAGAGAGACCCAGGGCCACACTCAGCTGCAGAGGGAGGGCCAGGCGGAGCAGCGACCCGGGGGAGCCCATCCGGGATTTTATTTTATTTTTTGTTTTGGTGGTACCAGGGATTGAACTCAGGACCTTGTGCTTGCCAGACAAGCACTTATTCCACTGAGCTATCTCCCCAGCCCAGAAGTGGGATTTCAAAGCCAGGCATGGTCTGAAGGGCCGGGTGACACTGGGATGTTCAGTGCACAGAAAGGCTTCTGATGTGGGTAGAAAGTGGCCTTTTAGCAGAGTGACAGGGAGAGGAGCCTGACTGGAATGGGTGCAGAGAGTGGGGTGCTCTTGAGCGGAATCAGTGCCTAGAGATGGAGCGCTTTGACAAGTTCCCCTGCAAAAGGGACAGGGGACAGCCCGTGATGGTTGCGGCATCCAGAGCATCACATTTTTTGTTTACGGAAGAAACCAGTATAATTTGTGTGCTGCTGGGAAACCTTTGAGGATGTGCAGAAGTGATGATGCAGAAGAGAAAGGTACGTTTTTGAAAGCCGCACCTCCTCAAGCTGTGCGTAGCAACCAGGTTAGCCAGCACCTGCACAGGGTGTGTTTGTGTGTGCTGCTCAGGCCAGGGTGCGAGAACTGCACAAAGCCGTGCTTCGGGCCCAGAGCTCCTGCCGTGCACACAGAGCTCTCTGTACAGACAGATTTGCAGCCGCAGAGCACTGTAGACAACGCAGCGGCACACAAACGACTGGGCCTGACTTTCTACGAGGAGTAAGGAAATTCTGTTTTAGGTTTTAATTAAATTATTAGTTTTGGAAAACTATGTGTTCTAAGTGAAGACTATGCAAGGAGAAGCTTCCTGCTTCCTTCCCCTCTTGGTCGCCCGCACCCTGTACCCCTGGGAACAGAAGCTCTTAGTTTATCCTTCCTTTGTACATTGCTCCAGAGATAGACTATCCCTGTGCCAAGCGTCCTCCTGCTGCGTCAGACCTGGCATCGGGTGCCCCACACACCGTATCTCACTGCATGTGCACACGCAACTATAAGCAGGTACGGTAGCACAGAAGGAGACGGGGGCTCAGGTAAGCCGGCTAACTTGCTGAGAGTCACAGCGCAGGTAAGACGCAGTGATATAGTCGTATTCTTGTGCCATGCTGAGTTCCAAAGTGTTGACAGCTGTATCAGTGGTCCCAGCATTTTGCTCTGAGGTCTTTGTTTCTTAAAAGCAATTGAGGACTCTCAAAGGCTTTGTTTCTGTGCTTCACATCTATCAGTATTTACCATGCTAGGAATTAAAGCTGGTGCATTTTAAAGGACAAGAGCACACAGGCAGGGGCAGAGGAGTTAGCTCAGAGGCATAAGCAAGCACAAGGACCTGATTGATCCCTGGCCCCACATGCCATGCAGTCCTGGCCCTGGATGTGTGTGTCCCCAGAACCGGGTGCATGCCTGTAATCCCAGCACTCAGGAGGTTGAGCCAGGAGGATCTCTGCAAGTTCGAGACCAGCCTGGGGGCTACAAAAGTGAGCACAAGTCCAGCCCAAACTGCATAGTGAGACCCTGTCTAAAAAAAA
>NW_004524593.1:17356177-17362282 GCF_000260255.1 Octodon degus
AAAGAAAAGAAAAGAAACACATAGACAGACATTCTATGAGCCGGCAGATAAGAAACAACCTTGCATCCTCTAGAGAACTTCATTATGCACTCCTGAGGGGCCAAGAGGGAGAACAAAACACATTCTTAGTTGTGACCTGGAAGAATCCCAGGAAGGCTCCTAGGACTCTGAATTCCACAGCATCGACTACCTTATAATTGACTTCAGGGGTTCTGGAAGCTGGGAACACCACGATCAAGGCAAGGACCAACTTGTGGTCAGTTCAGGGGCCTCTTCTTTCACTTCATCCAGTGGCAGAGCCATCCTCAGGATCCTCCTCCCAAGGTCCCACTTGCACGATGGCCCCGATGCAAGGACTGAGTCATCTCTGCTACCAAAGGATCCGCCTCCCAAGACTATGATGTTGGGATGTTGGATTTCAACATGAACTCGGAGGGAGGTGCTGTCACTCGTCAGTGGAGCATGGCCCTTGGAGACTCACATCTGGTCCTCTTATTGGGACCAAGAAAACCCAGCACCCCTTCATGGCAAAGTGTTTTAGCCAACCTAAAGCGGAAGAGATCATCCTCATCCTAACAAACAAGACTTAGACATCCTATAGCCAAATCACACCTATCAAGCATCAGAAATCTTCCCATTACTATGACAAACAAGCATGACAGCTGTCCTCTGTGGCTTGCTGTACTGGGCCCTGTCTTGGCCGTGGCAGGCGGGGAGGGCTGTGCTCAGTGTGGGGTCTGCAGTCGCTTTGCAGAGCTCTTCAGCACACTTTCCCCTGCCATGGTCTGGTGCTGCCGTCCATGGGGACAGCAGCCTAATCCTTCTGGGACTTTTCACCTTGTTGTTTGGTGAGCAGAGAGTAGGAGTTTTCTTTGTTACAAGAGGCCTACCCTATCCTACCCCTTCTTACCCTATCCTACCTTATCCTACTCTTTCCTACCCTTTCCTACCCTATCCTACCCTATCTTACCCTATCCTACCCTTTCCTACCCCACCCTACCCTACCCGCACTACCCTACCCTACCCATCCTACCCTACCCTACCCTACCCTATCTTATCCTACCATACCTTACCCTATCCTACCCTATTCTACCCTTTCCTACCCTATCCTACCCTTTCCTACTCTATCCTACCCTATCCTACCCTAACCTGCCCTTTCCTACCCTATCCTAGCCTACCCTATCTTACCCTATCCTACCCTTTCCTACCCTACCCTACCCTACCTACCCTACCCTACCCACCCTATCCTACTCTACCCTACCCTAACCTACCCTATTCTACCCTATTTTACCTTATCGTACCCTTTCCTACCCTATCCTACCCTTTCCTACCCTATCTTACTCTATCCTACCATATTCTTCACCATCCTACCCCATTCTACCCTATCCTAACAAAAGATATCCGAATTGTGAAGCACGAGATGTATGGTCGTTGATTCACAAAAAGTTCCAAACAAATCCAAGAATACTTAGAATTCAGCAATGTTAAGATCAAACATGGGAGTCAACTGTATTTTTCCAATGAGAAATATGACATCCAGATTCTAAAATGTCCCACCTACAATTATAAGAGATGGGGTTGGCAGAGCCAATACTCTAGTCATGCAGATTTAGTTATGGGGAACAGAAACTCATTTTGACTGGTCTTTGACAAAAAGGAGAAGGCGAAAGGACAGAATCCATGTACATAAAGTGCAGGTTTGGCGCTTGGAACCCGGAAGCTGTCAGCCCTTGGAGCTTTCCTCTCGTTGGATGCTCAGGGCAGCATGGTATTTCTCCTTCTCCTTTCTCTCGGCTGCTTTTCCTGCTCTCATTGCCCCACATAATGACTGATACTCGGGCTGAGCACTCGCAGCCTCCGACTCCTACCCTGCGCCTCCACAGAAAGAGAGGATGCGATTGTTGTGACTGGCCAGTGGCCTTTGCTGCCCCCGTGAGAGACGGGTGGGTGCGGGGTCAACTAATCGCAACTGGCGGCCTAAGTCTCTTTTTTCTGCACAAATTACAAATGGCAATAGACCTCAGGAAGGTCTATTCCTGCTATTCCTGTGGTTGTCACCGGAGAGACCTTTCCTCATGGCAGAGCTGGTTGGCAATCTGCTGGCCACGTGTCTGTCAGTTGGAGAGTCTTGAAGCCTCTCCAGCAACGAATGCCGCCCACCAGTGAGCTGCTGTTCAAAGCTGCGTGTCAGCGAGGCTGCCGGTGCCTGGGCCTCCTCCTGTTTCCTGGAATCCCACTTCCCCTGAAATCCCTTACCCTGTGCCTGGGTGTCTCCTGTCCTTCATCCCTATTCACCTGACTTCAGGGACAGAAGTCACAGAACTGGGTGAAGCTGTCTGTCCCTGGATTTCAAAGCTTGCCAGGGCCACTTGCTAGCTCTCTGACCTCCTATTTCACTGCCAGTGGTAAATAGAACACTTTAGTGCATGTTCCCTAATTTGAAAGTCAGAAGGACGCTGGAAGTGAGATTTGACTGGGAAGCACCTATGATCTGAACCTGTCTCCAGCCCAAGGCCCACTGCCTGGGTCCCCAGAGACTCTTCTGCTACCCCACCTTTGGCCCCTGCTGCTGAATCAGAGAGCCAAGTCACAGCTCACTCTCTGATGAGGCCAGTGCTTGAGGTGTCCCCCTTTCTCCAATACCCTGATCAACCTTGAAAAAATGAACCCCAGGGCTGGGCATGGTGGTACACAACTATAATCCCAGTACTCAGGAGGCTCAAGCAAGAGGACTGTTGAAGAGATGACCCTCAGGACACCTCCAAGTGGAAGGGCCTCTCAGCTCCCCCCACATAGTGCTCCTTTCTCTTCTCTGCTCCTTGTGTTGTTCCTGGCATTGTCTTGCATAATGGGAATCCATTTGCCTGCCTCTTATTTCTACTGGCCCTTAGCTCTGAGGAGACGGAGGCCAGGGGTACAGCGTGAATCTGGCATCACATGGGTGCCTCCTGGATGTCTGCTCACTGTGTGGATAACCTTTTACTTAGATACATTATCTTATGGACAGTATGCTAGGTGTTCTGAAAATAAATGATCAGGGCACATACCTAATTTTTAAGGTCCAGGACTCCATCATTTAGAAATCCCTTTTTTTTTTTTTTAAATTTACATATCTTTAAAAAATGTGCTTCTAAATGAATGAAAATACAGACTGTTATATCACTTATCATTTTTAAGTTATATTTTTTGAAAGAGTGCTTTGGAGTTGTACAGGCATAGGTTGTTTTTAAAAATTCTGTATGATGGGCTGGGGAGATAGCTTGCCAGTCTAAGCACCTGCTTGGCAAGTGCAAGGACCCAGGATCGATCCCCGGTACCACATGCCGAGTTGGCCCTGTGCTGAGCTGGGTGCGGTGGTGCAAGCCTGTGATACCAGCACTGGGGAGGCCGAGACAGGATGATTGCTATGAGTCTGAGCTGCGTAGCAACCAAACAAAAATAAATAAATAAATATTTTTAAAAAGATGTTCTCTATGGCATGGCTCTTTCTGTGCTATTTTGTGCATGTAATAAATCTCCATTTTAACGCCAACTCATAGTTCAGGCTTTTGAAGATACTGTAAGCGTCGGTTGGACCCCAGCTGTGCATCCCACCCAAGAGCAAAGCTCAGCTATGGGGACAGGCAAGGGCGGCCCTGGTCAGGGTGTGCAGCCCAGGAAGCCATGTGGATGCCACCAGCAGCCACCAGCACCATGGTGAGCTTGTCAGAGGTGTGTGACCTCAGAGAGGGAGCAAGAGGGAAAATCATGCATCCTGAAAGCCAGCGAGGCTTCCTATCTGACTAATCTTTCAGGAGAGAAAAAGGCACTTGGGAGCAGCCAGGGTGGCTTTCAGTTCTCTCACTGTGACCAAGTGAGGGAACTGACTCACTCAAGTCAAGCCTTGGTAGCAGCAAGAAGCCAAAGGTGGTCCACATAAGGGGCAGCCAGAGCACTCTGCCCCCTGGGCTGCCAAGGGACAGCCAGGGCACAACCCCAAGGCCAGGCTGAGGATGGCACGGATGGAAAAGGGAGTGACACTCAGGGCTGCTCCCAAAGCTCTTCTGAGCCTCAGCTCTCATCCCCTTGTTCCTTTCTGTAAAGAGCATCTCCAAGGAGGGTTAGAACAGTGAGTGCCTTTCAAGTGCTTCGTGTATATTGAATTGTTTAAGCCTTAAAACAACCTCACGAGGTAGACACTGATATTACCCTCATTTTTCAGAAAAAGGAATGGATGAAAGGATAGTTGAAGCCAATCGTCCACGGTTATATAATTATAAGGGGCAGAACCAGGACTGACTGGAGGTGCTCGGGCTGCAGAGTCTGTCCTGAGGACCTTGACGGCGTGCAGGACGCTGCACCCCATAGTACTCGCACAGGCTGCGAATACCACCGGACTCTGGCAGGGCTAGCACCAATGCCTTCCTTAGGAGGGATCTTGGGAGACACCTTCCATTAGGTCACCAGAAAAGGCTTTCTTCTGCCTTTTGACCTCAGGGTGTCCAGTGCTTTGCTCCTGGGCAGTCAGACTTGAGGACGATCTCATCGGTAATACAGGAATTGCTTCTCAGATCTTTCGCAAGTGGGATGAGGACTGAGACACGGGTGCGGGGAGAGGAAAAGAAGGGGTGAGGGGTAAAGGAATTAAGATGTGTTTTGTATAAGCACCAACTCCCACCATGAGTGCAGCCATTGTGTATTACACATATATGCTAATAAACATAAAAATTTGAACAAGCTGGGAAACCCCTCACAACTCCAACTGTAACAGTTTGGCCATAAATCAAGAAAAGCAGACATTATAAGAGGAAAGCACGGTAGCTGAGCCTGACCGAGCCCAGATGCCTGGGCAGACCCCGGCGGCAGACATAAGGAGTTGTGCCATGGTATTGAGTTGTTGCTTAGAACATGTTTTAATATAATAGGATTTAAATTTCCCCATTTCTTTGGATTTTTTCAGTTAATATCAGAATTAAATTAAAGCATTAAGTCCACCAGCTTAGTGCAAAGCAAATTATGTCAGGTTCAGCACCAAGAGCATCGTTATGGAATATCTATTGACTCAAGCTTATTAACTTGTAAATCCGCCAGTTTTAGATGATGATCTATTGATTATCTGCTTTTATTTGCGTTTTAAATGAATAAACAAAAAGAAGTGATCATGGTTTAGTCATTATACCTTAAGAGAAAATGTACTTATGATAAGCATACTTAATTAAAAATGAAAACAACTTTTATTTTTTTCTCCTAGGAAGAAGTTGCATTTGTTATTTTCATCTAGGCAGATGGAAGATTGCTTTGAATTTTGCACACTCATTTTTATTGTACATGTAGCCAAAGTAGAAAAAAAATTCATTGAGGATAGAAAGTGCTATGAGTTTGGAATGTTGTACTCATTATTAATTGTCCTACAGTTTATTACTTTGTTTGTTCTTCTTAGCAAAGAGGCATATGTAAGAGGAAGATTCCCAGAAGTCCTGCAATTAATGTCTTCAGGAAGAGGCAACCTCTGAGAATCCAGATGTTTAATCAAAGCAGGAATCAACTTGGAAGGCCTGGCTCTGTCACTCATGCTGGGAGGACTTCAGGCAAATGGCCTAGTTTTCTGAGTCTTGCTTTCTAACAGTCAGTGTTTTTCTTGTGAGCTTCGTGAAGACCAGCTGAGTCTTTTGGAAATGCCTGGCACATAGCTGGCGCTCTAGCAGCGTTCTCTGAACCTGGGTCTTGCCAACAGGACAGCATAAGAAACACCGGCTGAGGACTGCTGACTCCAAACAACAACATTTTTTAATGTTTGGACTCAAGCTCTTAGCAAAGAAAAGTGCTGAGATTAGTTAAGGACCAGAGGACTAAAGTCACAGTGAAATATTTTATTTCCTCTTAAATATTTTATTCTTTATCAAACATGCACTGGGCACAAAAAGAAATGGAAAAGTAGAAAGCATGCAAGTTCTGGATTTTAGTAACTGCAGCACACAAGGAATGTATGACACACGTTTGCGAACTGCTGTTTGAGAAACAACAGTTTCTGTTTTGGGGGGGGGCATCTCACAAGGTGAGTGTAAGACCAGTGCAAACCTTCACAGGAGGGCAAGACCACAAGAACTCGGGTCTTTGAGGGATGAG
>NW_004524593.1:17363642-17365264 GCF_000260255.1 Octodon degus
AACCCCTAGCCCCTGTGTATATTTATTTTATTTAGTACATATTTACTATTTACTTTTTATTGTACAAATCATCAAAATAGGAACATAAAAAAGATAGATTAGGGCACTGTCAGAGTTCCTGGGCTTGAAGGTAGAGATAGGAATTACTTCATTTTGTTCTAGTGCAGGCTGGCCAGCAGCCCATGCCAGTCGTCCTGCCTCAGCCTCCCAAGTGCAGGTATGGCAGTTCGAAGAGCCTTATTGCTCTTGTGTAACGCATGAATCCTACCTTGTTTTACCTAGGGCATGATGGAAGTTGGAAGGTTAAGAAAAGAAGCGAAGGGTGCCAGGGAGCCAGCCAGGGAGTGGCGGGATGCTCTCTTGTGGCCCGTGTGTGAGAAGTCTGGCCTCGTGGACAGACTGGGAGCTGGGAGGGCAGCTCAGTCTTCTCCCACCTGATGAGGGAGGGCTGAGGCCTTGCAGAGGCCTCCAGGAAGGCCAGGGTTGGGTAGGGCCTGTCAGAGTCCTGTGCTCATGATCAATCAAACATCATATGTCTTATTTTGGTAGGTTTGTGGTTCTGGGGGTTGAACCCAGGGCCTGGCACATGCTAGGACAGAGCTATATATTTTATTAATACTTTTATCAATGCTTTTTAAAATGCCTATTTTATAGCATAACTATTAACTCACATATATTATATAATTTATAAAAGTAGAAGCACACAGATAAGGAGAATGTACCCTACAAAATTATTATTTATGGGTTCGCACATTTCAAAACATTTAAAGGCTGTGGACCAATATTAACATTTTTCCTAACCAAAACTGTTCCTCAGAAGGGAGCTGGGTATGGTGGTGCACAATGGAAATCCCAGTGCTCTGGGAAGCTGAGGCAGGAGGACCAAACGGCTGAGCCTCGCCTGGGCACCTTAGTGACTTAGTGAGACCCAGTTTCACAAACAAACAAGCGACTAAAACCCAAAACAAACAAAAAGCAGAGCAAAATCTTGTCTTTCAAAATAGATTTTATAACTATTTTATGGTGAAGAAAGCCCTACAGTAAGAAGCAGTAAATCATTTAGGCTGTTGCCTTGAAATAGATAATGCCCAGTCATACTTTTTAGGAGATAAATACTTTCAAAGAATTTATAAAAACAGAAAGCCCTATTTCCTGGGCCAGTCTCCCAGCAGGAAGTGCTGTTGGTAGCGTACAGCCAGGTGCACCACCCAGAGAGCACTTTGAAGGGCTCAGCTGGGGCCAAACCCTGTGAAACATGCACATCATGCACGCATGGCCTGGGTGCTACTTTAGCCAGTCACACTTGTACACTTATTTTATTAGATCTTTTGACTTTTTATCAGGTAAAATGATTTTGTTTAAATTCTCTTCTAAGCTAAAGACTAAAGAAAGCAAATGCCATGCATCTTTGTTATTTGTGTGGTTTTCCCAAGGAATCTAATGCACAGGGCTGCCAGCTGGGGGGTCAGGCAGGACCCCGGGGGTGGGGGTGGGAGCTGGGGTGGCAGGCAAGGAGAGACCGACACAGAGAGACAGACAGAGAGCCCTGCTGTCCCTGGAAGGCTTGTTCCGTTACCACGGTGACTGTCCTCTCAGCAACCGGGCAGGTATCCATCACTGTG
>NW_004524593.1:17366284-17373465 GCF_000260255.1 Octodon degus
GAGACACACAGTTATTCATAGGAGCCAACGACAGATATGCAGAGGCATATAACCTTTGAATGGCTACAAAGTGAAAATGGATGAATTAATATGTTTAACTCATAGATTTTCAATGGGATTTTTAATTGCATAGATGGAGCACTTTATAATCCCTTCTTCAGTTCTTTCACATTTGCAGAAGTGAGTATTCCCAAGATCAAGTCAGCCTGCAAGCCCCTCATCCGCTGAGCTGCGGCCGGGAGATGGAGAGACAAGCCCCTAAATGTGAATAGCCAGGGAAAGGAGCTGCGTGCTGTCAAAAGCTGGTGCAAACTGCCTAAGGATGCTAATCATTGCAGTGAGTAATTTAAAAGTATCTTTCTGCCTTAGGAAGAAAGGTAGCTCTCAGCAAACACAAACGAGGGAGCCAAAGAGCGCCGTATTTTAGGAAGATAACCTATACAGAGGAGAATCTTTCAATTCAAATTTCCTTGCTTACAGACACACTTAAGAGGAACACGCCTTTAGATTTTTTGTTGTAGAATTCCCCACAGGATTGTTGCTTTGGATCTCTCCTCCTTCACCGGTTTTTTGCTTTATTCCTTGCTAAGAATTCTTATTAACCAATCTAACCATTCAATTTACCCTGCCTATTTTGTAATGAATAAATAGCCCATCCTGTTAATTGGCCACCTGGGGTTCAGAAAGGGGAACTATGGCGCCGGTGTCTGAACAGGGCAGTGTGCTGACAACATACCGAGCACACTCTATTTCACAGGACTGGAAATCAGGCGTCCTCACCCTGAGCGCACCTCCCTCCCTTGATCCATTTGAGACTAATATAATTTTTTTAAAGTGATTTATTTCTAACAGATGTGATCTTTCAGCCACAGGGACCCAGATGCACAATGTCCCCTAACAACTTTTAATTTCTGAATATCATCAGCACATATTCCCACTAATAAATAATAATCACTCTGTTAAGGAACAAATGCCAAGGTGTGCAGTATGATGACCAGGTACTTCTGAGCAGAAAGGACGAGGAGACGTGCCCTCCCGAGGCCTCGGCCATGTTCCACCTAAATGTGCTAATTATGGCGTTTCTGAATGTGGTGGGCCATGAGAAGAGAGTGTTAGTCACAGTTCAAGGTACACAGCTATGTTGAGGAAGTTGCTGCGAGGTGGACATTGAGTGTCTTGTGCATCAGGTCTTATACCGTGAGGTAAGGACAGCAGCACGTTGTGTCCTGGGCCCAAGGGCAACGTGCAGACAGTACTGGAAGAGTGAGCTCCTCAGGAGCTCTTCTGGCTCATGACAGGGGACCCGTGCCCTTGTCACCTGGGCTGTGAACAGCGCTTCGTGACTGAAGGCTGGCAAGATGGTCCCAGCGTCACAGGCAGGGGTGACCTCACAGTTAGAGGCAGCAAGAGTATAGAGTACAGGCTGTGATCTGGGACTGCCCGGGAGAAGGCAAACCATCAGGAAACACGGCGAGCTTTGGGAATATTCTAGAGCCTGGGCATCCCAGGTGGAGCATCTAGGCACTCCCGTGCATTCCTCTGCCGGCGTCCTATCTTGTGTCCCCATCCCACCGCCTGCCATACTGACCTCTGGCGTCCACGGCATGAGGAGGCCCTTTGGCAGGGAGCTGACCTAGCTGGCTGAGTAGCGCATACTTCGGGGAAAATATTAGTAGAGAATGAAGGGGAAGCAAGAAGAGAACACATTTTTTTTTTTTTTTTGCCTTTATGGGCACAGGTTTGAATTTCTGGACACCTGATAAGCCTATATCTTTATGTACAGATTTCCTTTCCAGAATCTACTCCAGGGCCAGGGAGATAGCTCAGTGGAATAAGTGCTTGCTTGGCAAGTGCAAGGTCCTGAGTTTGAGCCCTGGTACTTAAAAAAAAAGACCAAAAAAAAACCCAAACCAAAATCTAATCCAGAGTATTGGGCTCTGTTCTACTTTACTCCTCTGGGCTCTGTGCTCTAGGGCAGCACCCTGGAGTGTGGCACAGGGGAAAGCCATGGGCCCTCAGGGACCTGTAGCTGCTGACAACATGTGCTGTGCTGCTGGTCACTTCCCTTGTGCCACATCTTTGCTGGAACCCACCAGTGCCTTTGACTAAGCTTCCTCTTGCTATTTTGCCTTCATTCACAACAGGATTGATTTCTTCAGAAATACAGCCAAACTTGCACTTGCAAGAGCACTTGTCTCTGTCACCACCATACTTGCCGCCATCAAGGAGGTTGATGGAGCCTTAACTGAGTTCCTCAACACAGATGCTCAGAAAGGTCAACGTGGACTGCGTAGTTTGTGATCTATCTGCTCCCCCATCACCTGGAGGGGCTGGCCGTCTGCACACCCTGGGGAGGTTGAGGTGCGTGAGTGTACGCGGGCGCCGTGATGGGCTGCACATCTCACACCGCTGTCAGGCCACACAAGAGAACCGAACAAAGAGGCAGTCCGGGCCTGTCCCTGAAAACCTTTCAGAAGGGACCGTGCTCTTGACATTACGCAGATAAAGAAGAGAGTTTTCAAGACTCTATTTCCATACAAGTCCTTTTGTATGCTGGCTTGCCTGCCATTATGTTTATGTAATTCTGACACTGTTCTTAATGACACACTAACAGATTGTAAAACACACTGCTGGCATTTACTTGTTTTTTATATTTTTAAAACAATGTCCTTCATGTAACAGTAGTTAAGCGCGGCAGAAGGACATCATTAGAGCCATGGTTAAACTGTAATTTACACCATTAGGAAGGCAGGAGCAATTTTTATTGCCTGGCAATTTTCTTGCTGAAATATTTGGACCATATGGCTCAATTTGTGTAATAACCTTAATTTCTACACCCTTCAGGTCTGCCTCTCTCTCCCACGGAATGGTAAAATGCGCTTTAGCAGAAAAGGCAACTGTCTATACTTAGAGAGTTGAGATTAATAACATGCCACGTCCTGTTTTTGGTGAAGGAATTCAAGCAGCAGCCAGATGGTATCTCTACAAATAACTGTCAGGGGTCTTGATCTAATCAATACAATGTATTAATACATCTCCCTTCGCTGTTTCTCCAGGGGCTGGCGTACAACATCTGGAAAGAGTGGGGGGCCCGCCAAGTAGAAAGCCGATTCTTTTCAGAATCAAACTGAGCCCAATTAATTTTTCATGTATCCTTGATAACTGTTTCATAATGAGCTATGTGTCTTGACGGATTTGGGGTTGGCAGAGCAAGCTGCCCCTGCTTTCTATCCCCATTCAGTCCACTTATAGAAACCAACCCATTAATCAAGCTATCTGGCATAAAACCTGAATCTCAGCTCAGCAAGAGATCAATAACTATCCTCAAAAAACACAGAACCAGCCACTAATGGGCACAGGTATCCAGCCATGACATTAGTAATTGCTTTAGCAAAAATAAAACTCTGTATCATAATCACCCAATGGGAACTTAGACGATAAAATCCATTACTTGCGTTTTGTCAAAAAGTAACATTTACATGTGTTAAAAATATACTGTAATTTTACTATCTAGACATGACCATTATCTTTCAGAGTTAGATCGGGCACCTTTTTGAAAGGATTAGGATTCTCTGATTTTGTAATGTGAATATTTAATAATGCAAGTATCATATAAAATGTTTAAAAATGAGTTATTACACTTATTTTAAATTCAGAGTACCTCAGGGGCTCCTTCATTCAGTCTTCAGCCGTGCCGTGTACGACACACGGCAAGCCCATGGTGCTGACTCTGATGGTGGTGATACTGTGTCACACAGGTCAGATTTCTTCGCCTTTTGCTTGCCTTAATGGCAAGATTTGCAATTTAATTCATGAAATCTTATCCTTTCCCTCGTGGTGCATCTCCCCTCAAATCTTCAATCTTCCACTGAATTCAAGCCAGCCATTTCACCTCCCAATTAGCAAATCTCTTCTGGCTCAGTAAGGATTTCTGCAGGTTTGTTCCTCCTGAAAGAGCATCGCCGTGACTTTGTCTATGGAGAACGACCCAGAGCCGAGGTGGGGAGATAGAGGAAGCCCATTACCTCCCTGGAAAAGCATCCCTTATTGGCGCCGAGACAACAGGTGCAAACCTGTTTTGTCCCTAGGAGAGCCTGAGATTTTGATCAGAAAAAAAACCTCCTGGGAGGTGCTGCCAAAAACAGAGTCATTCATGGGCTGCTCATCCGATGCACCCCTGCCAGGATGACAGGAAGGCCCAAGGCACCATCCTGGAGCCTTCTGGTGATGTCACATTTGTCTTTCCTGACAGCGTGACTAAGGATCATGATGCCTGTGTTTGTCCTGTCGATGGCTGCCGTCCTGTAGGGTGAATGCTGGTCTTAGGGTCAGGAGTATGAGTTAAGGTTCTTCTCAGTTCCTCTAATTATTTATGAGTGAAATCAATGCCTATGCCTACCCAAATAATTGGCTAGATTATAATTCTTCTCTTATTTTTCTCCAGCGATACTGGAAGTCTCAAAGAGAACAGACTCATTTTTCTCCATATCTATTGTAGCTTCTGGATGTAATAAATTCTCAAAAGAAACTTGGTGAACAGTTGATTAATGAGTCCCACAAGATTTCTTGGCCTTGATCACCAAGTTAGAGCTGATGTATCTCGGTCCTCCACTGAGAATAGCTTACACTGTTCAAACATGAGATTTCAAAGAAGCAGTAGCTGAGGTTTTCAAATTTCATTTTGTTTGTTGATGTCCAGATAAATGCAAAACATCTGACAAAGGACTGGGTTGTAGCAGGGTGGAATAATACCAGGCCAGAAAGCTACCTGGTCGGCTGAATGACCTCTTTATGTAATATCAGAAATGGCATACCCACAATTGAGGGCATGAAGAATTTCCTATCCATGTGATGCCATTATGAAAATATTTTACTTATCCAAATTAAAAACTTCTGCAACAAAGACAGAAAATAGCTCCTATTCCACATTTTTTCACTTCATAGATACAGTCAATGATGTTAGCAGCTTCAGCTTAGTAATATCCAGGCAAAGCACTAACGTGCAGTTTCACCTTAAAAACGTATGAGTTGGAAGGATTCATTTGCAAACCCATCACATATGTATTCACAGGTGGTGGGTGTGGGTCATTGCATTTGGATTAAAAAGCAAATGTCTCTCTCTACATGAGAGGTCACCAGCTTGTGTAAGGTAAAATCCTTTCACTGTTCGGCATAATTGGAATATTCCAACAGTGGTTTCAGTAATTTTTTTTTTTAAATCACAGTATTGTTGTAATATTTTTCTAGGCTTCAGGAGCTCACAATTGTTTGGCCCAATCAAATCTGGGAACACTAGAGAAGTTATCACCCATCAAGGTAATTACTTTGAAGTTGAAATAATTACTCTATCAATGTTAATGGTCTTTCAACTTCAATAAAGCACTCACCTGCCGATAATCACAGCTAACCTCTTGCTCTAATGCAATTCCCTCTCTATTTAGTAGGTTATATTACAGCCGTTACAGTGGTCACTTGTCCTGAACAGCTGCTGAATTTCACTTTGATTGGCTGTGAACCATAAAAAAA
The DNA here is from genome assembly GCF_000260255.1 of Octodon degus. Lineage (NCBI taxonomy): Eukaryota > Metazoa > Chordata > Mammalia > Rodentia > Octodontidae > Octodon > Octodon degus. The sequence continues at coordinate 17,371,811 of NW_004524593.1, forward strand.
TTGGTCATCTGTGTATGATTTCCCCCCACCCATAAGCCCTTGTAGAGCGAAGGATGTGATCTCAGGGTTGTCACAGGGCACTACAGGGGCCGACATCTTGGCTCAGGTAGGGGCGACTTTCTACTTCTGATGAGAGCAGCGTAGTTCAATTAAATTCTGCCCTTCCCTGCCATTTACAGCTTGCTGTCTCTGTGCAATGGCATATATTCTGAATTTATAGCCTGGGCTTCTTAGTACATAGACAAGTTCATTTTATTCTCATGAGGTTTGTTTCAAGAATCCTTGGGATTCTAAATAGAGCTTCTTCCTACTTGGTTAAAGACTGAGAATAGCTATATACATGGCCCCAAAGTCAATCAATGTCCCCACCAACTACCTCTTAGGTGCTGAAGTTGGTGGTTTGGCATTGGTGAAGTGTCGGATGTGGATTTGGCAGATTCTACCTGGCTGATTTGGGGAGTGTGTGTGTGTGTGTGTGTGTGTGTGTGTGTGTGTGTGTGTCTTAAGGACCACAGCTCTATTGGGAGGACGCAGGCCCTAGGGGAAGGGAAGCCTGTGAATCGCTTGGCTGGGAAGCAGCAATTGGTTGGCATCTCCTCAGCAGAACGCTCAGAGCGGCAGGCACGATGCACTGTGGGGAGACCAGACAGTACTGAGCCTCAGGCAGATAGACATGGTCTCGCTCTGGGCCACTTAGAAAGGACAGAGAACCAAATCTGGCGCTGGGAAAACGACCTGGACATTGATGGTGTGGTATCAGGACACACCTCGCTTTGCAAACCTGGAATTTTATTGTAAGTTGAAGAATATTTGAAGTCTATAAAAAGCTTGAAGTATGACTCACTGATGACTAAATTAATTTAGTTCCTTTGTGCAAAGAACCTTATCTAATTGCTCATTTATTCCAGCCTTTGTTGTTCCATGTGGTTGGACATCCAGAGTTTTGCAGGCTTCTCACGCTGCTATTTGCAATACTCTGGAATGTCTTAGTCTACTGACCATAGCCCTGATTCTGTGAGACAGGAAGTCCTGCCATGTAGACCTGAAGAGGAAAAGGACCCTTGAAGTTCTTGCTTCAGGAGATTGTTTGAGGAGGGGCAGGAGGACATTTGTGAGGATCCCAATGTAGTCTTTAAGATGATGGCATCAATCCAGGCGGGGCGGTACGCACCTGGAATCCCAGCATCTGGGAGGCTGAGCAGGAGGATCACCAGTTTGGTCCAGCATGGGTAAATTAGGGAGACTTTGCTCCCAAAAATAAAAAAAAAAATAGGGGTAAGGATTTACTTTAGAACAAAGGCCCTGGGTTCAACCCCCAGTACCAATAAATAAATAAATAAATAAATAAATAAATACTATAAATACAAAATATAGGAAGAAATCAAGATACAGTTTGGAAGTAGAGGTGTACAGGATTAGAGGTGGAAACAATGGAGAGGGGGCACTCAGAGACAATCTGGCCACCTAGTTACGTAACAGGATGTGAAATGAGACCCTTTTAGGGAAGAATTAGTATTTCTTGCTGGATGGATGGAAGGGCTGGAGAAGTAAGAGAGGCTGCAGCTCTGGCCACTGAGTTAGCTGGGGAAGTAGCTCAGTGGCTTAAGCGCCTCTCTGGCAAGCACAAGGTTCTGAGATTGATCCCGGGGCAAAAA
>NW_004524593.1:17373565-17377330 GCF_000260255.1 Octodon degus
AAAAAAAAAAAAAAAAAAAAAAAAAAAAAATTAAATTGCACGGAGTTAGTATCCAATTAGAAAGGCAAGAAAGTAGCTGGAGGAGCTGTATCTAATGGAACGGAATTCCTAGGGTGCCTCTGTGTAACACAGAAAGAAAACCCAGGCAGTGCCTCCAGCACTCGTTTCCCTCTCCGATAAGACCCAGCAAAAGTAGATTCCCACGGTGTGCTTGAGAGTTACGGAGTATAATTAGAAAACAGGGATGAAGATCACGAAAGGGTAGTAGATGAAACATTAGTGGCAAGCCAAATTGAATTAAAAAAAAATGAGTGGTGACAAGTATTCATTGCTTCATGTGCCATTTAGCTACGGACCTTTTATATCTTTCATATAGAATGACAGTTTCTATAACATGGGGATATCTTAGTTTACAGAACTGACACAAAAAACAGGCCACCTATTTTCATTACTAATTTGGTCTCCGTATTAGAAGAAGCATTAAATGAGTCTTTTGAGACTGATATCTTCTGGGGAATTTCCTTTGTTTAATAAATACTGGGAGTAAAAACTAAGAACTGTAAGATTATGACACCTAATTTACAAACCTATGTAAAGAACAGTAAAATTTTAAGTTGTGACAAGCCAAAATAAAAATGGAATTAAAAGTAAATTGATCCATGTACTCACATACTCTCCATAATTTGGTAATTATGAAGCATCTTCTAATTTCCATTGAGGGGTAAGAAGACTTGGGACACCAACACAAGAAAATTTTGAATACCTCCTCTTTGACATTGGGAAAGGGAATTTGGCAACTAGAACCCAGAATTCAGAGTTTGTAAATGTGGATTTTATTCCTGGCTTAGAAGCCAGCATCCAGTGCCCCATATAATTTGCTTACCCCTCCATACCGTATGCTTGCTGTGACACACCAAGGGAAAGCACCATCTATCTTTCAGGGAAGGGGCAGGGCATGCTCTGGACTGGATGTTATATAATCCTATGGGGCAAATGGATGTGCTCAGAACACAGACTGAAAGGCAAACCACCTTTGCCTTTAAATCCCAAGTTCTTTCTGCCAGGGTGATGGCAGGTTCCAGCGAGAAAAAGCAAACAAACCCGAATGGTGGTAGCAGAATCGCCAACCTCGCTGGGAGTGTTCCTGCAAATACCACCGTGGAACTCTTGAGTGCCAAGTGAGGCTAAATACAGCTTCTCTCTCGACACTGCACAATTCATCACGGAGCTAATTGGGAAAGGATCCTCAGGACCTCGAATGTTAGCTTGTTTTCGGGAGACAAGAGGACTGGTCTGGGGAGATCCTCAGGGTCTTGCTACCTGTCTCCTCCCCTCCAAGGACCTTCTCAGGCCCAAAGGGACATGACTTTTCACCGAGGTTGGGAGAGAAGCTAGTGATGCATTAAACCTATACACTTCCATTTCTCCTCTCCTGCTGCCTCTGCTGCTGCCACCGCCGCTTCTGCCAACACGTTCGCTCCTCACCCCCATGGAGGCTCCCACTGCCAGTTCTCCACCCACTGCCACCAGCAGCAGAAGTCAAGCCTCCGCTGCACCTGCTTCGTGTGACTCTCAGAACATCCACCTGTCTGTAAACAGCTCTGGGGACCTTGGGACAAGCTCACAAGGGCCCCCCACCATGGGCAACTTATTGGTGGCTCCTGCGTGCAGGGACAGGAATGCAGCAAACAGGGAACTAGATGAGGGGGATTAGCAGTTCCTCTCAGGAGTCTGCAGGCTGAATAGCAATCCTGCAATTGTGAGGGAGGAGTCTGTGCCTTGTCAATAACAAATGTGGTCTCTACGCTCCGGAGAATTCCAGCCAGCGTGGTCAACGAGCAGAAACTTGAAAACTATCCTGAGGCAAGCACGGAAGGGGAAGCAAACAGCAAAACGTGTAGCTGGGACAGGAAATAGGCAGAAAGCAAGTAGATCCAGGAGGCAAGTGCAAAGGTTCAAGGGGGCATTATTGAAACACAAGTGGCAAAAACTCAGTAGCAAGGAGCTTAGAAATCAAAATACCCAGCAGTAGTGACCTGTGAGCTGGGCTTACTCACCTGCCCCACAGTGGGAGCTCTTTGTAAAGCCGAGTAACACCTCGGACCTCAATAATACAACTGCGCATAATGTGGAGTATTGACATATTGAACATATTTCTCAATGACTATTTGCCAAATCTGATTGAGTTGTCAATGATTTGTTATTGACCAATGGCAGGGTATAGAGAAGTCATGCTATTTTGGGTCACAATAGACATATGGGAGAAAGGATTTGGCCACCATCAGAGCGACTTTCTTCTTGCCAGGGAGGAGGTGCAAACATTAAATAAATGGCTACTTTAAAAAAAATTCGAATAATCTTTTCTTTTTAAAGAGTTCAACATAGTCTTTATACAGGGAATTCAAGAATAATTTAAACTCGAGCACAGTGGCTTACTTTCCTGGTGGCCTCCTTGAAAGGCGTTTGTCCACCAAGAGTCACAATAGCCTTGTGCCCTGGAGCTTAGTTTGGTGTCCAGGATCTCTGAATATTTGCCCAGATTGTTTCACATGTTGCAGCCTTGAATGCATCAGAAGCTCGGGTGCCTCACCTTCCTGATGATTGCTGAGCACTCTGGTGACCCTCAGGGCCAAAGCTCCATGTTTGCAGGGGGTGGAGGTGGGGTCTTGGAAAACACGAACACATTGGCAAATGAACTATACCGTAGCATTGTTTCTTGATTATTCTTTTTAGCGTTACCATGAATCATCTTTAGAAAAAATGGAAGTGTGCAGCAAGCCTGAGCTGTCGACCGACTCATCAGATACCTTCCACTGTGTGTTTCCAACAAGCTGTCTATGAAGGAATGACTTACTAGGGTTTTCCAAAAGGGCATTCTGATCGGAACTGTACGGGGGAGATGAAATTGTTAGGCTTGCAGGCCAGCACGCCAGCACTTGGAAAGATCACAAATCCAATCATTGTGATACTGTTGCCTTCAATAAACCATATTTAAGGCATCTCAGCAAGAAAGCTATTATCAAGACCGTTTTAGTATTTTCAAGAGAAATTTAATATTAAGAGTGGAAGTTCAGAGGATGAGTTCTAAGGATGCGTGAGAGGTAAGTGATTCTCCTGATGGAGAACACAGCAAATGGAAAAAGATCTTTTAGTCTTAGAAATGTTGCTTCTACTACTGACACCGAAGTATGCAGAGGAGGTGATATGAAAAATTTCAGTGTATACTAATAATTCAGTATGAAATAAGAAAACAAAGTACTAATTCTGACATTAAAAGGCATGATATTTAAATATTTTGATAAACATTATGCTCTACAGCTTTCTTGTAAATTGGGTTTCCTAGACTGGTAGCATGGAAATATAGTTTTATTGTAAATACTGTTTTATCCTGTTTGTAATCTTGTTCTTATTCTTCAGGGATCATATATTTAATAATATTTTAGCATGTTTTAAAAACTATATGAGGTTTGATTAAAATATGATGTGTTTAAATAATAAGTTATGGGGCTGGTGAGATAGTTCAGCAGTCTAAAGTGCCTGCTTAGGCAAGCTTAGGCAAGTGCAGGGACCATGGTTCAATCCCCAGCACCACATGCTGCGCCAGCCTCAACCCCAGGGTGGGCTGAGAAGGCCACAAAAATAAATAAACTAATCAATTAAATAAAATAAATACAAAGTTACTGCAGTCTAAGACATTGTCCTGAATCTTCCCCCAAATACCCCACCCCCCTCACTTCGGACACACTTATTCTTTCTTTCTTTCTT
>NW_004524593.1:17377430-17394247 GCF_000260255.1 Octodon degus
TTTCTTTCTTTCTTTCTTTCTTTCTTTCTTTCGTTTCCGCAGCAGTTAGGGAAGTCCTCTTTCCCGAGTGTCTCCATTGTGCTGTCCTGGCTGCCTTGACGTCCTGAGTTGTTTCACATTCTTTACCTTTCACGGTGACTTTGACTTTGGGGGTCAGCCAGAAGTCACACACCGCTAGACCGGGCTGAGGCGGAGCAGGACACAGGGTCTGTCCTCGCGAGCCTGCCTGCCTGTCAGACGGTGTGTGCCAGCAGTAGTCCCCGTACCTTGATCGCTCCTCGTAGAGATGCTCATGAGAGAGGACTTCCAGAGCTGCTGCACGAAGTGGCCAGAGTTCAGGCACAGTCAACCTGCTCAGAGTGGGAGGAGTACTTTGAGGGACATGAATGGTGATGTGCCTTTCACTGTAATGAGTTTCTACAATTCAAAGACTCATCATGTGTTATGATCACCCTGTGCATGTTTTTAACACCTAGAACTGTTCCACCTCATCTTCTGCGTGAAGCCTCTGCAGGCTTCGTGTGTGGGGCCTGCTGTTCTCTGAGTGCATCCGTGTCCAACGCTTCCGGGGTGTGATGCTATGTTCTCGTGTTGTGTGGGTGATGACTGGTAGGTAAGCTTGATATCCAAGTCTCAGGATAACGTGCATTCTCATCCTGCCCTTCTTGTACAGTTCTCGTCTGTGTAGTGCTATGAGAGAGAGCATTTCCAGAGAGCAGGGCCGTGGTGCTCCTGGGTCCCCCGTAGGACTTCAGGCTGTGCAGGCACTGAGAAGAGATGTAGGAGGCCCGGGGGGCACAGAATTCGATTGTTTTCTATATCAGAGTGGACCAGCGCCCTCAAATCACCACAAAATTATGCTATGTGTAACTTTTATAGTGCATGTAACTTTAATAAAATTAGCTTTTTGAAAAAGTAGGAAGTTAAATATTCTGAGTAGTTTTACTCTCCTTATCTGTACACAATATAGAGGGAACAACGGCATTATTCCCATTTAATGGATATGGAAGGCAGAGAGAGATGGATGCGTTTGCCTGCAGTAGTGCAGATGAGCTGCGGTTCACAAGCTAGAGCCTCGTACTCCTCAGACTCCATTTAGTATTGTGTCCATATTCTACGCATGTGTGAGCAATTTTCATAGACTTAACAAAAATGACAAGCTGCATAAGAAATGAACTCCAGCACATCAAGCAGAGACGTGGGCTTGATTGTGCTGTCTGAGGTCTTACCATTGCTGTGAATGCGTGCACAGGTGGGCTGTCTGGTTCTCCATCCTTGGGCCCCTCTTGATAGACCACGCGGTACTGGGAGATGAGGCCATTGGGCGACTCTGGCTCCGTCCAGGTCAGCAGAACAGAATGGGCCCCAGTGGCTCTAACCTGGGGAGCTGGCAGGGCCTGTGGAGGGGCTTCCAGCGTCTGCGCAGAGGACCAAGCACTGTCCACGAAGCCCCTGGCGTTCTGGGCTCGGGCCCGATACTCATAGTGCGTGAAAGGCCTCAGTGTGCCAGCATCATCTGAGAATTTGAGGGCTCCTTCCCACCAGACAAATGCGAGGGACACAGCTTCAGCACCAGCCAGACGTCTGAAAGGAAGCCAAGCAAGCAACTTGAAACCAGATCTAGAGAGGGAGCAAAATGTTTGCTAGAGGAACCAGTTACCATGTCCACATCTCACATTCCCTGTGTCAGGACAAAGGAAGAATAGTTGGAAGAGCGCAGCAGAGACCTAGTAGGGGCGTCCTCTACGATGACATTACATGGATGCATACGTGTGTGTATGTGTGTGCGGATCTGTATGCATGTCTGACTTCCCGCAAGAGTGTTACTTTCTCTTTAGATCTTTTGCAAGTGAGAAGAGGACCCAGAGATGGAGGAAAGGAGCAGGGGGAGGGAGTGTAAAGAGAATTCAGACGCGCCACAGTCACATACGGACTCATGGCAAATGCAGGCACTGCACGCTGCAGGTACTCACACATGAAGAATAAAGGTTTAAGAAAGAGTCATGTTTTGTGGAAAATATGGAATACACACATAACAATGAGCAAAACATTACTCTTAATTATATTGTGTTGTATTGTTTTCCAGACTGCTTTCCTTTAAAAAAATACACATATAAGGAAACATGTTCTTTAAAAATTAAAAAAAAAAAAAAGAGCACTTCCCTGGCAAGTGCAAGGGACTGAGTACAATCCCCAGTTCTGAAAAAAAAAAAAAATTAAATTTTAAAACAGTGCAGAATCCTATACCAAGCACCCATTTCCACACACTTTCTGTTTCTCTCCCTGTGTACACACAGTCATGTGGAGGTTTCAGTTTTCATAAAATATAGAATTACCAGGGGCTGCTAGCTGGGACCTCCCTCCCCCCGTAGGGCTGTGGGTTGCCCTGCAGGTCCCACTTTGTGTGTGTCTTTCCGCGTGCATGTGTTTTGCTCCTGTGCTCCCAAACCCACTTTGAACTCGGCCATTGGACTTGCCAGGGCTGTAGGACAGTGGGGAGTCTGCTGACTGCAGCGCTTGAAAGTGTTTGCACACGGAGGTCTCCTCCACTGCCCCTGGGACCAGGAGACCAGGTGTAGAAAGTCTCGGCTACCGTACTGGGTGACAGGGACACCAGAAGAAAGACACCCACGGTTCTTATTTCCACTATGGAGTACAATGGAATTTTTGCTTTTGTTGCCTGAATGTTTGAAAACCATTTTCAATTTGTTTCCCACAAGTCACTTGGTTTTTCAGTTGGATTTCTTCTTCTCTGACCCACAACTCTTCAAGAAAAGGACTGTTCCTCCTTACACATGCACTGCTGTTCACCAGCAGACCTCTGGGAAGCACGCACATGCTGGCCCTTGTCTTGGAAGCAGGGTCACAGTGACGAACACCCTCTATGTAAAGGAGGTCAGAGCTGTGCAGCCTGGACGGCACCGTATGCGTATTAGTGAGAGCCACAGGGTCGTGAATACAGTCAGAATTCACCTTAGAGATACTTACAGGGAAAAGTCACATGTGTTGTAGAGGGCTCCTCTGAAACCTAGTAAAACCCTGGACGTTCTGAAAACAAATCTTTCAACTTGCTGAGAACGGGATAGTTTCTTTAGATTTTGTTCTATTCAAAACTAGAGCCCACGTGTATCCTTTCGGTATTGAGCAGATGATACATTAAGCCTCTAAGCAAGAGAAGCAGCATCGTCAGTTGCTAGGATCACCCTGAATATCTGGTATTTCACTAGGAAGAGTTACTGGTCCTGTGGAGGTAAAATAACGTAGCTCTGACAAAAGGGAGAAGCCCCAAGGAACTGGACTCAGAATCCCTCTGCGATCCCAGCACTGAAACTTAGCATATCTTCAACCGTTGTTCTCAAATGGGAGGTTCGCAAGCACGCATTTTGCTGCCTTTTCTACATCTCTGTTCTACCTCCGTCCATTTTTATATTCTATCAGGGCAAAAAAATATAGGCTGGGAATAAGTTAGCCAGGACACGGGCTCTCCCGCTTCAGCCCACTCTCCAGGTGAGAAGAGAAGGATGAATAAATCAACGTTTCCAGGCCTTTAGGGGTATTTAATTAACACTCTCTTCAGCTGCTGGAAAACGGACATGCTGCCACATCAAATTAACCAGCTCCGTCAAAACCTAATGGGTGATTAAGACAAGGAAAATGACAGTGTCCTCTCACAAAAAGGCAGGATATGTAAAATCTCTGGCTTTGGGGCTTGATGAGTCTCGAGTTGATAAATCACTATGACCTAGGTATGGGCAATGACAAACACCCTGCTGGAGGCTGTGCAGACATTGTGGGGACCACTCGGTGGCCTGCAGTGACGGTGCAGCATCTCAGTTCATTATTGCCGATGCCATGCATGGACCAGATTCTGTGCCCCACGTGGCCTTGCAGAGCTTGGCCTTTGTACTTGCGGCAGCTATCAGGTACCAGGTGTGTCATGGGGAGGGACTTTTCCTAAGGAGAGCTTTAGTCCTTGGCTCCAAGCCAAGAGCTCCTCTTGTGATCTTTAAAGCCTGTTTGCTAGGAATATAATAAAGCAAACCAATGTAGGAAGGTCTTTGTGGGAAATAACACTTTCTATTTTGTCTTGCTTCAGCCTCACTATGACAATTCAATTAATTTTTATTAAACTCTCATGAATTCCCAAATTGAGATGTAGCCATGGTTTGCATAAAACTGACATTCTTAAAAAATTGCCTGAAAATGTGAATTTTTAAAATCTACAGTATTTAAAAAACCGAGTACCGTGTTAGCCCCAATGTTCTCCACCAACACAATGAAAACATGCAGCCTGATTAATGCATTTCTTCTCACTACTGAATACTTAATAAATTAATATCATGGAGGGGTAAATGTCCCATCTGTGCTGTTGAAAACCAGAATCTCTTTATGTCTGAACACACTTTGAGCAGAAATGATTAACTCGCAATTGTTCCTACTCCATTTACAATTTAGGCTTCAACTATTCCTTTGCATGGAAATGTTTCCTTTTAAAAACAGGGTGTTTTTAGAGAAATCACATCTTCACTTATTTCTGATGAGCCAAGGGTTATTCTTTGCTTATGCTCATTTGGGAGAGTCTCAGTGTATCTTTCCCACTCAAATTAATGTTTTCCTCCATCAAGGAGGAAAGAAAAATAGTTATAAAAACTAAGAAACATTTATTTTAAAGGGTATTCACATTGATGTTGTCTTAGCATAGGTTAATCTTTTCAAGAGAAGCATACTTCCCTCCCAGCAACTGCCACTGCTTATTTTCATGAGCAGTTAAAACAAAATCCTAAATCTCAATATATTTCATATAAAAATTCCATCCCCTCCCATGTGAAGACTATTAAAATACTCTGAATATCTAGAAATACCTGTAGTCAGAAGAAACAGGTTGTAGGTCTTGCCTCTACCACTGAGTTAATGACCTGGGCCAATTTATCCTGTGATCTCTATTTAATTTTGTAGATTGGAGTTAATACCCTCTTAGAATGTAACAAACCTCCCAGAAGTCTTGTAGGATCCAGACTGAGCGCAGCAAGTGCACGCAGATCGTTGGGTAGAATGCAGCGAGCAATACCTCACCAGAGAGCAGAGATGGTGCTCAAGGCCTTGCATAGGCTGATGGATCTGGTGGCTGCAGACAGATGGCCTTGACATCGAAGCCACCCGAGTGGCGCATGTGAGAATGAATGCAGATGGCAAACGGGGCCGCAGGTAGATGAAGTTGAAACACAGGGGGGTGTAAAATGGCCTCTGAAGGCTCACCCATCAGGCTTTAAGGCCTGAGTGGATATTTGGGTACTGGGGAAAGAGATGCCAAATGCCTCCCCCAAATATTAAGAGAACCCTTTTGAATCCCTTTAATGATGCATCATGCTTCTGGCCCAGTTTGCAATCAGGGTAGACTTTCTGTTCCAAAAGCTATATTCCAGTCATGATGATGGGCTCGTCTCAAGCCCTCTGCTTTACCAAGACAAGTCAGGCTTCCCCAGCCTGGGAAGCCATTCATCTCAATGCCTCATCTCATCCTCTCTCCTCATCTTTCCCTTTCTGTACCCTGACTCACTCTAAAAATGTTACCCAAGCCTCTTACTGCAAAAGTCCTTCCTCTGCTTTGGTGCCAGAGTTACTGTACACTCCCATTGCTTTTCTTTGGTGACTCTGGGTCACACCATGTCACCACGTGGCTTCTTTTCCTCCCTGTCCCACCACACTACAAGGATCTGCAGCCGAGGTCCTCAGCACCTAGAGTAGCAAAGCATGCTGGGAGATGCCATAAGGATGTTTTGAAGCCATGACTGACTGGCTGACAAGAAGAATCCCAAACGCCAGGGAACCTGCTTAAATGGAAACTGTGCCCATTTTTAAGTTGCTTATTTTGAGCTCTAAACATACCCTTCTCTATTTGACTTTTATGATAGCACAGCTGGGACCCTGAAACGCACCTCTCCTGTTTACCAGAAGAAGCTATGTTGAGCTGTACTCACAGGGGGTGCCAGAAGGTGGTCAGGAAGAAGAAAGGAAAAAGAAATGGCTCTTTCCTGTCTGCTTTGTTTGTCAGCCATTAATGTGAACATGTCCCCAGCAAAGACTCCCACAGTGAAGTAGCATTTCCTGCCCGCTTCAGAGAAGATGTTTTGAATATTGGGCTTTTGTGCCACTTGGAACTTCCACTCCACTTCATGCTTTCCAGATATCTGTGCCAGAGGCAGCACCTTCCTCCCAAGTCTGGGTCCTGGCTACCACGGAGCCCTCCTCTGCTCAGCTGGCATGTTCCCTTGTCACCTCTATGCTATCTTAGAGCTCTCTCTGTGGTCTTTCACTTCCTTAGTTAACAAATTTATGACTAGTGAGTAATTATTCTTATCATTTTCTTTCTCTTGGTGTAACTGCTATGAGTTCTCTCTCCTGATTATGCTTTGATTGCCAGAAGAAGTGAGGATGATGTTCCTGGCACAAAGGAAGAAGAGAATGATAAAATGGCGAGTATGGTGCTGGGTGTGTGCTGCAGTGGCGGAGTGCCTGTGGAGCCCACGGAAGGCGCTGGCTTCATTCCCATTATCAAGGGGAAGGAAAATGGGGTGATAACTGATTTGCAGCCATATTGCCTTTGCTATAACGCATAATATATTGATGGTGAAGATTAAATAGGAGACACACAGGAGCAAAAGAAGTACTTCAAAGACCCATGGATAACCTGTAACTTGAAGATACATCCTGTAACGTTAGTTTGGTGTTGAACAATCCAAACATATTGTCATGCACCTAAAAATATAAAAATACTGTATATTTGAATAAAACAGCTCACACTAGGCATTCTGTTGTGCAGTCAGCATCTTTTTATGAGCAGAACCTGTTTCCTTGTCCATCAGTACTCATCTACAACTGTCAGATTTGCCTTCCTAAAGCAGCACCTTGGACAGCACCTTTAAGCCTTCTCCTTATTTTCATTATGTTTCTCTAACACAGCACTTTTATTGATTACTCCACTTAGTTTTACAAAATTCAGGGAGACTGGTGAACCTAACGACACAGAAATAGACAATGTGGGAACAACTGATTTTCTCACAGTCACCTAATTGACAAATGACAGAAACCTCGTCCTGTGATCACAAATCCCACTCTTCCCACTGGATCACCTGTAGAAGGAATACTTGATGTGGCATTTTTAATGTGTCCACCAAGTGGAGACTTTCCTTAAAATGTAAAGCATACAGAAAAATTAACAAGAGGCATTCCAACAGAACAACTTCTATAATAGGATTCCTTTTATATAAAGGAAAGCAGAAGTGAAAAATATCTAAGTTAATGTTCTAAAATTAATAGATTTTACTTCTTTTAATGACAATTATATATGCACTGGTAAGTCCTAAAGAATGGACAATAGCTATTGATTTTTTTTAATACTTCCAGTTCTTTTTCAACAAATCTATTTGCTTCACAATTTAAATAGTCATGATCTTTAGATTTTGGGAAGCTTAGTCCCAATAACATTGAATTTATGCAGACCTACATGGAAACTCCAGAAGTAGAGTGAGAAAGCATCTCCTCTAACTTTTCTTTTCTTTTTTTTGTGTGTATTTAGTACAAGTCCTACATGGTCTCACTATACAGATCAAACTTTAGTGATCCTCCTGTTTTCAGCCTCCCAAGCGCTGGGATTACAGGCATGTGCCACCACACCCAGTCTCAATTGCTGTCTCAGCATGCAGTGTGGCATGCCAGGGATCAAAGCCTGGTCCTTGCACCTACCTAAGCAGATGCTTTAGTCCTCTGAGCTATCTGGGCAGCCCTCCTCTCAATTTTCTTTTCTTTTCTTTCTTTTTTTTTTGGGGGGGGGAACTGGAACTGGGGATTGAACTCAGGCCCTTGTGCTTGCCAGGGAAGCACTTATTCCACTGAGCCATCTCCCCGGCTCCAAAATTTTCTGACATTTATATTTTTCACATTACATTGCACATTTTTACCTAGTTTGCCTTGATATGTTATACTACAGTGAAGATTGGTAGTCATAGAGACCAGATCTTGCAGAGCTTTGTATGCCCGTCTTTGTGTGGGACAGGTAGCTATATGCATCTGTCTGTCTGTCTGAAGATCTGTATCAATATCTAGCTTTCTACATGATACAAGTTAAATTGCATCAAAATCCCTGGCCTTTGGCTTGGTACTCACCTTTTGTTACTTATCTCAACCAGGTTAATAAATCAGTCAAGAAAATGATCGCATTTAGTTTCCAACCTTGGAACATTTTTCTGTGTCTTCATCTTTCAAAACCATCCCAGATTTTCTCCTTAAAAATCTTAGGGACTACTCAGAAGAGCTGTTCTTTTATTATTTCTTCCTATTTTTACAGTGTTTACAGGGCATTGATATAAAGCTTTTGTCTTTAAGTGTACATGGTAGAAATATTTTAGTGATTTATAAAAGAAAGCTCATGAGACTGCAAACCCATGCAATGTTCCTTTATTTAAATGGCAATGCCTACCAAGAGTGGACAACTTTATTACGTGTTTTGTAAACTCCCAAAAGAATGTCTTGGGTGGATTTGGTAGCTGGAAGTGAAGAGATTTCTGCCTATTACAAAGTTATTGACAGGAGATAAGGAGGGGTAAACCTGGGAAATCTCTACACAAACTAGACCCCGTGTGAAGAGGAAGTGAAAAGCCCAAGACAGTGTTGTCTGTCCCTTGTCAGTAAATAGGCTGCGAGACACTCAATTAAATGTTGTTCCTTTTCTTCATCACAGTCTTGGTGGGAAACCTCGCTTATGACTCATATGTGGTGGACAATGTAATGCAGTTAACAGGTACAGTAAGCTGCGGTGACCATAGGAGTGGTTGTCTCTAATAGGTCATTTCTTTTCTTTTCTCTGAAGTTATGAACATCTCTGGTTACTAGGGTAGACTTTTTTTTTTAACAGGAGGACATCTGGAGGCAATGCTTAAACAATGGAAGAGGATTACAGAAGGAAAAATAGTTTTCAGGGACCGAAGAGAATGGCATTTCCAAAAGAGGTAGGGAGGTTGGCTTTCCCACAACTTAATGAAATACCTACACGGGCCAAAGCTCGCCTTTGGTGTGAGCTAAGTGTATTTCCTTTGGTGGCAATAGAAGAAAGAGGCGGCAAATGATGAAGCAAAAATTACATGCCATAACCTCCTTAGAAATACTGCAGGCCCATGGCTGTAATGGTACAAGGGACCTGCGCGGTCCTGGGATGAAAAAAGACTATGTGTCTCCGTTCTATTTCTGTCCTTACAAATTTCTGATTTTTTTTGCAGCTATCTAAGAAAAATTTGATATTGTTGTTGTCTAAGCACATTTAAACTTCAGCTGGAATAACTGCCAAGTGATTCATGCCTATGTAGGTGAACGTAACGATTGTATCTGCAGCCCCAGCGCGCCGTTTTCATTTCACTTTAAATAAAAAACAAAATGTATCTATGTCAGTCCATGCCCTTCCGCTGTACTCAGAGGTATCAAACAGGCTACAATTATGATTGTGAAGTGATTGTGTCACATTGGAGGAAGGTTTATTGCTTTTGAGTCTGCTAGGCAGTAACACACTCAGCCTCATATTACTCTTTATATCATTGTTTGGCTGTGACTAGAATAATCAAATGCCATCAAATGCTGTCAAATTCAATTTACAGTATTTTTCATTGAAGCAGGCTTTCTGCATTAGATTTCCTGTTTCCTTTCTCTAGAGCTGCCACGGATAGTCGCTGTAATCATGAGCTTTATTTACAAAAGCAACAGAGTGAAGCCACGTCCTGCTCTCCAACAGATACTTTATTTCCCTTTATTCAGAATAGGAATTTGATGTGCTTTTCTTATACAATTAGCATTAAGTAGATGAAAGAAAACTATTTCGAGAGAATGGGCATTTCAGAGCCTGCGCTAATGTGCTTAGCGTAAAATGTAAATTCACATTAGCCATTCTTACATGTTCGTGTGTATTTGAATCAGAAATATTATTCTTCAAATTAATGTTTGCTGAGAAGGAATTTGGCTTGCTCGTTTTCGGTAATGTCATTTACATAACCAGAAGCACAACAGTCCTTTCTCTTTTCCCTATTTTTCTACGAGCCCTTTGCTCACCGCTGCAGATGGATCTGAAGGAGTGGTTTTCCTCATCCAGATCGAGAAAGGAGCTGAAAGTTAAGCTCACTAAATGTGCGGGCTACAGGACCAAATAAGACAGGGTGGCAGGCTGCCTTGGAGAATGCCGGAACCGGGGTGGGAGGACCTGGAGAGCCTTGGAGACCGCTGCATCTAAGGGGCCCTTGGGAGCGGGCATTGCACCTGCAGGTCCCGAACTGTGCTAGTCTTTCCGTTTTCCTATCCCTTCTCCCTTTCCCCTTTCCCCTTTCCCCTTTCCCCTTTCTCCGTTCCCCGTTCCCCGTTCCCCTTTCCTTTCCTTTCTTTTTTCTTTTTCTCTTCAGTACTGGGGATGGAACCCAGGCCTTTGCTCAGTTTTTAATCTTTGAGACGAGGTCTCAGTAAGGCATCAAGTTGCCCAGGCTGGGCCGGCCTGCGTGAGCGCGCCTTCTGCCTCAGCCTCCCAACTTCCTGGGGCGACGCACATGTTGCCACAGCGGGCTGCAGCACACCTGTCTTGCCTGCTGTGCACATCAAGCTCTTTCTGACTCATTGGCCTGGACCCGCCTTTCCTTTCTCCTTCCTTCCATTCTCCCTCTTACTTCCTTCCCCTCACCCTCTCTTCCTTCCTCCCTTCTCTCTGTCTTCTGTTCCCTCTCTTGTCTCTCCCTTCAATCTCTCCTCCAAATTCCTCTTTCTTCTTCATCATTTTAGGTCGATCCATTTAATAAGACTCTGCTCATGACAAGTAAGCAAGCCCCCCCACACCACCCATCCAGCTAGGTGGACTAAGTCACATCCCAGGGTGCCGCAGAACCAGTCTCTCCCCCTGGGAAGGGCCGCCATCACCCCTGCAGGGTGGCATGTCTTGTTGGGGGAAGTGAATCCTTGGCCCCTGTCTCGTCTGCCCCAGGGGCGCTCTGAAAGCACCAGTGCTCCTGCATCCGGGACAGAAATGAAAGCCACATCAACCTGACTGTCTCAGAATGGCGCGCCTCCCTATACAAGTGAAAACAGTCTTACCTGTAAATGAAGTAGTTGGTGATGATTCCATTGGGTTTTGTAGGTGGCATCCACTGGACCTCGATGCAAGATGACCCCAGAGTCCTGAGAAGAGGGGCGCGAAGATCCTGGGGGGCTGCCTCCGACGTCCAGGCAGACACCCTGCTGCTCACCCCACAACCTCCTTGAGAAAGAGGTGACGTCTTTAAGATTTTGTGAAGTGAGGAAAAGAGCTACATACCTACATAGCAGGGTGGAGGGTAGCATGAAATCATCTGTCTGAAGTTTTGTCTACATACTTCAACATGTATGTTAGATCAAAACTGTACATAGCTATAAAATTTGAACATTTAAATAGGTGGTAGTTTTGTAAAAAAATACTAGTAAGTCACATATTTACACAGGCATAGGCAATCAGATACATGCTTTTGAAACTAACATTTCCCTCAATTAGTTGGATTTTTCTAGCCAAAAAGTGATAACACATTTGAATTTCACAAGTGTAGACTTGGTTATACATCTTGGATACTCTTTTCTTTCTTTTTAAAAATGAATTTAGGACAGGGTCTACAGGGTTTCACTATGTAGATTGGACTCGTAGTGATTCTCCTATTTTCAATCTCCCAAGCTTTGGGATTACAGGCGCACACGCCACCATGCTCAGTCTCAATTGCCATCTCAGCATGCACTGGTTGTGGGGCTGGCACAATATGCTGGGGATTAAACCCGGCGCTGCGCTCTGCCTGAGCAGGTGCTTTAGTCTGCTGAGCTATCTGGTCAGCCCCATCTTGGATACTCTTAATACTATTATTTTTGCCAGTGTTTAAAATAAATGACTCTTCTTCACACAGGAATCTAAAAATTAGAAGGTCACTGCACCTGAATAGCCCAGTTTCAGGGGATAGAGTTTGGAAGTTGACTCTGCCTCTAAATCAAGAAAACATCAACTTAAAGCTAGGTGTACACGGATGCGCTGAGGATTGGATCAGCAAAAGCAGTACCCTTCAGCGATAGTTGTCAGGGTCCGGATGGTAGACACACACTGGCAAACGGGCTCATGGTTTCTGATCCCAGCTGAACCCACGACACTAGCGCATCTGCAGGAGCAGAAATTCCCACAACAATGGAGTTGATCTGGGGCACGACAGTCCCTCCCCACTGGGCACAAGGTGGGAAGGCTTCTGCAGTCTAATGCAAGGCCCATGTACCCCAACATGAGCTACAGCCTCAGGTAGCAATTAGGAGTGCTACAACATATAGGAGATGTATATCCTCATGTGTCAATGTATCTATATCTAGCAGTCTCTGTATTTAAAGTAAAATGAAGTTAGCCTTGTCTTCCTCTCCTAAATCTCAGTTTACATTTAACTAGTTATCCCCTTGGAGGGATGGTGGGAACTGGCACATTGTCTTTAGGATAGCACAGATAGAAGATTATGTCACCATCTGCATCACAAAATTCAAGGGGACAGTTTAGGCCCATGACACTGGGTTCGCGGAAGCCCTGTAAAACATGTAAGATTCACATGGGGCAACTCAATTTTTAAATAACTTCTCTTTATATCTTGATTAAGTTTAAATAAAACCAATGTAAACATATTTTCTATGAATTTTTTGTAACACCCACTTTGTTTTGTATTACCACTATCTCTGAGTGAAGCCGGTGTTTTTCTTCTAAAGGTCCTTATAGAACAAGATTTTACAAAACCACCATTTTAATATATTTAAATATTCATGATTTAACATGCAGAGGTGCATAATGCTTTGCTGGATGGCAGGCTCTGAGTTTTCTAGGTAAACAGTCCACTACAAATAAGAATTGAAATGTTAGTCTTTGCATGTGAACTGAGAACCTATTTCTTTTTAATGAAAAAAATTGTTTATGAAATACTTTCCCATAAAAGCCCAAGCCAAGTGTCTGAAAGGCTTTCACCATTTTGACATGCTTGCATCCTTATCTCATACTGGGTGAAAGGAGCCAGATTTTCCAGGAGGGTGGATTGTTGGTGACCGACAGAGAAGGTCAGAGGTGTGACACTCCCATCATTGAGCAGGACGTTGTACTCCACGGGAATTTGGGGGATGAGGATCCCTTAAGGGAGACAAAGAGGAAGAGGGTGGTTCAGAATCATGTACATATGGTCAACAAATCGTTTGTCATTTCAGAAAAATGTACATTTAAAACCTTGTAATTGAAAGGTAAGCATTTGTTTCATAGAGAAATTAAAAGCTGCACAACATTTGATTTGGAAGATAATCAGGATGTGATGGACCTGTCCCTTAGAAGCTGTACTATTTCTGTTCAAAGCTATCCTTCCTCTACTCGTGGATAAAACTAACGGCACATCTCACATAAGAAAAGACAGGCAATTAGGAATTGTGTCATATATTTTTTTCTAAGTTTACTTACTCTTAAGGTATGTAAAAAGCATCAGTTGTGCTTGTGACAATTTTTCCGTAGAGCATTGTGTATGCATCCTGTGTGACACTGATCCTTGACATAATAGCCCATAAAGTCTGCAAATCACCGTCTACCTAGAGAATTCCCAGTGCATTAATTATTGAGTTGAGACAGTCCACTCAGTCAGCGAGACTTATGTACATAAGTCACATATGAAAATTGAAAACACATATGAAATTTGGGTACAATAACTGTCATGTTTCACTGCTGCTTCCTAAAGAAGGGAATCTTGTCCTTTTGGCCGCTATACTATCTATTTATATAACTGAATGCTTACTGAGCTTTATTTGGTCATGACCAGCATACGTACTTTTTCAAGGAGAGGGGCGGAGCCTAGCATGAAGAATATAATGGCATTTCCTACGAATTATCTCATTGATCTGAGCCTTGTAACATTTAGGCTCTTAGTTACTGATCTTGGACTTAAATTTGTCTGTACAATAGAAACAATGAAATGGGCAGACCACATTTCTGAGAAAATAGCACACGATTCAGGATGCAGGAGAGATGAGGTCTAATGATAGTGATGTAGCAGTAGGTACAATGGTTAAAGAACGGAAGGGCCCACAGACCCCGGAGATACTCTGGGTTACGCTCAGGGTGGATGGAAAGAAGAAATCTTTTCTTTTTTTTTTTGTGGAACTGGGGATTGAACACAGGACCTTGTGTTTACCAGGCAAGCTTATTCTGCAGAGCTATCTCCCCAGCCTGAAATCTTTTCAAAAAGATTGATCAATTTGTTCCTCAAGAAAGGTGCTAAATTATGCTGAATTTGACAACGAAGACTGAGAATCTTTATTTTTAAAAGTTAGAGCATCCTGCTTAGACTCACGTTACGTTTCCCAGCTGCTGAAACAATTACCTTATACTACTGATTGCTAAATGCATATGTCTGGCCTGACACCTCTTCTCAAGCTGGGATTTGCAGCAGCCTTCTAGGCATTTCCACATTAACTCCCTCAGAGCTGTCCACATCAGCACAAGGTCCTGAACAGAAAGAGCTGCGCCTCCTGCTCCCAACCTGCTCTTCCTGGGTTCCTCCTTCAATTAACAAAGCCACCACCTCCCCATTTTCCGGGATATAGGCCTCAAAGCACCCTACACTGGACCTTGCTTTCTTCACTTCTGAACTTGTGACCACTACATTTTATTAATTATTTCTTTAAGAAATTTTAGCCTTTTCCTCCCTTTCTTAGTAGATGCTTGTCATACCCAATCTATAGGTGTGTGCTGGGGCTCAGTGCATATATATGTCACATTTGGAATAAACCCAAAGATGCTTATAAAGCATTTCAACACATTCCTACAATGCAGAAAGTGCTGAATAAATGATGCCCACCCCTACAAAATAAAAGGAAATGGAACACAATGAAATAAAAACCAAAAACCAACTATGGCATTCTTCTTGATGCCTTCAAACACTTCTGAGCCCATGTTTCATCTGAATTCGCTATTCTCTATCCAAATAAATGATACAGTCATTCAAATAAAAGTCTTTATGATGATTCCTTGCTTTCTAGCTTTATTGCTTTTTATGTGAACTGGATTGCATTCCTACGAAGACAGGCACGAGTTCATTCATCCCCAGCACCGGGAGAGAGTAGCCCTCCCTCCCTCTGACCGACCTGAGCTCACTCGCTGTGTATTTCATCTTTTTCTACTGTTTTCTTTGGAAATTCCACCCATCACAAGGACAGAACTTCCAGGGGGCCAGGAGCCAAAATTGCACTTTCACTGTGTTTCCAACAGAGACACGACCATGATCAAGGTTTAAACCTGGCTAGCCGAGGCGTGATTCTGGGAGGTGTATTTTTCACCTTGTGGTTAATCAGCAATAAATGTCCTCTACATATACCTAGGAGGTGGCGCAAGAGAGAAGGCTCCTTAAGCTGCAAACACCTCAGACAGTGACATGCATTTAGGAAAGAGGCCCCACCGCTGTCATGATTTACAGGGCTGTGACACGCAAGCCTCCTGAGTTCCTGCTAACCCTACACCATCTGCAATGAGTCTGAGGCCCTGAGCCCCCTGGTATCCTGATGACTAAATGAAATGAAATGGGCATATTTGTTAGAGTCAGCTGGGAAACCACACGACTTGGTTAGTTCTCGAGTTCATAAATTTATGTCAGAGCAAGAGGTGGCTCGGAAGCTCAAGTGAACCAATTTAGCCTAAGTGCAAATGGCAGTTTTGTTATTTGGTGTCAAAGTTACCAGTTGCACAATGACAAGCTGCCATAACACATTTTCCTGTTCACTAAAGAACAAGGGTTTTGTTGGTTAATATTCCTTGCAATGCTCCTTTTCATAATTTACAACAACTAGATGCTGATAGGTTATTTAACATTTATGAAGTTAAGATGTAATCAGAAAAACCCTGATTATCTTTACAAATAAAAAAGTTAAATTATTCAACTTTTTTTTCCCCCTTGGCTTTATTTCACAGCAGGTGCATACTTTACAATGGGACAAGTCAATCAAACAATCCTCTTTAAAATCTTTTTTAGGAGTGAGAGCAGAAACAATTCTAAGCGGAAAAACTATTAATTCAGTCTGAT
This sequence comes from Octodon degus, assembly GCF_000260255.1. Classification (NCBI taxonomy): domain Eukaryota; kingdom Metazoa; phylum Chordata; class Mammalia; order Rodentia; family Octodontidae; genus Octodon; species Octodon degus. Next base: position 17,393,543 of record NW_004524593.1, read on the forward strand.
AGCTGCATTGGCTTCAAAACACCAGTTGTGCTTAAAGCAGTGCTTTTAACATTCCGGTCTGAATTCTGGGCAGGTGGAGCACCCCCACTCCACCCTGCCTGGGTGCTGGAGTGAAACACTACTGCGAGGAAACTGGACGCAGGCTGCACAGTGGTTTTCATCTTCAGCTTTTTCTACCCTTTAAAATCAGACGTCCCTCCGGAGGGACTATGTTCCATTCCCCTCTGCAGCTGCTGGGCCACATGTCATGTGTCACTCACATGTGGGGCTTAGGAAACTGGTTCTTACTGATGTGAAATGAATACAGGAATCCACCTATACAAAAGCAAATGAATCACTGAGACATTTTGAGCTACAAAGAACGAGATCTTGTTAGACCACTCATATTATCTATATCTGTAATAAAATTGTATTTTCATTTCTGAACTCCATTACAGACCCTATAAAAATTTTTTTTCTCCACTTTTTAGGTAAAAAAAAAATAGCATGATCCCCCCACGTGGGTTGCTGCTGGGAATAATAACATAGACAAAATAGCTTCAGGTGTTTGAGTTGAATTTTTCGTTAGCAAAATGTGTAAAACAATAGGATATTACACCTTAAATTCGAGCATTCCTTGGGCTATACGTCTGTATTTTAATTTTTTTTTTATTTATTTATTTGAGAGAGAGAGAGAGAGAGAGAGAGAGAGAGAGAGAGAGAGAG
>NW_004524593.1:17394347-17406139 GCF_000260255.1 Octodon degus
AAAATTTGCAACCATTTTGCCCACATCTTGAGAATGTTCAGGTAAAAGCACTGAATTAATCCGGGACAAATTGAACCTCTCCATGTTTAATTTGTGGCTGTGTGACATTGTGTCCAGCAACAACAACACAGACTAATACAAATATTAAATGACTAGTTTTAGTGGGGAAATGCCTTAGCAAGTTTAATGTACAAATTTAATGTATGTTACTTCCAACAAAACACCACATTAGGCACTTGGAGCAATTGTCGGGGATGCCAAGATATCTTGTGATGGAAACCTTGGAAATCAACTAGTAGTCTGATACCATATTAGAACAAAATGTGGTCATGCTGCCACCACACAGCCCGCCCATTAGGCTCAGTCAGCCTTGACAGGCCACACCCAGCAGCAAACGGAAGACTGCCTGACCCAGCTGAGTCTGGCCACCCTTAGCTGTACGCCCTGTACTTTCCAAATATCCTGTTTGTTAAGCAGCTTCAAGGACTTTCTTCCCAGCAACTCATGACGACTGCCACTACCCAATAAGAATAGACCACACCGTCAAGCAGCTGTACTTCCTGCATGCAAACCTATGTAAGCCAATACCAGAGCCAGCTCAGGGCTGGCACTCTGGGAGCAATCCCCCATCAGCTCACCACCGTAATCAAGTTGATTGCTCTCCAACTCCTTCGTGCAGGGTGTTTTCCATTCCTTTCAGGACTAGTGCCACAACAAACTAGGATGTGATTAATTATTCCAAAGAATTTACCTTTTACATAAAATAAAATATTCACACATAACCGTAATCCAGAGTCAAAAATCTAAATACTGTCATAGATGTATAAACCACTGATAAAGAACCAACCTTGAAAAAAAAAGAGAGAACCAAACTTGAAAAATATCATTCCTACAACTTGATGTTTTCATCTAGTTATGCACTGAGTAGACAAGGTAACTTTCATATGGAACTTAAAAAAATAAAAATAAAAACACCCTCTCATTATATTGGGTTCCCTGTAACTGATAACTGTGGGACAGCTGTATCACCTGTGTAAATTACTTAAAAAGGGTAAAATTTTGATGTTTTTAGGAGAAAAAGCGTTAGAACATTCCAATGCAATTTGTGTTGCAGTGTCTTCCAGATACTTTGTATAGATCTCAAAATGCCTCAAGCATGCGGACTGTCTAAGCATCCTCAGGAGAAAGTGGCCCATTTTGGTCTCAGAGCTTGCTCTGCAGTTGATGCTTGCAAAAATCCAGAAATCACAGTACGCAGTCATGTCCCAGATTTTCTGCCCACAGCTGCTAGATGATTCAACCAATTACTGAGTCCTGATTTGAACATGATATTAATCTGTGGATTCAAGAGATAAAGTACAAGGGTTTACTTTAGTGTCTTTTTGTAGTCATATCTTTCTCACTTCGAGAGATGTTTTAAAAATCCCTGAAAGAGCTGACGCTTACTTTCAATTGGGACGCGTCAGTGTGGCCTATGGAGACGGATATACTGATGAAATACAGTGAAACAGTTGTAGGTTTGTTCCACATTTCACATAAAAGTTGAGTTTGGTATCCATACAAGCTTATGGATCCTCCAATGAAGTTGGTAATAGCCCCGTGCTCACTGACTTGACGAATAAGATGAAGCTCAAACATGCAAATAACTAGTAAGCGCTGCTTTTATTGTCATAGTGTGACGGGGCACTATTATTTTAACAATTCTAAGCAGTATTTGATAGAGTAAGAGTCACCTTTGGGGGAGTGTCTTAGTGAGTTCTGAGTGCAGAATTTGCCATTTTCCCCCCAGCACTCCAAATCCTGGTAGCACCAGAAAAGCTAGTTCTGCCCCCTCTGTGTCACCGCATTAAGGCAGTTTAGAGACAGAAGTGATGGCAGTGAGGGGAGTGACCTCAGAGAATGTGGCTGGCACAGACCGGCTGAGAGGCACAGGGCTCTGAAGCTCACGAGGCAAAGCCAGTGAGGCTTCTATTGCAATGACGAGGAGAGAACATGTGCGTTGGGTGTATTTTAAATCTATCTTGAGTTTCATGCAACATGACGCACTTCTTGCATTCCTGCAGCTCTTTACTCCAATTAAAACGCAAGCACTTATTGTGGGCCGGCTTCCTTCTCCACTTTGGTGCTGAGAGCTGGCTCACGTTCACTCCCACCTGGGATGCTTGGTGTCTGGATGGCCCACCATCGCTGGCTCACTTGTTCCGCATTCTCTGCCTTCGTGTCAGTTTCTTGGGTATTGTGGATGTCAGGGAGAAAGGGATCTTCCTTAACCTTGAAGGAGCTTGTATCATAAAAACCAATAAAAATGTGTAAATAAAAGGTTATAATCCAGCCTGACAATTCCCCACAGGGGCTGGGAGAGCATTTAGAGTAGGTGACCTGAGACAGACTGGGAGTGTGAGGGGGCGGGTGGGAAGGAGGTGGTCACAGTTATTTTCACAGCTGTTAATACAGCAGTGTCTCGAGGGAGCTGAGTGAGGATGCAGGATGGGACGTCCAGGTGAGGGCAGCTGCCCTGGGGCTCAGGGGGCTGGGGAGCATGGTGGGCAGGGCTGTGCAGCCCCTCATGGCAGCCGCTGTGCTGCTTGCAGCGGGCGACACCGAAGGACTCCCTGGTTTAGCCGAGGTTAAGCTTTGGGGAGTCTATCTGCTTTTCTGAGAAGATATGGATGTATGTTTGCACAGAATAAAATAAGATTTTATGGAGGTGACTAATATAAAATATGCAACTTTTTGGCAATGGCGAAAGAATTTGGGTGGGAGATATGAGAAAGGTAAAAAAAAAAACCCAAAAAACCAGCTATTAGGGTGATCGAGAGAGGCGAGAAGAATCCACAATAAGGTAACGACAGAGGGACGGAAAGGAAGAACAGACTTAAAAAAAAATCCTTGAGATTTATGTTTATTAAGATTTTATGAAAAATTATGTGCTATGATCAAAGGAAAGGGCAAGTATTAAGAAGGTAGGTGACTGATGGCAGGATCCCGAGAAGTACAAGGGAGGCAAAGCAGATTGGAGAGCGGGCTCGGCAGAGAGAGGTTAAGTGTGAAGGTGTGAGGCTCAAGTACCCGAGCAGCACCCAAATGGAACACTCCAGCAGGGCAGAGGCACACAGCCCTGAACCTGAGAGTGCAGCCTTCCAGGGAGCAGGGTGCGCAGCTACGCCAGCCCTTCTCAGCAGAGAAAACCAGGCGCGGGGCCACGCAGAGGATGATCTGCAGTCGTGGAGCAAAGAGCAGCACGGATGTTCAAGGTGGCATCCATGGAAACAGAGGACAGAGGATGAGGGGAAACTGAGGCAGGCTGGCTTTCTTCCCCTTTTGTTTCTGCTGCTGTTTGATTTTCTGGAACAGCGTCCTGCGGTTTTGGGGTACGTATCTCCAAAATTCACTGGAGCTCTCCAGGGGGGCAACGGTTTCAATAAAAGTGACACCAGCCCACACCTCCCCTCAGCAGTATTTGCCTAAAGGTAGACAATTTTCTATGCAGATGAAGTTGGGGAGACCTTTTTCCAACTTGTCGTGCTGAGTATGATTTTTCTAATTGAAAACGCGAAATGAGAAAAGAGCCCGGTGGCCCGAGCAATCGCTTCGCTTCTTTCTTTCACTGGTGGGGCCGGAGTTTTCTTAGAACTCAATGTGGGTCTCAGATGTCAGCCCTTGAAGCTGCCTGCTTTTCCTCAAAGTTGCCGTTTTGTATTCAGCTGTACCCAAGTTAGTAATTTTAAAAGAATAGAACACATTTGCTTCTACTTTGCAGTGAAACAAGGCTTTAGGTTACTGCTGATTTGTTCCCAGGAAAACTCCAAGTCAAGCATTCAGAGTACATTCTAACTACGTGAGTATATGTTGTTTCCGACCCATACTCTACATGCACGGCACTTATACAGGCAGGAAATGGATCTAAATCTGGGTTTCTCCTGCAAAGCGAGGCTCACTTCCTAGATCAAGTCTGAAGAGTGGTTTCTGTTTAAGGAACGATGCGTGAAGTTGGGGACAGTGTTTCTCCAACCTTTGCTGAGCACTTGGAACGCAACTCTTTTTAAACCATAAAATCTGAACTTTTTCAGGAAATTTTACTGGGCGAAGTGAGAGCATAGGTTCCTATTTTTAAAGAACCTAAATATGTGAATTGATGGGTAAACTGGAACCAGAAACCCTGTTATTTTATAAGGCTTGATTTTCAGCCAAAACTGGTTGATAGATCTTTAGAAATTATCCATTATCATGCAAGTATCCATTTGATAGTTTACCTTTCCAAAAAATCCACTGCTGGTTTCTTCCTTTCAACGGAACGCTAAGCTTTTTGACATGAAACATTCTTTATATAGAAAACATCATTAGCTGGTTCCTGGGGGGAGCCATATGCCCCATATGTGGAATTTTCCATTTGCGTCCCCATTTACTAGTAGGAAGTTCAAATCTAATATTCAGAGGTACCACAATCCCTGTCATTAGAAGAGCGATGGACATGGTGCTCAGGACTCCAGTAATTAACATTATACTCCTGTTCAGAATTTTCTTTACACCTCAGTTTCCCCACATATAAAACAGGCAAATGATAAAGATGGAAAAATAATTAGGTGATCCCTATCATATACTTCTAAGCAAATTTACCTTCCCAAAGCAAATGACCTATTCCGGCTCCATCCCACAGGTAACCACAGCTATTAGCTAGGTGTAGATACTTTCAGAATTTTTTCTGTCCATTTATTTATTTAGCATTAGAAGAGAATGCAATTTCCTGCATGTATTTTTATATAAAGAGTATTAATATGGTTCTACACCTTCTTTATATGGGCAGATCACCTCATTCTTTTAAATTTATGCATGGAAAGTCCACTACGTCAGAATACTTGAATTTATTTAGCAACGTCCCTACTCATGGATATTAAATTGCAGCCCATCTTTATAGCATTAAGACAAAAAAAAAACCTTTGACAAATATTCTGTTATCTGCTTCTCTGTAGTTTGGCATGGTTTCTGGCTTAGACAATGAAGGCAGAAGGAATTAGGGATTTAAATTTAATAGAAATTACCCATGTTCTGTCTGAGATGACAGTGTCACTCTACAATGACTATGTGTCTCATCCATTTCTCCTTTGTTAACAGTTTTGTCCTGGCGGTCACCCTGTGAAGCTATCTACTCCATGCCACCTTCCCGGGTCCCCATATGGCTTGTAATCTCTCCCAGATTAAGCTGTGTGTCCTTTGTTCTCTTATGTGTCTGGGTCACTGTCTTGCTATTCTCTCTACTTTATGGCAAGTTCTTAGGGTGGAGAAGATTTTGTCCAACTTTAGCAGTAAGCATGGCACTGATTTTTAGATAAGAAATATCTGAAAAATTATTTTATGTTTGAGTCTTAAAACAACTCCCTATCCAAGTATGTCAGAATTTTTCTCTTAGAAAAGCAACCCTAAAAGGATTAAGGAATTGAAATCATACTCACCTGCTTATGGCTGAGGAACAGGACCCTAACATACCTGATTATCTTTCCTCATCTACTTTATTCCTTATTTGTTATCAGATAACTTAGAGGATTCACTTTAAAAGGTGATAGGAAAAGTTCTTCCCTCCCAATCAGGTATATTTCATTACCTTGTGGGGCTGCCTGCAGTGTCTGACCTAGAAAAGGCTCGCTGGAAGCACACCCAGCAGATGTACAAGCCGTCAGCGTGAAGCTGTAGTTGGTGTACGGCTGCAGACCTAGACAGAACAAAGGAGGAATAAAGCACACCTTGAGAGGATTATTTATTACCGGGGAAGCACCAGAAGGAACATGCAGAGCTGGAGATACGGTGTGAAAAAAATATAGACGCCCTTTTCTTTTGTGTTGGACGCAATCCAGAGTTTTCCACAAGTGAGGCAAACTCTACCACTGAGCTACACCCCTGCATCCCTGAAACTTCTCTTTAATGCAGGAATGAGCTTTATGAACAGTTAAGCAATAATAGAAATTTCATTGATTACCAATAAAAGAACAAGTTACTGGCTGGTTCCATCCATCCTGCTGCTGATTTTCCTGTAGATGACACCAAGGGAACTGGTCTGCCTGTGACCCAAACACTGTGACCCCAACGCCCCATCCTGCAGGGAGCCCACTGGCTCTTTACAGAGCTCTGGAGTTCTTTATATTTGGTGTGCAAGTTCTTCCTTAAACTGTGAAATCTTTCTATGACTTCCACCTTTGGGAACATGTAGAACAAATCTAACTTTTTTTCAATATGACAGTTGCTCAAGTTTTTGTAGAAAGTTATCAAATCCCCCAAGTCTTCTCCAGGCCAAGCACCTCAGTTTCTGCAAATGCTTTTTGTACGAATAGCAGCAGAGACAAATAAAAAGGAGGTTGGATTCAACATGTCCTAGCCTCAAGCCATATTCAGCCAACAGAAACATTGTCACTTATTTTTCAATTTTGCACTTCTCGTGTATGTTGGTTTAACAGATTAAGGAAAAGAGGGTGAGAGTTAGTGCTTATCACTTCTTCTGTATTTAGAATGTGATGCTGTAGAGTAATTGCTCAATAAGTTATCAGGGAAAAAGAATGACTTTATCCATTTTCAACAGAAGGTATATATTGTTATATTTCATGACTCCCTGGCTGGTGACCTTGGACGAGTTACTTAGCTTCCCTTCGCCTTGGTCTACTGATCTGTAAAATGGGGAATCACTATAGCATGTAGCTTGTATGAGAAGATGAAATAGGATACCTGGAGTAGTATTTTATATTAGCAGAAGTACCATTAAGACCCAGCAGTGTTCAACAAAGACTATTTTGAAACTTACAGGTATCTCCTTTTTTGATTCATAGGAAAGTTCAAAGGCCAAAGCGTTCTTTAGGTTTTTAAAAAATAGTAGTTCTTTGTAGCTGTCAAATAATGGCACCAAACTGCCGCCCAAATACGACGGCTGGCACACGTTCACATGTTACCTCATCACCGTATGCCGAACTTCACTCAGATGTCGCAATTTCAAAGATTTCCGGCCACGCTACCTATGTAACGCACGTGTCTGTTTTTAACCTCTTCAAGCAATTCTCTTCTTTTCTAGCCTTCGCCATACTGTTGTAGCACGTATCTCATTCCTTGCCTCCCCTCATAGGATGTAATCTCTGGCAGCGAGCCGCTCTGCATTTTGGCCCCTACTGCATCCTTCGCATATGACAGGCCTGAAGAAGTCAGTGCTTGTTAGATGAGTGAAAAATTAATGATCTGGTTTATTTAGAACAGGAGCAGTACTCTGGGTTCTCCGTGAGAGCAAGCGTGCTGCAGCGGCAGCGCTGCACCCCGCTGCAGGGTCCTGCGTATTTCCTTATCAACTGACTGATAAGATGCAGGCACTTATTTGATTATAATCTTCCATTTGGTTGCTATGGAGGATTTACATAATTTTGATATTTACCTGATTCACAGATGAGGAATACGACTAAAGATCTAATCCCTACCCAGGCCACATAGGTACGCTAAAAGCTTATGAGAAAACGTTAAGATTACAAAATACAGAGCTCAAAAAGAAATGCAAGGGAACTCCTCAGGATGAAAATCAGAGCTTGCAGATGCGAACTGATTGGCCTCACGATAGCTCCATTTACTCCACCGAGAAGCGGGTCTTCACCGCTACACCAGATGCGTCGAGAGCATCTTCCCTCTGTCAGAATGCAAGAGCTCTGGGAGCAGGGTGGCATCCCGAGAGTGCTTTTTGTCTTCTTCTCCTCTAGTGCCTACCTCAGGGGTTAGGTGTGAGTGGTGTTTGGAGAGGTGCAGACCTGCAGCAGCTGTCCACACGCAGAGGGCTGCTGCGGTCTCCAGCGGGGCTCAGCACACAGCCTGGCCACAGAGCTCCTTTCCCAGCATTCCAAGGGAATCTCTGCCTCAGAATCGACTTCACTGAGTCAGAGATTCTTTCCCCAATTGTGAAATATTAGCAAAAGAATAGCAATATTAATGCAATTTGTAAATGATAATTATGTTCTAGACTCCTTGTTTTCTAAAAACCAGCTATAAGTATGGTTGGCAAAAGTGAATAAATGCTGTGTTTTTAGGCAGTTTATCCTTCAGAGCTTTCTCCCGGAATATTAATTACCTCAATTCCCTTCCTCATCTTGTGTTCTGGCTGGTCTGGTTTCAGACAAGCAGTAACTGCTGAAGAAAACTTCAGGATGGGTATCAGGGAGAGAAATCATGGTCACAGAGGACAGGAGGTATTTGTAACCAGGGTAATGGTTAAGAGAAGAATCCATGCATAGAAGAAACAGCAATTGCCCTTTCCTTACAGATCTTTCTGCAGGGATTTCCTCTTCATCCAGAACATGTGAAGGCAGATGGTGTTAGGAGGTGGCTCAGCAGGTAGAGCAGCTGGGGACTTAGAGCTCTTGGACAGCCTGAGGGAGGGGTGCCAAGGGAGCTAAGGGCCCTGGGGCCCACAACCTGAGCATGGGGTCAGGGCCAAGGAGGGACTGCGCTTCCATGAAGTTACGGGGCAACACAATTCAGGCGTGTGGCAAACATGGCCACAAGGAAAGAGCCTCAGCCTAGAAGTCAGAGTTCAGAAACATTGCCAGACACAGAGGAGTCCCCAGCTGGGCATGCCACGGTGCTTGATTTTAAGCCACACTACAGAGCCACAGAAATGGAAAGCAGCATGGTGCTCATGTAGACGTGGACACCTGGGACAATGGGGCACAGTAGAGATCACGGAAATAAAGCCATGCGTCTGTAGTCCAGGGGTTCTCAACAAAGTCACCAAAGCCTACATGAAGAGGACAGCGTCTTCAGCAACTAATGGAGGGAAAACTGGGTGTTAGTGGCTACAAGATTAGAACTGTGTACCTAGGAGATAAGACCAAAACTATAAATGTTTAAATTTAAAGAAATTATAGTAAAAGACACATTGCCATCCATACTCCTCAAGATACTCCCCTTTGCTTTGAACACACTTATCCCACATTCTTGTGATTTGCTGAAGCAGTTCTAGAAATCTTCTTTTAAGTCTCTTTTTAAATGTATTTAGTTTAGGGTCGATAGGGTCTACAAGGGTTTCACTACACAGATGGGACTTATAGTGCTTATCCTGCTTTTAGCCTCCCAAGCGCGGGGATTATAGGCAAGGGCCACAATGCCCCATCTCAATTGCTATCTCAGTTCACCCTGGAGGCACGACATTTCATGTCTTTTTGAGGTGTGATGGAGAGGACGAGAAGGCCAGTGTCTGAGGCCATCCCACAGAATGGTGGCCTCTGAAAATCATCACAAGGTAGCCTCCTCAATATTATTCACTGGGTCTGCCATACAGTGATTTCTGGCTTTTCCCTAAAGTCAGAATGATCCCTTTGAATGGATTTGGGACATTGAGGTAATCATGATAGGGACACTAGCCACACTTGTAGAAGTAGACTTCTGGAATGGCTTCAGAAAGTGGCAAGAATGGTGGTGAGGTTCAAGTGGTAGGAAGTACGTTATGGGGAGTTATCGACAACATATACTTTACTGTAGTGTAAATGATTGAAAATCAAAACCTTGACCATATTTTTTATCATACCTCATAATATACAGCTACTCCTCATTTAAGGACATACCTGCGTAATGAGTGTTCAGCCTTACGACCGAGGAGTGCTGTCTGGACTTACAACCTGCATTCAGACCCTCAGGAACAGGAGTGACAGTGTGGCCTTGTAGTGCTTCTTCTATAGTACAGCATTATAATTTTCATTGATTGCACCATACAATACAGTACTTTCATGAGCTGTCATGCATTATGGCAATGCATGTATGAGTTACACAGATAAAAGTAAAGCCATCAAGGGGGGTTTCCTTTGACCATTTTTTTTTGTTCTGAATATTGCAATGTGCATGCTATCTGTAGCTCCTCAACCAGACACCAATTCGTTAATGACCGAGGCTCAGGAACAGAACTTGGCTTTTAACCAAGGAGTGTCCTATAAATGATCTGAATAGACACTTTTCAAAGAAAAGAAATGAACATGGCCATCAAATACAAAGCAAAACGCTTAATCACAGTAGTCCTCAGGGAAACGCAAATCAAAACCGATGAGATGCCATCTTGCTGCAGCTAGAACAGCCAACTCCAAAACAAACAAACACAAACAAATAAATGCATACATGCTGGGGAGGATGCAGAGAAAATGGAAATCTCATGCACTGTTAGTGCAGATGTAACTTAGTACAACTGTTATGGAAAACAGCACGAAGTCTCCTCCAAAAAATCCAGAGTAGAATCATCATACAATCCCACTACTAGGTTTATTTCCTGAGGAGCTGAGATCAGCATGAGACACCTGTACTCCCATGTGAGGCCCTGCTCAGGCAGCCAAGACTTACAAACAACTGGGGCCTCCAGCAACCAACAAAGGGGTAAAGACAGTAGTATACATGCACATGGCGGAATTGTGCCATTGGTCATTATGATGAGTGAAATACTGTCATCTCCACCAAGAATGGATGGAGCTGGACGCTATCATGTTAGGGGAAATAGGTCAGCCACAGACAGAAAGACCAGCACCAAATGTTCTCCCTGTGTGTGGGTATCACGTGGAAGGAGCTCAGAATGAGAAAAATGATTACCCAGGACTTGGGAGGTGGTGGTGGAAGCTGGAATTGATCGTATATCATGTAGGCAAATATTGAAATGTCACAATGAACTATATTAACATGGACAATTAATACATATTAATAAAAAAAACAGGGCTGGGGAGATAGCTCAGCAATCTAAGCACCTGCCTGGCAAGCACAAGGACCTCGGTTCAAACCCTAGTACCAGGTGCTGGCCCTGGAACTGGGCATGGTGGTGCACACCTGTAATCTCAGTGCTGGGGAGACGGAGACAGGAGGATCACTGTGAGTCCAAGCTGCTTACTGAGACTATGTACCAAATAAATAATAATAGATAAATAAATTAATAAAATAATAAAAGATAGAAAAATTTAAAACAACAGCATATGTGGTAGCAAGAATTGGTAAAAATAAAAATGATCTAATGGTAAGAATAGAGACTTATAGATTTGGCAAGCCTTAAAGAGATTCAACAACTAGAGGGGGCACAGAGAAAGGCAATAGGAGAGAAGGGCTGCAGCACCAGGAAGCCCAGATGGGAGCCGGGGACAGTACAGGAGCGGGGCCCTGAGCATCTGCGTCTAAGCCATGACTGTTTGTCCTCCTCAGCTTCAGTCTGTCTGAAATGTGGGTGTGGCAGCCAGGGCAGGGCAGGCCATGCAGGGACAAAGGCAGAGACACACGCGCTCATTTCCCATCATGCCTGCCAGTGTATACCCAGCAACTTCACGGCCACCGTATTTTCCATTTTAGAGTTCTATGTCTCAATTTTAGACTCCGTGTCTCCATCTTCTCACAACAAACCTGCAGCTTTTCTTAGAGACACCAGTCATGTGGCCACTCTTGGCTTTCATGCTTTATCTACAGTTATTTCCCGATGAAATGACAGGCAGAGAGGCAGGCATAGGCATGTCACCATGTTCTCTGGTGGGGGTGGCTCAGAATCCAGTGTGTGACGTAAGTCAGTGAGAGCTATTCTGATCAAGAAGATTATGGAGCCACAGAGAAATGTGTTCGATGATCTAAAGTGAACCTGGGGAGAGTCACATGGAGAGAAAAACATTTTCTCAAGCTTTCACAGAGAGCAAATTGGTCAAGCAATGGCCGTGACTCATCCTCATGTCAGACACTGACAAAAGGATGCACAAAGGGCGGTACAGGGCTACAGGATAAATCCTGTGAGTACTTGGCTGACCTTATCAGATACAAAAGGTACATTTCTT
>NW_004524593.1:17406239-17417478 GCF_000260255.1 Octodon degus
TGGTGCTGGGGGATTGAACCGTGGTCCCTGATGCTTTTGCTAAGCTTGTTCTAAGTAGGTGCTTTAGACCACTGAGCCATCTCTCCAGCCCAATACGTCTGTATTTTAGCAAAAAAAAAAAAACCCCTAGCATCTATTAAAGTTCAATAATGTGAGACAAATTTAGTAATATGCAAAATAAGCACATCATCACTAAAGGGAACTTTACATTTTCTATGATCAACGCTTGTCATTTAGCTACTACACTTACAAGTTGAGAAACTGTCAATGTTGCATCATCCTAATTAACACAGGGTAAATTTTTTAGATAGTGTAATGCCAGTTTTGACTTCAAAGAGGTAGTGTCTGATCTGATCCCCTGTTGATAAGATAACTCATGCCAAGGTATCCATGTCTAGAGATAGGCCATATCATCAGTAGCTAAACCTTTAACTAAAACTTGATTAACAAAAAACATCCATATTCCTCAGCAATATTAATTAAGAGGATTTCTCAGCAGAAGCATTGTTGCCAATTCTTTTCTTTAATAGACTAAAAGATAGATGTGAAAGGAAAAGCACCAGCATTTCAATATTGTGCATTAAGTCTAAATAACTCACCATCCTTAGTGGAACAAGTGTGTGCTGGATGCAGAGGCAATGCTAATTAGAACATGATTAAGGGGCAGGATAGATCAAAATATAGTCATCATCTTGATAAATGAGAACAGCTCATTATTATTGTCAGAGTTTAAATAATTTTGAATGTTTGGATTCTTAAGCAGCAGGGGTACCTATCTCCATTCTTTTTCTGAGCAAACCGTCTATGTTCCCTGAAGTGTTTGATTCTTAACTTTCTATAATCTTTACCTACTAGGGTAACATACAGTCTTTGCTCTCTTGTAATGTGGGAGTCTTGATCGAAACCGCAAAGCTAGTGAAAGATGAGAAGGAACATTTAACAATAAACTGTTTTACATGCCACATGTAAGTTCCACCAGTCATGGGCAACATCTATGAAGACCTGGCTGTTGGCTCCCTGCACACAATAACACAAAGTAGACATTCGCACTTTCCTGGCTGAGAAAACAAATGCAAAAACATTGTGTACTTGGTCCAAGGCCATGAGAAAACTTAATATTAGGTCTCATTTTACATATGTTCTAATACTTCCTTTTCCGGAAGGTGAAAATATTCTATTATGCGTCTGAAAGACAACATATTTGGTAAGATAAAATTGTATGGTGAATATTTATGCTAAATACTTATTATAGTAAAAGACGTCACAAATCCCCCTCAGAATACTTTCCCTTGCTCACAACACTCTTATCCTGTGTTCCTGCTGCTCCCTGAGGCAGTTCTGGAGTCCTTTTCACAAGTGTCCTTATGAAGTATGATAAAAAAATTATGTGAAGGCTGCTGTGTAGTTCTCTGCATGGAGAAGCAGGCTCTGAGGAGCATCACAAGGTACTTACTGACCTTATCGGCTGCATCTAGCCTAGTGTGGTCACTGGCCTTTTCCTGAAGTTAGACGGACCATGAAAGGTAAGTGTGTTTGAATTCAGGCCACCGAGGCTGCCACATTGGCACAGCGAAAGACACCCATGAAAGAGTATCTCCAGACCTGCTTCAGAAAGTGGTAACAATGATGGGGTGAGTGCGTCTGGGACAAGGGAGAGTTCTTAATGTTACAAGACAGTGCTCTTTGTTTGATAATATTTCTCTTCAAATTTAAACACTCATTCACTGCATTTTAAAAATCAAATGTCATATAATCTTTGGAAAACATGTGTATGTGCTCTATTTGCTTTTAAAAGAGTGTGTGTGTATGTGTGTGTGTGTGCGTGCACATGCACATGTGTAGGGTTAAATTAATATGGAGAGAGAGGTGGGTTTTAATTTAATTTTCAACAGGAGAATAATTAAAATTTATTTACATTTGCTTGCAGGGTAAGTTGTATAAAGCGACTTTACCACTTTACTCTTCCATTAATTTAGCAACCGTCTTATAAGGATCTGAATTTTGTACACCTTCTGATCTGGAGATGCAGAAGATACTCAAAGAGATGAAGTGTTGCTCATTTAGAGGTTGGAAGATTCTGTTATATTACTATTGATACCTACCACATAATAATGACCCGAATGAAGGGGCTACATGAGATGTAAGAGCGTATTTGGCAAGGGCTTTGCCATACTCCTAGCGTAATTTCTTTGTACCCAAACGGGAAATGACTCTCCTGTTCTTCTACCTGGCAAAAATCTTCTGCACCTGGAACCTGGCCTTGCTAGGCTCTGTGTATCCTGCTGTCCAGCTGAATGGGGAGCTGGAACCTCTGGCTTCCAGTTCCTTCATGTCCCAGGTGCTGATGTTACCAGGTGGACATCTTCCTTTAAGGCTTGGTCATTTCCTACAGTTAATTCCACCCCTGTCTGACTAGCTTGGTATAAAACATTGTTCTCCCAGAATTGTTAGACTTTCATCAACACCTAGCCCTGTGTCTTGACCCTCCAGGGTACTATTGCCAAAGTCAGGGTTGATGCACCACATACCTGAGAATTTGGGGTAATAAATGAATACATCTATGCAGATTTAGGAGTCAGGCCAAAGATAGGAAGGACTTACTCTTTAAAGGCAAAAGTAGAGAGCAGACCTGGGCTCTTCTGAGGGACCTTGAGCACATCATGTCATTCTTGGAGCATCATATTTCTCATGGGGACAATAACATTGTTTATCTCTTTGAATTTCAATGAGAATTTTCTAGGGGTAGAGCTGGAAAAGTGCTTGTCAAAGTATTTCACACACAGCAGGAGTTTAACAAATGCAAATGTAACAAGTAATAGAAATGTGTGTGCATGCTATTTGCTAATCAGATCAGTTCCTCTTCCTGTGGGCATTTTCCCATATTCTATAGGCCCCACCCTTTTTACTACTGTGATTTCTAAACATGTACTAAGGCATAGCTCACCAAGAGCCTTGGAAACATAATCTCCAACGCCAAAATCCAGTCAATTGCTCAGGTAAATTTTCTGTTGTCTAGCAGCAATATAGATATTTTTCTTCCAGCAATTTATTATTCATATTGGTCACCAAAGAAAGGCAAGTAAAAAATAGCAATTTAATTCCCTTAGGTAGGGAAGCTATGAAAATATTTAGACTTCTTGAGTTCTAGGAGATCCTCTTTCTGCAAGGTTATGGTTGAAAAATGTGTCTTTGCTCAAGCTTTACAGGTGTTTCTAGTGTCACTCAGGTTTGGAAACTGTGGACACAGACCGTGTGGCCTGCAATTTACCTTTACTAAGGACACGACAATGTGGGGAGGGCTGAGCATTTCAAGAAGCTAGAAAACTCCTGATTGCCAGTGCCTGGACACCCTCTACTTACAACAAGTTTGTTTTCTTTCTGGTTAAAATTTATATTTGCGAGTACGCTGCAAGAGAAAGCATATTTTTATTATCCAAATCAAAACACAGCATGAGGTACTTTCCAATAAAATCAACTGTCAGTTATATGCAAGTCAAAGTCATCTGACTTTTTACTGAATTAAAATCCTTCTAGGTACCAGGAAAGAAAGCTTAATTTAAGATTTTAATCTTTCCATATATTACAGAGTTTCTATAGTGGAAGTTGTGTGCCTGATTACAGGAGTGACATGTATGGATATTATAGACTTATTAAGTGTTATTTAAATAGTGGAGGTTACCTTCTTCACATTTTCCCTTAGTCTGAACCAGAACGAAACATTTCAAGGCTTGAGGTAGGCAAGGGTTAAGGTTATAGTACCCAAGCAGAAGTTTCGCTTTATTTTTCCATACTTTTCTCAGTGAAAACAAAGTATTATGTATTTTAGGACAGGGTCTACAGGGTCTCATTGCGTAGATTGGACTCATAGTGATCCACCTGTTTAATCTCCCAAGTGCTGGGATTACAGGTGCGCATCACCATGCCAGAGTTCCCTGGGGGTGGGGCTGACAGGCAGGCCCCAGGTGGATTGAACTCCTGGCCCCTGCATCTGCCTAAGTGGGCGCTTTAATCTGCTGAGCTATTTGGCCAACCCTAGGACTGAGAACTCATCAAATGTTGGAATAAATATATTTTGA
The DNA here is from genome assembly GCF_000260255.1 of Octodon degus. Taxonomy (NCBI): domain Eukaryota; kingdom Metazoa; phylum Chordata; class Mammalia; order Rodentia; family Octodontidae; genus Octodon; species Octodon degus. Next base: position 17,410,316 of record NW_004524593.1, read on the forward strand.
AAAAAAGTAAGACAAAACTTAATTTCTCAAGAACTATTATACAGAAATAGGTAATATTTGCCAATTACATATATTACCATTTACAGTGATCCACATGCTGACACTTTAGTTGTCTTAAAAGGCAGATAGCTGAGATTTAAAATTTCACCTAAGAGGAGGCAGTGCTGGGATATGAACCCTGGCTTTGCTATTTATCTTACTTTGGGGCTTTGTCTGGAAAGACACCCTTTTTTAAATTCACACCAAATGTGAACTCAGAGTAGAAAGGCAACTTGAGCTTTAGTCATAAGAAAATGACACACGGTGACTGTCTGAATCGCAGGACCTCCTCGGCACAAGGCTAGAGCCACAGCAGCTTCGCTTATCACCTGGGCTTTCCCTTGTCCTTTGAGAATTTGGTGCGTAGAGACCCTCATGAGTGTGGTGAGCCCCCACTGAGCAGGCTGAATCTGGCCTCAGAGTGGCTTTATGCACCCGTTTTACTTGGTGGTGCTAAAAGTCAAGAGTATTGTTAAAGTGCCAAGGACAAAATGCAAAAGGGCGCAGGACACCAGTGTGGCCCCGAGAAAGCAGCCGTTGGTTCTATTCTGGGGGAGGCGAGTTTGTAGTTTCTCATGGTAGAATTTTTGTCTTTTTTGCTATTGAAAATTAAGAGAGTTCATGAGTATCTATGTTCCTAACACTTATATGCTGGATAGTTGTTAATGATAGCCATCCTCTATTATGGATCCTCCATGATTTGTTTAGTCCCCTTGGTTGTGTTTTTATTTTACAGCTAGGGTGTATGGAATCATTTGTATTTAACACCTCAGAGACACTGAACTTTTCTTTGTTTTTAAATCTCTTACTGGATTTTCCCCTGTGAATTTGGTCAAAATGCTTTCTCCCTACTTTCAGATTGCAACATCAATATTGTATTGGTTTATGAGAATTCAGGTTTTATATATTAAAACTTTATATTATTATCATTTTCATTTTTTATGTATTTGGTACAGGTTCTCACTATGCAGCTCAGCTTGGACTCATAGTGATCCTCCTGTTTTCAGCCTTCTCAGCCCCCCTGGGATTACAGGTGAGGGCCATCACGCAGAGACTTGGTCATTGGCTCAGCATGCCCTGGGAGCAGAGCCGGGGTGGCATGCAGGACTGGAGATTGAACCCTGGTCCTGGAGCTTACCAAAGCAGGTGCTTAGTCCACTGAGCTATCTCATCAGTCCTAAAACTTTATATTATTTTTGACCATATTATTTGCTTTTCTAATTTTTAATTTTAATTATTGAAAAACAAATAGCAATGAGACAGTTTCAAAACTGATTAATAGGACAGTTTCAATAATTAATACATTGTATATTGTTATCTTCTTAGTGGTAATCCATAGTACAAGATGTGACAAGATATCCTGTCAAAACACTATTACCACAAATCTTTCTTCTCATTGAATTAAGTGAAAGTAGTTGTATATCTATCCTAACTATTCTGCATATACAGATACAAAATGATCCTTCCTTTGTATCCCCTTTTTTGTTTAGTACTGTCAGAGATGGGTATTCTATTGGCATCTAAATACTATAGGTGCATGAATTCAGAAAAAACAATCAACACAGTCCAGCAGTCCACAATAGTAGTGGATTATCCACAGAAGTGGTTCACTTGAGCCTTTCACAGCTCAGCATATTAATATGGCTTTACTTTACATACCTCGTTTTTATACTTTCCTGCTGGATGGTTAAGACCAAGATAAAGCAAGACCTAGATAACAAGAATGGCACTTTTGTATCTGATAAGGTCAGTCAAGCACCCTCAGCATTTATCCTGTAACCCTGTACTGCACTTTGTAGATCCTTTGTCAGTGTCAGCCATGTGGATGAGTCACGGCCATTGATTGACCAGTTTGCTCTGCGTGAAAGCCTAAGAGAAAGTTTTCTCTTCATGTGACTCTCCTTAGGCACATAATACATCATTGATCATGTTGCTCTGTGGCACCATAATCTCCTTGATCAGAAAATTTGGGACACAACTGAGTTACATGATGTTACAGTACAGGTTCTCCTATGTCCTGAGTCATCACTGACCATGAAAGACTTGAATCAAAATGTTGGCTGTCCTTGCAGCCCTTCTATTTCTCTAATTTTTGGTCTGCAAACTTAGGTTGTTAACTGAAGCTTATTATTACTCTATAACATATGCAGTTGGGTTTACCTCACTATCTGTCTGAATATTAAACATCTTAGGCATAACATGGAACAGGTATTTCCAGGAAGTATTGATATATTAAACTGTAAATCTCTACAGAATATGGAGAAAAAATTTTAAAAAATGAGAAATATTTAAAGAATATGAATAAATAATTACATATTTTTACCCAGAAATTTAGAAATCTAACCATATACAGCCTTGTAGCAGGACAGTCCTGTGACATTTCTTTTTCTTGTGTCTTTTTTCATTTATTACCCTTTTTCAAAAAACAAACAAACAAACATTTACTTGTGAGACAGAATGGTAATAATTGGTATGTCATGACAAGAAGTACGTATTTAGAAGACCAGAATGACAGGCATTCTAAGTGTGACCCTTCTATTACACATTGCTATCATCAGCGCAGTTGCTTGGTTCACAGGTATCAGCATGTATAGCTAGTCAGGGTGAGAATCCTACCAATTAACTGCTAGTTTCAAAAACCTGCTGATGGTTCTCAGGATCATTGCCTTACCCATCTTGTGCGTATAAATGTATGGCTTTGCCCTTGTCATGTTTCCCAGCTTTTCTTCTTGTCCTCTCCTTGTTGTCCATTCCTCAAGTTTCACTTTCCTTTTAATTGTGTTATACCTTTCTATTTGTATTTCTTCATTTGAGTTCTTATACTAGGGAGACTATGCGATATTTGCTTTAACTTCTCTGCTGTTTGCTTGGGTGAAAAGTGTGTCTTTCCTGATTACTTTCTGGGCTGAATCTGCTGATGGCCAAAATGGAAAACCCATGAAGGAATGTGCTAAACTGCGATTAAGCTTCCTTGATGGGGACAAAATGGGTTTGTTCCCATTTCAGATTAAGACTAGGTATTAAAAGCAAAGTCACATAGTTTGAAGTGTATTTAACACTTTAACAGGCTTTAAGTTTCACTTGGAAATAAAGTCCTCTATTTGTATTTGAAGTTAAAGGACAAGAAAGGAATATTTCCCCCTAATCTTTACTCCACAGTACTGATGTAGTCAAGATTTCATGTGAGGATGATGCTTACATCAAATATTACAATGCACCAAATCACAAAAGCAGCACAGCAGTGACTGAATATCTCAGTGGAGACCACGGCGCACAGAGAGGCAAACCCCAGCTACCACTATAGCCACAATGTAAGGAACATAGGCAGGGCGAGCTACTGTCGATTTCAATTCCTGACCCTTTGGGAGATTTTAGAGGACACCTACAAAGCCTGTGACCTAATGTAAGGAGTCCCAGGGGCCTTATACATGCAGGAGTGTGGTTTGGATTATTCTGTTCACATGTGCAGGAAGCAAGTGACATCCTTTCCATTTACTAAATACACATTTCTATTCTTATTTCAAATTAATTTTCTTTCAAAAAAGAGAGAAAGAAGGAGGAAGTGAGGGGAGTGAGGAGAGGAGAGGAGGGGAGGGGAGGGGAGGGGAGAGAAAGAGAGCGAGAGAGCGAGCGAGAGCGAGAGCGAGAGCGAGAGAGAGAGCGAGAGCGAGAGCGAGAGCGAGAGAGAGAGCGAGAGCGAGAGCGAGAGCGAGAGAGAGAGAGAGAGAGAGAGAGAGAGAGAGATTGAGAGAAATACTTTGCTTCTTTACCTGGTGGCATCCAAGCTACAAATATGGAATAAGGCCCGAGTACTGTGACATTATACGGAGGCTGGATTTCTTCTGGTGTCCACAAAGGTGTTTGGATAATGTAACCACCACTAATACTGCTGCCACCTCCAGTTCTGGCTTCTAACTTATAAATATATCTAGAAAGGGAGAATTTTAGTAAGTAAGTGCACAAGCGAGGCAGGCAATGATTGCTGACTTTTGTATTCATACTTTTTTTTTTCATGGAACCAGGGATTGAACTCAGGTCCTTGCGCTTGCCAGGGAAGCACTTATTCCATTGAGCCATCTCCCTAGCCCTGTACCCATTGTTTGTCTTAAATTCTTTGCTTATCGTACAGAGAGTTTACCACAGGCTGTGACAGTTGTCTAGTCCTGGTAGCATTTCCCCCAAGCCATCTCTACTTCTGTCACTCTAACTTGATACATTTAACTCCTTCATCATTCTTAACATCTCCTGAAGATCTCAGGAATGATGCTTGATTGTGGAAGAGTTAAATTATTCTTTCTCATTTTTAATGGGCTCAAGTTCAGGCAATATGTTTAGAGGAAAAGGTTTCTTAATTGATCTTTTATTCTCTATAATAAACTGAATTGTTCTCTAAGCTCTAAAATAAAACATCTGTTGATGTAAGATCTGTTTTATCTCTACTGAGAAATAAATGGGAATGAATTAAAAATATGCAGAACTTTCCTGCCTAATACTGTATATTCATGCCTAGTGTGGCAAGTAAGATAACCTAAGAGAAGAAAAAGTAGTTGATGCAAAAAAATACCTGAATCTCTTTTATTGCTATTTAGAAATCCATTTTAAAGTAACTTGATAATTTCTACAGTTTGATATTATGACTACATGACTTATTTTGATTCTTTCAGTATTTTGTTTATTTAAAAATTCTGCTTTCATATCAAGTAGAAGATAATCTTTTTATTTAAAGGAATCTCATGTAGTCTAAGTTTAATGTAATGATTCAGTACTTTTATTAGGTACTGTATGACTAATGAATAAAGAGATTAATCAATAAGAATGACATTTCAGTGAAATGTATTCTTTCCAAACCTTGAAACATTAGAAACACTTCCCGTCTGACTGGTCCAATTTTCCTTTAGTTACCTGCTGTTGGGCTCCAGGTGTTTATCGGTGAAATTCTGCTCCTCACTGCCACCCACGAAGAGTACAGTTCCATTCCGACTCAACTGATACTGAGAAATAAGACCATTGGGTTTCTCTGGTGGACTCCAGTACAATTCTACTGTTGTAGAGTTGACAATAGTATGTCGAGATGTCAACCAAACTCCTGGAAAGACAGCACCATGAGCTTTTGTGGAAGGATAAAATAAATGCCTAATCAAAAGTTACACTCTCACCTCAACAACCACAGTATTTTTATCTGTGGATTAAAAGAAACCTCATGGTGAATGACAAATACATTTAGTTCGAGGTGAATATCCCTATTGTCTATTTTACTTTTGAGTATCATCCTGGTAGTAGTAGAACATATTTCCATCTTGGCTGTCACTCTAAGTATAGTTTAATCTTAATCAAGGCTTGAAAGGCTATCCAGACATTTTAAATTTTAATACTATTTACCTCAAATATATGGAAGAAAGCATAATCTAGTGTTTACTTGAATTACACAGTTCAGTAAATAAGAACTTCCCCTCCTTTCATGCCATGTGCTGTGCTGCTTTGCCTGCTTTTCCTCAGGTGACCCTTCCGGCTCACTGACTGGTTCTCTCTTCCTCAACACAATGCGGGGCCTCTGGGACCTAGGCCCTCTTTGCTCTCCATCCACTTCTTCCCTTCTTTTCCTTCCTTCTCCTTCTTTCCTCTTTGTCTTCTTCCCCTTCTTCCTTCTTCATCTCCTTCTTCTCCTCTACCAGTCCCCGCCTAGGTGGTATCTATTCTAAGTTCTGAATGTCATCTTTATGTAAAAGATTTTCAAACATGTCTCTGCACTTGGAGTCTCTTCTGAGCTTCAGGCTCATGAATCCAACTGTTTATTAGACACCGCCCTTGAAGTCATTCCCTCTATCTCTAAAATTAAAAGCATCCTGAAAAGAACTCTTGCTTTTTCCACAGTCTAGTTATCTCCTAATCTTACCCATCTATTCATTTTCTTGGTTGAAACATCAAGTCAGTTATCCTTTTCCCCCGAATCATCAAGCCCTGTGGATTCATATACTCTGCATCCTCATGGTCCAAACTGTAGTTCTGTCTTCTCCTGTCATGGCCTTTGCCGGGGCTGCCTTGTTTCAACTGAGCAATTCTCCCTACCATTGGAATCTATGCAAGTGTATAAAATGTGTATGTAAGCTACCAGAATCTTTATGAACTATGCAAGCTTTAGTAATTTGTTCATACAATATGACCCCAATTCCTACAATTAACTGTTTGGCCCCATCTTTCTGGGCCTCTGGCAAGCCTGGCATCATTGTCTCCATCATTTATGAACTTCCAGTCATGCATGAATCCTTTCCACTCACAGAATGTCTTTAGTTCTTTCCTATCTCTGGGTATCTGCACTTCCACGCTCTTTGCCTAGAACACCAGTGCTCCTGACACTATGATATATTTTAGCTTTATTTTCATAGTTCAGTTCTCTGCATACAAATATCACCTTACCAGTAAGACTTTCATTGGCCTTCCTTCCCTAACTCTAATCCTATTTAATGGGATCTTAACTTGGTTTGTCTCTACCACATACTCCTTTCCATTTCCAGTTCAACATTCATAACATCATAATCATTGTCTTCCTTTGGCACATTGGTTTTTTTTTTTTTTTTTGTTATAGCAGCATAGTCCACTCCTTTCTTTTGCTTCAAAGTGAAGTTAGTTCCAGGAAGGCAGGAATATGCTCTGCTTCATTTGTCAGTGTATGTCTATTAATAGCATGATGCCTAGTAAACACTGTGACAAGGCAGAGTGCCAACTCGACTGGCTTCGCGAACTGCAGGGATCACCGCAGCACGATTTATTGTTCAGGTGAGCCCTGGCGGCCAGGCTTCTGCTCTTTCCCCCACTCCTCTCTGGTACTGTTCCTCTGCCCTGCTTCGCAGATGTTGTAAACTAATAATCTTTGCTCTGCCATGCCCTTTGACTATGATGTCAGAGAGAGCTGGCTGTGGACTTAACCCCTCAAAACATAAGCTAAATGAAGCTTCTCCTTTAAACTGTGAGCATCCAGTCTGTGTCCAGTAACGGGAAGCTGACTAACACAGAGAATTGTTACTAACAAAATAGGGCTGCTTCTCTGACTACGCTTGACTGTGTAGCCTAGAAGCCTTGGACACTGGTTTGTAAGGTGAGTTTGGAAAGATTTGGAGATGTGGATT
>NW_004524593.1:17418635-17459845 GCF_000260255.1 Octodon degus
GGAATAGCTACTCCTGGTTCATACACAGGAAATCTGAAGCTCATGTTACCAGATCTTCACCAGTGACTGAGTGCTTAGGCTGGGGTAGGGTCAAGAGTGTGACTTTCCCACCGGGCCTAATGCTCTCAAGATAACCAAAGCTCTAGAGCTAAAGAAACTGAAATTCATCTGGAGATGAAACATCCTCACTGAGACACAAAAATGGTACAAGTCACTGCAGCTACTCTCTGTAAAATTATTATTTTTAATGGACAAATCTTAGTTGCATACATTGCAATTGCAGCTACTCTTTTTTAAATTTTTTTTAATTTAGTACAGGGTGTACAGGGTCTCACTATGTAGACTGACTCATAGCAATCTGCCTGTGTTCAGCCTCCCAAGTGTTGGGATTACAGGCATGTAATTACAGCGCCACCATGCCCAGTCTCAGACACCGGCTCAGTGTGCCCCAGAGGCGGGGCCAGCACGGCTCACCAGGGATCAAACCCTGGCAGCTGTGTCTGCCCAAGTAGGTGCTTTAATCTGCTGAGCTATTTGGCTGGCCCCATTGCAGCGACTCTTAAAGTGAAAGAAGCGTGTTTAAAAGATTTAGTTCAAGCATGCAATCAATACAAAAAGTACAAAGTGAAAAAATTAAAAGAACTCAAGGGTTCTTGTGATGGTTCTCTTCATCTCTCTTTATTGGACTGCGTGCATTTACTATATTTTAGGATAATGACATTGATTGATAAGGGAGCTGGCTACTAGGTTTCACAAGTAGCACCCTCGCTAACGCTTACTGGGCTTTCGCCACTAACGGGCCTCTCCTGCGTGCTCCACTGCTGTCAGCACAGTCAGCGCGCTCGCCTGCTGCCTCGTGTTTCTGCTATGGTGTTTGTTTTGTGGAGAGGAAGCAGACCACAGGGCCCTGCAGGGTGCTGTGTAAGATCGCAGAGATAAGAGGGGACAGCACTGACACTTTACAAGGGCCTGAGGAAGGCAGCCTGGAGCACGGGCCGGGCTTCTTAGCTCTGGAGCGAAAATGGTGACAAGCTAGCTTGGAGCCCAGGACATTTTCCAGTAATATATAATATCCAAGGGGGAATCCATGTTTGAATCTGTCCATTTCGAATATTACTGGGAGTCACCCACCGAGGCAGAAAAGCACAGCTGTTAGAAGACGACTCTGAAGCTAGACAGTCTGGGTCCGCCAGCTAGCTAACCATGACTAACTAACTAACCATGACCAGGCACAGGTTTTGGCTTCCAGGTGCCTTGGTTTCTACGTCCATAAACTGTGGGTATCAGAGCACAAACTGGCTAATTGGGCGGCAGATTAACTTCAGGAAAGACAATACCCAAATCCATCATTTTCTGTAGTTTTCAGACCTTGCATTTCCCATATGGCTGGGAAGATTGGATTACTAATAGGCTTGGGTTGCATACTCGGTAAGTGAAGCACCAGCGACCATCAGGCATGGATGATTTACATGAATGGAATGACCTTTCATACATATGATTCTGTACAACTCAATAAAATCCACACATTTCAACTGGAATTTGCTGTCATTTTAAGTAAGCCCCTATTGGTAGTCTTTAAAACGAGATATATATGAAATATTAGCAACAGGCAGTGAAAAGGGCACACCAATTGAAAACTAGTCACGAATTGATCAGGATGAGAAGAGGGAAATAAAGTGACGTCTCCAAGGATCCATTCTGACTGTAACTTAATCCTGAAGTCGAAGAGTAGAAGGAGAAAAGAAAACATCATTCAAGTGCTCGGTATTGAATTAAAAGGGTAGGAAATAGCAGTCATAGAGTGGAGAAGGCAAATGCATGGAGAAAAGCCAAGCATTTAACATTTCAGCATAGTGAAGATGACTGTGGCTGCAAATTGCCCTACAGGGAATCATGTTCTCTTTTAAAGGAAAGAGGCATAATGCAGCCAAACCCATTACAATTACACTTCCAAGTAGCATTACTTTCAAGAGTAAGTGTATGCTAAAAAGATGCTTTAGAAAGCCTGCCCAGGCAGACTTCATGAAAACATGATTTGGCAAACAAAACCCATGTCTATGTAAGTTAGATTTGATGCCGTCTATAAAGAACAGCTTGCCTCTAATTTTTAATCCCCAGATAACTAGTCAGGAAAAGGCACTTTGTCCATTACGATTTCAGAGAGCAAGTGCTACTACAAAACATTCAGCCAATTACTCTACAGTGTCGTCTGTTATTTTCTAAGCAATTCATAAATAGTCTGAAATAATATTGAATTCAAAAGATTGATCAACAGATACATACAGTTAGGAGTAAGAAGCTATTACACAGTAGAGTGGCTACAGATAAAGAGAATGCACTTGAATTAATTACCTGAATTCAAAAAAGCATTTGAAGAAAAGATTTTGAATGTTTTCACTAGAGAAATGGTAAATATTTGTAGAAATAGATATGTTTATCCTGATTGAAACATTACACAATGTACGCATATATGGAACTAGCACTCCATAAGCATGCACAATTTTTAGGTATTGATTTTAAATATATACTTCCACGGTTCTTTGATCAGCATGATCACTGATTAGTTTGAGTGCTAAGAGACCTGTTTTGCTTCAGTTTTCACTGGATGCTGTACTGGTTAGCTTTCCTACTACTGGCATGAAAGGTTTACTTTGGCTCACGGCTTAGAGGGATCCAGTCAGTGGTCAACAAGCTAAAAGGCATAGGGGAGGAATGCTGCTTAACCCCTGACAGCAAGGACAGAGTGAGGAAGGAGGAGCTGGGGACAAAAGTACACCCTCCAGGCCATGTTCCCAGTGACCTGTCTGCTCTGACCAGGCCCCTACCTCCAATGGCACATGCGCCTATGAAGTCACCAACAGACTAATCAACTGATGAATATGGCGCCTCCAAGAGACCCTCCTCTTCCAAGGGCCCTCATCTCTAAACACAGGACATTGGGGGGACACTTTAGGAGAGAAGCCATGCAGGTAGATCTGAAATATGCAGATGACCGTCCTAGGGATGTGTAAGCTGTCCCGGCACCATTTCACCCACAGTGGATGGATGGTCTGGCCCACTTCTTTGATTAGGGCAAGGGGGCTTCATTCTTGTATTTTGCCTGGGGTCTACATCATCCCCTCTGCAGTATCTCTGCTCATGAAGATTTCCAGAAACTTCCAGCACCCACTGGCAATCTTGCCTGTATCTGATTTCATGTACAAATTCAGGTGCTTAATTTTGATCAGGGAATTACCTTAAAGACATTTAAGGTACATCTAAATGATATATTTTATGAAATTTTAACAAGAAGTTGTAGTTCAGATGCCAAAGTCTTTCTTTTCTGGATGGCTCCCGCTATCACAGTCTACACTGTGCCAGTCAAGGCAATCTCTTGCCCTTCCCCAAGCTGCTATTGGTAATACTGACCATTTCCTGTATTATTCTCTCAGGTAAGTTAATATAGCCTATGAACTGGATATCAGTGCATTACAAATGCTAGTGAGATAGTGCCCTGAATTTCAATCTTGGCTGCTTGCTACAAGCAAATTTGCATTCTTATTTTTTAATTGTATATGAAATTCTAGGCCATAGCTTAGACTCCTCACCCCAATATCTTAGTTGTCAGACTCATCCTAGGGAGCCCTCCCTCAATGAGTTATTCCTTTGGCAGACTCTTTCCAAAGATAGATCAACATCATGGCCATTGGTTAGACAGTTGCTAAATCCCTTGCTTTTACTTGTGGTCTTAGTGATGGTACTTGGCTGACATCTGGATGTTCTCCAAAGCTTCATGCACTCACAAGCAGGGCTTTGGGGGAGGGACTGGATTATGGGTGTGTGATGCTGGAGTAGCCTACAATAGGTTTATGGCTGGGTGTGAGGTTGGGAGGTGCAGCTGGCTGGAAAGAGGCGAGTGTGGCCAGAGAGGGTCTGTTTGTCTGTCTATCTATCATATATATGGCCTCCTGCCTTCTTCTTGACCCCTCCCTGCTTCCCACTTGCCATGCTATGAGATCTTTCTCCTTGGCTATGCCACTCTGCCTAGAGCCAGTTGACTACAGGCTGAATTCTTTACAGAATGGGAGCCAAAACAAACTTTACTTCCCAATTTGTGGGTGTTGAGTACTGTGTCTCAACTATGGGGAAACAAGGAAGACAATATTTTAATGAGCACTTTTCCTCTCAGAGTTTAAAGATACAAGAGACTGAGGTCTCTTTTCTGAGTTTTCTATTTCAACAACAAAATTTTGTATCAAGGAGGATTCTGCAGAGATAAGACATTGGCTAAAAGGACTGGGACAAAGCAGTTTTGATTGCTCATGCAACACACCGTGAACATTTAGAATTTCAGGAAAAAGTGTTTTATTTCCTAAAAGTTAGTACCCAGACAACTGCTGACTATAGTCTTTTATTTTTGACCTTGTATCTATAAGTAAGTTTAATGAAAAGGAGAAAGAATGATGTTGTGATACACACATACAGAGGTATGAGCATAGTTTTCCTTCAATTGGAGAAGTAAAATACAATCACTTATCATGCCTCCCTCCACAGATCCAGTACTTGATCAGTGGTTAAGCAGGAGATGGAAATACAGCCCAGAACATTCCAGAGAACTCCAGAAGCTTCTGAAGCTGCCCTGAAAACATGACTGCCCTTTTACTTTTCTTCCTGTTTCAGGTAAAGCAATGGGCTATAATGCAGACCCAGGGGTCAGGGCTTCCTTTGCAGGATGCAATTAGAGCAGCTAAGTAGGGTTTCTTGTTTAGAAGCATCCTGGAGGAATGCAAGGCTCTGCTCACTGTCTTGGAAATCTTAATAATTTTAGAATAAGGGAGCTTGAATTTTCACTTTGCTATGGGTCCTGAAAATAATTTAGCTGTTCCTGTCTGTGATATTTAGGTATTATTCACAATGGGGTTTTATCTACAATAAGAACAGAATATAATCATTTAAATACTATCATTTACTAATATTTACTCATGAGACACGTACTTTTGAATACGTTAAGTATTGGGACAGGTACTAGGAACCCAGTGGCAAATAGGAAGCTACTGTCTCTGTCCTTCAGAAGCTTTATCTAGTCACTGAGGAACAGAGGCAATGCAGGAGGAAATTGAAATGAAATGTATTAGATGCCCCCCGAAGGAGGACACTGTGGGAGCGAGGAGCAGCGTTCTCTGCAAGCAAAATTCTGTTGTAAGTAACTTGGCCGTTTTGATGTATTGTTCATCAAGTATGTTCTCGGTTTTTCCAAAGTGATGGGTAGGCTATCATCGCAATCTAACATTAGTTTCTGCTACAAACAGGATGGCTAGGGTTTATGTTATTTAGCACTAAGAGGTTTTTGTCAGTTCCTAAGACTGGAAAGGGAAGGAAATTGTTCTCTCTTTGATAGAGAATGGTGAGTCTCAGTGAAAATCAACAATCAAGAATGATAACGAGTTATTTGGGAAGCAATTTCCCCGGATAAGAGACTCGGAAGGTGGTGATCATGACTGCTTCCAAAGAGGACATACTGAATTCATTCATTTTGCTCAGTGGCTTTCTAACTTAGTGAGTCCCTTTACCTTGTCCTCTTTTCTAAGCCCGTGTTAGAAGGCTTATGTAGAAAGGAGTTGTAGCCCAAAGCAAAACCACTGCCTGGAGATTGTTCTGTGCAGGATGGAGGAGGTGTTTGGTAATGGATGACAGGACAGGGTCGTTTATTGACAAGCTGCCGCACGCTGTTTGCATTAGCGAATATGAGAAGATGATGGTCGCTTTTGTGAGAGTCCCACAGGGGCTCCGCTCAGTGAGATAGCAGAAAACGCTTCAGTTTACTTAAAGCATTGATAACACCTCTAAATAATTAACCGAGGACTTCCTGTCTTCAATTACTTAATGCTTTTTTTAACATCTTGAGAGGATTATAAGCAATTTATGGATTTCACGTGACGAGAGCCTTCCCAGCTATTCCCACGAAGCATTTACAGGATCATGTTTCTAAAGCTTTGAGGTAATTAAAAATAAGCACGGAGACAATGGGGCTGAGGCAAGGTGCGGGCGCTCCCTTCTGTCATTTCCAAGGACCTCGATTTTTCAGGCTCTGGGAAGACTAGTGTTACAGCTTCATTAGTACTCTGCTGCGTGGGGAATGCCAAGGTTTTGGAAATGATGAGGGAGTCAGTGCACTCGTCCCAGGGGGTTCAGGCAGCCCTTTCATCAAACATTTGAGACGCGAGGGGAAATAAATTTGATTATTTTAGTTCATACGAACTCAATAAAAGAGTCATTGACAGCATGATACTCTGGTACTGCATTTGGGCAGCCAGCTCACTGTGCAACTGAATTTTTGTTGGCAGACAAAACGTGTAACATTGTACCGCTCAGGTATTAGATCATCTATGCTGGGTGCTCCTCTGTCCCACAGGAACTGACTATAGAAGGCTTTGTCCTTGGTGAAGTTTTGCTGAATAACCTTTTATTTTCTCATTCAACAAAGAAATCTCTCTATTTATGGCTTTTATCCAAACAACATATTGTCTGTATTTAAAACAGAGCAGAGGGATAGATCAAATGACTTCTAAAAGTGTTTTCTATTTTTTGATTTGTAAAAATTAAAATTGTTTGAGGAGACTTTTTATTGTAAGAAAAGAGGGTATCTGGTACCAGCACATGCAGTATCTGAAATCCTCTGTGACACAAAAATATTGATTGAAAATGACAATGAAAGGAAGAACTGGTAAAGGGAAGAAATTTAAAGAAAAATCTTTGCAATTATTTTATGATTAATGAGCCATCATGCCTGTTGGTTCAAAGGCTACAGGTGAGTCCCTTCTGTTGGTGTACATATGCTGGTTTCTGAAAATATGAAGTTAATATCACTGGTAAATACCCAAAGTCAATGTTGTTTAAATAGACAGATTCCACAAGAAGAAATGTCTCTAACAGTGGAGCTTGGCTTACTGTGGACTCTTCACCGGTACAAAGTCTTATCACACATTATCTTGACTTGCAAAAAACTTGTTAGCAGTTCCTATGTACTCGAATTCTTTTTTGTGACTTTCACCCTAGGCCTGTGCAAGCCCCTGCGGCACCTGCTGTACCGTGTGTGCAGTTACTTCTTAGTGTGTCTCCACCACTCTCGGAGAGCATCTCAGAAGCAGCCGCTTTACTTCGGGGAAGCTTTTCTTCGTGTACTACCCGGGATGCAGTGAGTGGGGACCTTGGTTTTGAGAATGAAGTGGAATTTCTCCTTCTAGGTGGAGGAGGGAAGCGTTGGACACACTGAGTAGGTCAGTTCCTTCACTGCTCAAATGTGGTTAATAAAATGTCCCTCACTTAGGAGGCAGGGCTAAGAATCAAGCCCAAATGCAAATGGTAATTTTATAGGACAAAGCTTGATACAAAGGCAAGGTTTTAATATGCAGGACAATACTATGTTAATTACTTGTTATCTCTTTCACTTCAAGTGAAATAAGAATAGGAAACCAATGGGATTTGAACTGCTAAGGGAATCTCCATACTCACGGTCAGTGGGTTTGCTGAGGACCTGCGGATGAGGAAAGAAATGTTCCTACAGCGAACATCTGCATGTTTGTAACTATTTGGACCTGAGTAAGGTGCTCAGATAGGTAACCTCTTAAAATGCTCTCTCTTATAAATCAGGGTGATGATACCTTCTGAAGCACAGGTTTGTGAAGACAACCAACTGGATGGCATACGCTGAGGCCTCAGTCAGTCTTTTGCACGTGTGAAATTCCTTTGTTCCCCAAATATTTATTTAGCTCCTATTGTGGAGTTGAGGAGTTTTCCAGGCATTACTGGCACAGCATGGAACAAGGTGGGTCAGATCCTTGGGCTCTCGGGGCTACGTTTGAGGGGGGTCATAGAAAAGCCAGACGCTAAGAGGTCAGGCAATGGTAGGTCTGCAGCTCAAACAGAACAAAGTGATGCGGTGGTGTGCTAAGAAAAGCTGCTGCTGACTACGCCCAAAAATACATCTTTTCTCCTCCAAAGTAACATCCAAGCTAATGCCTGTTAATTATTATTATAGACACTAAGAACAATTACCAAACAGCATCCTTTTGTACTGTACTATATTACATTATTAAAGGTAATGAGAATAAACAATGCTATAATACAAAACAGAAACAATATAATTACTTTATACATTAATAATAATAACAGTCACAACTAGTCAACTTTCAATTGGCTCGTGTGTCTGAATTACCCACTTAGCGACGAAGGTCAGCTTTCAGCCGATTTTCTCCTGCCTTCTGTACATTCTTGGCTGTCCTAAGCCCATTATCTATGAGGATACCCTTGAGGAATGAAATGCACCTTACTGTTTGTTTGAAAAAAAAAAAGTTAATACCGATGCAAAAAACCCTACTCATAATGCATATCAAAGCCAAATATAAATTATTTCTGAAGTTATCTGCTGTTGTAGCTTATTGCTGCCAGTGTGGGTTCTTCTATTAGCATGGATAAGTGGGACCTGACCATATGTCAAGAGTATGTGTCCTTTTGAAGTGACCTCATACATCAAATACACACCCCTGGGACGCCCTGCCCCCTCCCACATCGACAGACTCCTCCAGTAGGTTTTCTGGTTTTTTTCACCTGTGACCGTATGCTGCCTCCTGTGAGTGATGTCGGTGTAGATGAGACCTCTGCCACCCTGCCAGAGCTGGTACTCTTTAATGATGCCATTTGGTTTCCCGGGGACACTCCAGCTTATATGCAGAGACTCTGAACTCAGGGCCGCGACGCTGGGCGGCGCGATGCTTTCTGGAACTCCTTGGGTCGCAGCTACAACTACCTGGAAGCAGAGGAATGAAACAGCAATTTATTGTAACAGTACGCTGGGTATCCTGATCAATGGGAATGTCACTTTTGCTTTAAAATGTTGGTGTCTGGCCTGGCATATCATTAGCTCGGGCTTGGAGAAGCCGTCTCCGTTTTTTATTCTTTTCTTCCCATCCTATTTAAACAATGAAATCTGACCTTGAATACATTACATAAGTCGCCCACTACCATTCATCACAATAGGTTCAACAACAATTTGGATGGCGCCGTGCAGACCTCAGTTTAAACAAGGAGGCTCTGGCCGGCACACCGTCTTCTCAGAGAACTCCTGATGACTCTCTTCCATATGGCCCATCGGTGTCTTTGCATTTTAACAGCCTGATTTGGTGCATTTTAAGCACCAGTAAATATGGAGCAAACCCTATATCCAAAGTTGCTTGCATATAATATGCTTCGAGCTATATAAATGGGTAGACCTTGGAGCACACTTCCGATGTCACCAGGGATGATTTTATAGTGTCTGCATCAGTGTCCTAGAAAAAGAAGTGAGTGAGAAGGAAAAAAAACCGAAAGATCACCCAGAGGATGAGCCAGTAATGTCAAAATGTAGCTTTGGACAAACATTGGCTCCATTTTTTCCGTTTTTACTTTTTAACTAATTGTTTCGGCAGCTGGTAGATGTGAGCTGGGTCTGCATAAAACGTATGGAATGATTGCTGCTTGCGAGGTGGTGGCTGTCTGGCTCCGCTGTGGCGCTCAGGACCGGGATGTGCTGCCCCCGCCCTGGCCCGCCCCCCGGACCCCCCACCCCGCCCCGGCCCCGTGGCTGCCACGTGGGTGCTTTGCGGCTGAGTGCTTCCCGAGTGCCTCCTTCCGCCACGGGACGACGCTGCTCTCCCGCAGATGGAGGGAACCCGAGCTGCTCAGTGCACGTGCGCTTCCGCTGCCACGGCTGCCGACACCGTGGCTGGCGTCCTGCGACGCACTTTCTTCATCTTCCTCCTAAATTGTCTGTTTCTTCTCCTTCTTCTTCGTGAGAGCTTCTTTCTTCCTCCTTCCGTAGATTTCCCCAATGCTCATCTATGCAATTCTGTTTTTGTCTCCCTGCAGGGTTTCTTTGGACGACCGCATTTAAGCTCCTTGCTTTAATTTCCTGCATCGATCTTTCCGGAAAACTCCGCTTACCAATCCTGCGTTGGGTTCAACATTGTCTTGTGAAGTAATAAGTTCTTTTGCTACAATGATTTTGGCTTTTTCTTAAGCATTTTTAATTTAAAAATTTAGTTTTTAAGAGCAGCATTTCTTTCTCTTTTCTTTTGCAGATAGACACTTAACTATAAATTCCTTTTATTTGAAAATGCTTTGCAGGTGTTCCTGGATTTACAGGATGTTGGCGTGCTACTCTACTTTTTGTGGCTATAACACAATAGCAGCAAGCGGGCAGCTGATAAAGGGAAGAGGTTTGATTTCTGGCTGTGGCTCTCGTGGCTGCCCCGGTGAGGGCCGTGTGCCCTCCCAGCTCATGGCAGAAGCACAGGCGCGGACAGGCTTAGCCGAAAGACGCAACAGCAGAGGCAGCCCCGCTCGCCGTGCACTGCTGGGAGCGAAGCGAGCTCCCGACTGCGCTCCTCTCTTCCCGGGACCTGATGGCTCGGACTCCGGCTCCTCCCGAAGGCCTCTCCGCCTCCCAGCCCTGGTGCACAGTGACCAGTCTCAGCATGAATTTGGCTGTGAAGAAATTGTACCAGACCACAGTAATGACAAAAATAACGGATGAGAGAAGACTGTGAAAAAAGAAGAAACTGGTCCCATGTCTTATTTGTTTTTATTTCTTATTATTTGAGGAACCGGGGATTGAACTCAGGACCCTGTGCCTGCCAGGCAAGTGCATATCCTACTGAGCTATCTCCCCGATCCCCATTTGTTTTTAATTAATAGAACATTGATACTTGGACACGGAGACCTTATAGCGATGCTTTCTTGCAGACGTGAGTATTAACACCTAGTTACGTGAATAATGAACACTCTACCTGACACCACTGCACAGGAAATCTTGCTTTGCGGCATCGGTAAAGACCTTAAAACTTCTTACCTCACGGCTGGTAGCACAGCCTGCCACGGTGCAAGCTTCCAGCCGGTAGGAATACTCCTGGAAGGGGAGGATTCCCTCTGTGTCTGAGAAGCTCAAGGAAGTCCCCCGAAAATGTTCAATTCCATTTCGGAGAAGAATATAGTAAATGATAGGACCTAAAAGACACAGAGAAATGGCGTACTTGATTATGGTATAATTTGGACTATTTGCAGACAATTTACATGTCATGATGTTCTGAAAAAATGGGTTATTGTGGCAATATTTAATTTTAATTTGTTTCCTTATTACCATGCTCAAGCAGGGCTCACTTATACTATCATGGGAGAAATGGATTCTGGACATAATCAAAAGTCATTTGTGTTTATATCCCTTCAGTAGCCAACAAGTTTACTTTAAATGTTAAAACTATTTTGACTCACCTGGTCATGCCCTGGTTATTTGAAAGCAGCTCAAATATGTGCTATGATTTAAGGAAATTTATTAGTTTGGCTAATAATAAGTATGTGTATGTGGTGCATACTGATGCCCTTCCTAGTGGGAAGTCACTACGTGTAATTTCCTTTTCTTTCCTTTTTCCCTCCCTCTTGGGCTCCACCCATGTTCTATTCCTTTACCCCGTTTGATACCTGTTGGCAGCACATAACGTTTCTTGTGTGGAGTTGGCCCAGGTACCTAACACAGCCCAATTCCTTTTTTAACCCCTTTTCTCTTCCCTCTCCTCTGCCTCCCTCCACTTCTCCGTCTCCATCCGTCTCCCACTTCATGTCTTTTATTTGGATCCTTGTTTTCACTCCGAGTTTCTCATTTAAGAGAAACAATATGGTATTGAAGCTTGTGTGGTATTTACTTGATTCTGCTAGAATCTCAAGAACGCTATGCCAGAAGGTGAATGATTAGGTGGCGGGGAAGTAGAGGATTGACCAGTGCCAATTATGTGTCAGTTACTCTCAGCTCAATAGTCTCTTGCATTCTTGAGATTAGTTTGTTTTCATTTTAAAAGTAGCTCAGTACCATTTGATTGTATAGGTTTTTTCCAGTGTAACACGATCGTATCTTCAAGATCGCCCACTTTGGTCCACCGAGGGGGAGCCACACCCTCAGGCACATCTTCCTTGGTGCTGGCTCTAACGGCTTGGCTGAAAGCATGCCCATGGCTGTTCCATGCAGAAATCCTATATTCATACATCGTGTGGGGCTGGAGGTTCACATCTAGAAAGACAGAACATAGCTTGTCATGTTTTCTTTCTTTCTTTTTTTTTTGTTATCATTAGAAATGAATGTTCATACCTTTAAGCACACATGTGTGCACTTGCACACACACACATACACACACACGCAACACTCCCCCTTCTTTCTGTATAAACAAAGTTCTAATATCTTTAATTTTGAAATTAAAAACACACATTTTAAATGTTTCCTAGTCATGGAGGTGTGGGATTTCACAGAAGAGAATTAATCATTTCTGTGCAGAGAAGTATAAAAACATTAAAGAAAAGATTGCGAAGTGGGAGCAGCAGGCCAGCGTAACTCTGATGCTTCACAAGCCCCAGTGCCCTTTACTTCTGTTTGAAATACTTTGGCCAACGTTGCTTTTTAGTTTCATGATAAATTTTACTGAGGATTATTTTCTATTACTTTGTTACTATGCTGCATTAGGATACTATGTGGCTATAATGCAGGACTCCAAGTGGCCTTCTCAGGGTGCCGTGTCAGTGAATAGCAAGGAGCGCACCGTCCACAGTCTTTTCCTGTCCTTTTCTACCAAGATTACAAGCCAAACCAAATATGCCATTCTGCTTAAAATGCTAGAACTAGCTCTGCTGAGCTTTGGGGATGGGCGGAAGTTTGACTAGAAAATGTTCCCGAGACTCCGTGGTGTCTTCAAAGCCCAAGCATCGTGTTGAATGTTACTACTCTAAAAAATACAGCTATTTCAGATTTGCAGGAAAACTCTTGTCTGGATAATTAATTACTTAAAGTCATTATTTATCCAGTTAATCTTGTCAAGGTTGCTCCTTTCAGCTACTCTTCTGCAGCGTGAAGACCCACAGAGGCGGCCCCGGCCTCCTGCACTCTCTCCGCTGGCTGGTGTGAACTCAGCCAGTCCCCTTGGGTTCTTTGAGACACACTCTCCTTATAATTAAGCTTGCCCTGCCTATTTTATAGAATTAATGTGAAAATAAAATAGAGTAAGTTATGTGGCAGAACTTCATAAAATGTAAATTTCCCTATAAACGTAAAGGATTATTGCCCCGGCTTAGATCTTGAGTTTTCCCAAGGCCCAGGTATTAAAGTCAGAGCCCCTGGACTGAGGTATCACTGGAAACTTTAAGAGGCAGGAGGTAGACGGAGGAAGTGAGGGCACGGGGGGCACGGCCTTGGGGTGGATCTTGCAGTACACAGCTCTGACTTGCTTTTGCTCCCTGTTGATCATGAGGTGAGCAGCTTCCTCTGCCACAGGCTTCTGTCAGGATGAACTTCTGTACAAAGGCTCACAAGCAGTAGACCCAGAAACCATGGCCTGAAAAACCTGTAGATCTTATAAGCTTATCTAACTCAAGTATTTGTTACAGTAACAGCAGGCTGTCTAGCATGACTACATTCTGCCTATTTTCTCTGGTAATAGGGTACCTGTCCCACGTGTCTGTGGTGACCATCAGCAGATCCCCAAATTTCCCTTGCATCCCGGCTCCCTAACTTCTAGTTAGAAGTCATATTTCCCCATTTTTTTTGAAGCTAGTGATGATCAAAAAAGATCTCATGACCTGAAGGAGTATGAGTGAGCAATGAGCAGCCTCTGAATCCCTCTTAAAGAGGAATTGCTCCCCTCTTGGCTAGGAATTTCCCATAGAAGGAGCTGTGACGCTAGAGTCCCGGGCTGCGCATTGAAGATGGACACACCACCCGAAGCATGTTGCATTGCAGCGTGGGAAACCTCCAGGCCGTCAGCGACATGGGGGGGCGGAGCTGTCCAAGCACCCACCCACCCACCCAACTGCTCACTGTGTCTCTACATTACTCCGCTCTAGTGCATTAACCCTCTGTGATCCTCACTCCTGCTGTGCACCTTCAGGCTCACGCCATCATCTCTGATTCAGCTGCTGCAGCTCTCTGAGGGGCTTTCCACACTCTTTATCCTGCTATCTTTAGCTCTCCTGTTTTCCATCCTCATTTCTTCTTGTTTCTCTGTTCACCCGTAAGCACTTGTTTTTCAAGGATTCTCTCGGCTCATGCAAGCAGTCCTTTGGCTTTACATGAATTTGTTTGCAAACATTTTGCCTTTCTCAGCAATCTTTCTCCTGTCCGAAGTTCTGTTTTCTCAGTAATTGCCAAGTCTCCTACCTCCATTCCCTACAACTCCCTTTTTGGAACTTCCTGGCTCAGGATCATTCTGTATATTATGTGGGACAATCTTCCAACACTAAAAGCTATGTGAGGGTTTGGAGGACAGATTTAAACAATATTTATTTGTAATTTTTTAATGTCCCATATATACAATATTTGTCTCACTTCAACCATAGCTTTAATAGCAGACAGTGTCTTCCTTCAGAGACACACATACAGCGTGTCCACTTGTTGTGTAGAAAGCTTTCTAGTCCACTTGTTGTTGCACAAAGACCAGCCGCTGTGGCCGCAACAGCTAGTCCAATGTGTCCTGAACCATGATCTGTAGCTGTTGCTGTGCAGCCTTCTCCCTCCCATACTCTGCCTCATGCAGGTGTTCTTGCAAGACTTTCCCAAAGCATCAGAGGGCGATGCTGGCTGCTACCCATGCTTCCGCCCCACCAGTTACCAGGCGAATGGACTCATTGTCATTCCAGGAGTCCTTCAGATGTGGGAATTCTTGCTTAACCTGCTGGTCCTACTCTAGTGACTAGCTCTCAGTAGGAACCTACTTTTATTTCTCTTTTTATCATGCTGCTCATTAAACCAAGGACCCTCCATAAAGTCTTAGTTACTAGGACAAAATACTCAGTGCCCAAAATTAAGGTAGAAAAGTTTATTTAGCTCACAGTTAGGGGAGGTTTCAGTCTATACTCAGCTGGCTCCAAGACAGAGTAGCACATGGTGGCAAAAAGCAGCAAAGGGAGGAACAGCTGTGGCTGCTGGCTAGTCTTTTTCCCCTCCTTACGCAGTATGCAGCTTATCTGCCCCAGGGTGGGTGTGGCATCACACCGTAATCTAGCATTAGATCATGAATCAATCACAAATTCTAGATGCCGCCCCAGTGACTGCATGAGGCTTTGGGGGATGCCTAAATACCATAACGCATACGCTAGGCAAATTCTCTACCACTGAGCCACCGCCCCAAACCCCTACTAAATATTTTAGATTAAACTAATGAATAGAGCAGTGGATGAATTTTGATTAGTGTCAGTGTTGTTAGATTTTAATTCCAAGTTTCTCTAAATGGCTGGCTTGCTAGAGAAAATTGCTTTCAATAGAATTGTCACAGCACCACTTGTGTGCTTATTGTTTTTCATGAAAAGGGTGAGATTTATAATCTTTCATATTCAATTTTTAGTATATTCTAGCAGGAAAAGCAATCTGGAGTGTGGGTTTTAAAAGCCCTCATAATACTCCCTCCGTACGTGGGAACATCTCTTCACTTCTGGAGAGAGTGAAGGCAAGTACGTGTTAAAAGCGCTTCAGAATCTCGACTTTGATTATGAGGAGCAGATACAAGGAGAAAGCTCTTATGGATGGAAGCCCGATAATTTTAAAATGAGAGTCTGTGATTCAAATTTTTAACTGAGTGTAGGAAGAAAACGGAGATTTGGACAACTTGTCCTATATGCTGAGAACTTTTGCAGTGAAATCCATTCTGATACGTATCTTTGACGACATACAGCTTACTAAATCCAAGTAATGAGGTCAAAGTAACAGATTGATAAAAATACATTGGCAAAGTTATACACTGGCATTCTTTTAACGAGACTAGGTTAGTCTCACCGGGGAGCTGCAGAACAGACTGAAGGCAATGTCTGTAACCAAGAGCAATGGGAGCAGGGGGCCAGAGGAGGACCTGAGAGCAGGCGACAGGGAGGGAGTTGGAGGAGACAGACCTGGACTTCCAGCAGCTTTTCACCATCCCTGCCCAGCTGAGGCCGAGGGCTCAAGGCCGGTTACCTGTGAAGGAGAGCGTGTCCACACTTCCAGTATGAACGGTCTCTTCGGGAGATGCACATGTGTCTCCAGTTAATGCCTTCTCTGTGGAATTGGGGGACCCACGTGTCACAACGCAAACGTCGCTGGTGAAATTGAAGTCACAGTGGCCACAGTGAGCTGTGGCCTCCATAGATGCTGGGCAGAGAGTCCCACATGCTTTGGTTTCCGGGGGCTGTGCGGGTGAAGAGAGAGAAGAAGGTTTTAAGCTTCCCTTTGGACACGTGTAGGGTCGGTTTCTGTACCATTCAAGTAAACTTTGTCCTACTCACTTGATAATGAATGTCTCAAAATTCATAAAAAGAAACAAAAGTGGTTTGTCTACAAGGTGCTATGTCTACTTTGAAATATCCCAGATTGGGAGTAAGATTTTAGTTTTGCAAATTTCCAGGAGTGTGAACTCTATCTAGTAGGTTACTCACAATCTTAGGGCCTCAGGTTCTTATTTATTTATTTATTTATTATTTCTTTAGTACAGGGTCTTGCTACACAGCTCAAACTTAAAATAACCCTCCTGTCTCAGTCTCCCCAGCACCAAGATTACAGGTGTGCACCACCATGCCTGGTTTCAGGGCAGTAAGCGTGACCTGGGTTTGGGGACCAGCAGGGCACATGGTACTGGGGATCCAACTCTGGTCTTTGCCAGACAGGCACTTAGACAATGGGGCTACCTCCCAGCCCAGCCTCAGCTTCTTGAGAGGGGGAAAAATGGACAGTAAGTTTTCCTTGAAGGTTTGCTATGAGAACAAAGTGAGAGGACGCCTGTGTCTTTTGTAGGCTCGCTATGCACACACAGCCGCTCGCAGTGGTCATCACTGTAGTAGTGCACTTTGGCAGTTTCCTGTGATGTTCTGCAGAAAGTGGAGAATGAAATATTTGATAATCCGTACTGCATATGCTGTTTGGAAAGTTGGGTCCTTCAATATTACTCGGCTGGGGAGGTAGCTCAGCAGTCTAAGCGCCTGCCTGGCAAGCACAAGGACCTGAGTTCGATCCCTGGTACCACATGCAGTGCCAGTTCTGGAGCCCAGAGTGCGCTATGCCAGTCCCAAAACCAGGTGTGGTGGTGGTGCACACCTATAATCTCAGTGCTGGAAAGGCTGAGACAGGAGGATCCCTACTTGTCTGGCTGTGTAGCAAGACCCTGTACCAAACAAATAAATTTTTTTTAAAAAAGAAATACTACTTATCCAACTTTCAGAAATCTAAATATTTTATGATCCATCATTATAATTATTTATATTTATGACATTTTCTGTGATGAATTGCTGGATGTTATACATGTATTGATAGTCATTCTAACCTGCATAATTTAAATAAATACCTCCTATCGTAACCTTCTCTATCCAACTTCTTCCTTACATAAAATGTGTTAAATTATTCTCACCAAGCTTGTTCAAAAATGTTGCTTCAGAGAAATGCACTGGAAATTCCATCTAAGAATGGCAAATTGAATACTTATACTTACCTCTGTATCCTCTTAGAGCCCAGCCAAGTGGCAGGAAAATAACGGAATAGATAAAAAGTATCTATGAAAAGTTTAGAGAAATAAGACATGGAAGTGTTCAAAAATTCTAGAACTGTGAAGTAGAGTGGTGGAGCAGCTATCTATGCCAGGTGCCTATTAATGTCCGTTGTTTCCTTTTATCCCTAGAAGCCAGGGATTTTTGAGCCTCTTTGTAGTAAAAGGAGCCACATAATTAGATTTGTCTAATTATGACTAATGCACAAAAAGGATATCCTGAGTGTCCACTGCCCACGTATGCAGTGAATCCTCTCTCTTCCATTCTGTTGGGATTGTAGGGCTATACAGGGCTATATGCAAAGCAGTGAAGACAGAAGGGTCTCAGGACCCCACGTGCTGCGTAGGGAGGGCTAGACAGCTCCCAGTAGACTGTATGTGTTGGAATGGAATGCATACAATTACAGCAGAGTTTTGCTAAGTGAGGGGGTCACAAGCATTCTCATCACACACACACACTTACACACCTACACACCTACACACTTACACACACACACTTACACACACTTACACACATACACACACTTACACACATACACACATACACACACTTACACGCATACACACACTTACACACATACACACATACACACACTTACACATACACACACTTACACAGATACACACACAGGGAAAAGAAAGGAAGAAGAACGAGGAGGAGGAAGTGGAGAAGACGAAGAGGCGAGTGGAAGGGTGAAGGGTGGGGGAGGATAGGAGGAGAAAAGAAAAGGAAAGAGTAGCTACTGTATGTTTGCAGATACACAGTACTAAGTAGTTTAATTGTGGGAATCATTTCCAAATATATGCATAGATATGGAGTTATATACAATTTTTTTTTTTAGTTATACCCCAGGAAAACAGAAGATTTCATTCCTTGGAGTGATCACATATTTGCCAATCGGTATTTGGCCTTAGGATCTGTTTACTTAGCTACAGCCACCAAAACCCTAAAATAGGTGGTGCTCAGTGGAAAGAGTGGCAAGAAAATAGAAAGTGGAAGTTAGCAGGTTGGCGAGCTCTGGATGACATGGAAAAATAGTTGGTACAATTAGACCCTGGGACAACTGTCAAGGAAAGCCACATGCAACTGAGCTCCCTGCTGTGGAGAAGGTTGCAGGATAGATCACTAGCAGTGTGTGTGTGTGTGTGTGTGTGTGTGTGTGTGTGTTGCTCTTAAATACATTTGGCAAGGTATTACACAATGAGCTAAGCTCAGGAAAGAGTTTGTAAAATTATAAGGAACAGGCAGGGCCCTCTGGAAGGCAGAAGCCGGGAGCCAGAGGGGAGATGGGAATTGGCGCTGTATGTGGCACCCAGGGGGCACTTGCCCGCTTCCTGCTGCATTTGCTCAGTGCTGGCCGACAAGGGCACACCACAGCCCGACCTGGGGTAGAACATTAAGGCTCACGCACTAAATGTGCTCTTTGAGACCTCTTTCAGTGTGGTTCATGAAAATCCCCCCTGGCCACCTGGCCCCCTACTGTGCTCCCCACCTAAGGCCAGGCCAAGGCTGTCTCAGCCTCCAAGGAGCAGATTTCCACGCATAGCAAAAAGAAGTCCAGTGAGTATGAAAAGCTCCGAAAAGCAAACAATGAAAATAGAGCCCAGTGAGTAAATGAGATACTTCAAGAAAGAAAGGAAACAACAGAAAAACAACAAGTAACCAATATTTTCAGAATGCTGAAAAGGCATGCTCCTGGGAAGAAACAGCAGGGGCACAGGGACAGACAATAAGCAGCAAAGGGAGAGGCGCTGCAAGTGCTTTAAAATCATAGCTGAGATCGTAAGAAATTAGCAGAAAGGGTAAGAGAGAAAGTTAAAGCAATATATTGTGAAGTGGAGACTAAATGGAGACCCACAGTCAAGAAACAGCAGGAAGAAGAAAATTTAAAAAGTCAGTTGAAGAAGACAACTGATTGGATGAAAAGAGAGATAAAAGAGAAAGCAAATTATCACATAAATACTACAGTGATAGTTTTTAGAAGACTTTAGACTTAAAAATTCCACAAAAACACATCATTATGAATAGTAAAAACTGCCATATTGAGACACATTTTCATGAAAACATTGGTTTTTTTTTTGAACTGGGGATTGAACTCAGGCCCTTGCGCTTGCCAGGGATGTGCTTATTCTACTGAGCTATCTTCCCGGCCCTGATTTTCATGAAATTTGAGAGGAAGAGGATAAAAAGAACATCTTGAAAAGCTCACCTATGAAGAAATAGGAATTGAAATATTGTTAGAAGCCTAAAAACTATAGAAATGCCTACAAAATTCTGAGTGCAAATAATTTCTATCCTTGAAGCACCTATCTGGCCAAGCCATTAATCCAGTGGGAGCACTGGATGCTGGGATTTCAACCGTCAAGTCATCTCAGAATTATTTCAATGCACCAGCATATGTGAAGATAGATCTCCAGAATGAGGAAATTCAGGACCCAGAATTCAGGGTCCAACCTGGGGAGGGGTAGGAGAAATTCCTGAACTGCTAATTCAGGAAAGCCCTGCAGGTTCCACGGTAGGGCCATTCTGCAGGGGTCCTCTTCACAATGGACTAGAAGAGGAAGATCCCCAAGGGAGGGGCTGCGGGAGATGGCAGGCACTGAGCTTCACACATAACACGCCATCTGATTTAGGGCACAGAAATATTATCCTTCTCATAAAGAGGGAACCGACCTTGTGGGTCATCTAATCACTTGCTGCTACAAAGTTTTTTCTAGGGTTACAGTGACCTCAGAAGAGTTATTTCACATCCAGTGTGTATGATGTCCTCACAAGGACTGTGCAGTCTCCACATCCAGTAAGTGTCTTGGTCACTGTCTGTGACCAAGATACCCATTTTTAGCCTTGGGATGAAAAGTCACGCAAGTAAATGATAAGGTATTTTGTTTAACTCAGTGTTTGAGATTACAGGCTTCTGGGGTCGTTCTCAAGTGTGATGCCCACAGGCATGACATGTACAGAGGGAAAGGCACAGCAGATGACCACCATGGCCCTTCAGCTGGGGGCTGAGATAGGCACTTGTCCATTCCATGATGTCTAAAGGAATCTAGAGAAAACTCAGCCCACTGAATGAGACGTCCCAAGGTCTCTATGAACAGAATGTGGAAGATACAGTTGATGGGCAAGAGAGAAAGAGCAGGAACTTCCTTCCATCTCCATTTCCAGCATTCAGGGCCACAAAATGGTTCCATGTGGGGAACCAGGACAAGCAGAGCAGCTCTTTCTGCACACAGATCTCAGTCCTGAGCTCAATCTGAGACCCTGGTCAATGCTTCCCTGAGAACAGCTAATCGTTATTAATTCCTTTAGAACTCATTGCAATAACATCCATCATAGCCAACTCATTCGGTATTAATACGGATGTAATGTGAAAATGAATAATGCACACAGGAGTTTTTATATTACTATTTTAGAAAAATAGTTATGAACAATGTATTTCACTTTCCATTGTCAAATCAGGGCCTCGGAGAGGTTTTCTATCAATTACCTTCTTCATAGTTCCAGTTGAAATCTTGTCAGAGCAAACATATTTCAAAGGGTTATATCCAACTCCATTACAGCACTTCTGGCTCTTTGGGATAAGTTCAGTCTCACAGCACTTTCCTGGCTCTGGTACATTCCTTCTAACATGTGCTTTAGACTCTCCACTGGAGGCTGAGCAGCATATGGTATCTGACACATTCACATAATCCTGCCCACAACAGAACATCCCTGCAACAATAAAAAGTTATATATGAATATGAAATAAAAAAGGGAAGCAAACTCAGGCTGCTATAAACTTTGGTATTAAAAATGTCGGAGTTGGGCAGTTTCAGAAATGGAGCAAGAGCTAAGGTAGCATTTCCCTAGCAAGGTGATTTAACTGTGTAGTGAGGGTCCTTCTTACCAGGAGGACTAGACACTAATTAGCAAAAGAACACACAAGAGGAAGTGTCTGGAAATCACTCAGTTGGGCCACACCGTGCCAGTGCTCCATAAAAATAGATGGGATTTCTGTCATCACAACTGCCAGCCCATTTTGTGAGGATAACATCTTGTTGCAAATGAGAATTAGACTAGAAGCACTCAGAGAAAGCTCTAGAAATTCAGGGGGAAGAATAGGTCTAACGGGCAGTGCGGAAGAAGAGGTCATCCTAGTTGTGGAAACCTTTGGAGGAGCCTTCCGAGGTCTGGTTCATCTTTGTCTGGGGTGAGAATAGATACTCCATGAATCCATACTTTCTTGGTGGCTTAGAATTGGCATCTAAGACCAGCTGAGTGTGCACTGTTGGGTCAGGTGCCCCAATCTGCATGTGGCTTCAGAGCTGGGCTCTACTCTACAGGCCTGTGAGTGGAGATGGCTGAGAGGTTGGGGCAGCAAGAGAAAGACCTTGCAGGAAGAGCCAGCCTGGACTTCCACATCTCTTTCTGACGCGTGTACCTGGGATGCTTTCTTTTCTCCCAGCAAGTCTGGCTTAATTACTTGTGTTCCCATCACTTAGTTACTACCAGAGGAAAAGACCAGCAGAAATTTAGATAGAAAAGCATGAATAAAGAATACTCGAGAGTCGGATTAAGCTAGAAATTAAGGCGCCTAGATTCAACACCACAATACTATCATATCAGAATTTATATGCAGTTATACAGCAGCATAATGTGCCGAGTGATTTGCTTTAATTAGAATTTTGTTTATTTATTATTAGTCCTGACTGATAACATAAAGAGCCTCAAATTCCAAGTGCCCTGAGGTCCTGCATTGTGTAATCCGGTTCTGAGCAAACATCTCCAGTATGAATGGCACTCCTCACAATACAGCAAGGAATTTTCAATACTTTTCCCCTTAATCCTTAAAAGTAGATGGTGTGCCACATGCCTTAAGAAAGATGCTTATTTGTGGCTCCAAACATTTTATTTTGTCTCCATTTGTAAAAGTATCTTGTAATAGTTAAAATTTTTCTGCGATAAATACTATGCACTAATCTTAACAGAGTTTTGACAGTTATGTTTATTTTAGTGTGACAACACTTCAAAGTGACTGGTTTAAAAAGACTATTGTTTGGGTAGCTTTTTATTTTTGAAGATCTCCAGGCAAATTTCTCTCAAATAAAATATGTCTTGCAGGGTTATCACTGTAGACCGTCTTCCTTATGGTGGGAGCGTTCGATTTTTTGTGTGCATATGCACATACGAATACAGACAGACATGTGCTTACACACATAAAGTAAAATTTTAAAAAATGTAGGCTCAACTTTTGTACAGTTCAGACATTTTTCTGATACTTCCTGATCACACATTTAAATACATCCCTGGATTTTTTACTGTCATTTTTCTCTAGCAATTCTCTTAAAACTATTCATGTTTCTATTCTAAAAACAATCAAAATCTGGAAACTGGCCTTTTTGGGAGCAGAATACGTTCTCCTCCTCCACTCCCAAATTACTCGGTGGCGTTGCCGCGCTCTAAGTATGAAATCAAAATGCAGACGTTGACCTAATTCTAAATTCCTAATTGGTCATCTGATCACTCTGAGGGACTTCTGACAGGTCAAGTAAAATTTTGCTAATGAACTGTTTTTATACTAGAAAGAAAAAAAGGAAAACAAGAAAGAGAACGCTTTCTTTCACAAAGAGCTTCGGCTTTGTTTTATTGAACTGAAATTTTCAGTGAGGGTTTCACTCACGTAACAAGAAGTGACTCCCTTTCTAGTTTCTTTGGTAAACCATTACTTCTTTAATTATTATCAACCTTGTTCCAGTGTGATAAATTGCTAATTACTTAATACCCTAATCAGCGTTCATTCTTTGTACAGATAAACTGTGACAGTGCCATTAATTTAAATAGTAATTTCACTTAATGGCCAGAACGGCACACCAGATTTTTATGCAGCATTTTCTGAAGACTGCATCCATCACCGCAATATTCTGACATAAAGATGTCTGACGTGCACTAACTCACTTAGGGAGCACAGATGTTGCAAAGCAGAGTTTGGTAGTAATTCCCAGAGTGCATCACTTCAGCATGAATGAGCTGCATATTCAGAGAAAGACAATCTTCCCGAACTGCATTGCAATAACTTTTGACCCCTACCTCCTCTATCACATGTAGCACTTGACTTTTGAACTTTGACACGCAAAATGCCCAATTTTAAATATGCTCAAAGAAAAAACCAACATGGGTTATACATTATTGATGGATCAGCCCATTCTTCCAGAGGTGCCTCATTAAATTTGTACAAAGGTACAGAGTCTCGGCGAGCAGATACAGGTATTACTAAAGTGGCACGGCACACACCAAACTCGTGGATGTTTATTTTTCAGGTCAAACAGCATATATTGTCTTTCTAAAATGCAGATGGGGCATTTGTTTTGCACTGGACACAATGGAAAGGTGTGGAGTGAGGAATTTTGCACTGACAATATTCTCAATACTTCAAGTACGGTCCCAACACACGAATTTCACATCCGGGCATCAAAAGGAAATCATTTATGAACAGATCTGTCTGATTCATTTCAGCATAGTTTCATCTCTAAAACAAGTCCTGTCCTTTTCCAAATTGAAAGCAAGAATTATGCATCATGCTCTTTGAGATTAAAAAAGTACTATAGTGGTAAAAAAAAAAGCCTGGAATGTGACAATCATGATGGAACTAGGGGGGTGATGGGAGGAGCTACATTTTGAGCAAAGACATTTTACATTTTGGGTCTAGAAGAAAGAAGATCTCATTTATGACTAATCCTCAGGACAAACATAGAATGGGTTGGCAGCACTTGCAAGAAGTCCCTGCTTGTCTTTCCCATAAGCGGATGGCTCTCTGGGCAGAGCAGCAGGGAAAAAGGTGCTTCAAACCATCGTAATATAGTATATAGCATGTAGATCTTTAAACCCTCATTTGGTTATATGGAAAGCTTTTGGGAGGCACTCTTTCACCCCAACTCTTCCACCACGGATTTCTGTGGTGATCCTTCTTTCTTTGCAAAGTTCCCAAATCCCATCTTATGAAACATCCGTTTTATTGGTGGTAGTCATTCAATTGCAAAAGTCAGGACATGGAAACTCAGTGTTCTTTTGAGAAGCAATTTTAATATACAGTTTAAGGTCCAAGTTTTGCATGGACAAAATTTGTAATAGAAATAAACTATCTTCCAAAGGCGTGTAATCATCCGTTTCCTGTGGCTCACAGGAAATCCCATTCCCTAGAAAGATAGACAGAATTTAATTTTCATCTTTTAATACTATAGGATATGGCAAGCCCAACCCAAGATTAGCGACATAAATGATGAAACCGTATAACAAATACTAAGAAAAAAATGAGTAATAAAGAGATTTAAATCTATTTAAGAAAGTGGGTAAGGCCACATATCCATGCAGTGATGAGCATGACTTTCATCCCGAGACGCCTGTATAACACTCTACACAACTCATCTGCCCAGAGAGAGCACTAAAAATGTGAATGCTACCCCAGCACTCTGCTCCGAAGCATCTGTTAATTCACTCCATTTATAAAATACATATTGACAAAGACAACTGAACTGGGACCAGGGAGATTTGATTTGGTGTGAGAAAGTCAATTCAATGTGATTTTGTTAAAGGGCTCCTGCAGGCAAATAAAAGAGTTTAAGTAATAAAGTACATAAAGAGATGTTTTACGAGCCTGCCCGGTCATGTGGCAGGCTCACAATGCCAGGCAGCGAGAGCGGATGGGCTCAGGAGCGATACGTGATCCGAGCTCTGTGTACAAGTGTAGGGCACACCTAGACCGAGGAGAAAAGCATCCATGTGATAGCCTGGAAGGGCACTGAGGTCGTAGTCCTTATGAATGACTGGAGCAAGCAAGACCAGAGAGGAAAGAGACACACAGGGCTGTCTCTTGTCAGGGAAACCTGCAAACACTCAGCAGAATAAAGAGATTCCTTACATGTCTTTCTTTAAAGTATTATTTCCCTACTCTGCCACAGTCCTACGAGCTGGTCAAATTGAAAGAATCCACAGGACACTCCCCATCCAGTCTCACTTCACAGGAGTTGGGGGGCAACATAATTTGATCGGGGATATTTCACTGGCATATTGAAATAAACACAGAAGAGATCCTGAAATGTGGGTCCATCGGTAGCCTTCAAGGGTCTAAAACGGCAGTCGTATTGTGCATGTGTTTTCTATGTGCTTTCATTTAGAAAGCACAAGTAAAAGTTTGTAATTTCCAAAAGAATTCTCAAGGAAAAATGAGAAATCCTTGTAGCTGGGGACAGTGACAGTCCGTTTCTTAGGACAGGTGCATCTGACTTCAGAGCAGTAGTGCTCTGACTTCTCCTTCCTTCTCCTTCACGTTTGTTCTCCCACCTAAATTAAATTAATCTCATTAAATCCTACTCTTGCAGCCACATTGATTCTTCCCAGAGTACTAAATAATGTTCAAATCCTTTTGCCTGTGCAGATTTATCCCCCTTTACCTCCTTCCGCAGGCCGTAGACCTCCAGTACAATGCGGTGCTCAGCACTACCGGGACACGCTTGCAGACTTAATTTTGCTGTTTGCAACAAGCTGCACCTCTGAAGATCCTACTTAGTGTTTATGGTGCAGCCCACAGGCAGCTCTCCTTATTACCCGGATGTGACCTCTCGCCTAGTCTTCTTTATTATCCCTCTTTTAGGCTTCTGTATACTTGGATACTTTTCTCCTTGTTTCACTTGTTCAGTTTTTGTGCAATCAGCCATTTTTTATGGTCAGAAAGCACAAAGGGCATCTCAAAGACAGCCTCTATGTGAGATGTATTTATTGAATGAAGGGAGGTGGCGATTGGCTAAACAAAAATAGCTACAGACGAAGGTGTCAATACAATGAGATATTTTCCTGTCATTGCATTACTCTGTCCTATGACTGAATGAAGAACACAACCGTTTTGCATGCTCCTTGTCTGCTTTTAGCTGCTTCACCCAAAAGAGGAGAAAGTACCCAACTAACGGATCACTGACAGCACAGGATAACTAACCAAGCCCCGTGATTTCTAGCGCACATTACAGTCCTTTCAAGCAGTGTAGTACATTTTACTCTCAGGATCACTCTGTACTCATACAAATACTGGGGTTCCCAAAATAGTCTTTATTTATATAAATCATGTCATTGAATTCTTACTCTCTTAGGATTAAAGCTCAATCTTGAAATACATATTTATTAATTCATTTAGAAATCGTAACAGGTCCATAGCATATTTAGGAAGAATAGGTGTTTTCCAAACTCAAAAATGTACTGAGAGGCCCAGCCTGATAGCTCAGTGGACTAAAGCCCCTGTTTAGGCAGAGCGCGGGAGCCAGGGTTCACTTCCTGGTGAGCCAGCCCTGCCCTCAGGGCCTCCTGAGACAGCGATTGAGACTGGGGTGGCACGCACCTGTACAGCTCTTGGGAGGCTGAAAACAGGAGAATCACCACGAGTCCAATCTGTGTAGTCAGACCCTGTAGACCCTGTATCCCTTTACTAAATGCATAAAAAGAAATACATTGAGAATGACCCTGTTCTACAGCTTTGCAAGCCCATCACATGTGCAGTTTAACAGAAAGCAAATTCCCCAATCCGTTTTGGCATCTGTCTGTTGCCTTATCACTTGTCAGGCAGTCCCTGGGACACTGTACTGTATGCTCATGAGGGGACGGGAGTTCCGAAGGCAGAGGACAGTTTGGTATGATTGTAAAAAATAGTTTTGTTCTCAAGACCACTGAAAGATTCTCAGAGACCACCCAAAGACTCCCAGGAGTGCCCAGGGCATACTTTTTTTTTTTTTTTGGTGGAACCAAGGATTGCACTCAGGCCCTTGCGCTTGCCAGGGAAGCACTTATTCTACTGAGCCATCTCCCCGGCCCCGCCCAGGGCATACTTTAAAAGTCATTGGTGTAGACTCCAGATCTTTTTTTATTTTTATTTTTTCATTTTTAACATTTATTGTGTGTGTGTGTGTCCAGCTCAGCCCACCAGGGGGCGGGGCTGGCTGGCATGTAGTGCTGGGGGATTGAACCGCGGTCCCTGTGCTTTGCCAAGCTTGTTCCAAGTAGGTGCTTTAGACCACTGAGCCATCTCTCCAGTCCCTAGACTCCAGATCTGATAGCCAGGACCTTTTCTTCTAATTTGTACAAGCATTTAGTGTGCAAAGGGAACACTCTTTAATGTGTGTGTGTGTGTGTGTGTGTGTGTGTGTGTGTGTGTGTGTGTGTTTTCCTGGTCGTTCATGAGATGTGTACAACCTGGTTGCTATATA
Organism: Octodon degus; assembly: GCF_000260255.1. Lineage (NCBI taxonomy): Eukaryota > Metazoa > Chordata > Mammalia > Rodentia > Octodontidae > Octodon > Octodon degus. The sequence continues at coordinate 17,446,412 of NW_004524593.1, forward strand.
CAAGACTGGTCCATGAGATTTAATGAACACTGATTGAATTGGAGTTGGCGAGCACCAGGGCTGTGCAGGTATTAGAATACTTTCATCGGCTAAAAGCACAGACCTTCCAGCCACTCGAGGAAGTGAGAGTCCCTTCGTGGCCATAGCGGCCAAAGGTGCATGGGAGAACCTCCTAGCCTCCCTCTGCATTGAGGTGTCAACATATAGTTGAATTTTAGTCAATGGAATGCTAATAAAACTAATAAAGAGAGTACTTTAATAGCAAAACCAATGAAGAAATAGTAGTTGAGTCTGGGAAATAGATAAATATATTTACTTCCTATATTTACTATCTTGATTCAGTGTACTTACCATATTGGGTTCAATATATTTACTATACTGAGTCTAGCCCCTGCCATAGAAAGAGAGTTGAGTCTTGAAGATTCAAGTTGAGGATATGGAATGTACAGATTTACTCCTAATTCAGATATGTACAAAAGGAAGAGTTAAAGAAACAAAACAGTAGATGGTAGAAAAGTTAACATGAAACAGGCACAGGAAAAAGTAAAATAGATTAACTGCAACTATTCTGATGTGAAAAAGAGGATCATAAATAAAATTCAGATAATAACTGAAAATAGTGAAAGAAAACGATGGACTCAGATTTGAGGCAATGCATAGACAATTTGATTATTCAATAATGTAAATTATGAAGGGAAGGGACTCATAAATACATGGGAGAAAGTTTTACTTCTTGTTGATTTACAGATAGGATAATGACACTGCTGATAACTTACAGCTCAAATTCAGACATTCAGGAAGAATGTCCATGAAATACAGGTTAACAAAGTCAACTCCATGCAGTTGAGATAGCTCCCTGCAAATCGTGCTCAGACCGGAACCACTTAAATGGCCCAGGACCCTAGAGAGAGCCTCCTTCCACTTGACAAGGGCCCCAGACATGTATGTCATGGGCGAGTTGTGAATCTTAGAGTCACCATTCTAAATTTCAGGCAATTGTTAGAAAACTACTACCACTAACTATGAGACCAAAAAATGCATTTGCTTTTGTGCTCTCTCCTAACTGCAGCAGGATGTGCAGGTGGAGAGGAAAAGGGTGGTGAGCGGGAGGCCCGGCAGCCCTAACCCTGAATACACTGCTTGTATACTTGCGGGATTTGATAGGGGTTTTCTTTTTCTTTTTGATCTGTCATGTATTTTTCTACTGCAAATAAATACTCGTTTTGTATTTTGTGGGCCTTCATTAGTTTCTGTTTTTCTGAAAAGCCTCCCAAGCCACATAAAGTTTCAGCTGGCTCAAATGCCAGACTCGACTAGCTCGATGAGCTTGAGCACATTCGTGATGCGCGCTTTTCATTTTCCTCACTTTTACCTCGTTATCACTTATTTATTTGTTTATTTGCAGGGCTGGGGATCAAACCCGGGCCCTTGCACATTGAAGGCAAGAAATGTAATACTGAGCTCTGTTTCCTCATTTTAAAAATGTACATAGTAGTACCTAGTTGTAAGATTGTTGTAGAGATTAATTTATTCTGCTAATCCTGTGCAAAACATTGGGACAATACCTAGTAGATAGTAATGATCATGATTACTTTCTGCTTGTTTCTTTGACAGGTCGGGCAGCACTGGGGATTGACCCTGGAGTCTTTGCACAGGGCCCGTCATCTTAACCTTTGAGATCAGATCTTCCTGTCACCAAGCCCCCACCAGCTTGAAGTCTGAGTTTCGCTATGTCACTAAATCATCCAGGCTGTTCTTGACCTTGAGATCCCTTTGTCTCAGCTTCCCAGAGTACTGGGGCGATAGCGGCATACCACAGCTCCCAGCTTGGTGACAATAGCAGTGTTAGTTCCACAAGCACTAAAGAATAGGAGAGAAAAAGAACTGTACTACGACATCATCACAACAATTTGAGGCATACATAGGTTTTACTAAGAAACATTGTTTTGCTGGGGAACCAATGAATTCATGTGCCTTATTTATTTATTAATTTTGGTGTATGTAATACTTTTCACTAGGGGCTTTGCTGGCATACATCAGATCTATAGACATAGTGGGACACTGCAGTTCGATTTCTAGTGCTGCTGATGGTTGCGTAGGACATTATGAGAGTGAGTTTAGGGAGGGCAAGGGGGCTCTCTCCGTCTCCGGGGTGCTCTGCACCCAGGTAGGGTCCTCTGCACCCAGGTAGGGTCCTCACCTGGCAAGCGCACGTAGGCCACGCCCTGCGCCCTTCCTCCGCAGCACTGCATGTCGCTGCTCACCACCTGCCCCCCGCAGCACCGGCGCCCGTGGCCGTCATGCAGCATCCCCGCGCAGCAGAGCTGGGGTCCCGCGGAGGAGTAGGGCATCCTGCCGCAGCAGGCGTCGCCGAGCCCCACAGAAACCCGGTTGTGTTGCTCATCTGGACAGCAGACTTCACCTGTAGGGGTAGGACAAACACAGTCATTGCAGGAGTGAGGGAAAACGTGGCGACCCACAGCGGAGTCTGAGGGTAACCACCCAAGGCCAAGGGGAGGACAGTTATTAGGAAAAACGCGGTCACACTGGAGGTGTGCAGTCTCAACAGGATCCCATGGGTTTTTGCTTTCAGGCTGCGTAAGCCTGGTGGTCTGCTCATGACCCGTGTACTAAATCACAGGTAAGATACACTTCAGGTCACCACACACATACTGTGCTTGAAGGTGGCAGATCTTGAATTTCATGAATGCAGTTAGGCACGAGCACCCCTTCACATGATATTCTGTGACACTCAGGATAAGAAAAAGACAATGATAATCTGGCCTTAAGATTAGAAGATGCAAATATTCTAAATATCAATATCAGTTGGGAAGGGAGGTGCCTTGAAAAGATGAATACTCTAAAATAGAAAAATTTAAAATATATCCCTTAGCAATACCTTAGAGTGGACTAATAAAGAACAAACAGTTCACTATACATACAAAGCTGCCAAGTTTGAGTTGCAAGAAATAATATAGCATTATGAGATGCATAGCTCGTAGTAAGATGGAGGTGGGGTGTGGGGGAGCGACCTAAAACGGCCCAACAAAGAAAGGCTCTGGTCCAGTACACAAAACTCCCACGACGGGCAAAGACCTTGGATAAACATTTTCAAGACGACATAGGAGGATCAATGAGCACAGGGAACGCTGCTCAATCTCAGTAGTCACCAGGGAAGCGCAAATCAAAACCACAGTGAGACCACTCCGTGCGCTTCTGGATGGTTCCCACCCCAAACAAAGCCCCACAACAACAACAGAGAAGTGAAGCGCTAGCAAGGTACGGAGAAGTTGGAACACAAGGAGGTGCAGCTGCAAATGGAAAATGGTGCTGTCCGTGGACAGCAGTGTAGAAGGTCCTCGAAAGTCTCACGCACAGAGATGCCGTGTGACGCAACAATTCTGGATCCAGGCACACGATGAAGAAGAGCAGGATGTGTAGCCAAAAGATTTGAAAGTAGTTTGGATGACACTTGGACACCCAACATCCATTGTGATTTTATTCTTGATAGTTTAAAAAAATGGAAACAGTTTATCTATACATCAGTGGGTAAAGATATAACTACCCACAACGGGATATTATTCATACCTCAAGTGGAATGAATTCCTGGTCTGAGCTACAACGTGGATAAATCCTGAAAATATTATGCCAAGTGAAAGAAGCCCATCGCAAATAGTCTATTGAATGCTTCTGAGCCTATGAGGTGCCTAGAGTGGTCAAACCAGAGAGACGAGAAACGGGACTGTGGCTGTCCAGGATCGAGGGTGGACACGAAGGGGGGTGGGTGCATAATGGATGTCGCTCCACGAGGGGCAGATGAAGCACCCTCGGGGTGGGTGCAGGTCAGTGTTTGCCAGTACATTCAGTGCCACTAAGCTGTGTGTCTAAAAATACTTAAAATGGTACATTTTATGTTATGTATAATTTCCTGCCATAAAAGATCCAGTTTCCTAAAACAGAAAAGGAATACTATAACCCAACACCTGTCTTCAGAGACCACTTTCCTAACTCCCACTGTGTTCTCATGAGTAATGAAGAAGACATCTCCATTTGCCAGAAAACAGACAGCAGGACAGCCAGCTGTCCCTCCCCCTAAACTGCAAAGGTGCCACACGTGCAGAAGACACAGCTCAGAAAAAGAAAACTTCAGAGCAAATCAACAGCAAATAAAGATGAGAATAAAAAGCCTGCTATGTCTAGTCCGTAAGATAACAATGGTTAATATTTACATGACAGAGGGACCCAGGGAAGTATTTGCTGTGTTTTGGCAAGAAGGATGGAACTGCGAAAGGAAAAAAGACCAATTATGATGGGGCAACAACTCTCTGGGAATGTAGCCAGGGGGTCTAACCCTATCAGCCCTTGGCAGACAAAAGAACTTGTAGCAGGAGACTCCTCCTTGGTGAACTGGAAAGGCTACTGCGTCGGAGGGCCCGGCTGCTTTTGGAAGTAGGTTCCTGACAGACGGGATGAATTTGGCCCAGTTTCCCGCCATGTTCTTCCCTCTTTGGAGTTCCACAGCATGCAGGCTTGCTTCTGCCTTTTGCCGCGGGCTAATGCAGGGTGAAGACCCGTGCTGGACACCAGTTCAGTTCTCTTGGCCCTCCCAGCCGTGAGGGCCAAGAGGGGAATAGATAGCTACAGTGTAGAATTCCTCAGGCTGTGGTGCCCTGTCAGAGCTTCAGGAAATGTTTACAGCAGTACATCACTGATGCAGGGAGCACAGCTTCCACCCCAGAGCCCACTCATTTCCCATGATTCCACCGTAGGAGTAGACGAAATGTCTCGGGGATACACACGGCAACTATCCCTTTGATTCTGCTTTTGGATTTCTTTTGTCTCTTTTAAATCAACACACACCTTGGTTTGATGATTCCATTGGCAAGGATCCACTGAAAGAAAACCACTGCACATGCGATGTGACAGAGTCCTTGTCTGTGAGTTCCAGGAGAAGAGGCCCCATGCCACAGCTTGGTGATGGCACAGGTCGATTCCCCCGCCTACGCCTCTTTGACCAACATCTGTTACCTACGATCTGTCTCCAGGGCAAAGACACTGTAGATGTGGGACTCATAGAACAAGCTGAACTTCAACGGGCTTCATCAATCTGGACATGCTCTTGTTATTTTGTGTTTTAAAAACATTTTTTTTTTTTTTTTTAAAGCCAGCTACAGGTCTCACCAGTTTCTGCACGCGTTCTTTCTCCAATCTCTTTAAAAATAGTCCTGTGACAAATCATCACATTCATGTAACCTTTGGGACAATCAAGATGTGGAACTGTTCTCTTGGCGCAGAGAAGCAGCCCGCTGTAACATTTAAAAAAGTGATATAAATCTATCACTTTTTAGTGCACATTATTGGTACATAATAATTGCATTCCTTGTGGGGAGTTGGTACCTATTTATGCATAACACATTCGAAGCCCTTTTTCCATTCTCCTTTCCTTTCCATCTTTCTCTTTGACCCCCTTCCTTCCCTTTTGAGAAATATCTCTTACTCTCCATTTCCTATTATCTTTTGTTTTGCTCTTTATTTATAACTTAGGTTTCTTATGGAAGAGAAACCATGTGATATTTAATTTAAACTGTCTGATTTATTTAGCTTAACACGGTGGTCTCAAGGGGCATCTAGTCTTCTACAAATGACTCAAGCTTATCTTGCTTTATGGAAAAGTAGTATTTCATTGTGGGTAAAAACTACCTTTTCTTTTTTCAGTTATCTGCTGGTGGATATGGGTATATAGGCTGCTTTTGAGATTTAGCGGCTGTGAATTATGCTGCTATAAACATGGTCATGCATAATGACTGTAAAATGATTTTTTGGGAAGATACTAGAAGGGGATTAGCTAGGTTAAGATGAAATTTATACTTTTAGCTTTTTGGGGAACCTCTTACACCAATCTCCATAGTGGTCGTACCAGTGTACACTCCCGTCAGGCAGGTAGCAGAGTTCCTTTTCTCCCGCATTCTCACCAGCATTTCTTATTTGATTTTTTGATGATAGCTGGGCTTTCTGAGGTAAGATAAATCTTAGTATTGTTTTTATTGCCATTTCTCTAATGGCCAGTGATGTTGAGCATTTCTTCGGGTATTTATTGGCTATGTGTACTGCTCAAAATGCCTGCTCATTTCACTTGCCTATTTTTTGATTGGGTCTTTTATTTTTGGGGGGTGGTCTTAATTTTTTGAGTTATCTATATATTTTAGGTATTAGTCCTCTGCATGAGGAAGATCTGGAAACACTGTACCATTCTGTAGGTTGTCTTTTTACCCCTGTTAGTTGTTTCTTTTGCTGTGCAGCTTTTTAATTCAGTATGACCCAAGTTATTGATTCTCAATACTATTTCCTGAGCATCTAGGATTCTGTTCAGAAAGCCCTCACCTATGCCTATGACTTCAGGACTTCTACCCATTTTATCTTCCAGCAGGGTGAGTGTTTATGTTTTAAAATTTAAATAATACACTATTTAAAATGTTTCTTTATATATTTAGTACAGGGTCTCCAGGGTCTCACTACACAGATCAGACTCATAGTGATCCTCCTGTTTTCAGCCTCCCAAGCACTGAGATTACAGCTGTTGCCACCATGCCCAGTTTCAGTCACTGTCTAGGGCACAGGGGTGTGGCTGGTACTGCACAAGAGGTAGGAGTGGAGTTGGGGGAGGGGGAAGGGTAGTATCGAACTGTGGTCCCTGTGCCTGCCTAAGCAGGTGCTTTGGTCCACTGAGCTATCTGGCCAGCCCAACTTTTTAAATTTTACTTGAGTACATGATTAGTGATATAAGTCTAGACTCAGTCTTCTGCACATGGAAAGCCAGAAGTTTTCCAAGCACCATTTACTATAAAGGCTATTTTTCCTCCAGTGTCTTTGGAGCTTTTCTCCAAGATCAAATAGTTAATTGTGCTTGGGGTCTTTTCTGTACCCTTTATTCTGTTCCATTGATCCTCATGACTGTTTTTCTATTCGTACTATTCTCTTCTTAAAACTAGCCCCAAATCTACTTTAAAGAAAGAGGCTGTTGAGTAACTGTGGCGCATGGTACCCACCTAGCTCTAGAAGGACACACATGCCGCTAGCTGTGCTAGCCCTTTTGATACTCACTCACTCACTCACTCAGCAAAACAGTAAATGACTGGTGTAACACTTCGTCTCAGACTCATGGGCCATTATCAAGATTGCGACTCCCTAGCTCCTGGCAGCTCCCAACCCTGACACTGTCCTCATGCTAATCCCCAAGGCAGCTGCCTAAGTCAAAGCAGGTCTGTGCTCAACACTTCTTCTTCATATTCTCTGCGCTGAGACTGACAGCATCTTTCTGCATTCACTTTTGACAGTCGCACCCCATGAGTTTACAGAAATATCTTCATTCTCCCAGTGATGAGCCCTAAGTTTAGAGTGGTTAATAGAATGCCATCTTCCAGAGGTATCTACACCCTAATTCCTGGGACTCCTGAACACATGGTGCTACGTGACACGGCAAAGGTCTACCAAGAGAGGAGGTGAAATTGAGTTGGACAGTGCGATATGAGAAAGGGCTAGTTGGCTGCACAAGGAAGGGCAAGGAAGGCCGGAAGCCGAAGAATGTGGACGGCTCTAGGTGGTGGGAAAGACGGGAAGGAGGACTCTGCTTCCCAGCAGGGCGTGCACTGCTGGAGACACCTCAATGCGCCCCCAGTGATACCCACTTAATCTTCTGGCTTGCAGAAACAGGAGTGCCCTTGTGATGCTTTGGCCACTGCATTTGCATTTGTTAAAACACCGAGGTGTTTGACTTCCTCCAGAAAAGTCTACTTCCGTTCAATAGATGTTTGATCCTTTTTTTATGTCCATGGTCTCCAAAAATAGTTTCCTTCTGTTTTTTAGCAGTGGTTACACCAAATGAACGTGAAGCTTCTGAATGAATACCCATTGTGAGAGCAAAGGGTGTCTTCTAGGGCCTGGATTCTAGGCTGTAGTACCACACAAAATGCAAAAATTCTTCTTAACAGTGGCAAGAATGGGCAAACGTCAAGTAAAGGACTGCTAGTTCTCAAAGCGTCAGTGCGGTCCTTGGTCTCCAAGGTCTCTGGCCAGTAGGCACCTGATCCCTAGCTTGTATGAACACATCACCCTTTTATATGATTTGAAGAAGGCAAACATCTCTGAGACTTCAGCTAGATTCATTGGAAGCAATCTTTTGATAATGAAAAACTTGCCAACCTCTTCTTCTCGGGCTCTCCTATTACTACAAGCAGAAAGGAGAGTGAGTCTGGGGACCCTAGCTCATCAGCTCACTGCATATTTGGGATATTAGCCTCCTGCTAATATTCTTAGTTCGTGTTACTCAATGAAGTGCAAACATCTAGGAAGTGGGTGAAATGGGATGTAAATCAGGCTTTCTCACTGCAATGATCATGCCCACCAATTACTTAGCATCAAGCCAGCAGAACATTATACAGATCTTTTTCTTAGAATCTGATCACATAAAATATTATCTGAAATACTCTAACACTGTGACTATTACACTTTGCTACCCAACACTCATGGCCATCACCAATTCGTTCTCCAGAAGTACAGCTTGTTTTTGAGTAGACCGTGGAAATAGCTTTTCTGAGCCCAACTTCTTTCCCTCAGTGTCGTTCTTTCTGGTATCACCAGTGCTTTGCTCCTTCCTTTTGCTAGATTGTGATCTTTCATATCACAGGTTGCGCATGTTCCCAGAGATATTTGGGTATTCCGCTGGGGCATTTAAAACAGAGCTATGATACACATTCATGCACAGGTTTCTGTGTAAACATAAATGTGCAACATTTCATTTTTCTAGAATAAACATCTAAGAGTAGACCCAGGCAGCCCTAGTTTTCTCTGAGGATATGGAGTCCCAGAACTAGGACGCAGTAGGCTTGGTCCACTGCCTCTGGAAGGATCTACTAATACAAGATCTGCACGTGGAAGGGAACTTGTGAATTTTTCATTAGGTGGCCCCAGAGGCCAGTGAAGAAGGAGTAAGCTTGCTGTAAAGCTATTATATTTGTCACACATATATTTCCTCCCTCTGGGTAAAAGTGTTCTATTTGCTGTGAAATTCAGTTGCCATCTTTAAGTCTCCATGACCAAAGAGCACAGTGTCTCTCACTGGCAAACGTTCACATGGAGTGTCACACTGGCCAAGGGCAGGACCAATTAATTCATGGTGCCCAGGAAGCTAGTGAGCATAGAGGAAGCCACACACATCTATTCCGGGGAAAGAAGCGCTGTTTTGAAACAACAAACATCATACCAAGCATTAATTGGTTACATGCTTTATATTTCCCTGACTCCCTCTAAATCTTACTTGGTTGCTGTCAGAAGAAAAGTCCTCATAACAAGAGATGGGGATTATATCAATGAGAAATAAAACGATTTTTTCCTCAGAAAAGGGCTATTAGATGTACGATGCAAGGATCAGTCACCTTCTCATTAACCTCTCAAAATGAATCTATTTCAGGTTGGGTTTGAAAATGTTTTGCCTCTAAAAGCTACCACGAAGTCTAACAGTTAATTGTTATTCTTATCGAAGAATGACCCACATTAACATTTAGTTGGGGTCATTAGCATATTTATAAAAAAGTGTGTGTGTGTGGCTAATGTGCATTCTTTTCTCGGCTGCTCTTTGTCATGAAGGAAAATCCACAGGAAAAAAAGGAAGTAAATATTATTAACCAATATTTCAGACTCAACTTCAAGTATCAAAATGCCTGCACCCATCCCAGCCCTGAACTGGCAGGCTACAGATTGGATTTTAATTGCATGTAGATACAAACTTGTTTGGGATCACTATGGCTTCTTTCATGACATAAACAGCTTTAAACTAGTTAACAAACACCACGAGCTGAGGACAGAGGTTGGGGAGGGATCTCTTCATTAGGTACATTGAGATTAACAATTGGAGCAAAACTACATCTTTGATTATTCCATGAAATCGTGGGCTTATTTTTTTTTTCCCCTCTTGACAGCATGGAATGAATTCTAATTCTGTACAAGATGAAATACTTAGAAAGAATCTAAATGTGGGACATCCTCAACAGCTTGGTAGATAACTGAAATGCTTGGGAACATGTAAGTGTGCGTGTGTGTGTGTGTGTGTGTGTGTGTGTGTGCACAGATAGTGGAGATATTAATATTCTTGTTTGAAAAATCAGCCATTGAGAGGCTTAGTGTATTGGTGAAAAACCCATGGGGTTCCATGGCTTACTCATTCTTTTGGGGGAAAAAGTGTTCATTTTTATTTGGAAATGAAACAAAAGTAGATTGTGGTTTTAGTTCTAAATCCAACACTGGTAGTATTGGAAAGGAAGCAGACAGAGTCCTAGACCTAAAGAGGAGATGTGTGCAAGCGAGCATTTCATGTTACTTTTCAAGGGACAGAGGGTATTTTTCAGGGCTTGAATAGTTTGCTGCAAATCATATGATTACCATGTTCATGTGACTGTGGAATGAAAATGCTATCGTGTGTGTGTGTGTGTGTGGGCATGCTAGACGCAGAGAAAAGCGACACGTGGTGGTAGCATGAGGAGTGGTAAGAACTAAACAGAAAACGCCAACCTAATTCCTAACATTTCCAACTTGATTATTTGCAGGGAAGGAATGAGGACAATAATATATGAGAACTCCCCTAATGTCAATTTTTGGTGTAAACAAAACATTTCACAGTGTTCAATTAGTTGCTAACAATTCTGGGCTATAATAAAGTTAATATTTTTCTTTTTAGTTAAACCTTCATTTCTATCAATGTACTTTTTTAGTTGAAAAATCTTGTCAAGACTGACTTAGCTATAAAAGTATTTTTTTTTTTTTTGCTGGAGAATCAGAAATAACAGCTGTTATAAAGACCAGCATTTCCTGTGGATTCTGCAGGAAAAATGGCACCATGGAGGTTCTCGGTTCCCCCTTGTGCTACGCTTCCATTTTTTCCATATTTTGCAGAACAGATACTGGGCAAGAGTGTTTCTCATTTCACAGCCTTTGGTTAGACCAAGCACAAAGGCACTCAATTATTAGTGTCAAATTAATCAGTGATGGGACTGGAATCTCACAGTAACACAGGTGTCTCAGCGCAATCAGCTCGCCCAAGGCCTCAGCAAAAGTTAGCTTTCTTCTCTCCCTCCCATGTTCATTTTCTGCACTATAAGGAATACATCAGTAAAAAATTTAAGGCATAGGAGCATGCCTGTATTCTCAGTGGTTTTTCCATTGAATCAACAGAAATGGACTGTGATCATCGTGAGAAAGTTAGATATATATAGTAGTTATTTCAATATAATGTTAACAAGGGCTGGGGAGATGGCTCAGTAGAATAAGCACTTCCCTGGCAAGCGCAAGGGCCTGAGTTCAATCCCCGGTTCCGGAAAAAAAAAAAAAAGTTAACAAATAGTAGTACATTTTGGCTAAAGAAACCCTAAAATGCCCAAAGGGGCAGAGGTTAGGGAGCCATGCCTGCATTTCCACTGCAGCTCATTCTGATTGACCTCTGTGAATGTGGGTGTGTTACCAGCCCTCTTTAAGCTTGCTTTCTCACCTCTAAACTGCATGTGACTTCCACTTTTCTGAAGTTGTGATGGTCATGCAGGCACTTATGTAATCTGTAAACCTACAAATGCTAGAATCTAGCTGAAGCTGTTTATTTTATAAGTGCCAGTTATTGTTAGTGTTGTTCTCAATTACACTCACTAGGCATTGTTTTTGGTCATTGAAATCTGGAGAGAAATGGCCGGTTCATTTTGCCTACAGAGATGAATAGCAGGGAAGGTGGATTCCATTTGTAGTCTCTGCCCCATTGCTCCCTGTCCTGCCTGACCTAGAACAAGAGTACCCTGCAGTCAACTCTAATTCTCAGATAAATGGGGTTTGAGGATATAATCTATTCAGTGCATGCATAGTTCAGATTAGAAATGTTTCAAGGAAGAAGCAAATATTTTCATGGAATGGGATAGTTAGTGATTCATATATCTGATGGTGAGAATATAGAGCCAGGAGAATAAAACAAAGCCACAAGACATAGTTAGTTGGGCAGATGTACTTCCTAGGTAGTTGTGTTAGCCACCAGGCAAGGCAGGCACCATCAGGGTTCAGCTCCTCTGCTCATCAGAGAAAAGCTGGTACCTCTCTATGTCCACTAAGCAATCTCCAAAGTGCATTTTCTTTTTGTTTCAGTGAAGGGTGTTTGGAAAAACTTGCAAAGCACCAGTGCAAGTCACCAAGTTCTGACCCCACTCTTCTCAAGGGACCTGCAGTGAACCATGCTCATTATAGTGCTGTATTCTCCCCCAGCCCTTTGCTCCTGCCATCTTTTTTTTTTTTTTTGTACATGTGCTCAACACCTCAAACTGAGCATGCTCAAGAATGTGTCCATCTTGGCACATGAAGATGAGTCCTCGCCATATAAATGGGTATCCGTGTTCTCAGCGAACCACACCCCCTTGTCTGCAGTGAACACTGCAGCAGTATTTACTTCCGGTGCCCTGCTTACGTGGTGTAAGTGATGAAGCTCTCCCCATCCTTTGTCCCCCCAGCTGTGTGTATTGCTTTGTGCTCACCAAGAGGTGAACCAACTGTGTTCTTCCATAAGACACGCTAAGTGTCTAGCGGTGTTAGGTTTTCACACAGTCTTGCTTGCATTTCACTGAAGCTGAAACAAATGATGCTAATGCAGGTCATTTGTTAGGTGTTTGCAGCTTGCTTTTGGTTGGGAGGTTCTTGACATAGTTGATATGAACCATGCTTTTATGTTTTCAGGGTCCCCAGATTACTTAGGACACCTACGGATATCCTCACCTGGCAGGATTTTAGCATAATACCCATGGCAGCACTCATGATTGGGCCGTGCCTCTTGTATTCTGCCACCACAACACACTCCAGTGGAATTTGGAAGGAACGGGATATAGTTTTCTTCACAACAGTTGTATCCAGGCTGGGGGTTGTAGAGAACGCCATTGCAACAAACCTGCAAGTTCAGAATCAGTGTTCAAAAGACATCAATTTAATTAAGAGTGCTGTATCTCAGGCAGTATAATTATTGCTCATAGATTATTGATCTGAGATTGCATTATTCACAAGTCACAGGTTTGAAATGTATTTTACAACATCATTCAAATTCTATAAGTGTTATGTGATACAATTCAGCTTGTTTCTTAGCCTTCAGACACATGTTGTTCTCTACCATGAGATCCTACAAAGAAAATCAATTATCTTTGCATCTCAGTGATTCCTACAGAAAGACATTGAGAATTGGTGATGAGTCATTTTGTTCACATATATGTCTTTCTTTTAATGAGTGTTTATTTGAAAACAGTCACCTGTATGGAAAATGTCCCTCACTGATCCTTTTCTAATAGATTGACTTTTCCTCATAATTTATAGGATTACTTATTTATGAACCAATCTTCAGACAAAGTAGTCTTCATAGAGACCAACATT
>NW_004524593.1:17459945-17473544 GCF_000260255.1 Octodon degus
ATATATGTCATAAAGTACCACATTAAAAAAGGAAATCTACATGGAAATTAATTTTCAAAAGGCTTTTTACATCTGTGTTTTCTCTGGGAGCTGTGGAGGAAATTATGTGCTTGAACAATCAAATCATTATTTGCATATTCCCTTCAGGCCATAGAGACTGACATGTTGTATATACAACAAATCAAACACTGACGAGTTTCCAAAATGTAACCTCAGAACCTCGGTTTGGCGGAGGTACATTAATTAGGTGGATGCTTGCCGTGGCTGGTACAATCAGTGGAAGAGGTCTTCTTTCCCTTTTTGCTCACTGCCACCTCCAACGCACACCAACACCTGAGCAGAATGCCGTCACTGCAGAATGCAGCATCTGGGTCTTCAACAGGGGCAGCGCATGGCAGGGGCAGTGCATGGCAGGGGCAGCGCATGGCAGTTTACTCATTCACAAAGTCATCCAAAGCACAGAATTTAGCTCAATGCAAAAAGCAGCTCTGCAAACCCAAGTGTAATGAGTTTCCATTTTGGGATTATTCCTTAGCAAGGAAGACTCAAATGTCTAATGCCAAGGGTAAACTAGTTGACTTCTGCTTCTTCAGTGTCATGTTCTGTGTGAAAAATACATTTCACAATTATGTCCCATTTTTTTAGAGTTGAATAAGAAACCTTCTCTGTGTTCACTTGGAGTTTAGGAACAGCAGTCAGGTAAAACAGCACCCATCTCCCTGCTGTTTTATGACAGTGAAATGTAGTCTTGACATTTGTTGTTTAATCTTAAAGACTCATCAAATTATCATTCACATGTAGTGTGGCCTTGGACACCCATGCACGTTCATTCTTTTCTCTCCTGACATCCTGACATCCTCAACATTGATGGAGTAAGCAATGACTAGACTGTTGGTATGCATCCATTCATCCTCAGAGCCCTTCTCTGTCCCCTTCAACAATGGGAAGCATGTCCCTTCCTTCTTGTCTGCCCTGGCTTGGGCTGCTGATGGGTCCCCAGAGCACTGCTATTCTGCAGTTACTTCTCTTGGGAGGTCTCACCCCAAGCAGCGTTACCTGGTCTACTTTAGTCTTCAAGGTCCTCATCTTACATGGAAGAAACAGAAATTTCAGTAACTTGAGACAATTCATCAGAGCATCTTCACATAGGTGGGCATTTCCTCGCCTGCTGGTTTTCAAAAGCTGTTTATAATCCCATGATTCTTGAGGCTGGCATTTAGTTCAGAGGTAGGACACTTGCTTAGCAAGCTAGAAGCTCTGGACTCTGTCCTTGGCACCAAAACCATAACATAAACCTCACCTAAATAAAGTTGACCTATAATCCAGTGATTCTCCAAGTGTCATCCCTGGAGCAGATGCAGAAGAAGCACTTGGGGATATGTTAGAAATGTACAGTCTCTCGGACCAGCCAAAACTATGGAGTCAAGTCTCTGCACAAAGTCTGTGGCGCTGGATTCCCTGCAATTTGAGAACCACGCTCAGTCAGGTGGTGGAACTCGAAGTTGTGTCTTGGTCCCACTGCTACTTATGGTGACTTAGCCAAGAGCGCCTCAGACTCACGGTGGGAGTCACTTTTCTACTTCGCTGCACCCTTACTCCCACAAATGCATATTCATGCCTGGACTCAAGCCAACATTTATAAACAAGACTTTCTCTCAAAATTTTAACTGATTTCACTTATTTGCTTTCACTGACAATACCTTTTGTTGTCTATGAAGTCCTGAAAATAAAAGTAAGACTTCTAAAGTTGTCATTAAATTTGCATCTCCTTTTAATCACGTGTAACATTTATCTTAGAAGAACAGTGCAAGGTGAAGTTTCTTTTCAAGAATATGAAGTGAGATTCCCCCAGCCCCTTCCTGAGTGGTCACTTTCACTTCACTTCTCCTTGATCTTCTGTTCATAGTCATTCTCTATTAAAGATGATCTGTGATTCTTTTCTGGCATAAGAGGTGTCTGTGCCTGACTTTTTCCATCTTTTTTTTCAGTGTCGGGGACTGAACCCAGGCCTTCATACCAATGTCCATCTCCAGCTTCCATTTTAGTATTTTTTCATTTTAATTTTTTATTTGAGATAGAATCTTGCTGTGTCACCAAGTTGTCCAGGCTGGGCTCAAACTTGTGATTCTCCTACCTCTACCTCCTAGAATACTGGGATTACAGGAATGCACCACCGTACCTGGCTATCTTTTCCTCATCTTAATTATTTCTTTGGCTGATTCAAAATTAGACTAAGTCACTTTTTGTTATTCTTAAGACTATTGAATTCAGAAATATTACAACAAGTAGTCATTATTTGAAGAAAAGACTCAAATCTTTTTATGGGCTGGGGATATAGCTCCATGGCACAGCGCCTGCCTGGCAAGCACGAGGTGGTCAGCTCAATTTCTGGAACAAAAAAAAAAAAATCTTTTTGAAAGCTTTAAAAAAACCCAGGTTTTGATATCAATGTATAAAGAAAAGCAAATGTAACTTTATAAATAATTTAGCCTGAATATACAGAAATTTTGCCACATGTTATACCTTGTTAATACTGTGTTATGGTTATTAATTTTTCTTCACTCCATCACATCTCTATTTTAATTTAATGTGGACATTTAATGAGCATTTATGTTTCAATGTTTTAGAGAAAACTTAAAAGACATTATAGTTTCTAGACTAGCCTTCATTTAACTACTACACTTAAAAAAGTTTTTTATTTTATAGAAATGCAAACTGATTCAATATTTTTTGACTCCAGTCAGTTTTCATTTTGATCAACACATTGCTCCCTGTGTTAGACAAATCTTAAAGTTTTAATACCTGTGTCTATAAAGTTATTTTCTGTTTGCCAGCTTCTCACACAATAGGCCATATCGGCATAATAGCAGCTAAAAATTTAGGTATGAGTTCTAAGTTTTCACTCATATTTTTTTCAAATTTTATCTTTTTTTCCCTCACTGGAAAACATTTTTAATAAGCAAATTTATTCAGCATTTTTCTTTTCAGAAATTTAATCTTTTTTTTTTTTTTTCTGTTCTCAGGTCAGGGTCTACAGGGTCTCACTACATAGATCAGACGCATAGTGATTCTAGTATTTTCAGAGTACCAAGTGTTGGGATTACAGGTGCACGCTACTGTGCCCAGTCTCAATCGCTTTCTCCACATGCTCTGTGGGCGGGGCTGGCACGGCAGGCGGGGGACAGCTGGGCTCTTCCTAAGCAGGTGCTTTAGGCTGCTGAGCTATCAGGCCAGCCCCAGAAATTTAATCTTATAAAAATACGCCAGGAACTATGTTTAGAAGCTTAAAATGATGTAAAACTTAAATATAATAACAATTTTGGAGAATGACTGTCAAAGATGTATGTAGTTAATACCTGCCTAGCTCTACATATCTTACATGGTAACTGCCACAAAATTTGTGTCAGTTACAATAATTGAATTTTAATTCATATTGCTTCTATCACCCACTTTCTTAATTACTGAGTTATTTTGCAGTGAATCTTAGGAATTCAGTAGCAGTTTTAATCATTGAATGCAGGAAGTTATTGGTAAATCAGAATACCGTTTCATTATATGAAACCCTATCTTCAAACTAAGGATTTTTCTGTGTCATTTGTCAATAAGCACCATTTACAAACTTCTCTGTCTGGCTGTATTATTGATCTGATTCCTAAACAGCAGCTAATAGGAACATTAATCTACAAGTGAGCACCGTCCTAAAATGAGGGTGTGCAGCCGAATGGATTTATCACTAGAAAATTCCAAGTCTCCCAATCAGACACAAACTTCGGAGGCTCCCTAGTTCTCTAATAAACTTGCATTTCCTGTAAAGATGAACGGGAAGGATAAAATGCTCACATGGTTGCTAGAAAACATGTTTTCATCTTGACAGGCTCTTGGTACAATAGTAGTAGAAACATCTACCGTGACGACGCATGACGTAAGAAACAAGGGATGTTGCCCAGAATGATTTGCAAGCAGAATGCATCCCACTGACTGGTCTGAAAAACCTTACCTTAGCTTTGGGAGAAAAGCAAGTGTGTCCACAGATATTCTGAGGTTTGGGGCACTTCACCACCTTGCAGAGCTCACCGCTGCGGGTCTCCACTAACTTCTGGAGTTTAGAACATGGATGCCACGTTTTCCGTAAAACCTCATATCCAAGAAGGATGCCTTTTGGCTTCCCCGGAGACACCCAATCAATTCGGAGGGATCTGCAGCAGAGAGAGTAATCGATACTTCTGAGAGGACAACATTTAAGCTCCCTGCTCTCAGCTTCATCTACTTTTCAATTAATCTTCCAGACTGACCAAAAGCTTTATTCCATCAAAAACTTCATAACTGGAAGATGGAAAGGACAGATACTAATATATATTTAATATACACAAATGCATTCATATACTCCTATGTGTTCCTACCATCCAAAATATTCGAGTCCTTGCTAACTGTGCTTTTCTGAGAAGACATGGCAATTACCCAGTGTGTTCTCAGTTTAATTTCAAAGAAGAAACTTCTACTTTTTGTGATTCATCAGAAAAAGCAGCAGAACACTGAGTTTGACAAGCAAAGATAAGACCCAAATAACACGACCTGGCCAATAAGGTGAAAATTAGAGTCTGGCAAACCTGATCCTCATTTTTGTACCTTATTTGCCACACTGGGGCTGGGATTAATAATATGAAACAAAGTGATCCAAAGATCAACACAAGTTGGCCATGAGATTCCTAGGAAACTGAGATTTTCTCTTTGCTTCTGCCATCCCCCTTCTCTTTGCTTTATGCTGTATGTGAGGTTTCATCTTTAGTATTCACCTTGCTGTGGTCTGTGAAAGTCTTTAAGAATCACAAAGATGGCGCCAAGGGGTCTGGTATTGTTTAGATGTTGCTAAGGACCACGTTTATTGAGAACTCTGCTGAAGTCACTATTGTTGAGTGTTTTACATGTAACCAAAATAAATGCCCAAAGTGATAAAAATCTTTAAAATTACTAACTTTCTTTAGATGTACTTTACTTCAATATGTCTTCCTTTTTGAACTGCCTAAATGGTTTTATTTCTCCAATTATTCTTTTTAAAAAATGTATTTAGTAAGGGTCTACAGGGTCTCACTACACAGATCACGCTCGTAGTCATCCTCCTGTTTTCAGCCTCCCAAGAGCTGGGATTAAAGGCATGTGCCACCACACCCAGTCTCAATCGCCCATCTCGGCATGCCCCAGGGGCAGGCATGCCACGGATTGAAGCCCCAGCTCCTGCGTCTGCCTAAGCAAGCACTTTAATCTGCTGAGCTATCTGGCCAGCCCTTCTCCAGTTATTCTTGAAATAACATTGTCAGGTCTGTTTTGATGGTTAGAAATGGAGAAGTTGGACCATCCCATAACAAGATATCTTTGCATCATCATATTCTGAAAAGGACACTTAATAATTTTTTAAAAAACTGAATCAGTATTTTAAATGCAGACACACTCTTTGGAGGGGTACAATGAGGCTGTTTAACATGAGAGAAAACTTCAGGGGACTTTGAATGATCTGCTAATCTCTCACTGACAGATGCGAGTGAGGGCAGAACTCCAGCTGTTCACAGAAGAGATCATTCTGGTTTACTTTTGGCTGGATGTTTTAGAACTTCAGGTCTGTATTTGGTCTGCTTTCCAGAAAGATACTGCTTCAGTCATACACATTCGCGTTTTCCCATAGTATTCTATATAAGCTCAAGAAGTAGGAAATGGTCAAAGTTGTTAATAAATCCCCATAGAGCCTCACGATATCTTATTACAGTATATCATGACAACAAAACCTTTTTTTTCATATTTTAGGGAAGGGTCTACAGGGTGTTCAGGGTCTTACTAGGATTACAGGGATGCCACCACACCAGTCTCAATGTGCCCTGGGGATGGGGGTGGCACGGCAGGCCCAGGGATTGAACCCTCAGCCCCTGCACCAGCTTGCAAGCCCTTTAATCTGCTGAGCTATTTGGCCAACCCTCTTTTTTATATTTTTTGGTAAATATAAAAGATAGTTACATAACAATATCATACTTCTTTTTCAAAAAAGGAGTAGAACTCTGACACTTCAGATGAGTATACTGTTCATAATTCTAGAATTTACAGCCATAACATTTAACTGATCACAAATAGTCCCCGGGTACATTTACCTGGAGATCATCCCAGTAAGTATGTTAGAAGAGAGACGGTACCTGGGAGCCTGGTCACTATTCTTCAAAAGGCTCACTGTAAAAATCATGCAGTAACTTACACTGAGCAAGTGTTTACCATTGCAGAATAACACTTCAAATATACCTTTTCTTTTAAGAAGACATAGATCTTCATAGGCCAGATTCTTGACTCTATCAGAATTCTAGGTGACATCCCATATTAGGAATTCAATTAAGTCCAAACATTTACATTAAAAAGCAGCCGTCAAGATAAACCTTGACATTTTAATAGACTGCTAAAAAATTATTATTTCATTTTTCTTGGGGGAACAAACATAACACATTCTAGTAATAAGTCTCCATAGATAGGCAATTAATGTCCCTAGGAGAGAGCAGTTTCATAGGTTAGTGGTATAGTCAGTGCTTTTATTCTAAAGTATTCTACTCTCAAATTAATCCCATCCTCTGCGGATGGTTCTTTTGTATTCACCACATAATCGACTGCAGAAAAGACTACATTTGAGCGACATTCAAGGGTCTGACTTAGCCACAAAGGCCGGCAAACTAGTAAGGTCCAGAGAACGCCACATGTAACGCCATTCCACTGTGACATTCTGGGGGGTGGGCAGTGGAACTGCCAAGTGAGACTACTTATATTTCCTTTGAAAACACGAGCAGCTCAACATCTGAGGATTTGAATCAGTGACGTAGAACCGAATGATCAAAGAAGAGTAAGGGGTTTAACACCTGTCTATTTCTCATTAGAATAAACTGGAGGGACTCGGAAAGTCTTCTGGTTGTCATTTGCAAATGAAAGACATATGAGAAATATGCATCAGTATTAATGTGATTAATCGTTTCACTGCTTTGATGTTTAAGAGTAAAATAGGAAGAGCATCTTTAAGCACTGGGAATGAATTGCAAGTATTGGGTGAAACAAGCTGAATATTTTTATTGGTTGTATAGGTCAGTATAAGTGCATGAACTTGTGCATAACATAAATGGAACTTTGTGTGCAGGTATGCCCAAGAAATAACTATTAGAATTTACTGGGACCAGGGAGATAGCTGGTAGAATGAGTGCTTGCCTGGCAAACTCAGGGGCCTAAGTTTAAACCCTAGTTAAAGAAAAAAAAAAAAGAATTTACTTAGCTCTGAGGGCAGTAGCAATTGAAACTTAAGTCAGCTTACATAGGTTCTGATAAAAGCCACCAGGTCTACATGTATTTCAATTGAACATTTCTTTTTCACTCTGCTGTATAGATAATAGATTTACTAGCTTACTTCTGCGCCATAACAGAATATTGTGGCCACCAACATAGTTGTCACCACTTCCAACTGCTGAAGACATGGTACTGGGGCTGCCTTATTGACCCAAGGATGACCAAATATGATTTTGGGTTTTCTCTTATTTTGGAATTGTAACTATTGCTGCGTCTGGAGAGGACAGGTGATGAGTGTCTCCGCTGAAGAGCAATAAGTCTCTCTCTCATACAGGAACACCAAGAATCTGCTAAGATCTGAAAAATTCACCTGCCCATCACCATCACCAACCCCAAATATCAGAACTGGAGAGGAGTGTATGAAAGTGCAAACTTCAGTGAATATTTGGTAGGTAACGTAAACTAGGCATCAAGTCTGTACTTGTCAATAAAGAAGAGAAATGAAGTCTCTTGTATTGTGACAAGTGAGTGAAATGAACAGAACAATCATATAAGTGTACCACGCATTAAGTCAGTGGTCTAAGAAGCCTTGGTTCTTCTGTGCACAAATCTGAAAGAAGGGATTTGGAGAAGCGAGGGAAGTTTCTGGGCAGAGGAGATGGATATGCAAAGAACCCGAGGCCTGTGCTGCTGAAGGGACACCAGAGAAGCCAGGAGCATGCTGGGCAAGAGACAGGAACCTGGAGGAGGTCAGGTGGATGCTGATAGAATGGGAAGGGAAAGAGCAAATCACGCAGGATTCTGCAGCAGATGAAAATGAATTTGTATTCATTTTTTGAGAGCATTGGGAAATGATTGGCACTATCTGAGCTAGCAAGGGGAAGAGGATTTATTTCCATAGCCCCTCCACCTGCCACCATTCCACACACTTACCCCATCACTCAGGAAAACTGGAAGCAGAGAAATTGGAAGCACTTCACAGTTAGTACTTACTGAGACCCGAAATGTCGAAGCCAATCTGCTCTGAGGAGAGCCAGGAGAGCTTGGCTCTGGCCCTGGCTCTGGCAGTTTATGTGAGTTTGTGTGTGCTTTCCAGGTAAAAGATTCTGATGGCCAGAGATAGGCCTGTGACACTCTGCCATGGCAAGCCTAGAGAGCCACCATATCAACTGTACTGTTGCACCGTTGAGTGAATTTTCCATGAGCCAAGCTGATGCTCAATTTGGCTACCCAGAGGGAAGTTTGCCCAGGATGGCAGCCTTTTGAGAAGAGAAGACCCAAGCTGAAGGGATCTTTGGGCTGCTTCCTCTGTTGGCAGCATAAGGGATCAGCTATAGAGAAGACAACACTCAAGGCAGAGATTTTAGCTCTGTAGAGATCCTCCTGGGGCCTCTCAAGGAGACTGTGTACTTATCCAAGGCATCCCTGACACACAGAGGGCTAGAACTGCCACCCAAGGTCGAAAGTGAAATAGCAATATTCGGAGGGGCCCATTTGGATGAAGGGGAACAGGAGAGAGAGAGAGGGAGGAGCAGAGACACAGCAAGGGACAATTGGGTGTGATGTGTGATAAGGTAGAAGCTGTGAGCTAGGAGGGAACCTCATATTTTGCTGGAAGTGAACGAGCTTTTACATACTTAATTATGAGTCATAATTATCAAAGGAAGACCTATAACTGAAGATAATTCAAAAGTCATAAGATGCTTTTGAGAGGCATTGAGGAATTGGGGAGATGAAAGCCGAAAGTGTACACTTAGCACAATAAGTTGTGAGTAAAAAGCACAGCCTTCCTTTACATATTATTGAATTAAGACAGCTATGAAACTGGTTCTGGGAACTTAAACAATGACCATATAAAGCAAGGTGATGGTGGTAAGCATGAAGAAAATCGTGCATGAGAAAATGCTTTAAAGGAAAATAGGATCACATTGGTATCTAATGAACTTAAAGGCGTAAACAAGTTTATATGCAGGATTAGGGGGTTTTCTCACAAATGCACGTTGAAAATGATGATGAATTTGTTGAGAATTGGCTTTTGGCTCAAAGGCAGGGAAGGGACGGTTGGATCCCAGCAGAAAGTCTATAACATATGGAGTTCAGGGAGACAGCAGAGGTCTTTGAGACTCAGGATGTCTGAGACTGTGGGAATGGTCGCAGTATCTCAGCAGGAAGGTGAACCTCTCTGTTGAGGACACCCAGAACATATGAATGGGATTGTAACAGAACCAACAAAAGAAGCCAATGAGCAATTAAAGGCCCCAGTGAATGAGCAGGAAGAACCGGATTTTGTTGGGAGGCATGAAAGTCCCCTCAGTGCCCGAGCTACTTCCCCGGGAGACATGACAGGACAGAAGCTGGAAGGAGGGGAGAGAAAGAAGTAGTGACGGCAGTTTCGGTCCCAAGCCGCGTATTCTGTCAGGTCTCCTCAAGCAACAAGCTTGATCATTAGAACTTGCTGACCATCAAAGCAGCAATAGTCCCTCAATGCCACTTGTTTGTTACGACTATTGATTACTTCTGCCTGACAGTGCTAACAGTACTCCGAATTCTCTCCTTTAAGAGTTCTTCCTGTATCCTTCAAGCATGTCAATGGGAAATTCCAGTCCAAAGTGAAAATTACTTTCATTTGGCCACAGTGATGGAGGAGGGAGTTCGGAATATGAGTGAGGAAACTTTGATTTGATGTCAGTATCTTAAAGCCCAATGCTTTGTTTAGGAAAGTAAAGGTAAACATGACTTAAAAATTTGCTTTTCACAAAACTGAAATCAGCATTTCAGCTGAAGCCCTCAGCTATGGAGAGAACATGAAAAACAGAAGAGATTCTCTGGCATCTAGTGTGAGAGTACCAAAAACTAGGCACCTAGAGTTTCCCCTCAGATCTGGTGAAGCCACAAAGGAAGATGCTCTTCATCAACGAGCTTTGCCCGCTTTTACCACGCTCTGTCCTAAGGTGAATGATTTGAAGGTAAAGGGGGATTCGTACATGACGACAGCCGCTTAACCTGCTTTGAGAGCTACTGAGGCTAGGCTGCTGTTATAAAGATTTTCTAAAAGTTGGGGTATAAACTATCACTGGTGTCACTGAGAACATGGAGTCATTTTTAAGACGGTGATTTGTGAGCACTGCAAAGATCTACTCAGGCTCCATTTCAACAGCCTAGTCCCACACTGGTGTGAGCTGAAAATGCTGCCGCGGTTCTGATCCAAGGCAAGTTGCGGTCCAAGTTCTGATCCAAGTGCCCTCTCTGTGCTTTGCTTGGAGCATTAATCCTGGAAGCCATGTGCTTTGCCAGAGCAGCGTAACATAATGAAATGTCGCCTGTGTTTATGTTCTTTTCTCAGCTTTTCCTTTTATGGGGAATAAATAAGTAAACTTCATAGACAGCTCAGTCCCCATGAAGCTGTCTGCTGAAGTGGCTGTCATATTTCAATCAGAGCTGGGGCCACCAGCTGCCTCTGTCTAGCTTGGGCTCTATGTCCTCCCTCACCAGAATTAATGAATTAGCTATTGATTAAATTCCACTCTAGCAAATCCACCAAGGCAAATAAATGAACTACCCAGGGCACGTGTAGGCCATGGCCAGACATGTCTGGCTATCGATCAGGAGTTAGTATTCTTTGGGGATACCAAAGCAGCTGATGATAATATGACAAGTATGGAAAATGCAGGGTGGGAATGGAGTTTGTCTCGGAAGGAGTGGTTGGTAAGGTGAGAAGAGTCCGTTTATGTACAGTGGCTTCTTTGATTTGTATAGTATAGGAAAAGCATGCACATGGACTCCAACTAAGGATTCTGGAGCCAAAAGCAACACACAAATTGAGGGCAAAGGCAATGAGGACTTGGTGCACTCCGTGCATATATCAGGCAGGGTGTGTGCTGTCTCTGGGTCACTAAAATGTGTGAAAGTTTGAGGGACTATTGCATTTTACCAAATATAAAGAAAGAACCTAAGACATGTGTTTTATGAGAAATGAAACTGTCTTCAGTACTGAAGAAGCAAACCCAGTCTACTGATATTTTTCTGGGAGAATTTCATGTTTGATTTTGCGTGTTGCTAACATAAAAGAGATTTTTAAAAATCAAAATAGAAACATAATTAGCAAGTATGCATTGCCAGAAGTATAATGAAATTACACAAACAATAGCATGCACACAGAAGGCTGACTGCTTTAGCGTTGTGTATTTTGATTAATGGCTTGGCAGTCTATGCCCACTCGTTAGGAGCCTTGCCTTTGGAAATGGTTGCTCTGCTACAATGGATCATTTTAAGAAAGATTTTACAGGCCAATATTTGGTTGTGAATGATTTCCATCATGTTTTTGCTAGATCTATGATTGGGGAAAATGGAATTAAAAAATCAGCCAAGGGCAGTGTAATAAGTAAAGTGACGGCTGGGGAGTCTTTGTGCCCTAGCCAACATGCAGCAGGCCCAGCACAAACTCTTTTTCCCACTAAGTACAATGGAAAAGTCTGCATACATTCCAAAACATAGCTATCTCAGGACCCGGAAAACTTAATAGGCAGATGAGGAAGGGAGTAAAACCCGAAGAACCACTCTCAAGGGATGAACTCAGCATTTCTCTCTACCTCTTTTATTTTCCACCTCTAACTCAAGGAGGAAAAAAACTTCAGGGTACTGGGCTTGTACGCTGCTGGCTTCCTATCCCAGCTAGCAGGATACAAGCCCGGTACAGAGCCATGAATTGAACAAGCAAAATCTTAGAGAAACTCAACCTTTCTACCAAGACTACCCAGAAATAAAAACTTTTGCAAGCTACAGCGTGTGGAGGATTCTCATTTTGTTTAGCTTATGTTTTTCTCCCCCTGGGTGCTGCGCTATGGGTTCCTACAGTTAAAGAGTGGCAGTGTGGTGGAAGTGGCCACCTAGGAACATAAAACCTCACGAAAATTTCATTTCCCTCCCTAGTCTGAAGAACCAGACAGAGGCCCTTGTGGTTGAAAGAACATGAGGGGAAGGGAATCTTTGTGATTTTTTTAAACTTTGTTTTTACCTCATTGTTCTAAGAACAGTCCCAATTCCATACACTGTGAAACAATTAGAAGGCAAAAATTCCAGGAGAAACGGTTACCATTTTAGCCAAAGATCTAGGAAAGGAAATCCAAGATTGGGAAAAGTGTGCATGTGTGTGTGTGTGTGTGTGTGTGTGTGTGTGCATGTGTGTGTGTGTGTGTGTGTGCATGTGCGTGCGTGTGTGTGTGTGCGTGTGTATATCTCAGAAATGAGTAAGCTAGAGCTCCTCACTCCACACATGAAATACTACAAGTCCAAATCAACCTCAAGCAGGACAGTTAGGATTACGTAACATTCTTAGACAGTACTCAAACAATGTGGCAAGAACCGAAAGATAAAGTTTTACATAATTCCTGGCCAATTCTCAAATTGGCCATTGAAAAGTACGTGTGAAGGACAGAGTACAAAGCTTTTGTAAAATGAACGATTTTATAAGCTACTGACAAAGCGAGATGGAGTTTTCAGTCTGAAGCCGTTGGCCGATCACCGATCACCTGCTGACAAAAGCAAACAAAACGCAGCCTTCTTGAGAGCACTTTAAAAGGGCTCACATCATCACAACCTAATATGGAAAAGGTGGATAAAATAATCCAAAGTCATTCAGAAACCACACTAAGCAAAAGAAATCTAGAGAGGCTAAATTAATATTAAACAAACTGACTTAAGAAAGAGGTAATTATGGGCCGCGGAGAGAGCTCAGTGGTCTAAGCACTTGCCTTTGCAAGCGCAAGGACCTGGGTTCCGTCCCTGGTACCAATGCCATGCTGGCCCTGCCCTGGGCGTGCAGAGCGCACCACCAGCCAGGTGTGGAGGCGCTCGCCTGCACTCTCACTGCTGAAACAGGAGGATCACAACGAGCCCGAACTGCATAGTGAGATTCTGTACTAAATACATGAAGTTAAAAAAAGAAAGAAAGAAAAAGGAACTGATAAGAAAGAAAAGGGACATCGCACATCGATGAGAGGTCAGTTTGTGCAGATGGTCATCCTCCACAGCTGCGTGCAGAAGAAGGTGTCGGAATATGCGAGATGGGTAGTGACCTGGCTAAAGAAGAAACAGATGAATCCAGAGTCGCGTGTGGTGGCTTCACATATCCTCTCACAATCGTTGACAGAACAACCAGGAAGAAGGGAAGCAGTAAGTACACAGAGAGCCCGAGTCCCACCACCACTCCGCCTCACCTAACTGACGTGTACAAAACACTAGCTGAGAAAAACAGGATACACACGCTTGGCAAGTACAGCTTTTTGGAAAGCGCTGCGAAACTGA
>NW_004524593.1:17474109-17476441 GCF_000260255.1 Octodon degus
TCATGGCTAATTACAGATTTTAAAAAGACTCAGTTTCACATAATGGTCATTTTTAGTAACAAAGAGATAAAGAAAAATAAAGGGATTCTACAAACTTGATAAAATTGATAATGCATACCCCAAAATTATCTGCTATATTTCTTTTATGGATATACATTTTTTACATATTTAGCACTGCGTCTACAAAGTCTCACTGCAAAGATTGGACTCATAGTGATCCTCCTGTTTTCAGTCTCCCAAGCACTAGTTTTACAGGCATGTGCCACCATGCCCAGTCTCACTTACCATCTCAGCCTGCCCCAGTGGGTGGGACCAGCACAGGACACCGGGGATCTACCCCCAGTTTCTGTGACTGTCTAAGCAGGTGCTTTAATCTGCTGAGCTATCTGGCCTGCCCATTTATGGACATTTTTAGCATCAGGGAAATCTGATTTATGGAAATCAAACTTTTCCAAAAGAGGTTGAGTTAGAAGGTGGTAGTTACATTTGAGATTATATTTTGCTCGTAAAAAGTTCACTAAAGAATGTATTTAAATAAAGAGTCTCTTTTGCACACTTACATATTTGGTCACAGATTGCTAAGGGAAGTAAAATTAGGGAAATCAGTTTCAGATATTGCATACCCAGTGAACATCAGCACCTACAAAATACTATCAAGAATTTGATTCGGATGGCTACTTACAACAACTTTGAAGTGATATGACCTTGGCTGAAATGCTTTGGTTTTCACTTCCATTTCTTACTACCAGAGTTCTTCGGACTAACTGATAAAAAAAAAAAAAAAAATGGTACCTTGATGTGATGTCATGAATTAAAGGTGTTGCCATGTCACTGGGGATGTCCTCCTCAGTGGTGATTTGGGTCCCATTACTCTTTACACATGCATATTTTGTGCAAACTTCAACCTGCAAACATGAGCATAGACAAGAATGAACCCAACTGTTTTGAAAATTCAGACCGATGAAAGACTGATTCCACCTGTCTCTTCCAGTTCTCCACTGCCTCCTAGGGGTTAGTAGATATTCATTTTTGATGTTAATTGACTCCAGTGGGACAGGCCCAGAGTAGATTGCAGCACCGGGCTCAGGACAATTGATTTAGTGATTAGAATGGTGATTTTTAGTCCCTGGTTCCAACCATTCAGAAAGAGAAGGCTTATTAATCTACTCAGAGTGCTGTCGAGAAGTGGCAGACACTCAGGTGACAGTTTGCAAGCATAATAGGACATCTCTGCACAGTGCTCTCTAGATCTGTAACCAAGTAGTGTGACGATATCTTCGGGAAGTCTTGACATTTTACAACAAATCGCCTACATGCTAATGTGTAATGGAAGAAAAATGAAGCTTAGAAAGCCACCCAAGATGGCCGAGCAATTTTATATCCATTTGTTCCAGCTGCAATGGTACTTTTACCTTAATCACAGCAGAAAATCATCATTCACCCCTTTAATTCTGCCACCTAATCTGAATGAGAGTGAAGGAGTGTGGGATAACTAAGATTAGGAATGGGCTTCCTCCAGCACTAGTAACACGGAAGGAACACATCCTCCAAGACCAGGAGAGAGAAGTAAGTGTGTGAAAGCCTGCAGGTGGAGATGGACCAAGCAGTAGCACCCTGCTCGGGTTGAGGGGATCACCCAAAGTGGAACTGGACTTACTCTGTGTCCAATTTTTGGCACCACACACATAAAAAGAGGAGGGAAGCCAGGAACTGATGACTCTTAAGCACCCATTCTGTGCTTTTAATGAAGTCATTCTCTGATTTTTCTTTTGGCATTAGGAGAAGGGCAACTGTGACACATGCTGTATTTAGCAGATAAGTCATTTTATTCTGAAGGCAGTTTGCATCTAAATGCTAGTCGAAACTTACGCTTACCGTGCTGTATACGTTGTGTTATTTATTGATGCAGTGTACCCTTTTGCTGCTATTTAGTAATTTTAAACACTCTCAAGGCCCTACACATGAAGAACAATTAAACCAAAAAGTATCTTTGGTGATTAACTTGTAATACAATGCCATAGTAGAATAATGACAAACTTTTCACATAGTAGAAAATATCTGATTCTATGATGCATAGTGAGATAAACTGGAATCGACCCAACTGAATTTTCCATGCATAGATACGTATCGAATATAATAATTAGTACTTGAAGAAATAATCCTGTAAGTCCATACCGTTCAGCAATTGCACACACCTATGGGGATCAGCGAACAAGCTGAGATCATGAGAGTCTCCATCTCCTCCGCATTTCTGCACTTTCGCTATCTTTGAGTTTCTGTCATCCAGAATCTTAGCTCACTGGACAGGCCGCTACGAAGCGCTATCATCCCA
>NW_004524593.1:17477236-17484226 GCF_000260255.1 Octodon degus
GCCCAGTCTCAATCTGGGGTGGGGTCAGCATTGCAGGCCCAGGGATCCAATCCCCAGCCCCTGCGCCTGCTTGCAGACGATTTAATCCGCTGAGCTATTTGGCTGGCCTAAGCATACCAATTAAATAATCTTTAACATCATAATAAAGCTCACTCGAATTTAACTTTTAAGCTTCCAGAAATGCAGCAGCTGTATCAAGTGCAGCGTCTCTGAATGTAAGGAGCTCCTTTCCCTCAAAAAAAGAAAAGTTACCCCAAACAAAAGCACCTTAGGCATCAAGACCAAAATTCAAGTGCTGGGCTTCGGGTTAGAGCTTCCTGCGCTCACAACCCTAGCTGGATCCAGTGCAGCCTGCACCGACTCCCTCCAGCGGAGCGGCCCGCCCGCCCGGGCACAGGCCAGGCCCTCCCCGCAGCTTCTCAGTTCTGACACAGCCCTTTCTTGGAGCACTCTCTACTATTGTGCATTAGATTTCATCACTCATTTGCGTGCATTTTCTTTTCTAGAGCAATTGTGCCCTAACTTCTTGAGATCATCAATGTAGATCTTTTTCTGTATTTTAGGGAAGGGTCTACAGGGTGTTTGGGGTCTCACTACTAGATCGGATTCATAAGTGATTCTCCTCTTTACAGCCTCCCAAGTGATGGGATTATAGGCCCGCAACCACGCCCAGTCTCAATCGCCCTCTCAGCACGCCCCAGGAGCTGGGCCAGCATGACAGGCCTGGGGATCAAAACCCCAGCTCTTGGGCCTGCTTGCAGGCGCTTTAATCTGATGAGCTATTTGGCCTGCCCAAGATAGATCACTGAACAGTTGTTGGATGTCTTTCTTTCACCCTCAAATACAAACAAACAAACGCCCTTTGATATTAGTTTGCCGCACTTCCTTCTGGGTTTCCTGCTGCATTCAAAATCCAGTGGACAGAACGTTCTGTGTCACTGACCTGTGGCCCTCACGAAGTGAAAACTGACATGAAAGGGGTCTGTCCTTCCTGAGCAGCAGGCCTGGGCACATCTCCACAGGCATGGGGTGACTGTGATTTTGAGAATAAAAGATCAGGGGGCGGGGGGGGGGGGCGAAGGCAAAGTGGCCAGATTTATTTTGAATTTGTGATTAGCTCCCTTTGGTCAGGGAGAATTTTATCACCATCCTCATCACCATCATTTTCCATCTTAACATGATCCTTTCTCCAGAGACTCTGCTGTTTGCCCACAGCAAACGGATTTAATTCTGATCAATTTGCCTCTTCGCTCTCCCCTTTCCCACCAAATAAATAGTCTATAACCAAGACAGCCAGTATCCACTCAGAGACACAACTCTGCATGTTTTATTTAACATATCTATGAGCCTAGGAATAAAAAAAAAGGAAAAGAAAAGAAAAATAGAAAACAAAACAATGCCCTAACCTGAACATCATAGACAGTGAAAGGAGACAGGTCACTCAGAATATGCGACCCAGGCCCAGCCATTCCAGTCTTGTAGAGCTTATTGTTTGCATAAATGGAGTACTCGGTGACAACACCATTTGGGTCTGAAGGAGATGACCAGATGACGCGTGCAGCTGTGCGGTTGATGATGACAACCTCTGGCGGCGGCATGCCCTGAGGCTCTGGAATGAAAGGAAGAAGAGGCATCCACTCCAGCTGTCTCCGAAACAGCACTTGTTCAACTAAATGCAGATTAGTACTTTGGTTTTGCGGAGGGCCCTTGCTTATCTGCTTTGCTCTGATGAAGTTATCACAGTCTGTAGTCCTCTGCAAATTGGCTTATTATACTCTCAGTTAGAAGCCATAAGAATCGCTAGTACAATGCTTTATACCACCAACGTAGTGCTAATCTTCAATACTCCGAGACCAGTGGGATGCGATGATAAATTATTCACCCATCTGCATCGCTCACACGTATCTATTATTTGTCTTTTTTGCATCCCTTCATTCCATACCTCCTAGGTTGGGGGTGGGTGAGTGGGGGCAGGGAGGGGAAAAAGGAAATTTGCTTCTGAAGCAAAAAATAGAATCCGAATGCACTGAGGCTGGTGGAACGTGAAAAATCATTTGATGTTTCTAGCTTGTAACTCCAGCAATATGAAGCGATAATGCAATATTGTCATTATGTAAATGATTGTGAATGTTGATTACCATTGGTAATGATGAAATCTAACATTAGAAAAAATCTTGCTTAGCGTTAAATTACACAATTATTCAAGCATGTCAGAAATAACTATGCAGAGACCTATTTTTATCATAAGAACCCATCTTAACTAGTTGAAAAATCATCCTTGTGATTCATCCTATTTTATAAACAAAAGGTGCTGACCTTTGGCACCGGAGAGGGAAATGGGTTCCACGCTTAAAGAGCTCTGCTAATGACCTGGAACACTTGCTTGGGAGGTAATGATATCATAATGTTGGTAATGAGACTTTATAAAGCCAAAAAGATTAGCAAGACCATTCCAAATACATTTCAGATTCACAAATTCCTTCCCTTCCTTCCTCCCCCTTGCTAACTGGCTTGGAAATGAGTCGCAGGCAATCTTTCCTGGTGGCCGAACCTCCACTACCATCCGCAGTAACTCATGGTGGGCCCTCCCTGCACTTGGCTGTTCTCTGCAAGGCATTCTGCTTCTTTCTTTCTTTCTTTCTTTCTTTCTTTCTTTCTTTCTTTCTTTCTTTTTTCTTTCTTTCTTTCTTCTTTCTTTTTTTCTTTCTGTTAGGGAAGGGTCTACAGGGTCTCACTACTAGATCCGACTCACAGTGATTCTTCTGTTTACAGCCTCCCAAGAGCAGGGATTACAGGCTAGTGCCACCACGCCCAGTCTCAATCACCTTCTCAGAGTGTCCTGGGAGCAGGGCCAGCACAGCAGGCCAAGGGATCGAATCCCAGGCCCCTGCACCTGCACCTGCTTGCAGGCACTTTAATCTGCTGAGTTTTTTGGCTGGCCCTAGCATTCTGCTTCTAAGAGCAAATCTTTTTGTAAAGGTGTTTCTAAATGTCAGAGCTTACTGGTGTGTGCTCAGCTCCAAATGGAGCCCGTCCTGAGACGAACAGGAGCAAACTGGGTTCCTTCCCATGGTGAGGCCTGTGCTGCCCTTTCTGTGGGACCCAGTGAGCACTGATCCACCACCTGCTGACCGCAAGCACTTAAGCATTTGTGCCTGGACTCGCTCCCCTCTGACACTGGAAATTTTATAGTGGAGGGGTGTGTGATATCAAGCCCAGCCAGAATCAATCAATCGATTGGCATGCCCACAGAAGGGCTTCCCTCAGAATCTGGACTTACCCCCTTCCCAAGTGGTTGCTTGCAAGACTGTGCTGTTGATGCTGTGGGCTCCATTGAAGACAGAGATAAAAATCTCATACTCCGTGCATGGGTTCAAGTGGCCAATGACATAGGAGTTTGCACCGGGGAGGATTTTCATAGATTCATCTGAAGTAGCAGAACTCCAGAACAGTGTGTAATATTTGACATTTCCCTGGAGGTCTTGCAAAGCTGTGAACAGTAAGTGTGCAGAACAATGTAAGCAGCTGATCTAGAAGATTCTTAGAGGAATGACACGATAAACTCCATCACTGCCTAGATCTAGAATGAGAGAAAAGACAACACATAGAAACATTTCTTTACGAAAGGTTTAGAAATTTCTTTGTGGTGGTGCTAGCAGTATTTGATCTTTTAGGCAAAATTTATTATTTTCTTTATCCCATAATTAATTATTAGAGTTGTACATAGAATATAAATTCTCTCTCTCTCTCTCTTTTTTTTTTGGTACCAGGGATCAAACTCAGAACCTTGCACTTACTTGCCAGGCAGGCACTTTTTTTTTTTTTTTTTTTAAATGTATTTGGTACAGGGTCTACAGGGCGTTCAGGGTCTTGCTGGGTAGATTGGAATCATAGCAATCCTCCTGTTTTCAGCCTCCCAAGTGCTGAGATTACAGGCACATGCCACCAGGCCCAGTTTTAATCACTGTCTCAGTATGCCTTGTGGGTGGCGCCGGCACAGCATGCCAGGGATCAAACCCCTGCCACCGCGCTGTCTAAGAAGGCGCTTTAGTCTGCTGAGCTGTCTGGCTGGCCCTCCAGGGGGCACTTACGCTGCTGAGCTATTTCGTTGGCCCAAGAACCTAAACTCTTACATTTCCTTTAAATACTTTAACTATGCTACTTAATGCACAAAACTTGGATATAGTACTTATGAAAGGAAACTATATAAAATAAAAGTAATCCCCAGAATTACTTCAGTTCCTGTGTCGTGTAATGCCATGAAGGAGTCTGTGCTAACACAAGGGAACACTTCAGGACATAGATCCTAGAGGCGTTTTCAGCTGCTAACCAAAGCTGGGATGGGTGCCTGGAAGGACACCTATCTAGAGCCCTTGCTTGCCCACTGCCAGGGGAGCAGGGGTCTGTAGCCTGCTTTCCTGAATTTCTACCTCAGTAGAATCCAGCAGGAAAGTTGAATCTATAATCAATTTTCCTCTCCCCCTTTTCTCCTAGTTCTCTGAGTTCCTAGGATGTGGATGAGTTCTGAAAAGATTCCCAGATCAACCATTCCGTATCTCAAATACATCACTTTCTCCATCCTCATCCTTTCAAGAACCAGCCTAATGTCTTTGTCCACTTGTCCACCCATTTTTTTCATTTCTTGCCCTAAAATCCATGTCATACTATCTGCCTCCCAGGATTCCCTTGAAAGAGGACCTGAGAATGGCCACGTTTGCTGGGGTAGGACATGGTGTCCCCTGCCACTTGCATCACTGTTATTTTTAAGGCCTTCAAGAGGCGTGATGACCTTGGTGCTCATGAGGGTGATGCATGCAGTGGAGACTGAAGTGCCTCCTGATGGGCACCTCGAGTCAAGCATCAAGCCCAGCACAGAGCCTTGCTCTGAGGACGGGGAGGAGCAGGCAGTGTTTCTCCCTGTGACTGCTGAAGTGCGATTTCTGCAACACGTGAGATCCCAGCTCCTGCCACAGGAAGTAAGCCAGCTTCGAGAATGGTGTGTCATTTTCCTTTGAGGACTCCTTTTTGTTAAGATCTTGGGGGGCTTGAATAAAAATAGATGGTGTTTTGATTTTTGTTTTAATTTTTCCTAAGCACACTACAGCTTTCACAGTAGCTGTATTTTAAAAAGTGTGGCGAGCTGGTATAGTTTGCAGCGTTTATGTCAGGAAACCCCGAGCACTTAATTTGCAAAACTCTAGGGATCGGGATGTTTCTTTTCTCTGATGCCATGAAATGTAAACATGTTTAATAATGAGGTCATTATTATTCATTGGCAGGAATGCCTATTCATAGACCGGAGCATTTTCCTACACATGTCTATCAGTCAGGTAGGGCAAAGCTGCCTGTGTTAGGAGAGGAAAAGTTCCTTTCTTTCACTCAGAAGTACTTTTTCTGGGCTGACAGTATTCTTACTCATTAATTTGTGGCTGCTGTGGCTTAGTGGAATGTATACTAGATTTGAAGTATACATTGCATTTTAGCCTAAGTGAGATTGAGAAGGCAAGTCCTTAAGATATAATATTAATAAAGGGCTTTAAAATTATTTACAAACAGAAATGATTTCGCTTGGGTTATGAAGTGTGCCTGGTGTTTCTTGAATCAGGTTCCAATTACTCTACTTAGGAAGATAACATTCCCTACATTGAGACGCAGCTTCAAGATGCGCATCAATCATACATCGCTGCCTGGAGGAGATCCCAGCACATGCCCATCTTAGCCGTGGACCGTATGGCGACCCTCAGAAGCAGAGCAGAGCCTAGTGTCCCAAAGATGGTGGGAAGGGATGGTTGCTCAGCGCCACTGTGCACGGCTTGTGGCCTGCTCTGGGGCCCTTGGGAGCAGAAGCAGGTGTCAGCCCAGCACAGCAGGTGCCGGCTCTCTGCTGTCCTGCCTTCTACCAGCCTCTGCTTTAGAGCTTGTTATGTTTGAAACGTAGACGTCCCACTATGGCAGGCACTTGGCAGGTGACTGGGCTATGGGTGCTGAGAGCTGGGCTGCCATGAGGAGGAGGAGGCCTGCAGGAAGAGGCCGGCCACTCCCTGGCCTGGGGACTCATCTGCCTCCCTGGCTCCTCACTCTCCCTCGGCCTCTGCACCTCTGTGGCACCCTGCCCTGTGCCAGGATGTCACGCCTTGCAGCCAGCTAAATATGGACTGAAACCCCTGCAAACCACAGACCCACGTATCCTCCCCTCCCTTAAGTTAGGCGTGTTAGGTATTTCCTCCCAGGGACTGGGAAAGGGACTAAGACAACACTCTCTTTTGTCATCTGCCTATGCTGTAGCCCACAGTCCAACAGAGGAAAACAGAAGCAGGTGTTTCTTCAGATGTTGTAGCATCCCCTGGGAAGCTCTGGAGCCGGCGGGAAGGGAGTCCACTTTGACACGGCTCCCGCAGGGCCTGGGAGCCTCAACACGCTCCTCCTAACTGGTAGCCACCTAAGGAATCCAGGAGGCACCCGCAGTTCCCCAGAGTAGTACAGTACTACAGGCTGCTGACCTTGAATTTGCCTGAGTGAGGAAGGCTGTTAAACCTGACAGAGCTAAGATGATGAGGTGGATTTCACCTTCTCTCTCTGTCGAGAAAACTAGGCCTGAATGTGGTTCTCTATAAAGAAGTAAACACATCACAAGACAAGAGAAAAACTACTGTGAACCCTCAAACCAGGGCTTATTTTTCTGTATGCCATTCTTTCTATGAGAATGGGATAAAGGTTTTATAATTCACTAACATGGTGCTCCTCAAAAATAATAAACAATATGTTGATGAAAAAACAGTCTCTAGGATACAGACAGAGCCAAGAAGATGGATATGGGGTTGGCAAGGAAGCTGCCTTAAATAATGAGAGCAACTGGGCACGTGGTGCACACCTGTAATTCCCAAAATCTGGAAGGCTGAGGCAGGAGGATAGCAAGCTCCATCCTAGCCTGGAAAAGTTACCAACTTAGTGAGAACATGGAGAGAGGGAGAGAGGGAGAGGGAGAGGGAG
>NW_004524593.1:17484346-17509346 GCF_000260255.1 Octodon degus
AGACAGAGAGACAGAGAGACAGAGAGACAGAAACAGAGAGACAGACAGGGAGAAGGCGGGGAGGAAGGGAGAGAGAGAGAGGAAACAAGGGAAGAGGGGTTTGGGTAGCATCTCAGGTTTAATGCTCACCATTAAAAAACAAAGTAAAATCTACATTGAAAGGAAACAACGTAAAAATTATAAGTAGCGCAAACAGAAAACATGAAAAATAAATGTAATAAGTAATCATAGGTAAAATATATCCTATTAAGCCTCATCTATACTTGTAAGTTGAATAGAATAGTACAATTTTGTCCAGCATGCTGACAGCATATACAAATGTAGACACATCATGGGATTCCACGACATTTCAAAGGTAAACTAAACATTAAAGGTAGTCTGCAAAGGAGAAAAAATCAAGCAAGCTTCAGACTTCCCATATGAAACATCACATTGTGGAAACACTCAGACAATTTTAGGAATTGTAAGAGAAAATATTTAGATTCAAGACCGTGTACATCTAGATTATAACTTGCTTGCAAAAACCACGAAACTCTCCTTGCACAGATTTAAATTAAGAGAACAGGCAAAGCTGACAAAGTACTTTCTTTTTCTTTTTCTTTTTTTTCTTTGTATTTTTTAGAGAAGGGTCTACAGGGTGTTCAGGGTCTCACTACTAGATTGGACTCCTAGTGACCCGCCTATTTACAGCCTCCCTAGAGCTGGGATTATAGGCATGTGCCACCTCGCCCAGTCTCAATTGCCATCTCAGCGCGCCCTGGGTGTGGGGCCAGCACGGCAGGCCTGGGGATTGAACCTCCAATCCCTGCTCCTGCTTGCAGGTGCTTTAATCCACTGAGCTATTTACCTAGCCCTGACAAAGTCCTTTCTCATATAGGAAAATATTAAGGGAATATATAATTAATTTTTTCACTTTCATAATAAAACTAGACAAGAATGTTCTCTAGACAACAGAAAGATAAAACAAAATCCAGAACTCAAGATCAGAAAAGTTTAGGAACTAATGTTAAATACTGAGGCCATTTTGAGAAAAAAAAAAAAAAATCTATGAAAAGCTATATAACTACAAATTTTTTTTACAAACAAAACATTGAAGACGACAGGTGAGAAAGAAAAGGAAAGCAGTAGGGGACCAAGTTCTTTATTATACATAAAAACAGAGTGACATCGAAAAATAGGGAACCATCATTAATCAAAACTGGTATAAATAGCTCTGAAATTTTAAAACACACCGCAGGACCTGAAAGTTCTGGCACATAGTCTTACCACCCATCAATATACACGGTTTTCTTTTCTTTCAGACAGCCAGAGGATGACTAAGTTTTCTGAGCCCCTTGGGCTGGCTGAGATCATGTGACTGTGGACCTAGGCAAACAGGGACTGCGTTAGTCAGCTGAATGGTGGTAATCACGTGTCCTGACCTCATCCTGCTTTGGACTGAGGTGGCAAGAACCAGCTGGCCACCTCTGATGCCTTTATTTTTCCATCCAAGTGAGGACCCCAAAGCCCTACATTATGGTGGGTCCATGAGTTGGAAGGATTGGAGCTCTTTAAATGACAAGAAGACTTCGGAAACAGATACAGAAGAGCAACAGGTACCTCCTAAGTTTTGGTGTGACTTTCTGGGTAAATCTCATAAACTGAAATAGAAAGCAAGGGATTTGGG
This sequence comes from Octodon degus, assembly GCF_000260255.1. NCBI lineage: Eukaryota > Metazoa > Chordata > Mammalia > Rodentia > Octodontidae > Octodon > Octodon degus. Next base: position 17,486,013 of record NW_004524593.1, read on the forward strand.
GACAGGGGCTGCCAAACCTCAGTGGAGACTTCTTGAGGTGGAAGTGTTTTGTGGCAACTTCATGAACGCTGAAGCGAAAAGCTGCCTATCTAAGTTAGAATTATATAATTGGGAATTGAGGTATGAATACTAGCTTGTGCTCACAGCAATAGGTAGGATTTTTTGTTGATTCTCTTAAACATAGGTACGTTGGAACACATTTTCCTGATGTTCTGATCCGGCTACATAAATGTGTCGCCTGTATTTTGTGGGTCGCAGGGCTTTATCTGTGTGCACTCCAGCATACCGGCCACCATCTTGCTCATTCTCATGAATCACACAAGACGCGTGCTTGTCCCCCGTGTGGAGGGTGCGTCCAGAGCTCAGAGCCACCTCTGGGTCCCAGGACAAATGCGGTCTGCTGAATGTCTTTATACAACCTGTGAGCTAAGAAGTTTTCATTTTTAAGTGATAGTGGGGGTGAAAAAAAAATAAAAAAAATGTGTATTTTGTGACATATGAAAATTGTATGAAAATCAAACTTCAGCATCCGTAGCAGAGGAGCTGCAGCAGCCGCGCTTCCTTGGTGGTGACCTGCCACTCTGTACTTGCTGCACCGGCAACCCTGAGGGGTTCTGTCAGGGCCTGTATGGACAATGCCAGCTCAGCATCTATTATCTAGACCTTTACAAAAGAGTCTCTTGTCCTCATCTGGATCAATTATAGGAAACCATTCCATTCAATAGATCTTCTAATTTGTTCATCTTGGGCTGAATTCTTCAGTCTTCTCTCATTAACAGGCTCATTGGAAGGTAATTTTGTTTAAATGTAGAAACCTAGAAGGTCTCTATTAAGCTCATTTCATGATAGCATTGTGGATCTTGCTCGCAGATTTGCCAAATTAGAGTCCAATTTCGCACATGCTATAGGGCACCGATAGGAGCCATCAATTCGGTCATCCTCAGAAGATTTGAGCTAATAATCAGAACCGTTTCGAGAGAAAATGCTGTACTCTGCCTGAGGGTAACACTGCTCCTGTAGAGAAGCAGGAAGGTTTTCCTCTCTGGCAACAACCCAGGTCCACCTCCGGAGCTGTCCCAGCAAGATACCTCCTGTCTTCTGTCTGGTTTGTACATTGGTTGGTAACAAGCAACTTCTGGCTGGAAACTCCCAGCTACTCTGGACCACCTTTTTATTCCTCTCAGCATCCTGGAGTGCATTTGAAGGAGATGGCATATGAAAAGTGTTCATCACTTAGCATTCCACATGTGGCTATAAAAGCAGGATCGCGGATGAATTTTTGCTCCTTCAATGAGTTGAAAGGGGCAGACAGGGACTGTGAGGGCTCACTCAGCTGCTGCAACTGACAGTCCCCCAAATACAGTGATTTAAGTGAAACCAACGTCCATGTGCACCTCACATTGTATCCTCAATGTGAGGAAAACAAACTGTGTCCTTGTGGCCACTTGGGAATGTGAGCTCTGTCTCAGCTGTGGCTTTCAATCCCGTGTGGGGCGGGCCACGCCAGTGCCGTGGAGACAGCACATGCACACACCTTATTGCGCTCAACAGAGGGGAGCAGAGGGAAGAGAAGGGATCTTGCTCAGAGCGCAAAGCAGTACCCCAAAAGGCGCACGCACCCTCTGTTGGCATTCCACACTGTTCCAAATAGTCACTTGGGAGGCTGTCCAATGCAGCTGGTAGATGAGAGGGCAAGGAAGGGGAGAGATGGGCTCTACGCTGTGCCCAGCACTCTCCACCACGGCAACTAGATCTGCTCAGTTGCTGCTTAGCCGAGTAACAATAAAGCTAAACATGCATGCTGCAGAAATGCTGCTTTCTGAATGAATCCCTGTGGAATTATGTCTGAGAATTTTATTAGGCGTGGCTTCCCAGCATGTTTTACCTTTTATTAAATGACAAAGAATGCACCGCGCCCATCTCAGAGACGGCCAACAGCCCAACACCTGCCACCAGCACTAAGTGATTGTCCGGCACTAAGCACACACTGTTCCACTTACTCCTGGCTACAACATTTTAGGGCCATTATTCTTAGTCCCATATTTCAGATCAGGAAGCTGACAGTGCATCGCGGTGACTGGTTTAGGTTAGAGCACTAGAAGAGCTTGGGTCTGGGATTTCAATCTCAATCTCCCTGACCTAAAAGCCTGTTTTTAAAATTCTTTCTTCACATGGCTTTTTGGTCAGTATGTAGTTAGAAAAATTTGAAACTCTGAGACTAGATGGCATCCACAGCAGGTGAATTGAGCAGGAAAAGAAGATACAGAAAGAACATTAAGAAAAAAAATTTTTAAGGGACAAGGAAAAGTAGTAGGTGGTTAAAAAAAGGAGGGTTATGGTCCTGGGGGAGAGAATTTTAGGCAGTCGGGGATCGTTCATCATGCTGGCTCTCTCTCTCTCTCTCTCTCTCTCTCTCTCTCTCTCACACACACACACACACACACTCCGTAGTAGGATGCCATTGAGAAAACAGCCTTGGTGGGCTATTCAGTGATAACGGATGACTGCTAGTGGACCACCATCTGTAGGAGATGCAGACACAGGACAGGTTACGGTCCATGCTACCTGCAAGGGAGATGCAGTGTATGGACTTCAGTAAGAAGAGCGGTGCAAAGAATCAGAGCAATAGGGAAGCACTCAGTGCTGGGTGCTCCGCAGGAGAGGCCGAAGTTTGAATTTGCAAGCATTGCTGTAGGAACAGGAGACAGTTAGGCAAAGCCAGAAGTGGTTTCTGTTATAAAATCTGGTGGTGTTTTAGCTTGGGCTTCTAATTGCCAAAATTAAGGAAATATGTTAGTTTCTCACCACTCAGACACAACACCAGGCACCCACAATGCAAGGAGGAAAGCTTTGACTGGCTCACAGTTTGTAGAATAGTCAGTCCATAGTTGGCTGGCTCCAAGGCAAGGGGGCAGGGCAGAGGGGAAGCAGTCCACAGCATGGTGGTGGGAATGGAGGAAATCACGGGTGGAGGAGGGAGACCACCCCTGCAGGCCATGTCCCCAGCGACCTCCTGCGACCAGGCTCCGCCTCCCGACGTCATACTTCACTGCACTCTCATTCACGCTCACTTCCAGGGACCTTTTCCCTCCTGGCCTCCGTGTTCGAATGAACAGTCACAATAGGAGGGATCTTCTTGGATCATGCTTGATAAAATTCTAATCACATTATAGCTAAGTGATGAAAAACATGGGAAGGCTTGATGCCTGAGCCCTAAAATTAAATAAACAACCTGAGGGAAAGTGTTTTTATATCTCTTTCTATAATGCTGTAATTGTTATGACATACCTGAAGTCTATTTTGGTTAGGAAAAAATAGTCTATTCTGTTCGATAAAATGGGAGGAGAACCTGGTATCATCATGGGGACCAGAGATGGGTGGAGTGGACGTGGTTAAGCCACTGCCTGCCTGAGGGGTGACTGCTGCTCACTGCCGGGAAGTGCTTGGAGAGCACTATTTTCTCAGGTGCTGTTGGCAAATCTCGCAGAAGGAGCGAGGGCAGGAAGCATGGCCCATGTGGTGCCGAGGTGCAGTACTATGCTCTGAGTTTTTGCCGAGGAAATGCAGAGGTGCCTTTGTCTTACATAATGTCCCCTATGTGCTGCTGATGTTTAAGAGTGGCCCTTCTAAAATTTTAATCACTGAACCCTGTCAGTCGTGATTGGTAAAAATTCACCAGAACTATTTTGCAATCAAAATGGTAGGTGACCAATGTGGCAAATGTTAAAATTAAAATTTTATTACAGTAAGAGATACATTCCCACGAATCCCCTTCTAAATACCTTCCTACCTCAGAGACACTTACTCCATTGTTGTTGTTGTCAGCGTGGCTTTCACTGCAGTAAGTCACAAAAATCATTTCAATAACCACTGTAGTTTTTGATCACCTCATACAATGTGGAGGATTTCAGTGAAGAATGAGTATGTTTTTAAAGATATATTTCATGATTATTTGAAAGGTAATTATAAGCCAATATTTATAAATTTATTCATATGATATTAAACTTCAGGTCTATTCAGTCCGTAGTTTTGTGCTGCTCAGTAGTGAAGGCTCACAATATTTTTGTACCAATCAAGAAAACAATTTAAAATGGAAGTTGAGGATCCTAGCGGCTCTTCTGTTGAGGAGTGGCTGGTTAATTTACTTAAGACAGCAGCTTGCACAAAGGAAGAAAAAGATAATGTAACAGCTTTCACAGTGCTGACCTTCTTTGGAGAGTTAACCTTCGTGCTCACAAATAGTTATCTGAAAAATTTCTAAGGTAGGAATGGAAATAACAGCGATTGCATTACCTACATCCCGAAGGTCAGAGGTTCAGATCACTAAGGCAATGAAATTCAGTGAGCTGCTGCAGATCCATTAGCTTTGTCAGTTTTCATAAGCACACCTACTTCAGGCATGCAATTATAACATAAAGGACCTCTGTTGGTGAAAATGCAGCAGCCAGATCCTCACAGAAGAATTCCAGTGTCAGAGGAGGGGCTTGAGCCTACCTATGTGGCCAAGCTTTTCGAATGAGTCTGTTGGTGAGTTAGATCAAAGAGAAAGAGAGATGGGTGAAAAATCCACCAGCTGGACCTAAAATCCATTCCCGTGGGAAGACCTAGGTTGTCCCAGGGGGGTTACAGAGGGTACGTGACATGAACAATTAGCCTATGTTCTTCCAATAAAGTAGCTTAAGGGGTCCCCATGCAGGTCCCACGGATCAATAGAAATGCCAGCCTTATGAAAACCCTACACTCTACTCTTAGGTTGTTTGTGAAGACACATTCTCTGAGGACAACAGGGGCAGTATAACCAGAACCGCCCAAGCTTGGATCTCTGGTTGGTGTGCCCTGGAGATGCCTTTATTAAGAGTTTCATCCCTGGCCCATGGTGACACTTGGAAGTCATGGATCCTTCAGGACACAGGGTCTTGTGGGAGGATGTTAGGCACCAGGATCTGCACCAAGAATGAGATGTGGGGGCTCTGGCCCTCTCCTGTCTTTCTCTTTGCCTTCTGGCTGCAGTAAGGCAAATGTTTTCCACTGTCATGTGTTCCTACCATGACATTTCTCCTTCACTGCAGCCCCAAAGCAGCTGAACCAACTGACCATGAGCAGAAACCACAGGGGAAAATCAGCCTTTCTCCCTTATAAGTTGATGCATCTCAAGTATGTTGTTGCAGTGACAGAAGTCTGATATACCTACTGGCTTAAATTTACAATTAATGACACCAACTATTTGCCTTAAGTCATAATTAACATCATATAACAATGACATTTCAAGCAGAATCAAGTATCCTAAAAGAAGGATTTGTTTTCTTAGGCTCTAATACAATTTAAAGTTGCCTCAAAATGACATGATTGTTATTAACTAACCAGTGGTAACTTCACCAATTTTTATACAGCAGCAGATGATTTCTCCAGGTGGCCAACTTGTCCTTCATGACCTGAAGTGTTTTAATTAAGCCTTCACAAATCAGGTAGTTTCAACACTTGGCAACTTACTAACAAGTTTTGATTGAGCTACTCCCAGATCTCAAGTTTGAAGAATGACTGTTACCTTATTTCAAGGGTAGATGACTGTTACCTTATTTCAAGGGTAGATTTAGTTTTCTTTTTTAACCGATTAGCATAAAGATTTATCAAGAAAAAAATTAACAGATCAGATATTAAGTGCTAACCTATTAGCATTCAAGCTCTGAATTGTCAGTTATGTGGTTTCCAAGTTGTGGGAACAGTACAGGCCTACTTGTACTTCTAAGCAACTGTAAAGAAGTGTTTTAGCCAAAGCCAGGATCAGACCCAGCTGTTCTCCAGTGAGCCCAGGGAGGATGCTCGGGTATCATTCTCCTCTATGGGCTAGAACTGTGTCCAATATCAGCACTGAGGATGATTCTACGGCCCTGCTTAAATCTTGCCGCCTGGCCCTGGCCAACGAATGATGACTTAAAAGCTGAAGTAGTCCAGCTTCATGTACAAAGGTACACGGCATTGCCTGGTGCCGAAATTATTGCATGGTCAGTCCCTCCACAACTACCACCACCTATCAAGTCTCTCTAGTGACACAAACCACATCCCACATTATAAAACGAATATGAGAAGGGTGAGCCAAAGAAAAAGTATGAAGAGGGAGAGATCTTGCTTTTGAAGACTAGCATAGGAACCTTGGTCTTTTAGTTTCTAGCTTTTAATGTTCCATTTTTAATTCCTTTGGGTTTAAGACAGGAAGGAAAGCTAGATGTTTGAGTTGTTAGTCACATTCCCCTTGCTGGCAAGTGATATCTGACACCCATGACTTAAAGAGGGGAGTTTTCTTTATGGCTCACAGTTGAGTCCGTGGTCAGCTGGCTCCAGGGCAGAAAGGACATGGCAGAAGGGCTGACAGAGGACAGCTGCTCTCCTCACGGCAGCCAGGAAGTGGGGAGAGATGGAAGGAGCTAGGGAAGGAGCTACTACATGCCCTTCTGGGCCATGGCTCCAGCAATCGCCTTCCGACTAGCCTGCCTCCTGAGAGCACATTCACCGATGAACCTGTGACCCAGTCAGTCCCAAGAATCCCGCCACCGATTACTTGAGGCCCAGGGGAGCTCACTCCTGACTAAACTGTGGAATAGGAGGGGCTTTCTTACTTGGCGTAGCCCATCTCACATCGATGGCTGTGTGGTTGAGGACGGTCACAGTGATGTTGGCGCCTCTCTCTGGAAGACCGGCTAACGTCGTCACCACTGCTTCTGGGCTTGGTGTGAAGCCCACGCTGTTGTGTACAAAGAGCTTGTACTCGTAGGTTGTAAACCTAAAGGTTGTTGTGTTTAAGAAAAGAAGGCACTTAAATTTTTATTTTACAGAAAACAAAATACATTATTTTCTTTTTCCTCACAAAATAAAGAGGGTAATGGGGGAAAGGATATGATCATTGTCTTGTATGCATTCATAAAACTGTCCAATATTTTGTAAAATTAAAATACACTAATAACTATATTATCATATATATATATCAATATATATATATATATATATATATATATATATCTCAAAATATAGCATTTCCTTTTTACCTTCCATAAAGCGCTTAGTTCCCTTTCCCTCATAGATATTACAATACTTTCTTTTTCCTCCTTACACATAAGGTATCAATAGTGTTGTAAGCTTCCAGCCTTAACCAAGGTGCTGGGAAAATATCATTTTAAGAATGATAAGCAAATATCTGTCTGTAAAGCAAATATGGCTTACTGTTCCATGCTCTTATGGCTTGCAGAAGTGGGGAGGCTAAGGCTCCATTCAAGAGGCAGCCACATGCCTGGCAGCCTCCAGCTTCCTATCTGCATTTAATCTGGACAGTTGTGTGCTCTCCTTTTGGGAAAGCCATCCCATTGCAGTATCAGAACCTCTTGTCACCATTTTCTTCCTCTACTTTAACTTCCTCCTCCCGATCTCATTGGCAGGCAACTAAGCCGCAAATAAACCTGCACCTGTGACGAAAGCGTATGACATTCTCTTGCTGAGAGCTTTGCCCTAGTGAGCTGTGTGTGGCACGGTATGGATGTGTTCACGGGGTCATTAGAGGGGACACTGAGGTCACTTTTCAGAAAGAGAATTGAGGAGGGAAGGCTTTCCACGTGACACAAGGAAGGCTTTCCACATCCTGTGCCACACCCTTTTGACTCATTGAGGCAGAGCTGGGCAGGTATCATTTGCTTGGTCTAACTCTGCCTATACAGGAAAATGCTGTCTATAGAAGCAGTCAGGGATGGAAAGACAGTGACTCTGATGGTGATACTTGCTGTAGCACCCTGAGCAACAGGTGACCACCGAGTGGAGACACTGGCTGCAGATTATCAGTGCCTAATGGGAACCCAGCACGGGATCAAGCAATCCTACCCTCCTTTGCCTCAAAAGCTGAGGCACAGTATATGGGCCCCACCACTGCCCCAGATGATGCAAAGGTGCAGGGCCATTTATAGTGTGTAAGCAAGAACTTCAAGAGAAGGATGCTCAGCGCGCCTGCTGTCACCTAGGCAGACGTCTGCTCACCTTGGCCTGCTGCCCTCTCGCCACTGAGGCAGGTTTCCAGGGATTGGGCTCAGCTGTATGTAAGGATGTTACTTGCTCTTGTAGCTATTGTGCTAAAGACCCCGTGACTGCTGGTGGTTTCCTGCCCATTTCTTCCTCTTGAATAAATGCAAAGACTTCACCTTCTACTTAATCCCCTTCATCATCTCTTCTCAGTGTTTAGTGTTTGCTGTTTTTTCTGTTTCTCTTCTTTCTCCCTCTCTCCTTCCCTTCCCCCCTTTCTCTCCCTCCCTCTCTTTCCCTTTTTCCATTTCTCTCTCTATTTCTCTCTGTGTATGTGTGTGTTTCTCTCTGCCTCTCTATCTCGGTCTCTCTCCTTCTCTCCCTCCTTCTCTTTCCCTTGCATATTCTCATGCAGAGTTGTGTGTCTGCCCTAAAAATCTTATGCTCTGGTACCTGAGGGTCTGACCTTATCTGGAAATAGAATTTTTTTTATAAATTAACTTTCCCCTGAATGTTAATTGTGTTTTCTAGACACGTATTGAAGTACTGAAGAACGCACTATTTAAAACCCTGTAGAAAACAGCTTTTAAATCTGCACTGTAAACAAATAATTGTATTAGTCTATAGTGCAGTCTGTCAAACAAATTGTTTGAAGTCCTATTTAGAAATGATGTATTATTGTAATTGGGACTGTCATTCAATCTTCTTCTCCATAGCAAGTGGTAAACTTTTTTCTGCTGTAGACTATATATATATATATATATATATATATATATATATATATATTCATTTCAGGTTCAGTTGTTATTACTCAAATTAGAAAACTAAATTCTGTTTCGATGATGCAAATTTTAACATTTACTGAACATACAGTTTTATAAATGGGTGAACATATGTTTCCTAGTCATTGAAGCTCTCAATCTAAAACATTTTGAGTCATATATAATCTGATAAATTAGTGAGACAAAAATCTTTCCAAAAGAGACATGATCCCTAGCAAAACTTACCAAAATTCTTTTCTGAAAAAGTATGTTTAACACAAATTATATTGTTCTTTCATGCTTGGTGTATCATAGCTTCATTCATTTGTTCATTCGAAGGATATTTACTGCATATTAACAATGTGCCAAAGACCAACCATAACAAACTTGATCTCTCAAATAAAATGCTCTTTATCCTCTAGAACATATACAGATTTGTGGAAATATATTTTGAAATTAGAATATCTAAAATTTTATTCATTTATTCCTCTTTGCTTTGAACACACTTCAAACAGAGCTTGTAGTAATCTCACCTCTTCAGGAAAGTCTTTGCAGAGGAAGTGACATTTGGGGCAGGGTTAGGTGGCAGGTAGCATTTGGCCGAGCAAGGACCCCTGTGTCATGAGAGACTTTATTCCTGGCTAACCTTCATGTAGGTCAGTTCTCTGAATGGGCTGGTGTGTTTAGGAAGATGACAAAATTCTGCAGTGTAGCTGCAGAATGCTCCACGTCATTTTCATCAGAACTGAAAGTGTGCTCACTTAATTGACACCTAATGGAATTTACGTCTCCATTTTGCCACAAGTACAAATCACACTTCTGAAGATTCAGGCTCATTCACTGCTCCTTCCCTCCCCTTGCGTGTTCCTTACACTGGCCACCACGCCAAGTGTGCCTGAGCCTGACCACATGAGGGAGGGTTTGGGAAGCCTTCTCCTCACCTCTTGCATCAAATGCAGAAGTAGACAAATAAAAGGCAGGGCTGCTCCCCGCTGCAGTCTGCAGTGGTTAAAACTGTCTTTGACTGCAGGTGCACGGTGACCTCTTATTGATCCTAAAGGTATTACCAAGGGTGTCTGCTCTTGGATTGAAGAGTGAGGTTTATCACACTGGAACAGGCTTATAGCATGATACTTTTCAGATGGCAAGAAGGGGCTACTACTGTGTTTCTGGAGTCCTTCTTCCTACACTGCCGGAGGGCCACACCTCCAATCGCTGTAGGATCATTTCTGTCTTAGCTTTTCCTTGTCATCAGCATGACCAGGAAATGCAAAGGAAGATATTTTTGAAAGAAAAAACTGAGAGGAGACATCTTCTCTGATAGCCTGCATCTTTCTAGACTTTTTGTGAGGCAAGCTGTAACATGGCAGCACTTAGAAAGGACAACGCAACCAAAGTTCAGACCAAGAAATGCACATCTGTCAGTGAAGGATGGCTCTGTAACTCTCCTTATTTGAGTTAATTTGTACGTGGCATGGGCACCTTTGGGCTCATTTTCAGGTAAGCATACTGCTATCAGTTTTCATTAAAGGCCCAACTTTTCTTCCCAGTTTGAGATGAAGGAAAAAACGACTAGGATTGACTTCATCTTGGAAGCCCTGGGCGGAGACTGTCTCTCCTCTGACCACAGCTCGTCCAGTGAGCACTTCCTCACCAAACGGCTCCGGGTGGAAGCAGAGTGGAGCACAGAAGCTCACACACTGGGACTGTCCTCGCCTTTCCTCAGCAGCAGAGCAGGCTCTGTTCCCTGTACACACCTCGTCTCATTGTGAAGGAGCAGGATCAACTTGCATTCCCTTGGATTTCTTCTCCCACGGAAAAGCCTCCTCTTTCAGCAGGTGAAGTGTTTCATTGTAGTGCATTTAAAAATACATTAGACTCTATGTCAATAATATTTGAACTTCAGCTTACCATCTATTAGTGTAAGCATTTAAATCTTAAAAAACAAGGACTGGCGAGATAGCTCAGCAGATTAAGCACCTGCTTAGGCAAGGGCAGGGACAGGGTTCCATCCCCGGTCCCACGGCACCGCCCCCAAGGTGCGCTGAGCTGGCCACGGAGTCCGGGCATGGTGGCACATGCCTGTAATCTCAGCTCCGGGGCAGCTGAAAACAGGAGGATCACTACGAGTCCGAGCTGCATAGTGAGACCCTGCACCAAATACATAAAAATAAAATACAGTAAAATAAATCTTAAAAACAAGTTTCACTCTTCTTTGAAAATAAGATTAAATATATCAGTGTTGAATGTTTTCATTTCTTTTTGTGGCATTTCTTTGGCCCATATATTTTATAAAAATGACAATGGAGTGAACAGATTTCTGAGGAACCCCATGAAGGTCTCTATCCAACTGTCATTGCACAGTAAAAGCACCCGAGAATAATCTGTAAATAACGAAAGGAACGGGGAATAGAATGTCTCCCTTCAGAAACGCAATGACAGCCAAGTTACGATCGTCTAAAAGCCAGTTTATTCCTTTAATAGGAAAAATTTGTATTATCCCTCGTACGTGGTTTTCTTTCCTTTAAAGACAGAGGAGGAAGGGAGCTGCAGTGTTCTGGGCTTCCTGCAGTTTTATCTGATCACCGGGAGCCCAGGCGGTGCTGGGAGCTGCACATCGTGAGCGGAGATTGATGTGTGGCACAAGGAGGTTCACCGCCCTCTTGTTAAACCTGCCCCACTCGCGTCCACAGCCTCAGACGATAACGGCACGTTCGCCAGATTTTCCGAGTGATGAAAATGTCAGCACTTCCAAAGTTATGGTTCCCTCAGCAACCATAACTTGGCCACTTTGCACAGAATTATGGAGGAAGAAAAGTTAGAAAGTGACAAGTAGGATAAACCCGCAGTCGCGCTGAGTCCGCGCTACACAGGGAGCAGAATTCAGCAAGGAGGCAACTGGCTGTGCAATTCAGACAAAAGCTACCCCTTGTGCGAGATGAAAATAAGTCTTTTTCACTCGAACTAAATTACCCGGATAATGGGCTCAGTATTCCAATTTGCACAGATATAAGAAGAAAAAAAAAACAACTTAGAGTGATCAGAAATCCAGGATGTAGCAGTATGTTGGATTAAATTGGCGTGTTTTTCTCTGTGTTATAAATACATGCTCCTGGCCAAAATACACAAGTTAAATAGGGAACTTGACTTGACTTTTACTCACGCTCATAAGTACATTTATAAAAGATGCCCAGCAAGTCTTACGTTCGTCTTACCTTCTCTATCAAGAGAACTGTCACCTGAAAGCTGATGCTAAACAGCCACGCTGATGAAAAGCCAACGTGGCAGGAAGTCCTGCAATGCTATCTTTGTTTATAAAGATGTAAGTTAAGAAGTAAATAGGGATTGTAAGAAACCAGGGAGAACAGGGAACAATACAGCCCTCCTAAAATTATTAGAATTAAGTTAGACATGAAGTAGAGACAGTCTAACAGGCAATCAGCAAGATAAGCACAATCCCTTTACGTATCCTTGAGTCAAGAATCCTCAGATTCAACCAACCATGGATGGAAAACATTTGGAAATTGCAGGTGTTACAACAGGTTGGCTATGGTCCTCTTGCTTCCCTAGACAATCTGACCTAACAACCATTTGCCTTGCGTCTACATTGTACTAGGTGCTACAGTCACCCAGAAATGATTTAGAATATAGGGCATCCAGGGCAAGGGAGATGACAAGCAAACACCACACAAATTCAGCACAACACTAGCGCATCATGGATTCTGATTTTGCAGGGCCGGGGGGTGGGGGCGGCTGTCCAAGGAACTAGCACCTCCGCAGGGTGGGAGGGGATGGGAGGGGCCAAGAAGGCGCTGTGCCCCCATCGGGCACGCTGAGAACTGGCTGCTGTCGCGGTGAGTGAAGCAAGCACCTGCCACACAAGGCCACTTCCTCTAAGCAGAGCATCACAGTGTCCACCTGTGTACCAATTCCAGTTTCATCTGGTTTTGAGATGCATCCCTTGGGGGAGAGGGACCCTGAGCATTTTTGAACGTGGGAAAGGTGGAAGACGAGAGACAGTCTTTCTTCCAATATGAAGACTTGTGCATTTATTTTGAATGCCAATATATAACTACAAGCAATTTATAAGGGAGGTAGCAATTGCTTGCATAAAAGCCAAAAATCTTCTCCAGTTTTAGCGAGAAAAATGAATCCTTTGACAATCGGCATGGCAAGAGTACCAGAACGCTCCCCTTCGCAGGACAGGACCACTGACATTTGCTTCGAGGAGCAGTGTCCAAGGTGCGTTGATTTGTACTCACATTGCAATTTTAATTTAATGTGTGGGAAATTTATTTGTTATTTTCCTAAATCTTAGATTTGGACCTGAGCCACATAGCAACATGCTATTTCAGAAAAATGAACAGAAAAAACCAAAAGAGAGCTTGGAGGAATGAAGAAAATGCCCCGAGGCTGGGAGGTTGCCAGCCAGCAGGTCGCCACCCGCCAGGCCCTCCTCCAGCAGGCAGCAGCCCGGCTCGGGCCTCGTGCACATTTCTTTTCTGCCTTTTTTTTTTTCCCGGAACCGGGGATTGAACTCAGGCCCTTGTGCTTGCCAGGCAAGCGCTTATTCTACCAAGCCATCTCCTCTGCCCCTCGTGCACATTTCTCAGCTTCTCCGACTCGATCCTGTGAACTAGATGATTTTCTGTTTTGCTTTGTTTTGTTTTTGGTGTGGAATGAGCCAATGACTTCTATGAACTGCTTCCCAGAAATTGCAAGCATTTTATAAATGCGTGGTGACTTCCACAGTTTGCATATCTTTCACATTTCCAAAGTCTCCTCTTAAGTGTCAGGTCTGGATAGAGCTGTGACAAAGGCAGCAGGTTATGGCTCAAACATCTACTCGGGGACTTCAAAGGGTCTTTTCAGCACGCAGTTAAGATGGCAAACATTAAGCATGCTGAGTGCTACAGGCCGATGATTAATGCCACAGATAATAGCCGAGCCTATTCTACGGCATGGCTGATAACGCACTCACACAATGAAGATGCCCCGGTACTCTGAGCAAGTCAACACGCCCCATGCTAAGTGCCAGCATTTGTTTTTATGGTTTTTGTAATCTCACCTGCTAAGACCCTTATCTTCATGAAACCACTGAGTTCCTAAATAAATATTGTGCCACAGATTTAAATCTTCTGGGGGATTTGATGCAAGTGGTTGCTGGATTTTGCGTCTCACAAGCTCATATCTAAAAGCAAAAGACAAGCAGGAACATCAGGATTATCTTGACTAATGTTATTACTGAAATTCAGATTGCTTTGTGGCATGTGTGTGTGTGTGCGTGCATGCGTGAGAGAGAGAGAGAGAGAGAGAGAGAGAGAGAGAGAGAGAGAGATAAATGCAAACATAAGGAATAACATCTTAACTTTCTGGTTATGGAGTTTTCCCAGATAAACACCATTTTCCTGGCTCAATTGTCCTATATTCAGCTAACTGCAAACAAGCAGCTACTTTCCCATTTTGTGATCACCAGTGAGAATGCTAACATTTCAGATTTTTTTCTATTCCACGTTTGCCAAACATTTACTGCCCATTTCACACAAAGTAGAAATACAAAAAAGCTTACTGAGTTAATGATTTCCTATGACATCTACCATCAATGCTTTATAAACAATGATAAAATTATCAGCTCTGCATTCTTGGCTGGGAGCCAAGTTCAGGCCGCTCACCAGCCATTGTAGACTCACAGCTCCTTTCTTTCATCTTATCTGCATCCCCGACCACATTCTTTGCAAGTTTCCAGATAATAACACTGTGTCAAAGCATCGCAGGGTGAGCTTTAGACTTCTGAGGCATGTTTGTACAACTGTATCACACAGGACGTGCAGCAGGGTTGCTAACAGACTAAAACTCTCTTGCGGAAATCAGGAGGATTATGAAATGAATACTTAGAAGAGTACTTTGGAAGCTTTTTAGGTCCTCAATATGAGGATGTTGTGTCTGCCTTCATGAATTAGGCCCTAAGAAGGCAGCATAACGCTGAATGACTAGAGTTAGTTCTATGCCCAGATGGGAGGAAGCTCCTTTCTACCTTTTTGGCAGGGGCGGGGCCACGGCAGGCTTCAGAAGTACAGTATATTTCTCTTACCGCAAATTCGGTCCATTAGGCTTGGATGGTGGCTGCCAGGAAACCCGGACATAGGACTCACTCAGTGGAATCGCGGACAAGGGACTGACACCCTGAGGTGCAGCAGGGTGTGTGGTCACCAAGGTAGGCAAGCTCTCTGTGCACCCACCTAGGTACCCACTACCCCCCGAGCAGGCCACAATGGTGACAGAATAATTGGCGAAGGCATCCAGGTGAGTGAGTACTTGACGGGACCCTGAGGGGCTCACGTCGGTTACCGTGATGTGGGGGTCGGGCATGCGGATCTCATAGCGCAGGATGTCACCGTTCTGCACAAGTGGAGGCTTCCAAGTGACCTGAGGTGAAAGATCAACTTAGCGTTAGTGTGGCAAGACAGGAATAGAGCAGCTACAGTTCCCAAGGCCCGGAGTCACTCTGACTTCGGGGAAGTCATTTTCTGGACGCCGCCACAGTCCTTGCAGTAGACAGTAATGAAAGGTCTGGGATCAATTAGCAGGAACCCAGGGACTAAAGGAAGTGCTGCGTCCTGAGCTCGGCCCTCAGGCTTGTGACTTTCTAGGACTGCCAGCCTGATACACACCACATGATTCATCTCCACAGCGGGCGTTCTGAAGGACACGGAGCAAACGCGTGGAGAGCGTTCGCACATCCACGCACACCCATCGGGTAGCAGCAGGACTTGCGCATGCTCTTGTTTATAACTCAATTATATGAAATGCCAGAATCCCTTGTGCACACTGCTAGTATACACACTAAATTAGTCACTTTCTTGAAGGGTGAGGGAGAGAAACCATTATCTGTATTTTCCAAGGATGGACAGTTATGTTCTGAATCTCCTTGTGCATAATTTAGCAAGCAAAGCAATACCACAATATCCTATTTGTAGTAATGAGAAACAGAAGAAACTTTTAAAAAGGGAACTGTTTCACTAACTCAGAGTCTTGAGTGGACTAGAATCCTATCTGAAGTTTCTTCTGGCTAAATTTTGCAAGAGCACGGTGACAACACACTTGTGATTTTGTCGAGGAAAAAGTATCCTCCAAACACATGATAGGAAACTGTAAAGCACTTGTTTATATGCAGTCCATTTCATCTCTTCCTGTTTTGCAGTGGGGTAGGGTCTAGGATTCTCTTCCTAGGGCCAGCCAAATAGCTCAGCGGTTAAAGCACCTGCAAGCAGGCCCAGGGGCCTGGGGTTCGATCCCCGGGCCTGCCGTGCCAGCCCTGCCCCCACGGTATGCTGAGAACATGATTGAGACCGGGTGTGGTGGTGCGTACCTGTAATCCCAGCACTTGGGAGGCTGTGAACAGGAGAATTGCTAGTCCAATCTAATAGTGAAACCCTGAACACCCTGTAGGCCCTACCCCAAAACACAGAAAAAATAAAATAAAAGGAATTCTTTTCCCAAATAAACTTTAAGCCTAACTGATATACTCTTCCTTGTCTCTCTCTCACACTCAGAAGCGGGGTTCAGTCAACAGTCTTAGTCATAGCTTCCTAGATTTTATTTTTTCCTTAGTATGCAGTTATTTTGAAGCAGTAAAAGAGATTTCAGCAGGGTTGTGCCTCTCCATGCATACACATTGAATAGTATAAAAAAATCAAAATCAGAAAGAAATAATTTTGGCAGAACAGGTTAAATTTTTAATTTGAATGATAGATTTTCACAGGAAAATAAAATAGTACTTTCAGAGAACATTATCAAATGATATCTTACATCAAATAGGAAGTATTTATCCTAGATGGAGCTTGACCTAAGATCTCTATAATCATGTTCAGGTTGATAACTGATAATAAAATGGGTTTCTAGTTCATAAGAGTTGGGCAGTGGCTTGATGATTACTGGGAAAGGTACAACAGCAATGCACAAACATCTATCCCAATTTTGCTTTATGTGTTGAAATCACTGTTAATCTGAAAAAGCACCTTTGTGACAGATGCTGGGGCGAAGAGACATGTTCGATGTGTTTCTTATGAGCCAAGTGGACTGCACTCTTTGCAGAAATGGCCAGGGAAGTCTAGAGCAGGCGACACGGTGGAGCTAACACATGCTTCTGCTTGTCTTGAGGGCACAACACCCCGCGTGCTTTTGGAAAATGAGTCGAGAATCAAGGTCAAGCTTGGGGGCCTCCTAGTGCTTGGACCACAAATGCAAGGCAAAGGCTGTCGTAGTCTGTCTGCGACTGATTTGAGAAATTCACAACTCCTTGCCTCTCAAACCAGAATACTGAAAATTCAGGTCAGAGTTTGGCAACACTTGAAAGAATGAAACCTTAGGAGATAGTCTGTGTTAGTAGTTGAGCTAACAGTGAATTGATTTGGAACTTGGCATCGAGGCTGAGAAAAGTGCGTTCATAAGATAAAACCTGAATAAGATATCTACCAGTAGAGATTAAGAGATTTTGTGTAATAGCTCTGGAGACAGGCAGCTGAAGATCTAAAAGAGCCTGTTTTTTCTACTATCAGTGTTTACCTTCAAAAATTAGCTATTTATCTCATTTTCTAAAAAGTTACAAACTTAGAAAAATTTATCTTTTCGGCAGCCACAAGTTAGAAAAGAATGAATCCATTTCTATAGAAAATTATTAGAAGCGCTGTATAAAGCAAGCTTTTAAACAATGTAGAAGACACAGCCATTAGAGCCAGGAGACTGACCGACCCAGTGTCCGATTTTACCACCCTCCTGAAAATTCCTGCAGCCATTATTAAAAATAAATATCCAAAGTTTTTAAAGAACCAGTTAGGCTAGCTACATCTCAGATTCTACGCTTTCTTATGGTAAAGGCCAGAGTTACTCTAGAGGGGGTCAAGAGATGAGATAAAATCTTTCTATCAGTGTAACTTCCTGTTCTGTATCCATTGTACCTACAGAGGATTTTAAAATATTGTTGATGCCCCCAAAACTCAGACCAAAAAGCACAATGTTGACATCTGTAAGCAAGATATGAATCTTCTAAGACACAGATTTTATGTTGATTTTTAAAAAAAATTATTTTGTACAGGGTCTCACTTTGTGGATCGGACTCAATTCTCCTGTTTTTAGCCTCCTAAGCGCTGGGATTACAAGCTTTGCCACCATGCCCAGTCTCAATAGCCATCTCAGTGTCCCCAGGGGTCAGAGCCAACACAGCAGGCTGGGATTGAACCCCCACCACTGCGCTCTGCCTAAGCAGGTGCTTTAGTCTGCTGAGCTATCTGGCCAGCCCCATTATGTTCAAAATTTAAATTAGAGTTAATTTTCCACTGGAAATAAAATTTATTTCAGAAATGGCTTGCCTATCAAAGTGTTTGATTTGTGTGGCACTGAGGTGCTGAGGTTTCCAATTCTCTATCTAGCGTTTAGGACTTGTTAGGAAAAAAGAAGACACAGAGCTACATAGTGAGTTGGGCATCTAAGGAGCCACCAATTTTTCCCAAGTCTTTCTAGCCCATGAGGAGCAACTTTCCAGAATCCTGCTACCTACAAGGAAACAAAGATGTTCAGGTTAGCTGATTGACCACAGAACTAGGAAGGGCCACATGCATAAATCCTAAGAGCATCTTCCTTCGTCCCTTCTACAGTTCTATTAAATTCTATTTAATAACTTTATACATAGGAGCATTTATGAAACTGATGGAATGAGTTGAGTATGGGGTAAAAATGCTTTCCCAATATTTAATTGAAACTATGCCATTACATCTGTGTTACATTGAGGAAAACACTTAACCTCTCTGGACCTTCGTAGTCTCAGGTAAACAAGAATGGACAACCCTTACCATTCATGTTGAGAAGTAGTTCTAAGAGGACTTGTTCAGCAGAAGATACTGTGGAGCAGAGCGAAGAAGGACATGCAAATGTTGTCATCTCGACAGCAATTCTGCCTAATAGCAGACTCTGGCAAAACTCTGCAGAGATTAAGCTGGGCAACAAATAGTTTTGGAGCATGCCTATAAGCCCAGCACTCAGGAAGCTGAGGCAGGAGGGTACTGCAAGTTCTGGGCAAGCCTGGGCCACAGAGTGAGTTTAAGGTCAGCCTGAACCACATAGAAACAACTTGTTTGAAATTATTTTTAAGTTTTGAAATAAAGTTAAAGTTATCCTTTAGCTTTCTTTAATATTATCCAAAAAAGTTCATTTCCAACCTGTCACATGAAAACTTGCTTTCAAAACCAAACAGATGGGGCCTGGGAGATGGCTCAGTGGAATAAGCACTTCCCTGGCAAGTACAAGGGCCTGAGTTCAATCCCTGGTTCTGCCAAAAAAAAAAAAAAAAAAAAACAACAAATAGATGATGAGATTTTGCATTTGCTGCTGTTGTATAACATCCTTTTCGTGATAGAAAACTAATTATTCAGTTATTGTCCTGTTGCCTTAACTTTATTGCTAAAAATAATTTGCAAAGCCATGCGATACGCATCATTGTATTTGTTTTGTATTGGCTATACTACCAAGGACTGCTTGATAAATGATAAATGTGTGCTTAGTTTTAATTATTAGTGATGAGTTAGAGCCTGAAGAGCTGCAGGAAGCTACTTTGTCACGACCCAGATCTCCACAAATGTTTAAGATTACCAGTTTTAGTCTCTGCCAATTTTATCCATTTCCTTAATTAATTTGTATTTCCTTGACATTTTGGCAAGTGTAATTTCTTTTAGGTATTATTACTTCTATAATGCCTTATTTAAATTATGTTGGTCTTAAATTATCTTTTATTATAAACTATGATCTTTTATCTTATGGAGAATTATCTGTTTGTTTCTAATCTCTCATGTGGTGTATTTTCTCAGTCCATCTCTTGTACTCTGGGAGAAACCACTGAATTCTTTCTACCATGGAATTATCCTTAACAGGCTACTGAGTCTTTTTTTTTTTTTTCTCACATTCAGATTATATAAAGTGCTCTTTAATTTTTGTGGGCTTTCTATTTTTTATTTTTTAAAAACATTATTAGGGCTGGTGAGATAGCTCAGTGGACTAAGTGCCTGCTTGGGCAAGCGCAGGGCCTGGGGTTCAATTCCCAGCACCACATGCCCCATGGGCCTTGCCCCTGGGTGCTCTGAACCAGCCACCTAGACTGGGCGTGGTGGCCCATGCCTGTAATCCCAGCAGTGGGGAGGCTGAAACAGGAAGATCATTATGAGTCCAATCTGCCTAGTGAGACCCCATACCAAAAACATTAATAAATAAATAAATTTAATATTTTTTACATTATTTATTTATTTGGTACAGGGTGTCACTAGGCAGCTTGCAGTAGTAGCGATCCTCCTGCATCACCCTCCCAAGTGCTGGGATTGCAGGCGTGCACCGCCATGTCTGATTTCAGGGCGGGCAAGGCATGTGGTATTGGAGATCGAACTCAGGTCCCTGCACTTGCCTGGCAGGCACTTAGAGTGCAGAGCTATCTCTCCAGCCCTACTTTTTAATATTATAAGTTTCAGCCCTGCTTCTTTGAATTTAATTATGATGTGGTTTGATAGAGCACACTGCTGTCATTTATAAGCTAAGTCACACTTTCCCAACGAAATACAACGCCGCACCTATCAAAAGTGGCATCGCCACATGCAGGTGCATGCCTGGTATACCTAGACTTTCCAGTCTGTCTCCGCCACCATTTGTCTATTTTCACACCGATACTATGCATATTGTTGCAATTCAGTCACTTTATAGTTTATGCACTAAGGACAGCTATTCTTCTCACATAATTTTCTAGAATATTCTCAATAATCTAATCTGACACTTGAAAATGATGTGATGCAGTGTAAACCAAACTGAAAACATTGACATTCTGATTTGGATGATACAGGCCTTGCATATGAACTTTTCAAGGGTGGACTTGTTGCAGAACTGGCCCCTCCCCCCAGGGGGATGGAAGGAGAAGTAGGAGCATGCACTCTGAGCCTGGCCTGCGTGGCCCTGGATTGCCTCTGGCTTCATCAGGAATTTTAGGCACTTACTTCATCTCTCCTCCCTGTTTTCCTATCTGCAAAATGGGAATATCGAGTGCATCTCTCTGACAAGGTTGTCATCTTTACATACAGTGAACATTATGAGGAAGATGCAACCCTTTGACTCTAAAGAGTGGCATTGTGTGCCTGGCCCAGTGCAAGAGGGACACAGCCAGGGGACAGCGAGGCTCCTGGCGGCCTGCAGGCTGAGGCTGGTGGCTTCTGTAGTCTGGCCCTGTGGGGCTGCCCCCAGGAAGGTGGCCTGCCTTTGACTCCACTTTGCCTGGGACAAGGTGGGTACTAGCCTCAGGCCTTGGATCCTTTCTCTGGTAGAACCGTACAAGAAGACCTTTCCTTGTGTTGCAGTTGTATAGTTGAGTTATTCCTGCACCTTATTGATTAGTCCCTCAAGCTTCAAAGCAAGCTATGTCGACCTCATCCACTTAAGTATTTTCTTTCTCCCCCGATTTTACCTTTCATTGCTTTTCCACATGCATGCTGAGCTTTACAGGCCCATTTTGTACCCCTACTGATAAGTTGCGGGCTTTGCCCACCTTCGAGGATGACACAACAAGTACGTCGATAGACTTCTTGATGTCCAACCGTCCTTACATATTGAAATCAAATCAAATTTGTCCTGGTGTATTGTTCTTTGAATATATTGCTCACTTCAATTTGTTAATATCTTATTTACAGGTTTTAGATTTCTACCTATACATGCAATTAGCTTAGAGTTTTATAGAGTTATCCTTTTCAGTCCCAATAGAGCATTTCTACCAAACTTATAAAATGAAACGAATTGGCTTAGGAAATTAAGTACCATGCAGAAGTGCTTGGTTTTTAGCTGTTCAGGTGATCCAATCATGTTGAGATGATATGTTTATTTTCTTTGTAATCAGATAAGATTTTTAAAAATATGATTTTGGTCTGCTATTTTCCTTTAAGAAATTCCTGCCTGTGCCATGTCGCAGCACCTACTTAACTAGCACGTTGCTTTAGATTTGTTTTCCAGTTGACCCACATTGGTGTCGTGCCTCTTGCTTTCCCCATGAGAGCGCAATTCTAACAGGTATCGCTGCGCAATGTAAGGAACGTGAGGAATGGAGGTGACAGGAACCAGGGCGAGGCGGTGTCCTCCGGGCGGCTCCTTGTTCCAAAACCTCATAGTGAGCTCAGAAATGCACCTTGAGGATGAAGAGGTGCTCATCTGACCAGGTGCTCCGGGGGTCAGGAGAGGGTAGTCGTGAGGCGGGAGCCCCGAGACTGGGGGAGAGAGGAGGGAACCCACACGCTCACACGCGCTTCCTGCGAACCTCTCGAGCCCAGGCCCCGAGCCCTAGCCCTGCTCCACGTCTGCCTCCTGTGGGGTCACCTGCTGCTGCTGCTGCTGCTGCTGCTGCTGCTGCTTATGGCGATTTGTTTAGTTCTCTTCAAGGCCTGGCTATGTCCAGGACTGTGGTGTGTTTGTGTGTGTGTGTGTGTGTGTGTGTGTGTGTGTGTGTGTGTGTACTAGCACTGATCAAAATAATGATAAATGTTTAAATATTAAAATTTATTATCGTGAAGGACACACTGCCATCAGTCCCCCTCACAGCGCTCCCCTCACGTCTGGCTCATGCATCCCACCCTTGCCCTTGTCTGATGTGGTCCTGGAGGTCCTCTTCCTTGTCCCTAGCTGCCTTCATGACCACCTGAATGAAATAATTTGAAACATTTACCCTTTGCGGTCATTTTGCCCTTGGGGAGGAGCTGGAAGTCGCTGAGGGCCAGCACTGGTGAGTAGGGAGGGTGCAAACACACCTTCCCGTGTGGGCAAGCGTGCCTTCCCTGGGGCGGGCCGCTGCGCTTCCCATCACAGCTGGCAAGCTGGGAAGGAGGCTCGCCAAAGAGGACTGCAGACCTGCTTGGCAAAGGGCTAGAACGCGGGTTCTCATCGAGGGTGCGCTTTTTTTTTTTCCTCCCAATTTTTAAAAGAGTAGAAAATAGTATTAAAACAGAAAAAAATCACAAACAATACAGAATTTCACTAAACAAAATAATATGAATTTGGCAGTATTTGTCACATTGCGTAGTGCTGTCTTCATAGTAGTTGTTCAGGTTACCGGATATAGGCATGCAAAATTAGAAGAAGAAACAAAAAAAAGAGCAAAAGAAGTTATAGGAAATTAAGAAGCGTGAAAAAGAAAAACAATGAAAAAGACCAAATAAAAAAAGCATTAACTGCTCCTTTCCACGGACTAGCAGAAATCCGTACTACAAGTGTCCAAAGCCCCGTGCTTACACACAGATATAACTTTCCCCCACCCGCTCTCTTGTTCTCCTCAGCTCAGTAATTCCTTGGAAGGGAAGTATTCTGAGGGAGATTAATTGCAATGTGTCTTTTACTGTAGTTTCCAAAATTTAAACATTCACCGTATCTTTTGATCACCCTTTGTATTTTGCTATATATTTTTACATGTATAAAATACAGATTTTGTGCAATATATTATACAGTACAAAAAATATATATATATTATATATGTATGCATTTGCCTAAAAGTGAAGTTCCATGGGGCTTG
>NW_004524593.1:17514346-17540327 GCF_000260255.1 Octodon degus
AATGCCAGCAGCCATGTTGCTCTCTTCCCATTTCGGGAAACTGCGTGGGCTCCCCACTCTCGCCACTGAAGGGCTCTCTGCCTTGCCCGATTCTGCGGTGGGCGGGGAAAACGTGCCTTAATTAGCTCCTTCGGCTAGGGAAGTGTTAAACCCTGACTCCTGGCACGCTTTCAATTTAGTGCTTTAAAATGATAAGCGGAATCACCTAATTCTATATACAAATCAACCGGCCTGCTCCTGCATGGTTGAAAGGGTCACCACAATTATGTAAAACATGAGTAATAACTGTAATTGGGGTAGTTGGCTAATACAATAAAAAGCTCCGAACAGGAGAAAAGTTATACTCACAGCAGTAGCTATCACTTTCTAAAGTAAGAATTCATGGATGAAATGACATGAAAAAGATGGTTATAAAATTTTAATGGAATGATAAAAGGCAAAAGTCAGCCTCTCAGCTGAATTCTTAAAATCCCTATATATCACAATCAGCTCCTTAACTGTAAAATCAATGTGGAGTATAACATGTTGTCAATGCGCTGTCACTAGAGGGGAGGCTGGAATGGGTGACAGGCACACAGCTCTGCTGGCTGGGCACGAAAATGCAACCGCACAGCCCTCTCCCGGGCTGTAATTGTTTGGAGAATTCCCTTCCAGGGCTAGAAGCAGGCATCCCTTCTGGCCCGATCACAGATCTGTATTTCGGACCATTTCATTGTGGCATCAGTAATAGAAAGTAGTTTCGTTTTGGCAAAGGAGCTGATCTTCTATGGGAAACTATTGAGCTCGTCAGCTTCCAAAGTTCAGCTGTAGCCTCAACCGGAGTAAGGACGCTGTTCACCAAGGAGTCTGCTTATTCACATTTACATTCAGGTGTGCGTGTTGTGAAGGGCACGTGCACACAGTTGTGCATGGAGGTGTGTGTGCCTGAGTGACTCACAGCTCAGCGCATTGGACATCCTGCGGCTTTCACGGAGTTTCCACACTCCAAGTTACCCACGATTGATTGGCTGGTCTTCCTGTTACGTTCTCAAGTGTTGCCTGGAAGTCACTTTTTACCATCCTAATTAAATCCCACTCAGTATCAAAGCTCTTTTTGTCAATATTAACTCCATGAATGAATGTCTCCCCCTCCCCAATTTGTCAACGTAACTTACATTAACTTTACAATGTAAAATTCAGAGGATAGATACGTAATTGTAGAGCTATACAAGACAACATATTACACGCCAAGTGTTGAGGTAGCCTTTGACATTCAGTACTGATATGTCAGCAGAGGAATACAGAGAAGGGTTCTATCTGCTTTTTCATCATGAATTCCTTTATCAATTTATTATTTATACCCCAACTACTTCCCCAAAGAATTTCTGACAGCTCAAAATGAAAGATCCAAATGTAAAAAGACCAATGAAATAAAGATAAAGAAATATGCATTTGCGGTTGCTTCTCCGACAGCCCATCCTAAGGAAATGCCCTGCTTTCCCAGCCCCCTCAGCTGTGTGCTCCCACTCTGTCTGTGTAGGGTGCTCGCTGCCTAACCAGAAGTCTCCACATCAGCGTGCAGCCTCCACATCTCTTTTGCCCCTTGTTTACAGAGTAGGCACCTAGGAACCATTTACTTCACTGGGTTTTCATGCAGTTCCTGCTATCAGACCTTCTTTCAGTCATAACTTCAGCAGCACGTATTGGTCCCTCTTCCAGGTTCCTTCCAATTAGGGCACCACTGGTGACCCCAAGGGACAAGATGCAGAGTCCCAGGAAAGTCACCTTGTTGAAGGGCACAGTGATGGTGCACAGTCAATACAAATGAAAACTTTTTTTTTTTTTAGTTTTAAAAAATCTTTTATTCATTTTATTATTATTATACTTTTTTCTTTATTACTTGCATGATTTCGATGAGGTATAAAAGCAGTGCCATATTCACATGCTGAGCTATAAAAGGCTCAAGTCAACAATTGCCAGTTCTGTTGATAACCCTCTACTATTATGGACTATTGGACTCTATTGGGTTATTTTGCTGAATTCAAGTACCTACAATTTTTAGACTGGCTTCAAGTGTGTAAAGGTCCTTTAAAGACTTCTCCAAATACAGCTTCTCTAACTCCAATGAAAACTCTAGAGGGGTCATGAGGAGGGAGGGCTTCCTGGAGGAGGGGATATTTCATTTTGATGAATGAACATCATTTGCCAGGCAACAAAAGAGGAAGCATCTAGTCAGACCTGAATCTCAGTTAACGCTGTCACGCCTTTCTCTCTTATTCTGAAGAGACCTGGGTTCCTTTGTAAATGCTGTATCTCAAAGATGGAGGAAGGTTGCAAGTGGAAAAATCAAGCAGG
Organism: Octodon degus; assembly: GCF_000260255.1. NCBI lineage: Eukaryota > Metazoa > Chordata > Mammalia > Rodentia > Octodontidae > Octodon > Octodon degus. Next base: position 17,516,681 of record NW_004524593.1, read on the forward strand.
ACCCAAACACTAGGAGGATTTTCCAGCTTTTCCATCCTCAGATCACAGAACAATTATAAACGAACAATAATAACAAAAATTAATACAATGAATAATCATAGTATGTTAATAGTACTTAAACTTCACTGTGTAGTTCATTAGATGCATCCACCTGTCATGCACTAGTCAAAACTCATGAATAACTAATATTGGCAAAATAATGAAAGCATATATGCACACACACACACGCGCGCGCACACACATGCACATGTGCACACACACACACACACACACATTCATGCAGACCCTCAGAATAAACTGTTCAAATCCTACAAGTCTTATTTAATAATTTCTCTTAGACCAGTAATTAAAAATGTAAATGTGGAATTTTAAAGTATAAATTGGGGAAATAATCAAATTATAAAAATGGCCAACAATTAAATCCTTTCCTGTAGAACAAACTCAGGGTTTTATTTTGAGGTAAAAGAATGATTTTTTAAAAGAAACTTCAGTTTTGAGGCTGGAGATATAGCTCAGTGGCATTAGAACTTGACGGGCAAGTATAAAGTCCCACGTTCAATCTCCAGTACTGTGTGCTGTGCAGGCCCCAGAACCTGGGCCTGCCATGCCAACCCTGAGACCAGGCGTGTGGTGCATGCCTGTAATACCAGCGCTGGGGAGGCCGAGACAGTAGGATCACTACGAATCTGAACTGTGTAGTGAGACCTTATATAAAAAAATAATAATAAATAAAAATTAAAAAAATTAAAAAAGAAGAAATTTCAGCTTCATTTGTGGATCTCATTACCTGTTTGTACCAGATACATTTGTTATTACAATAACCAAAATAAGTGTATATTTCATAATTTCATCTCACGTAGAAACAGGAACAAAAATCAACTCTATGCCTTTTATTGATCCAGGGGATCTACATTCAAAAAGAAATTTAAAATGATACAGAATCTGAAAACAAGATGATAGGAAATTGACAAGGGTTATCATATTGCGTAGTGTTTTCTTCAAAGTAGTTGCTCAGGTTGACAGATGCTGGCATGAGAGACGGATCAAACAGTGTGAGCAATGACTGTTCCTTTCAATGGACTAATAGAAATTCAGAAAGTCGTAGTATAGACATCTCAGGTGTCTTGCATATGCATATTCATTTACCTTACTTTTATATAACACAGGATTCTAGCAGGCAAAAAACAGAATGGCAGGAAACCTGATCTCTCCATCAAGCATGCTTTCCACATTCATATACTGAACACAAAACAATTATAAATATACAAGAGAGAGGGAAGAATAATCTAAGCAGGAGGGATGATTATTTCTGGTTTAAAGATACCAAAATCTTCATTTTTTTTTTTTTTTTAGCTAAACAAGCGCTTCCAAGTCTAACACCATCTTTGTGCTTTGTGGCAAGCTGCAGACTGGGATGGGGTTGGATTGCCAACAGCACATTGGCGAACATCATGTGTTGTTTGTGTTTACCTGGTTGCAAACAGTCAAACACCACACTGACCACGTTGACTGGGACAGACATCTTTTATTAACACACATTTAACGGGATTTAAAATATTCATAAGAAATGTGCATTATTATTATTTGGCATCAGCACCCTAGACTTTTAAAAATGCATGGAACTGCATATTGGTGGAACACTGATGTAAATGACAAATTATTTGAAAAAAAATCTATTAAAATTCTTCACCAGCCTTTGTCTGTCCATGAGGCTTTCTCTCAGCACTAAGCATTTCTCTGGTGGCAGTGGCGGCACATTTCCTTAGGTTTATCTTTCTGGTTTCAGCCATGTCACAGGCCTGATGAATTTCTTTGTCAAAAAATATCACATTAAAAGTATTGCTATGGGTGACCTACTTGGGTCCTGGGATGTTCTGAGAATGTGGACAATGGAGGAGAGGTGCCCATGGCTGGCATGAAATTCAAATGTGGACACAATGTGACTTTTCCGTTTTGTTCTGCAAGGCACTATGTGAGATTCCTACATTGAAATCGCACATGGTGTGCTGGAAGTTCTGCTTGGGATCAGGTCTGAAGTACGTGCTGGCACACGGCTGTCAGGGCATGGGCTTGAAAAGCAAGGCTTCATGGCCATGACAGGCAAGAGGCCCGTGCCCCATGCCAGTCACTCAGCTGCACATCGGCTGGGGGATGACATCCTTCTCCACTAACATCTGAAATGTACAGAACAGTGTTTCTCGGTGTTGGGGGTCCGTGGGTGCTGGTGACTCAACCTGCAGGGGCAGACAGCCTGCTTCCCAGGGTTCCACACAGAGCAGAGGCGGGGTGGGGTTCAGTCCTACGGGGAAAAGGATTTCAATAGCGATGATGGTTATGTTTCTCCAGTCGCTACCTGCTGTGTATCCCTGTGTTACCTACTCTTACTTAAGGGAAACTCAGGCCAGTCCAAACCCAGGTTCCAACCATCATGACAGGTTCTCCGCATGACAATTCTCAGCACACACACACAGTCTGTAGGACTTGTTTTATAAAAAGACAAGACAGGAGGTAAGTTAGCCCAAGTGTACCACACTGATTGGTAATTTGCAATGCTTTGGACTCTGTTTATTTATGTGCCACCCTCCGTCCTGGAGATGGAAGGTCATGGGGCTTACTCAATAAGGGCCGTGGGCAGATGGACCACTGAGGAAATCCTCCAGTGGCCTCTTGTGGGGAAGAGAAATGACAATGCCAAGAAGAAAGGCCCGTTGCCTCTTTTTCCAACCTGGAATTCTATCGTGCCAGCAACTTTGCAGTGGGTTGAGTAATTATGTTGTTGACTTTCACTGAGTGACATTAAGTATACTGCTATGTATAAGAAGATAACAGATCTTTAAAAAAATTCTTCAACAGTCTATTTTGAGCCTGAGCACTCCAGTTCATAAATCTGAATGCAATTCATGCCTGTACTCCAGAGTGCGTGTGATGCTCCCCTAAAAGGTGGGGCATTAATGCTTCCTAGGTCTTGGGTGCCATCTAGTCTACTGTATTGATAATTTCCTAAATGTTACCCTTGAGACCAAAAATGTTGGCTGTACCCTTGCAGCCTGCCTAAGTTGTTCCCAGGGAATAATGACAGATTGGGAGAGATGGATCAAGTATTATGTATTATTTTTCAGAAAGGTATTTTAAAAAGTGAAGTAAACTTTAAAGATAGCAAATTCCCTTTCATTTTATGTCTTATCATTACTAAAATAATATAATTAGAAGAAGTATTATAAAAATAAAACCACCTACTTAATATATAATTGATACCACTTCCAGTTCTGTACCATTGTATTAATATCCAGCCTTCTGGAAGTCACTCAGATTCTCATTAGATATAAAGCCAGGATGGCAATTGGCCAACAGAACAACATCTCTTAAGGAGCCCGTGATTAAAACACTTGACAAGATTAACCCTAAAACCTCATTGTTCAAAGATAAAGTGCCTCATTCACTCTGTATAACTTGATTCCCAACTTTTATATATATATATATATATATATATATTTCTCTCTAAATATTTATACTCCTTGAGATATATTTCATATAATCCAAATAATACATCCTTGTATTTATTTCCTAAACATAACTTGGTTAAAGCAGACATACAATTCCAACAAACACAACAGGGTCATTTCCCAGAAAGAAGCATAGAGACTCTCCAAGTACTCAGGATGCCACGTCCTTGTTGCATTTCCTCCATCGTGCTAGGAGTCCTCCAGAGCAGAGAACACTATCACAGAGCAGAAGACAACCCTTGCTCTAGAAGGGTGCCCAAGTGTACCCCCAAAGGACAGAACAGGGTCACATCCTAGCTTCCTGTGAATTGCTTCTTGTCTGCAGATCAAACCCTCCAATACTGCAAGCCCACATTTCCTTCTGGAGAGACCAACCGCCCTTGTCTTCTCTCTTGCCTGGAAAAGACTGTTGTCATTTAATGACAAGAAAAGAGAAAAGACTCACTGTCTTGCTTTGGAAGAACTAGACATGTGGGCTCCCTAAGGCCCAAGACATCTGGCCGGGTCCTGCCCAGCCCACTTACTGTCCTCGGCAGTCAAGAGTGGGATCCTAGGACTGTGCGCCCTGCCAAATGCATTGGAGGCAACGAGCCGGAACTCATATTCTGTGTATGGCTGGAGGCCGCTCACTTCGTAGTGCATTGATGCAGAAGGGTTGGAAAACAACCTGTAAGGAAAAGCAATGTCAGTTAGGAAATTTTAGGCCTGGGATAAAGACAAAAAGCAGATTAAATCTTGCAAAAACAATTGAGAGAATGCCAACATGTACTTAAGTATTGCCATTTTGTGCCATCAAGTGGCATCTCTCTCAAGGTGAGTACTGGCGGGGAGTTTGAAAACTTGTGTTAATAGGAGGTTCAGATTCTAGGCGTGCTGAGATGGCTTTCCAGGTGAAATTGGTAGATACGATAATTTCCTGTCTGTAGCCACACTGCAGACAGTGGTTTGGTAGTACCAGGTGTTTCCCCACTTCATGTAAAACCTGTCTTCCTGGAGCCTTACTTTGGTGAGAACTCTTTTGTGTAAAAAGATCTTACTTTACATGTTATGTAGATGAAAAATAGGTATTTTTTCAGAGCAAATAATTATGCAGTAGGTTGTTCATTGGTTTGTGTTTGCACTTTTAAAAATAACTTCTGCTTGTTGCAAATGAGAACGGGCATCTTCTTAGGATTTTCTATGTACTTAGAAGAAGCCAGTTGAGAGGAACGAGGCCGAGGCAGAAGCTCACTCGAGAAAGCTGAGCTGGGAGTGGGCCGGCCTCATCTGGAGCTGGTATCTGGGGGAGCTGGGAGCGTTGTTCCGAGCTGGTGTAGACCAGACAACCTGAAGACTGGTTGGGGTGGCAGATGAAAGCCTGGGAGGCAGCACACCATCTGGAGCTGTCGAGAAGCACAGATGAATTAGAGCAGAGAAAACTGTGGAGAACATATGCCGGGTGGAATCGAAATGCTCCATATACTGGAAAAACTGTTCCTCAGGATCAACAACAATGTTAACCATGGTCCATTTAATTTAACATTTTCATTCCTGAACTACTGTACTTCCTTATTGTTCATTTCAACACAATTACATTAGTATTTCAGTTCTGAAAAGCCAGCCCCCCAAACGGCAAGACAAATGGATATGCGGCACTCTCCCACCTGTACTTCTGCTGGTCTAATTGAAAACATGGAGGGGATTTAGTGAAGCAAATAGTAGAGACTTTTTAATTTACTGCTGTCATCAGCAGACCCGCGGCTCAGCGCTGATGCAGTCCAGGTCTCCTATGTACTATATCCTCCCTATAGTGTCCCCCATTGTCACTTTGAGCACAACCTGACTTGTGAACAAACTGGATTTTTTTCGGTTTTTGCAGGACAAGTTCACTAAAATTTAATTTTTCTGTAATTAAGTGTGGAATATTGTGGCCTTCATGTTTGCTTATGAAAATTTGGACAATAAAGGTCTTTCCTCCTGTGTCCTACACTGTCCTACGTTTCCCAGAGTCTTGCCCTTACACAGATATGAACTCAGTCACTGCATGCACATCGCCTTTCTGAGCAGAGCTCAAGGTCATAATATAATCAAATTACGAGTGCTGAACTTAGTGCCCCTGCTTGGGAGAGTCCATCAGGAAATCTGAGTTCATGCAAAATGGTTCATGTGAAGGGTCCCAGAAGGCCTAACAAGAATGAGGAAAACTAAAGCCTATTCTAAGGAGACATTTCAACAAGATGATTCTTGTTATTTTGGTTTTTCCACCAAGTATAACTTGAATGAGCCTTTCATATCTGTGCTTAGTCTACAACTAGCCAGAAACATCAAAGTAAATTAAGCAAAGCTGTGTGGCTATAAGGAACTCGCCTACTGACACTGAGCCTCTGTTTGCTATAAAATAAGGGTAACCTGCTTCTCTTGTGAGATCGGTGGGAAGAACAAATCTCTGGGAATTATTAGCTGGCGACTATCATTAGTAATATTATTACCACATGGAAGATCTGGACTTCCGATGGCATAATTGGATACTCTAATGTAAATTTTTTTGGGATTCTGTGATGATTCTAACATAAATTCATAACAGCCCCAGGTTACCAGGAGGCATTGGAGAAGGAAGATAAGAGATTAATAATAAAAGCAAGTGAAATATCAGGGTCTGTCTTCAGTCTTCTTCCCCATAGAGTCTGTGTCCTCAATCTTCTTCCCCATAGAGTCAGTGTCACCTGTATATCTTGCATGCCTCACAACTCAGAAGAACATGCAGCCCATGAACACTGAGACTAACGGATGCCCAGGGAGAGGAGTGGGAGGATTAGATTACAGGTTCCATCAATCTTCTGCAAGGGGTTTGAGTTCATTCATAATTTATTCATTTGTTCAATATGCATTTATCCCAGCTCCATTCTGCGATAAATGGTGCTCTTCCTATGGAGGGAAAATGCCCTGAGTACAGTGGACTCCACTCCTGTCCCTGTAGCGCTCACAGTTATGGGTAGGAGGGGGCAATAAACAAAAGGATACAGGAAAGGATGCCATTTGGGACCAGAAGTGCCCTGGGGATAATAAAACAGGGTAAGAGCAGAGTGGGAGTAAGGAATGGGCAACTTCAGTTACCCAAACGTGGCTTGGATCCAGTGGACTAACTGCAGGAAGGCATGTGATTTGCAGATGTTTGGGAGAAGGGAGGTGCCATGACACCCAGATAAGGAGCAGCCCAGCCAGAGAACAGCGAGCAGAAGTAGCAAGGAGAGAAAGCTCTGGTTGCCATGCAGGAGTAGTAAAGAAGCCTATGAAGAACAGGGAAAGACAGGAGGGAAGGGAGAGGAGGGTAGGGAGCAGGTGGGGTCTCACCTGAGGGGCACTGGGGAAGGGCTGTGGGCTGTGTTCTGTATAAGGTCAGGAGCCGCTGTAGCACTTTGTAAGGGAGCTCACATGATGTGATTCCAAACTCACAAAGACCACTCTTGTGTTGATATGGGCCAGGGCATAATGGAATATAAAGGAGCCAAAAATGATGCCCAAACATCGATGGATGGCGGTGTCCTCACCCGGACGGGAGGTTCTGGTGGGGCAGTCAAGAGTTTTGTTTTGTCCAAGTTATGCATAAGAGGTGTATGGTATGGGGAACTCTAGCAGAGAAATCAAGGAAGAAGTTGCAGAAATGAGTCTGGAGGGAAGTGGGACTCAAGGTAGATGCTCTGTGGAAATGCCAAGAGGCGATGAGATGGAGTAGGGAGTGAGGTAGGGGTGGAGCGCTGAGGAGGGATTTAAGACGTGAGCCCAGGCACCCACCAGTGTCCTGAGCTCAGGTAGAGGGAGGTCCATTCCACAAGGGATGGAGAAGCAGCAGTTAGGGGGTGGGAGGATATTTGGGAGAAAGTGCTGCTGGAGGCCAGGGAAAGAACAGGAACATGACAACAGGGTCGGGTTGCCACGAATTGAGAAAGAAGAGGAATGGGGTTCCACCTGGGTGGTGACCTTCCACAGGACCAAAGCAGTGCTGAGGACAGAGTCAGGCAGTCTAAGAAGAAGCTTTTGGGAAGAGAATGGGTGAGAACAGCAAATGGATCCAGTGAACTCAGACAGCTGGGTTTGAAGGAGCGAGTTCTGACGGGGAGTACAAGATGGGATGTCAGCTCTGACAGCTTGTGGTTTTCAAGCCAGGGTTCTGCACGCTGGGAGGTGTCATGGACACACGCCTACTGCAAGGATCCCATAGGAGACTAGAAGACGGGACAGTGTAGCAGAAGGTAAAGTAATTGCCAGAGCAATGTCCCTCGGTGGGGACAGGGAGAAAATCAGGCCCTGTGCATGGAAGGGGGAGCCAGGGCCCAGAGCAGGGACAGCGGCCCACCATGCAGGAACATGTGCAGACAGTGAGTCCAAGAGGTGCAGCAGGGCTCAGCCCTGTGGACAGAAGCCCATTGTCCTGTTGAGTGGAGTAGAAGCCAAGCCACAAGCTCAGTGCCCATGGCTGAGGGTGACCGGGGTGTGAGAAGGGAGAGCACTGGGAAGAAACAGTCTGCTCTGTTAGGAAAAGAGAGGCATGACCAGGAGGTGCGGGAGGACTGCCGCAGGGCCGCCGCTCAGCAGCTCAGTGCCCAGTCCTTGCCTGGAAGGATGCTCATGGCTGAAGATTTTTTCAGTGCTATTTTACCAACACAAACACTGTAATCAGTGTTCATTTCTTAGTTGATAAATATTCTTGAATGACTGATGGTACGTATACACATGTAAGAGAAGCCCGGAACATACATGGGAACAAGGTGAGGTCCAGGGCTGGGGATATAGCTCAGTGGCACAGCAAGGTCCTGAGTTCCATTACTAGTACCAAAAAAACCCCAAGCAAAGTCACACTGCACCTGACGCAGAAGGCATACAACCACGTCTCACACTTATTGGTTTTGGCCTATTTTTTCTGCATGAAGGAGCACTGTGTTACTGACTGTCTAAATTCTGAGAATTAGTTGTCTATCACTAACATGAAAAATACCAACTTTAATATGCACATGTTAAAATCTGTGTTCACCTACCATGGAGTGAGGCAGAGGGGAGCCCCGTGCAGGTCTCACCATAACACCGAAGTAGCATACACCGCCTTCCAAGTGACAACTGAACGGTACGAGTGGTAAGTTGGCCACACTTCCAACATATTTTCAAACAAAGGCTCGCCTTGGGTTTCTTACACGCGGCTACGCAGGCTGTCCTCCTCCTGCATAGATGCTCACTAGACGTCCCTCTCTGGCTAACCCCTTTTAGCCTAGAGATGCTCTATGGGGCCTCCTCAGCGCCGAAGTAATCACAGGGCCCCAGCTGCAGTCCCACCCCGGTCCCTCAGCAGAGGAGCCCTGTGCCCATCAGCCTGATAGATCGTCTCCACGATGCGGTGAGCTCCGCTCACAGAGCTTCTCTCCAGTTTAATACGGCCCTCATGGGGCAAGCACTCCACAGACAACCTCCTGAATCACCCCGTCCTGTCCAGTAAACACTAATTCACCAGGCAACCAGATAAGTGCAGCTACCCCAATCTATAACTTCAAAGGAAAGGAGTTTTTTTTAAAATCAAGTTTCAAGTTTAACCTTTTTCAAAGGCAAAATTAATATAAAACATTAAACAACAAATAAATTACAGGTTGAACTATGCCAACTTGCTTGAAAATTTTGAATATATGATTTTATTAAACTGTAAAGAAGTGTACACTTGGAGGATTTATCTAGAATAATTCTCCAGACAGACAGAAATGGATTTACACATGCCCCAAACCTTTGCTCCACATAGATTTATAGAACTCTGTGGGGAGAGCCCCACAGCAAACACAGAGGCCTTTCCCCTCCAGAGCAGGTGACTCCTACAGCCGCAGGAGCCACAGGAAGAAAGCTTTCTAGAAACATCAGTTCCCGACACACCCCAGCCCCTTGTTACTCTGTGCAGTATGGTTTTGCACGCAGGTATGTGAGTGTTAAAGTAATGCACGCAGGTATGTGAGTGTTAAAGTAGTGAGGGATGTGCTACATTAGAGTACCAAAGAAAATTGTGCTCATTTGTATTAAACTTAACTTTTTTTTTTTAAATGAGTTTAGGATAGGGTGTACAGGGTGTTCAGGGCCTCACTAGGTAGATTGGACTCATAGTGAGCCTCCTGTTTTCAGCCTCCCAAGCACTGAGATTACAGGCACGTGCCTCCATGCCCAGTCTCAACTGCCATCCCAGGGCGCCCCCAGGGTGGGGCCAGCATGGCATGCTGGGGATTGAACCCCGGTCGCTGCACTCTGCCAGAGCAGATGCTTTAGTCTGCTGAGCTATCTGGCCGGCCCTCAAATTTCTAATAAAAGATGTTGAGAACCACTGACCTTGCTCTTCTGGGGATGGGCACAGGCAGAGCAGGTGCCCCAGGGCAGATCAGCTACGTTTTCTTACCACACTGATGAGGCATAACTCAGATAATTCCAGTGTACACCACACACACACACACACACACACACACACACACACACACACACAAACACACGGGACATAGCATAAAATGGTAGGCATGCTCTGAGGGGTCCAGAAGTCAGGCATCTCCAGTTACGCCTTGGTCCTTGCCTTGCGGGTGTGTGGCTGGCAGGGATCCCACAGCGGGCTCCATCTGATGTTCCATGCAGCCTACTGATGCTGTTGGCCTCTGCCTGGGTCTCAGGCCTGGCTCTCCCTGCACTTCACGCTATACCAGTGTGACCCTGGGGCCACTTCCACTCCCATCTGACTCCACCCTGAGCTCTACCTCTGGCCTCCTCACACAGGCTTTCTCCATTAACCTAAAGGAAACCCCGGCCTTTCACCTGTAGGCACCCTGGGACATTGCCACAGAACCTGGTGTATACTTAGAGTCCTGGGATCACACATCCTGCCATCATGACCTGAAAAAGCTACCTGGCAGTGAGGCTTTTCCATTCTGTTTTCCAGAATGGAAAATTAAAGTTCAGACACATATCCCGAGTCACTGAGTCATGAACAAATTGAAAACAGAAGGCAAGACTCAATTTCCAGTCACTCAGCCATATGTCATTTAAAAAGATATTAATTATGAGGAATATGCAGATGTGCTAACAAATGGACAGTCAACCTTGAGCCCAAGGATGCGCAAGCAGTGAGCTGGAGGTGGTGAGCAGGTTAAGGAGGCTTAATGCACGCTGCAGCCCCGCCAGCTCGCTTTGCAACACACCCTGTGCACCAGGATCCTCATCACAGTTCTTCCTGAGCCTCCGAACTGCATGCTAAGATTGTAGGGTTAGCTCTTGCCATACAGCAAGCAAAACTCAGAGAAGGTAGGTACTGCGTCTCAAATCACAAACCTGGGGAGTCAGCCACCAGAGTAGGGCTGCTTCCTTTGCAGGCAGCTCTTAATTCTATTCCAAGAAGGAGCCTGTGATAGCAGATGCTTTATAGTTTAGAGTATATACGAAATATATTAGATAAATGTAAAAGCAGCCTGTGTGTGATGTTAAACAGATACGCTTCAACAAAGTTGGTCTTATTTGGTAAGTCATATTTTAAATTAATACTTCCTTGGTTGTCCCTTACCCAGTAGGGGGCCTCATCACTGGTGGTGTTCGTGTGTCACTTCTCAGGAATTAGCGGAAGTCACTGTTGTCAATGTCAACGTTACTTAGCCATAATACTACTTGTACACATAACCATCTTATCAGGGCTTCTCCCGGTCTCCTCCTCACTATGTGAACGCTGGCATCAGAAAAACTTAGGTAGCACGGTGGAAGGCAGAGTAAACGCAACCCACGGCCCCACACGTGTCTTCTTTGTTTATAAGACTGTACTTTACCTTTGAACAGCAAGGTGAAGCTTAAATTTCGATCTAGCTGTGGGTTTTCCAGTGCGACACTAATGAAATGGTAAGATGAGCTGCCTGGGATCAGAGAGCATGTTTTTTTACTTCTGCTTGTGAGTGAAGGCTAAAAATACCAAATGCTAAAATTTACTTTCTGCAGAACAAAAGTTCTAAAAAGGAGGCATTTTTCTAACCATAAATATATTCTATGTTAGCAAATTTGAACCTTACTAAAAACATGAGGAAAATTATCCACAACGACGCTAGCTGGAGATAGGCACTGTTAAACTATTATAGGGATCTCTTTGTCCTGTTCCTATGCAAATATGTGCTTTCCTAATTTTTAAAGAAATTATAAGCACTTGGGGCTGGGGAGATGGCTCAGTGGAATAAGTGCTTCCCTGGCAAGTGCAAGGGTCTGAGTTCAATCCCCCTTTTCGCAAAAAAAAAAAAAAAAAAAAAAGAGAGAGAGAGAAAAGAAAAATTATGAGCACTTGTATATTATTTATTAACCTCTGCAATCAGATATGATGCAAATTTCCTGTGCATTAGATTTTTCAGCACTTTAAAACATGAGCACATGCAATATTTTCATAGATATAGAATACTCTCTTAAAGCTGATATTGGTGGTTATACAGTGGCATTGTTTTCAGTATTATATGAGACATCTTGACTATCCTAATAAATACCTCTTTAGGTACACATTTTAGAGATGCTAGGCAAATGGGAATGAATATTGCACTTATAGGGTATTAGTTGATGGCTTGTTTTCCAGGAAGTTAAGTTCACTTACATTCTCATTACTTAGGTGTTGCAGTGAGTGGCATGCAAGGAATAGATTTTTAAAAATGTATTTAGTTCTTACAGGGTCTCACTACACAGCTCAAACTCCTAGTGAGCCTCCTGTGTTTAGCCTCCTCAGGGCTAGGATTACAGAGGTGCACCACTACTCCCCGAATCTGGCCATTTAGCTCACCTGGGGGCAGGGCTGGCATGGCATGCGGTGCCAGCGATCAAACCACAGTCTCTGTTCTTGTCTAAGTTTGCCTAAGCAGGTGCTTTGGTCCGCTGAGCTATCTCACAGGCTCCTGCAAGGAATAGGTTTAATACTGGATACATATATTTATAGAATTATAGCATTCATCCAAAAAGTCAAACACAGGGCCAGCCAAACAGCTCAGTGGATTAAAGTGCCTGCAAGCAGGCGCAGGGCCAGCGGTTTGGACTCTGAGCCTGCTATGCCGGCCCCACCCCTGTGGCGCTTTGAGATGGCAATTGAGACTGGGCGTGGTGGTGCGCTCCTATGATCCCAGCTCTTGGGAGGCTGTAAACAGGCAGATCACTATGAGTCCGATCTAGTAGTGAGACCCTGAACACCTGTGGACCCTTCCCTAAAATACAGGGGGGTAAAAATAGTCAAACATAGAAGAGTGCAAGACATCTGTTCACCTGCTAGAGACCTGAAGAATCCTGCCGAAGCCCTGAATCCCAGGGCAGCTTCCCCTCGGCGTCCAGCCAGAGGCCTGGAGCCCACAGCAATGTCTCATGAGAGTTCTGTCACAAGGTCAAAGAATCCACGAGGGAAAGCCTGGAGGGTCTGCCCTGGAAACCCAAGGGCTGGTGCCGGAGGCTGGAGGACCCACACCAAAGGGAGGAGGCTGCCACAGGCTGAGGGGCCTGCACAGGGCTAGCAAGCGACAGTGCTCGAGGTCAGAGCACCTACAAGCAGCACAGCTGCCCTCCCTGGTGACAGTGAGGACCTGAGAACAGCCGAGTTCTTACCAGGAAAACCAGCTGCCACCAAGCTCCTCCTGCGAAATCAGAAGTGCTCGAGGGTCCCTCCCATTCTCCTTCTCTGCCATTGCTCCAACTGCAATCCTCAGGTGGGCTTTCCACACCCAGAACCACCCTGCCTCTGCTCAGCGGGACATTCCCACTCAAGCTGACCAGCAGCTAATCCCACAGGAGGCTTGAGTGTTCCATTACCCTTATCAAAATTAGTATTTCATAGTGGGTGGTCACAAGGCCCAGAATGATTTTGTTTTTTCACACGGCCCCCTTTGTAGCTATGTACCATTTCTCTAGACATTTTATTATGCACATTATATATTTTAAGCATACTATGACACAATTACATATCATTTGCATAAAGTATAGATATTACACAAGTTTTAACTCAGCAAATACTTCAAAGACATCTACTCCCTGGTCTAGTCCGCGATGCGGAGAAGTAGCAGTGACAGGCGGAAACAGCGCACGGAAGGAAGCAAGATGATAAATGTAAAAAAGGTAAAAGAGTAGAAGAGTGAACGGAGAATCAGGAGATGAACGCAGAAGTTGAAGTGGGAACGACATTTCATCAGCTTACTTCAATCTGGACTTCTAAAGAAAACATGCACCTTCACCAGCATGTCCTTGGGCTGATCATGTGTGCGACAGATTTGGTGAAATGTTTATATAACTACCGGGAAAACTAACAGACATCAGCTGGCTCTTCTTTATGAAAGTAAAGAAGAGTAATTACTCTTCTTTATGAAATGAAGGATGGCCCATGTGCTCACAAAGAGCATTTTCATTAGAATGGAAAAGTGAGGCTATCCCAAGTTACAGGGCCTAGGAGGAGAACAGAAAGTGGGGAAGCGGTGGTCAAGGTCATGAGAATGAAAGGGGAGCACGGAATACTAATTGCTATTGGCCACTGAAGAAAGAAGAGGTTCCACGTCACATTCTACCTCTAGACTTGGGCAACACAGCCACTTCCACCTCTATTTGTGATTTAAGATAAAAGAGATGCTTCCAATTACTCTACAAGACTATTTCAGGGACTTTGTTAGCCAGGAAACACGCAACAGATGAAAGTCATTCTGTGCTAATTTTGAAATACCCCAAAGCTCTGTATGAGCTACTGCTCAGAGAAAAACAGGGATTTTAAATTTCATTAGACACATAATTTGTTCAACAGAATATGGAACTGTCACGTTGTCAGCCTAATTGGAGGCCCTAAAGTGGGTGGTCACAAGGCCCAGAAAGATTTTGTTTTTTCATTATGTTTCAAACTACTAGCCAAATTTTCTTTACAGAGATTTCATCAATTTACACACTCTGTTAAACCCTTTGATTTTGACATTTGCACTCTTAGTACTCTTGAGAGTGTATCTTAGTATTCCTATTATTTTTGAGTACCATCATTTTTTTCCAATTAGTTTCCAGGAAGCGTAAATTAAATTCTTCTTTCTTGAGTAGCTGGTTATTTGAATGCCCTTTGTTTAGAATGTTTCCAGTTGGAAAAATAATTCAAAGTATGTATAACAAAAATATCAGTTGATTAATTATACCCTCTTTTTAGTTCAAATATAGTTTATTCACTTAAAATAATTCTCTGAAGAATTAAACATTTCTTAGATTAAAAATAGACACGCTTAGAAAGGCTAATAAATAATTTTAACCATGAGTAAATTCAGCTAGATCAAAATCTCTCTCTTTAGAATGTATATTAAATTATCCCTATTGAAAGTATCTAACAAAAACAATAGGAGAAAAAGAATCCTGACTTACGTAGTGAAGAAAATAAGCCATTGTTTATTCCTCCTCTTTGGTGTCATGGAGTCTATTTTAGGATAGAGTCAAGCACCTAGGAATTTAGTGATCTTTGAGTAAAAGTTTTAGTTATTTAGTGATTAAAAAGTCAGACGGGATTTGTTACACAAATCATTTTAGCCTTTGGATTTTATCTGAAGTTAAAATTAATTAACTATTTAACAGTTAAGATCCATGTAGAAAATGGTCAGATTATCTGTTGAACATCTGCTATGGTTTGGATGTCTATGTCACTCTACCCAAATTTACGTTGAAACCTTCCCCTGTTAGGGAATGATATTAGGAAGGGTGGGCTTAGGGACAAATTGGGTCATGGGGCAGAGCACCCTTACCAGAGAGACTCCAGAGAGACCCTAGCGTCTTCTGCCCCATGTAGGGTCAGGAGGAGAAGGCTGATTTTAAGGGAGCAGGTTGTAAGGCACCAAATCCCATAATGCCTTGCTCTTGCCCTGCTCAGATTCCAGAACTGTGACCGCTATGGCTCATATGTAGAAGTTCCCCTAAAGCCTCATGAGATCACAAATGGGGCTTTGTGGAGTGACCAGATAATGGATATGTGATACTGGATCATGGGGTGTGACACTGGTTTAATTCATGGATTGGTTTAGTGCCATTCTGGGTGTGGGTTATGGATTTACTGAAGATGGTTCCCCCCCACCCCAGGTGTGGACAGCACCAAGCACTATGCTTGCAGTCTGGATGGAATCAAAAGGAGAAGAAAGAAGGATCGTTGACTCCTGTTTGTCACACCATGCGCTGTTTCTCCTCTCCTTTGTCTTAGTTACTTTTCTCATTTCTCAGATAAACTACATGACAACCAAGGTCAAAGGAGGAAAGGTTTATTTGGCTCACAGTGTGTTGAGGTTTCAGTCCATAGCTGGCTGGCTCCAGGGCAGAGTGGTACATGACAGAGGAGAAACTGTCCACAGCAGGCAGAGGAAGGGCAGTGGCAAGCAGCAAGTGACCAGCAGCAAACAGCAAGCCACCAGCAGGAAGTGATAAGTGACACAGTAGCCCTCTTTCTGTCCAGGTAGTCTATCAGTGCTACCTGCTCTTAGGGCTGAGAGTGTCCACACCCTAGTAGGCCACCTATAGTCCCAGCATCACACCACAAGTCAATCCCAGCATCACATCCTAAATGCAGCATCAAACACTCTAGGCCCAGCCAGCTCTGAAAAGCCCCACTATGACAGAAGACTGAAAAGACACCTCTACGTATTGTGAGCTAAAATAAAAATCTCCTCCTCTAACTTGTGGATGCCAGGTATTTTGTTCAAGCAACAAGAGAGTAAGGCAACAAGAGATGAATTTCTGTTTATGATTAGACAACCTGGTCTATGAGATTTTATTATAGTATCCTGTAAGCATCTCTTACCCTATTAGGATACTAATTTTACATTCACCACTTAGGAGAGCAAAAATAGGCAACACAAGAATTAAAATGCTGAAAGATTTCTAAGAACTGACTTCAGTTTATAGTAGTAGAATTAGAAACAAAGTTAGAGAATAAAAATGTCTGCCCATTTGACCACAGCAATGATTTGTAATCATCTAATTAGGTTTATGCAAAAATATGTAATCAAGGCATTATTGGTAGTTATTTGTTTCTAGTAATTTAACCACACAATTGTTACACAGTAAAAGTTTGATATCAGAAGTCAAATAAGATTGATACCAAGGAATTATATCATGTTTAAGTTAATGAACTTGGGAGAATTTAAACATCTAAATCAAATGTATTCATACTAATAGCCATTTTTAATTTGTATGGGGCATCAATCAGAATGCCTAGTTTTGAAGAATTGCTTGATAATCAAAGCACAGTTTTGCCTGCAAGAAGAAAGTACTGTTAATTTCCAACTGGTTATTTAAAAATCATTGGGCATATTGCATGACAACAACATGGTCTTCTTCTGACCTTGAAAACTTAATCTTACTATTTCTTAGGCTTTGGGACACAGGAGTCCCTTTGCCACAGCCCAACCTTACTCCCAGGAGAAAGATGAGGCTGTTACATAACGCACCATGTCTATGTGCATTGTACCTTGTTCTCAGTGTCAACCCTCACAGGCAAGTATGGCATTGTAATTTGTTTAAGTTCATATAGTCATAGAAACTAAGCCTTGAACTGAATCTGACTGATTTTAGGATCCCTGAAATTCATCAGAACAATTTGCAGAGATGTATAGACGTAAGTGGAGGTGCATAGGTGGCATGGACAACAGAGGAGCCACAAAACGTGGAAGTCCCACACCTGGTGCTTTTTATGCTACACACTGATCCCTCCTCAAACAACTGCTTTTCATATTTTCTTAGGAAGTAAGAATTTGCAAATGCTTTCTAAGAATTCATAGAAAGCCAAGATCTTCAAGAGTGTTTCATTGGCCATAGCCTAGTCAGATGAGGAATTTAGGTCTGGCCCTTTACTGAGAAAAAAAAATCTCCCTGAGAAATATTAAAATGTTATAAGTTTCCGACTATCCTGCCTCCGTATGCAGCCAGCCATGTCGCCTTCAGACACAGTAACAGAAATTACTGTATGTTTTATTAAAAACCTATTTTTGTGTGTGTCTCTCTTGCTTTCAGTTTTATCTAAAACTCTAATTTAGTTGTTGTTCCCCTAGGTACAAAGTACACAGTTCATAATTCATTTGATAGAAAATGTCACTTTAGATTCTTGCCCTTCTTTGATAAATGAGAAAAAACATGTACGTTTCAATTTCCTCAGTGCCAGAACTACCAGGAACAACCCCCTGTTGTGCTTCTCAAAGACCTTTGTGTTAAATTAAACATCAAGATTCAGCAACTGTGGGGAGGGATAGTTCCCAGACAGAGAGAACAAATGTACGAGACAGAGGCAGACAGTGTCGGTTTCTCCTTCCAGTCAAGTGGTATCTCCCAAAGAGTAGCTTTGATCCTCAAATTAGTTCTCACTTATAATTTAGTGCACCACAGCCACACTGCTGTTTCCTTACATTTGGCTTTAAGAGGCAGTTATTGGAGTCATCAGGGAAAATACAAATTTAGGTGCTTATGGGTTAGTTGAATTTTCAGTGTAGTAGGGAGAGCTAACATCCACATTCTACTTAATATGTGTCATGCTTTACAATTTTTATACAAGCAGTTGGACACCTACTTGGGTGTTAGCGATCTTCTCTGTACACAGGTGTTCTTTATCCCTTACCTAACCCTGTTGAGGGAGGTTCTGGGATTAGAAACTGCTTTTGAGGCAAGTGGCCTAAGCTGCGTGGGGAGAACTCCCTGAAGCCGCACAAAGGGTAAGAGAAAATGCTGTGCTGGGCAACTGGGACACGAGGTGAACTTCACAGTCTGACACACTCTATTGTCCATTTCTTTAACAAATGTACAATCTAAGGTATTCTTATTGAATTTATAGAGTCAACTAGGGAGTAAGATTCAAGCCTTTTTCTGTGGGTAAACCCCCAATTTCAGATTTCATAAAAATTTTCATAACTACTTCTGATAAATATTCCTCCTCCCTGATAGTCCAGAAAATACAAATGGCTACTTGTATAATCACTTCAGGGAATGATTTCTCCACATATCCACACTGCTGCTGGTGCAGAATTCTAGAATATTCTGCTTGGGAATGCCTGGCCTCATCTGACTGTAGTGCTTTAAATCAATTAATGGAAAATTGTTTAAGTCTAGGAAGAAAAAGACTCACATATTCATGTATTTGTTTTCACAAATATAGTCTTAGTTTCTCTCTTTGTGTGAAGTTTTTAATTTTTCAAAATCAAGACCATGGGAAAAGTTAGAGTTCACTTTACAGAGGCACGAATAACATGTAACCAGGAAATCACTTCCCATTTCCTTGGGGATACAGAGAGAGTTAAGACCAAGAATTGACTTCTACAATAGGCCCTTGGAGTGGCCCACATGACTGAACAATAACAACACCACTGTCGTACCCTGTCATTCTGAGGAAATGTGTTTGAACAGGTTTTAATGAAACATTCTGTTTGCCACATGTATGAAAACTTCTAACCAGCAAATCGAATGTGAAAGTCTAAAATTTCCGTCATAAGACATGAAGAGCTACAAGTACAGAGAAAGATTTCCAGAAAAGTGGTGAATCTCTTCTCCCAACTAGAGCTATTTTAAACACTGCCTTTATTAAATTCAAGGGCATGGTAGAAGTTCCTGGATAAATATGAACGAAGTTGGTCGAACTATTTGACATGCAAGGGAGAGGCTGCTGTTGGGCTGGGAAAGGCAGGGCCCTGTCTGTCTTCCCAGAATACATGATGTAACACTGCTTCTGTTTCATGCTGCTTTGTAAGCTATAGCCATCTATTTGGCTGGAGTTTTCCCAATTAGCTTGTACCCTGAAGAACACAGATCGTGCAGTATCCTTGGGAAGATATCTGGTCCCTTAGCAACAGGTCTCCAACACCCAGCCTCCACCAAACAACACCCCTGAAATCAGATGTGATACTGCTGCAGAGTCAAGCCAGTTTTCAACTCCTGTGTGGGCCTAGAGATCTGCTTCGCTCTTCTAGGAGAAGACAGAGAGGTAGGTGGAGGACCCTAAGTGACTCGGTGTTCAGCACGCGGAATCAGTATGCCTTGGTCGTTTTCTAGGTTTCAGAGCATCTCCCTGGCCTTGTGTGTAAACATGGACATCAATAATACTTTCCTTGTGGAATCTGCAAGAGGTAAGTGAGTATACACACGACAAGGCCACTCGTGCCTGGGTCTGAAGGATCAAGGCCCCCGGAACTCCTCTTCTATCACAGGAAAAGATGCCGTGGTCTCTGTCGCTCTCCAGGTGTTCTTTCCACTGTGTTTTCCTACACTGTGGAGTTGGATCCCTGAGCTCCTAGAAGGAAAGCCCTCAACGGTAGGACTCTCAGGCAGCAAGCCCTAGAACCAGGACGAGGCTGCCACTCAACAAGAACGCACAATTCAAACCCCAGCAGAGCAGGGCCAGCCAACAAGATGCTCACTAAAGAGAACTCCCCCCACCCCCAGCTTGTCTCTGGATCTCCTTCTAACAGATATTCAGTGAAGGAAGGAAGGACGGAAGCAGCAGAAGGAATTTCCTTGACAGCAACCTAGTGAGACAGCAGGGTGAGCGTGGCTCCACAGTGCCCATGGGGCCAGGCCTGTGCTGCTGTGGCCACAGGCAGAGCTCCACATCTGGAGCCTCAGTGCGCTTTCTAAGTGGTCTGGCTCAGGACAGGGCAGCACGCTGACTTCCTCAGCCTGAAAAGCCCTGAGAACTGCGACTCCATATCTGGAGAGGAGCCAGGCAGAGGGGCCTCATCTCTCAGGGTTCTGTGCCCCAAATATAAATGTGGGACGGAATTATAGACGAGACTGTGCACTTTTGCTTAATTTTGTTTTTGTTTTCTGAGACAGGTTTATGACATACCTCAGATTGCCCTTGAACTCCTGGTGACCCCACTGCCTCTGAACATGTGTTAAAGATGCTCTAGTTGAGGGCTTTTCAAACTGGGGGAATCCTCCAGGTGACAGAGAGACTGAGGAACACCAGAAATGGCCTGGCTGCACTATCAGCATTTGGGGCTACAGAACCTGGATTTGGAACAAGTCCCCCAGTCATGAGGACGCAACTGCTGCTTAGGGTTCCACTTCTGGAACCACCTGTCCAGTTCAGGTCTGCCATTTGACCAGTGAGGAACCTTGGTCATAGGCAAGTGAGTCCACGAAGTGGCATAGCCAATTAGTGCCCTCGCCCTCGCCAGCACTCAGGGCTCCCAGTCTCTGGTTGTCAGTGGCAGTGGTCCAAGGAGCACGTGGGCTCAGCAGTCTCGTGGCTGTAGACCTTCCATTGTTTCCCTTTATAGCACATTTGCGTCTTGACATTTCCTCATTCTAGACCTCGGTCAGAGCCAACACAGGCTGGGCGTGGGGGCACACACCTGTGAGACCAGCACTGTGGGAGGCTCAGGCAGGGCTCGAATGTTCAGCCTGGGCCGCTTAGCAAATCAGCAAGACCCCATCTCAAAATAAAAGTTAACCAATGGAAACAGCCAAGGTTGTAGCTTAGCCCACCTCATGAAGACACTCATGAAAGAATGCTTCCAGAACTGCTTCAGAGGGTGACAAGGAAAAGGGTAAATGTACTCCACCAGGGGGGCTGTATTCTGAGGGGGTGGGCAGCAAGGCAATTGGACTTTTGCTATAGTGCACTTTAAACTTGAAACATTTATTCAAGTATTTTGAGCTCCTTTTGCATTGATGGTATTCTTATATATGCAAACCTGTGATAAAATGTAAATTATCTTTTTTGTTTTTAATTTTATTAGTGTTGTACCTGTCTGCCATGTATGACATTTACATTCCTTATGTGGAGTTGGCACATGAGCAGTTAGGGACAGTAAAAGATAAAGAACAAATTAATCTCAAAACCAGCCTGAATTTATTTTTCCTTCACAATTTAGTGGACAGTTCATTCTTATCAGTCTTAAGGAACCTCCCAGGTGGGATTTCTTTCTTTTCCTTTACAACCTGAGAACTTTAACCCCTTAAGCCCCATCCATGGCTTCTCTTGCACAAGTTCGATTCCCGGAAACCCTAGGCCTGCACTTCGGGGCTGTTAGTAAGCAAGGTCAGGGCTCGTGCACCCAGCACTGTGATACCAAGTTGACAGACCTGGGTGGTACATGACGTGGGTCTTGGCGATTAGGCAGTACGCAGTGGAAACTACACAGAGAGGCTGGACGCAGGCCCGATGACAGCCTGGCAGAGACCAAGAGGGAGGGTGCGAGCTTTCATCATAATTCTCAGAAAAGCATGCAATTGAAAGTTTATGAATTATTTATTTCTGGAATTTTCCATTTAATATTTGTGCACTGTGGTTCACTGCAGATATCTAAAACCGCAGAGGAAGATAAACTTGCAGATAAGGTGAGCTCCTGAGCCAGCGCCCAGAGCTCAGGTACGCTGTGGTGAGGGGTGCGGAGGGGCGGAGCGCGGAGCAAGCAGGCCAGCCCTCAGCTGTGATTCTCTCTTGCCAGCCCGACACCCGCCTCACCGCCCTGATTCCTACTGTAGGAAACAGCGCATGGTGGAGACGCAGGAAACATTCCAATCAGAACAAACGACAGCGTAAAAGTTCCAAGTTATCACTGAAATGTGAGGGAAAGAATTGATTTTAAAATGTGTGTATTAGTCAGCCTCATATTTCTAGCTATATGTATCCCAACTAGTGAACACTCACAAATCTCTCGTTGGGATGCATACCTCCACAACTACTGTTGGCACAGACTATTCCTCGGTAACTTTTTACAGGACTCCAGGATTCTGAGAGTCTGGGTGTTCCGTATCCCCTTGTAGAGCCACAACAAGGATTCTCTTATGCTGCCAAAACGAATATAAATACGGTCTCTACATATTTAAGCTACACTAAGAGTTGTCTCACTTTCGTAAGAGTTCTTCTACAGGCAGGTAGGTGCTCGTGTAATTGTATGCAGAGCAGGCATAGAGGCTGGGTATGATAGAAAAGGAAAAAAAAAGAATAAGAAACAAAGCAAATATTTCTTTAGGGCACTAAAAGAATTCAAATAAAACTTCAAATTGCTTTCAAACTGCAGAGCCAGTCAGACAGACAGGATTCTTTCTAGCCTTCAAGTTATAGATAAACCTTTTTTCCAAGATAAAAAAACAGAAAGGGGAATTGTACTTTTTCTTTTTCAAAATGCAGTTTTTTAAAAAAATATCAATGGAACTTAAAGGAACAGTACCTCTTACCCCTTTCCCCTGCTAAAGAAGGGAAAATGGGATTTTTAATGGATTGTTTTTTGGGTCTCTCTGTCTTGCCCCGGGATGCTCTGAAGACAGCATTTAATTGTTCTGCAAAGCCCACATGAGCGGAGGCCGACGTACAAGGCTGGCAGCCTTTGCTGGAGGCCTGGCAGTGCAGGGTGAGCACACTTCAAAGTGCCCGCCCTCCTTTGTGGGGGCTCAGAAGTCCCTGCCTTTCTGAAGTTTTTATAAGCAGGAAATTCATTGCCAAGGCAGTGAATATGAAAACTGAAGACAGGTCCAGAAACCAAAATAGAGATCCATTCCTCTCTTTGGCCCATCATCCATAATTTTACACGCACGCATGCATGCACGCACGCACGCTTACCCTGAGAGAAGTCAACTATCATTTCCAAACAACAAAAGCCAAGTATTTTCTGCAAACTACTTGAGAGCTTATGTAAGAGTCAGAAACACTGAAGTTCTATTCTTGTCACATAACAGACAGAAAGCAAGGGTTAAACTAAGTGGCTTGTGTATGTATTTTCAAAAGCATCCTGTTTATTAAGAATTTAAATATATTTTATTTGTTGAATACACCTACTTTATTACTTTCAACTGGCTGACTTTTGTTCTAGGGGAAAAATAACAGCACATTTGGAAGACATACACCGAAGTAAAACATTATGCACAACTATTCTAAAGATTCATATGAACTGGGTGTAATATAAATTGTGTAGCTTTTAATATACCAAAGGTAAGGACAAACCATCTGGTTACGTGGTAGAATGGTGTTGTTTTAGAGAATGCTGCTTTTCTCCATCCTCTGTCTTCACTGTGGCTTTTACATTAAAAAGGCAGTTAATCTCATCTTCTGCCCTCTGAAGAAAGCAAGGCACCACACCTTGGCTCACTGTTCATTTCAATTTCTAGCCTATGGCTCATTTTTAATTTCTATCTCTTTTGCAGTTCTTAAGATCTGCCACAGCCACCTGCATGTTGAA